>NC_140941.1:33209870-33859870 GCF_014529385.1 Adiantum capillus-veneris
ATGCTTTGAGAAAGCTGAAAAATACAAGGATACACTACCTGATGAAGCCACCTTCCAAGCAATAAGACAAATCCTAAGACCATCAACAAGTAACAAAGAAATGGAGGATTGGTTTAATCATTCAGGTTAGGGGTCAACTACATTTGTAGACATGTGGCAGGAAAACCTCTTTCTGCAGGATGAGAGCTTCATGGTAACTATGTGTGTGTGTGTGTGTGTGTGTGTGTGTGTGTGTGACTTACTCAGACATGATATGTGCAGTCTTGGATTGCTGACAAGGATGACTTCCTTTGACGGCGGACTCGAGAGTATCGTGGAAGGGATGCGGCCCTAGCGCAGTACCTTTCAAAGCTTTGCGAGTCGCCAATACTAGTTTTTCACAATTCCATGTCACAAGAGGATTCAATAGAAACTTACACATTAAAGACACTATCACGCTTCTTGGGTGGACCCGTGCTGCCCAAAAGTGCAGATAAAGTCATTCTTGTGGACAAAGTGTTTACTAGAGATTGTTTTGGTTACTGCCCGGGCTATATAGGTGGTCGGGCAACATATTACTACACTTACACAGCAATGACACTAGCTCTTGGTAGACAAAACCCATATGAACTTTTAGAGTATGGCAACTATCTCATGATTCGTTACAAGGGTGATGTGCCACAAAACAAAATTGAACCTTCAAAATCTTGATACACTTCAAGTAGCAATTGTATAAGATCATGTATTACATAAATTCTATACAATGTCATCCACTCAGAGTATCTTTCTCCACTTGTGGTTCACATACACCATTGTCTCTCTCCACCTTCGTTGACTTTCACGAGCACCGGAGTTGTTGTATGCCATTGATTTTTTAACTTTTTGTTGTTGTAAATGTCTGATGGCTTGTGTTGTTGCTGAAGAGGCCAAGACTTCTTTTGCCTGCATTCGATGAATGATTCTACGATAGAACCATTCAAATAGTTCTTTCAAACTGTTAGCCTTGATTCGAGAGCCACCATGTCGTGTGTGCCTGAAATAAGCATTTCTCGCCATGTAATGAGACTTTTCCATCCCTTGGGTATTCCATATTGCCGGGTTCCCATACTTTTGTATAAAATATGGTAAATGATTGAAAATGATGTGCTGGATATGAAAACAGATTAGTTAGAATGTTTTACATTCACATAGTTGCACATAAAAGAGAATCAAATACACCATAATACCATGTAGTGAGTAATCTGGGTGTCTGTCCATGCTGTCTTGAATGATTTTTTGAGAAGGTTGAGATTCTCCTTGAACTTGTTCATATCACCTTGTGACCAGTCATCTTTGTCGCACATCAAAAATAGGATGTCTATTGATCGCCAAACCTCCACCTTCGCGTTGCGAGTAGTTGGTTCTTGGTCTTTGACTGCAATATGTAGCTTTTTCCAGCTCTGATACTTTACCTTGCTAACATAAGATGTGTTATATATTTTTCCATGTTTTGTTCGCTTCGGATCTCGTATTCCTTGGGGTTTAGATAAAAACCTCCGTACCTTCACCCGACTGATGGATGGTTTGCATGGGACATCCTTCTCAGTAGTTGATCTCTTTTCATCCCGCTGGATTTTCACATTGCCACCATGAAGCCCCATATCCGACAGTACCAATTCTAAGCACTGCAGGGCTACTTGTCACTCTGTTGAGTTCTTCATTTTCCAAGCAAACCCGATATATAAGTAGACCAATTTCTCCACAATTCTACAAAGGGAATGCATTGTACAAATGTGGACATTCACAAGTGGTATTTTCAAAACCGGTCAAAAAGCAGGGTCCTCAATGTGACGTGTTGGAGATTTTCTCCACCACTTTGGGTCCATGACCTTTGCAGGCTCCATGCAGAACAAACACGATGACTTTTCCATTGCACCTATTCCACAATTATACATGCACTTTAATGTTTTGAGGTCACCTGCAAGATGCCACTGAACTTGAAAGTCTCCCCTTCCATCTAAACGTAGTACCTCTCCCTGGTTAGTCTGTCGATCAATCACCTCCGGAATATTAGTTCGATGGAACACCCAATATAGAATCTCATGATCTTCTTTCTTTACCTGCAACACAAAATAAATGAGACTTAAGTAGATGTGAACATTTGAGCTTACCTGAGAATCTCGCTTACCTCAAACGCACCAAGCCACCATATGTTAGATTCTGATTGAACACTAAAATACAAAGGATCATCACTGGGATACATTGAGAGGGCTCTATTCATTAAAGTAATAGTAACACGCTCTAGCTTTTTCTCTTTAACAATCTCACACTCATCCAGTTTTAACACAAAATGTAATACCCCTCGTGACTCTTCAAATGTGATGTTGTAAAACTCCACCATTCTCTTCTGTAACATCTGCAGGTCCATAAAAATATTATTGAACTCATCATATGCCATGTTTTCTCCATGGACACTGTAAGTTGCTTTAATATGAAAGGGTTGTCCAAGATAGTCTCCCTGTGTCTCGTTAAGTTGAACCCTCTCTTTCCAAACACTTGAGGCTGATGGTAAAAGTTTGGATTTTATACCCTTCTTAACAAAGATGGATGAGACAGATTTTTGTATAGCCGAATATACTATTTTGCTTACACCAAGTGAATCAAGTGTGCCTTGTATCTCTTTTGCAGGCACTAAGTTCTCTGAAATAAAGCGGTCCACTACATTTTGTTGTAGGACCTTAAACTTCTTGTCATGTACTATATCTGCTGCCAGGATTCTACTTATAAGTGGCTTCAATCTCTTTCCAATATTGGCTTTGGGGTCAATGTTTTCCTTGTCAAGATAGATTGAATCTCTACATGAAGACAATGCATAAGTAAATAACAGAAAATTACTTCACTAACACTATTTAGGCACATGAAAACAATGCATAACAAGAAAAAACAAAAAGATTACTTAACTAAGACAATGTTGCCAACCAAGAAGCATCACCTTAATGCTCGGATTCTTTTCTTGAGACCTCCGGATGCAACCTGCAATGTTTCAAGATTTCGCAATTTCTTCTTTCGGATACGACCACCCAAGATGGTGTCCTTCATTTGACAACTTCGTACCTTTCCTTTCAGTTCCTGTACCTCTGTTTTGTGTTGCAAAATGGTAACCTCATCTGTAGAATGTAAATGTGAAAGACGAACAATCTCACCTTGTTGAGCTTGGAGAATGCCCTTATAAGTTTCAGCTTCCCTTGTAAGAGATTTACAATAACCCAGAAGGCCCTTTTCTCCATTACCAGCAAAGTTCAACAAGCTTGTAGGATTGAAAAACGGTGGAGACGCATTAGTCATTGGATTCTTAGGATAGAGATATCCTCTCGTCCAAATATCTATGTGTTTAGCTCCCTCAGCTTTGAGCGTGTCTATGGATGCGGGAGGTATATGTGTGTTTGCTTTACTATGCTTAATCAATGGTTGGTACTCATTGTCCAAATCAATGTGAAGGTGATATTTGGCTCGTTTCTGCGTAAAATTTGTGCCATTTAAAAAGTGCACCATTAGCCAAATGTACAGGTTTATTGGAAAGTGAATAGGCGGCTACGCCTTCGTCCCTCCATGCTAGCCTCATTCCCTCCATATTGACGAGGTTCATTAAATGCAACTTAAAAGAATATTATCCCTCAATCATTACGAACGAATGTTCAGAAGAGTAAGGAATCTACTTAAAGTACACTTTTTGAACTTTTACCATGAAAGACCCACCTCTATTATTCGCCATATTTTCTAGAGAGAGAGTGCAAAAATACATTTTCTTAGAAGGCCCTCCAAACGACCTCCGAAATTTCCTAATGTCTTCTCTGATGCACCTTGTTCTGCTGCTACGTTAGTTCCATTATACTTTCTGTGTGCTCATTACTTACAATGAATAATACAACTTCCATTAGTGATAACAGCAAGTTTCACTTGAACATTAAGCTAAGCCAAGAATATGCTTTTACTCGGAGTGTCTATCAAAGACCGCAAATGAAGCACACCAACTTCGCAACAAGGGAAAGAAACACATTGATATATGGATAGATGGGAGCTTGTATCCACCGGATCCTAGCATTGGAAGGTATCCATCTTTTCACACACCTCATGATTTGATGAGATTTGTTGGTGATGGGGTTGATGGCTTACTAGGATATAGTTCTAGGCTATCTCTTTTATACATTGATCATGCACATTACATTCAATATCTCAAAACTGTTTTGTCTTCAAATCCAACAAGAATTTTAGAACTTGAAAACCAAATAGCATCTCTAAAACAAGAAAATCACCAGCTTCAGACTTTAAAAGAAACTCCAATAGGATTAAGAGCAAGAGTAAAATGAATGAGAGATGTAGTAAACTTAACAAAAGGTTTTGGACAAAGAAAAAAAAGATTAAAGATTACTAGAGAACATGTGACTACTCTTTTAAGATTTGATATGTCCAATGTTCAAGAAAGGGTGAGATTTTTGAACGAGGTAATGAACAAAAGTGATATTTTGAAACTTTTGAAACTTCCTGAAAATCAAACTCAGAAAAAATTGGTATTTCAAAATTTACTGAAAGAAATGGGTTTACTGGTCCAACCTTCTCAAATGCAAGAAGTTTGTGACATAGTGGGTGAGTAGAAGGGGTTACAGGGCCATCTCTAAAACCTGGTTTCAGGTTTTAAAGTATTACAAGATTAAACATTTTGGGTTGCCTAGGCCTCACAATTTTGGGAAAATTAGGACTCTGTTAAACGAAGAAATACCCAAACATTTTGGAGAGTACTATCATATAGAAGGAACGATGCCATATGAAAAACAGAAAAAAGAAATCTTCTTTTGAGTATAATGTTTTTAATAAAATTTGGATGAGTATAAAAAATGTTCAATCTGCTATGGTGAGATACTATAATACGCAAGAAGTAGATTGTTAAGGAAAACATATATTTGTTATGAAATTGGATGAAGCTCAAATTCAGAAATGTCAAAAAATGGAAAGAGTATCCATATCCCTAACGAATAGAGCATCAGACTATAGCCAAGGTAAGCTTGATTCCCCACACCACAAAACTCAATCAGAAATGGAGCTTTGGTGGATCGAAGCAGCTCAAATACCATTAGAAAATCACGATACATTGAAATGGCTCTTTTTGCAGAACGATATCCCTTCTGTTATACAGGACCTAAATGTAGGTGAAAAACTCTGTGGAGATGGCATGGGTGACTTTTTTGTAGAATGGTACTTGAGTGCCGACCTAAGAGCATTAAAGTGCATGTTTGGTGTATGTGGAGGTGCCAATACCAAGTATCCATGTCTATATTGCATGACAAGCACTGGAACAAAAGGATGGCTTGCAGAACACGACGTTGGAAAACCACCATCGAGAAATAGTGTGAACGTCATCGATTACCCATCGTCTTCTATGATTTGGGATCTAATTCTAACAATAGATTAAAAAAATGTACATATATGTACAATGCATGCAGAGATTAGAATCTTGGACAAATTGCTTTGACTCTGTCTTGATTATGCATATTCTATTAAGCCAAATAAACTTGCAGACGAGTGCATAGAAAAATGCGAGGCTTTGCTCTCTCAAATGGGTTTTGATGGTAGTCAAAACCCATTTGAGAGTGCTCTCTCAAATGGGTTTTGATGGTGGTCAAGTGCATCTAAAAAAGGATCCTACTCTTTCAAAAGGAATGGGTGATGTTTTGCAAGATGTTTCAATGGGCAGAGAAAAAGCTAGAAGATTTTTGAGTAACCACGACAACAAACAAGTTGAGGCTATGTGGAACTGCTTGAAGGATCTTTGTGTAATAACAACCAATGTCAAAAGTAGACCAGATGTAGCCAACAAACGCATGGAAGTGTGGAAGAATCCCGAGAATTTTTTTAAAGTTTTGAGACAACAAGTTATCTCTGCTACTTATGCAGATGAATTTAAAAAGACAATAAAGATTTTAATAACCACTATTACAGATGCTTGGGGAGCAAAAGACATCACATATGACTTGGTGAGTATTCAATTACTTTCTAAAGTCTGGATAGTATTTTACATTGCATCCTATTGAGTTCAACTAACTTTTTTAAAATTTTAGCATATTTTGTACCTGCATGGAACATATTTTGCAAAACAAGGACCCCTTACAACATGGAATACTCAGGGAATGAAAAAATCTCACTATCAAGAGAGGACTTCTTTTTTCAAATGTACGAGAAAGGGAGGGGGACAAAGAAGGAGGAATGCACTAAAGGAATAATTCAATTAGTTCTATAGGAGGCAATTACAACGGATGAGATTAAACAACCATGATGCTCAACCACAGATGGAGATTAATGCTTCACTTTGAAACTTTGTACCGAATCTTTCTAAAGAGATCCAAATTCAAAAAAGATATTTTGGTGCAAAAAATTGCAAATTTACATCAGTTTTTGATTTTTTTCATATCTCTAGGCATGTCACCCCTATATCTCAAAAAAAATCTTCTTTTATAGCCCCCAAGAAGGTTGACATTTGTCTCCTCAGTTGCTGTTGCATAGCTAGAGTAGCAAAGAAAGTATCCTGCTCTTGAAGCATTGAATCCTACAGCATATCCAAATATTGTAAGTGCTGCAGCTCTCTCAAGTAGCATGATCTTGTTTGCATTGGTTTGAAGGGGAGTGTACCCGAAAAACCGACAATATCTTAAGGGAAAATATTGGCAACTCAGGATCTTCAGAATACTGCATGTGAAAAGCACAGAAGGTGGCACTATCCAATGTAGGCATGTAGTGCATGAGAGAGGAGGCATCCCTTCTTGAAGTGCCCTCTATTGCTTTCCCTCTCGAGCCTTTAGCTCTCCCAAGGAAATTGTCTTTGTCAAGGAGTTCAGTCTGCAAAACAAGACAATGGGTAATTAAAACAAACTTGAAAAAAAAAGATTGTAGAAGGGATATCAAGGTGAAACTAGATCTACCTTTTGCAACTCATCCTCGGCAATGACTTTTTCTTGAAGGAGATTGCATGATCCAGTCATCTCTCTTATGTCAACTTCCTTTCCAATTTTTTTCAGCTTAAAGTCTCTGCCAAAATATTGGATGCCAAGCTCAACAAGTGTCTTCTCAAAATCCTCATCTTTGAGGGAAGGTTTCTCCTCTTCCACTCTTCTCATGCATAGAGCAAGTGCATCAGGAGCAGGAAGAAAATATTTATTGGATGTCTGAAGATCAAGTGCTAAAAACTCCTCTTTTGACTCTTCTTCTGTGTCAATAAAATCTTTGGCCAGCTCAGAAGCTTCAGAAATGGTTCCAATATAGTAGTCCTCCCTCATATTAAGCAGACATTGGATATGATGGAGAGGGATATACTCTTTTCCATGGATATAGAAGTAGGGAAGGTTTGGAACGGTAACGGAAGCCTCAGACACCTCTACCTCCTCTGTTGGCTCATCAATGACAGTACTAGCTCTAAATTGAGCCACATCAAAATTTGCACTCTCCTGCTACTCAATTTCAACATTAATTTCCTCCTCTTCTAGAATTTCACTTTTCTCAAGCTGCAAAACTGTGGAAACATTTTTATTTGTTACCTCTTCATCTGTATCTTTCACTTCATCAACTTTGCCTGCATGTCAACTTTAAGGAACAAAAAGAAAAGAAAGGCAACGTCTTTTGGAACAAGGTTGCAAGGCTTTGAATGTAATTGACAAAAAATGGTAGGTGGACAAACAAAGGAAGTCTTCTTAGAAAATCTTCCAAATCTCCTTGTTACTTTGCCTTTCTCAATTGAGTTGGTAGTAAATTCGGTTAGATGGAAATAAGTCTTACCACCTAAAACCAAACACTTGCCTTCAATTGCCTCTTCAAACTCTTTGAATTCTTCTGACAAAAAGTCCTTCAAATTGTCTAGCATAACTGTAAGATCAAACAAAGGGTTTAATATTTCATATGCTTTGGTGTACACTTCCATGTCAGCACCATCCATCACAGCAACCAAGAGCTTCTCACTTGGAATCTCCTCTAAAATCTTCTCCAGACCTTCGTTCATGGTTTGGTTGAAAAAACACCAAATTGGTGAAGCTAGGTGAAGGTCTACAAGGATGCGCCGGACCAAAAGTGATGGAGAGAGAAACCCAAACGAAGCAATAGGGGTACGTTCCACAACGTGCAAAGCGTTCCAGTCGCGTCGTGTGGGAACTATCTAATGGAGTGGAGAGAAGACCGAACCAAGTGATAGAGGCCCCACCCAGACTTTTCAAACGCATACCCTTGCGTCATGCGGGACCAAGAGACGAAGAGACCTTGAGAGCCCTAGACGACGTGGTAGAGTGGAAAGAGAAGTAAAACAAAGGAAATTATCGTGTTGTGTGAGACCAATAAAAGTACAACACCAACAAAAGTCAAGATCAAGCTTTATATAAGGTGCCAAAAATAACCGTTATGGACACGTGTCATCCATGCACACGTGCCATGTGGCATGCTTCCAACGATCGTCCTACGGATGGTCGGTTGTATAGAAAGCTTTCTCACGTGCTCATTTTTCACCTTCCCCCAAACCACACATTCGTGTCGTGTCGTACCTTCTAAACGACCCGCACATCCCCTTTCTGCCAGTCTTATCCCTTTCCTCCGGCATCTTTCCATTGACCCACACACCCCCTCCCCGCCCAATTTTTCGCACTTCCGGAATGCTTCTTATTTCTATCTGGTACAACGCGATAGGGAGGTCTTCTAGACTTTGGGTGTCCCTCCTTTCACGTCATGCGGTGTCCTGCCATGATTCCTTGCCAAGCTCAACAACTTCACATACAACGCGATACGGACAAGTTCTAGACTATGGGTGGCCCAGCTATCGCGTCGTGCGGGTTCATTTTATGTTTTTGTGCCACGCGCTTTTGTGCTCAGCATCTTCACAAACGACACAATAGCGACATGTCCTAGACTGTGGGTGGCCCACCTATCGCATCGTCCGGTGCATTTCCATTTTTCCACGCCACGCGCTACCAACCCCAGTATTTTCACATACGACGCAATAGCGGGATGGTCTAGACTGTGGGTTGCCCCCGTATCACGTCGTGCGGTGTTTTGAAGTACTTTTTGACTCAAATGGCAAGGACGAAACAGACTTCAAGAAAAGTCTACGAAGCCCCAAAAGATCCAGAGAAAGATGATTCGGAGAAACCACCTCCACAACCTCGTTAGAGGCCTACTCCTAGAAAAAGGTTGAATTATCAAGTCAAATCTTTAAGGGAAATAAGAAAAGCACAAAAGTCTACTTGTCTACTGATTCCAAATCTGCCTTTCATGAGAGTTGTCAAAGAGATATCAGATAGACTTGTGAGCATGAGGAATATCAAAACCATTGTTTCAGTAAGGTGGCAATCTCAAGCCTTGATGTGCCTTCAGGAAGCTGCCGAGGATTTTCTCATAGACTTTATGAATGATACCTACATTGCAGCTGCATTTTCTCACAGGGTCACCCTTATGAGCAAAGATTTTGTGCTTGTGTCAAGGCTGAGGTACAAGTTTGATAAGGCACTTGAGCTTATTCCTAGTGAGGATATTAAAGCCTTCCAAATTTTAAATATCCCCCCTTCTAGGCAGCAGAAAGATTCAGGGGTTGTCATTAAGGATGTTACACATGAGTATGAGACAAGAAAGGCCCAGGATATCAAAGCAGGAAAGGAGGTTGAGAGGGAGCAAGACATGATATCAGAGGATGCTATCCTTATAGAGCAAGCAGAAATTTTAAGAGCATCCAACTCTCTCCTTTATGAAAAAGTTACAAGCCAAATGGTGCTTGATGTCTCCTAGTTTGGAGATGATGAGGTGTACTTGGACATATTCCCTCAAGACACAAGTATGCTTGTAAACCCCAACATTGAGCTTGGTGATATTGTGCTCTTTATCTGTCTCAAGTATGTGTTGCCCATTTGCTAATTATTAGTGCATGTGCAGGCACAAGGGCCTCATTGGGGGGGGTGTTTTCTTTTTCAGGTGTCTTATGAGGAATCTTCCAGAGGCTATAGCTATCCAAATTTACATACTTGATCCTCTAGTGACGCCTTTCAAGTTTTTTTGGAGATTTTAACATGCTGACCTGCAATTACATAATATACCCCTATGTTGAAGGATAAATCTTAACTCCTAACATGTTATTTTTAACATTTTGTGGTATTCCTAGCTAATTGTTATTTTTTGTAGAGGACGTTGGAGTCTTATTATCTTCAATCTTCTGGAGAAAGATATTATATTTATGAATTCATTGTCAAGTATCCATGGGAGAAGTAAACTATAAGTATGAAGTATGATCTATGCTTGATGGCCCATTGTTTTCTATTAGTAGCTTTTTGATTGATGTCTTCTTGCAGTGCTGCCAAACTTATTGTTGGTCACCTGACTACCACAAATAAGGATTACAATATAGAAGGTTTCAAGTACTACTATCAAAAAGTGCCTTTACAAACAGACTCACCATCTTGTGGATGGAGGGTGCTTGCCAATGCATGGAGATATCTTGAGTCAAGGTGCAAGATGACTACACTCACTATAAGTGTGTATCTCATGTGCCATTGATTTATTTTGATTTCTTAACTATGTATGTATGTACTCATGTCCTTTTATTCCTTTTTCTAGTTGTTTCAATTGCATGACTATCCAGAGTCTTGGGTCACGTGGGTGAGAGAGAAGGCTATTTCTATGGTTTTGGAAAGATCAATAAACCCAAATGATCCAGAATCTCATTTGCCACCAAAGAAAGGTAGAGCCACCAAGGGTTTGGGTGCAAAGAAAATGGATCACAAGAAGAAGAGCCATGCCAAGAAGAGTCCTGCCAAGGGGAAGAGTCCCACCAAGAAGAAGAGCCCTGCAAAAAAAAGAGTAGATACAAAGGGCCATCCATTCCACTCACCATTGAAATTCAAGGTTCAAAAGCGTTGATGGGAGCAAAGAGAACCCCAAACCCCGACGACCTCTAAAACGTCGGGGACCGAATGGCGCGCCTTGAGCCTGTCACGGTAAAGCGAACATGGGGCACCACCTAGCTTGAGCGGCTAGGACGCAAACAACACACCACCATAACAAAGTTTTCATCCAAGAGAGATGGATGCTTGGGAGTAGTGATGAAGAGGAAGGGGAATGAGATCAAGTGAGAGAGAGAGAGAGAGTATAGAGGCTTAGTACTTAGGCACCATAGAAGGATGGCGAATCCGCACACCCTTCACACATACACAAGCTCACTCCAAACACAAGACTAGGTGGAGATTCCGCACACCTCACATGGGCAAAACATTGCAAGAAACATACTCACAAAACCTCATGCTTTATTTCGAGAATAAGGCGATGAAATGGGGAGCATAGGGTAGGGGAAAGAGAAAGGAGAGAGTGGTAGAGCACATGGCGGATAGGTGGGAGCTGATGGCGAAGACTCGCACGAGGGTTATGGCCATCATCCTTCATTTAGCTGCCCTTCATCTTCCATAGCCCAAGGGTGTAGAGGTCATGCTCAAGACGAGCATAATGATTGCGGTGATGGTGATGGTGATGGTGTGTGTGTGTGTGTGTGTGTGCACTAGGCACACACAGTGCATAGTGTACTCTTTGGTGATGTTGTGTGTATATTTAGTGTGATAGTGACCCCTCTTAATATAGGGGAGGAGGGGGGAGAAATTCTAGAATTTAGAAATGAAGAAATCATTATCTACACAGGCCATATGACTATGGGCCCCACTTGTCTGGCTGTGTGTATATGTGCCAGAACAGCAGTCTCATGAGAGAGACTAAGAGAGAGAGATGGGTGAATGGAAAAAAGAGAGGTGACATGGAGAATAAAGTAATTACAAGAGGGGAGAGAGGGGAGTGTGTTCAGAGGTGAATCTGTGTGTAAATGTGTGTGAACACAAGAAAAATCAGGTAACCACCGGGTGGGGATGGGTCTGTGGGCCCCTTTTTCAGTGAAACTGAGTGTGTGTGAGTGTGGGGGAGGTTATATGGCTACAGGATAGGAGACATGGCGCCCTTTAGAGAGAGAGGGGGATATTTGGGTCATGGGATATGATAGGAGAGAAGGGGGTGGGGTATACTGTTTTTGGAAGATAGGAGAGGTGGCATGTGAGTTAGAATGTATTATTGGTGAGGACAGGGGGTGGGGTAGCTTGAGGGGAGAGAAAAAGGAGAAAGGACAAAGGGAAGAGAGAGGGGGTTGACCTTTTGAGTGGAGGAGAGGAAAAGGGACACACGGTGGGGCACGAGTGAAGAAAAAGGAGGCAAGGTGGGGATGGGCAACTCCGCAGCCCCGCAGGTATGAGGTGGCCTATTTTACCTTTCTCATATATTTACATAATCATAATTTATTTTTTTTCTTACTTTCCAGTGCCTTTTATCACTCCCTCCCTAAGAGGGGGTTTCCATGGGGTGGGGAAGAGAGAAGAGGGGTATGGGAGCCTAGCTTGTGAAAAGCCCTCATCAGCGTCGTACAGCTAAGAACAGTAAGGGGGAGGCACCTAGCTCACCTTTCAAGCTACCATTCATGTTGCCAAAGAAGATTGCCAAGTCACTCAAACTAGCCACTCCTCAGGAGCCCAAAGCGCCAACCCCTTCCAAGTCCCCTGTGCCAAGCCCTGAGGAGCCCAAGTCACCACCACCCACTCCTGAACTTTCACCCCCTTCTGAACACAAAAGAAAAAGGGTCTCTAAGGATGCAGAATCCTCTCAGGCAAAAACAAAAGTGGAGTTTCATGATTGATTACTCCACAAAATCTTTGTACACTTTTGTTCATTTTGTCCATATGAACATATATATACCCTTTGGTGATTCATAATTTTGTACTTCAAATACTTAATACCAACTATGGATTCTTGAATGTGTATCATGGTGTCATGTAAGTTTAAAACAACATAAATAATGATCACAATAAGGTAGAGAAAAGATAAATATATTTGCAAAATGCAATGATTACAATATTGAACTTGTTTTTCCAAGTCCTTGCAAGTGGCTCGAATACAACTCCTTTTAGGGGAAGGCATGTGATGCAAGAGGTTGAAGTCTCCATCCTTGTGCTCACCACAATTTCATCCACTTTGAATCTATACTCAGGAGATGTTTCATCAAGAAACTCAAGAGATTCTCTAATATCATGTTGTCTCCAATTTGTTGTTACTATAAGGCTTCTATACTCAGTGTGTGGATGGATTGTGACCTTTAGTTCAAACTTTGGACAATTTTCCTCACAGTCGAGAGGAACCCAGTTACCTAATTTTCTTCTCCATCTCCTATAGTCGTAGCCCAAAACTAATGATTGACGACATAGTTGATATGAGATAGACATAGAACTTGGGCTTACTCTACAACTAATATTATCACCAATATGGAAAGTTTCTTTGGTACTCCATCCGTCTCGAAGTACATTATCCAGTTCAGTCATAGAAAGCCTTCTATTAAGCCCCACTTAGACTCTCCACAGGCTTCCATTCCACAGCTGTTGAAGGAAATATATCTGGAATGGAATCAAAAAATGAGAAAAAAAATGGGAGAATGAAAAATTCATTGTATCAAATAGAAGTTTTTTTTTTACTTACAGTAAGAATGTAGTGTGGGATGTTCTTCCCAGTTTAACACCATATCCTTGGCCATGTACACATGTTGAACCTTAGCTAGCCAGCCATTGTCGGTCACTTTGAAAGCAAGAACACGACCTTTCGAATGGTTTTTTACTTTATCACGTTTAGTTCTCTTCACTCTGTGTACACCTTTGCATGAAGGAAGCATTGTTACCCAGTCATTCACACGAAAAGATATGGGCTTCCAAAGACCATCCTCTCTAACTTATGAAAGTCACAAGAAGTTATGTTATGTGAAGGGCGATGTGCAAAAGACGCCATGGAAACTCAAAGATTAGAGAAGAAGAAAGAAAATATAGAGATGGAAATACTTAAACCTCTCAGAAAATAGAGAGAGAGTGAAAAAGGTATACATTTGAAAAAAGTAGGTGATTTGTCATTAATGGCCTTGTTTTGAGAGGCTTCTGACATATATTTCGTATCTTTTGACAACGCATTTGTGAAATATAAAATATAATAAAAGATGAGACTTCATTACTTTGGGCCGCAAATTTAATGAGCTCTCTTGCCGAAAGCACCTAAATATAGCAATTTCAGCCTTATGATCAAGACATTTAGCAGTTCTCCGTCAAAATAGAACCACCAAAACTCAAAATAGAGGAAACAAGAGTGCCATACTTTTTTATACATGTCAAATGACTATTGGACTATTCCTTAATCCTTAGATTAACAAACAATCCTTTTTGAGTCGTTTTTTGGCCCTAATGTGAGTCGGTGAGAACAAGCAAAGAGATAAAGAATGTTTCTGCCTAGTTAACCCTAAACCATGAGTGTCATAGGTTTATTTTTGTTATTTGAAGTCATGGCCATCCTACACTTACCCTTCTCAGGTTCCTCCACCGGTCAAAGATCCAGACCTACAGCGGGCTATCTCTTTACGAGAGCAATAACTCCATTTGACGGAGGATTGTTTGGCCGCTACACTCCGTAGCAACTTGCAACCTATGGTGTTTCTCCGCAGACTACACCATGGGGGAGTCAGGGAGGGACTCCTTACCTACAGAGCCTCGCACCGACGGCACCTCACTCTACATCCCCTTCCTATCGTTCTACTCCCATTCCATCGCAGGGTCCTACTCCCCTTGCATCACGGGGTCCCACTCTCATGGAATCACATGGTCCTACGCCACTCCATTCCACTTCTGCTTTGCCAAAACATCGTCAACGGACTTCCTCTGGCAGCGCGCGTTGACGCTCGTCTCCAGGCAACGAAAACCGTGAGAGAGGAAGCGGCGGCGGATCTTGTGGTTTCGCATGTTTTGGTAGTGGCGAGGGAACGAAGTCCCTACTTTCAGAGCGTGCCGCCCCTAGCACACAGAACAAGGATACTGAGGTACCCGTGCCAGACACGCATGGGTGCTACTACAGGGTTAAATATGGTGGGGAGGTGGACTTTCGGCACAGCACAGGGTAGGGCATTTCGACGCCATACGTATAAGAACTGTTTTATAAATTTTAGAGACCAACGGCCCGATCATGCACAGTACATTGAGGACGCTCTGTTAGCTAGATTTCCAAACACCCCCGATCAACGTTTTTCGCAACAATGGTTGGAGAGCTACATAAAGACATTTTTTAAAAACAAGCAGTCCAGTGTGCAGCACGTAGCAGCCAACCAGGTCAAAGATCCAGACAGGAGTTACCGCGGTGGTAACATGGAAGACGCGGAGTGGGAGTGGGCAACTCAAGAAAAGAGCGATCAAGTTGCGACAGGCTCATCATACAAACAACAACACGAGGCTCTCCCAAGACAAACTCCCATGCACTATGGCTCAGGAGGCAAGGGAGTTTGGAAGGATAAATATGTAATTATAACGTCGATCGGTGATTATAGAGATTGTAGTTGATGATTTGGTATTGTTATTGCTAACTTAGTAAAATACCACTCTCTCTCGACCAACCAGAGAGATGGTCAAATATCAAGAGCAACATATAGAATTTGATACTTGGCGATGGTTGTTCGAAAACAACCACATCTCTCGCGAGCAATTCGACGCGGCGATTGGAACACTACAAGCGATAAGTTTAAATAAGTAATTTTGTATCAATTGTTTTGAGTTGTTGATAATTGTGTAATTTTGTTTGGGTTTATGTAGAATCAAAGTGATCAAACATACATGCCTCTAAACGACGACGAGATAGAGGAGGATTAAATAGAAAGATATTTTGTCCAAACTTTCGTAAAGTCCGAATGTGACACAATGTATATACAACTATTTACTTTTTATTGTAACTTTTTTAAATAGTTGATCTTCTGCATTTTAAATTGTCAAGGTAAAGTAAATTCAATTTCAATCCTTTGGTATTTTTTATACTCTTTAAAAAAACAATTGATGTTTCATTGTTTTGTGCAGGTCAAAAATAAAGGTGCAGCACCTTTATTTTTGAATTGGTGTGTAGAGGCAATAAGTGTGGCAATAAATGCATCAACTGGCACAATAATAACAGCAGGGCTATCTAAATCTTTTTCAATGAAAGATTTAGGTGTTGCAAAGAGGATACTTGGTATGAAAATATCAAGGGACAGGACAAAGAAGACAATAAAGCTATCTCAAGAAGATTACATCAAGAAGGTACTAGAAAGGTTTGCAATGCAAAATGCAAAACCAGTTTCTACACCTTTGGCTGGTCATTTTAAACTAATGAAGGATATGTGTCCAAAGACACAAGAGGAGATAGACTATATGTCTAAAATTCCATATGCTGCAGCGGTAGGTTCTCTAATGTATGCTATGGTCTGGTCAAGGCCAGACATTGCACATGCAGTGGGAGTTGTGAGTAGGTTCATGGACAACCCAGGTAAAGAGCATTGGCAAGCTGTAAAGTGGATATTTAGGTATCTAAAAGGGACAACAACAAATGCTTTGTATTTTGGAGGAACTGATATTTTTCTAGAAGGGTATGCTGATGCAAATATAGCAGGTGACAAAGATACTCGAAGGAGCACTACTGGCTATGTGTTCACGGTTGGAGGCACAGCAGTAAGCTGGGCTTCAAAGCTGCAGAAAGTGATTTCCCTTTCTACCACGAAAGCAGAGTATGTAGCAATGACGGAGGCAACCAAGAAATTCTGTGGCTTCATAGATTCTTAGAAGAGCTTGGATTCAAACAAGACAATTGTGTCTTGTACAGTGATAGCCAAAGCGCTATCCATCTTGCGAAGAACTCAGCCTTTCATTCAAGGACAAGGCACATTGAGGTGAGATATCACTTCATACGCACTCTTTTGGAAGAGGGACAGCTAAAGCTAGGAAAGGTGCATACAAGTGAAAATCCTGCAGACATGTTTACAAAGGTGGTCAACAAGGAGAAGTTGAGATTTTGCTCATCTTCAATCGGCATTCAAGGATAAGAAGCCAGAATGGAAAGCAGTCACAGGTTTGGTTTGGAGATCAGTCTCCAAGTGGGAGATTGTTAAGTATGGAGCTTGATTTACCCTTGTAATTTTCTATGGTAAAAGCGCACATTTGTAAGGCCCCCATTATGAGGAGAAGCCATCGTGCGTGATGGAAAATCACTCACCGGAAACCAAAATTTTCACAGTCAAAAATCAGGGGCAACTTTAGGGGCCTAGCCGGAATATTATGGCCAAACGGCGGCCGAAAAGTGGTCGGAAAACAACCGTCGGTTGGCTGGTGTCCGGTAGTCAATGGCCGGTGACCGGTGGCCGAATTCAAAAGCGGACTTGTCTTCTCAAGGGCGGCCACACATGGGCGGATTGGAGGGTCCGATTTGGACTTATTCGCACAAGGGCGGCTACACATGGCTGCCTCTCATAAGAGAGGGCAGCCCTTTTGGCCTATAAAAGGAGGCCATTTCTACACACATTTCATAGTGTGAAGTTGATGCAACAAGGTGAGTGTGAGGTGGTGAGAGTGAAGCAAGGCAGGAGCTCCATTAAGGGCATAATCCCTTTGTAAACTACTTCTTCTTTTGAAGTGCTAAAGCCATTGAGTGGCTGCTTTCCCGTGGACGTAGCCCACATTGGGTGAACCACGTATATCGTGTGTACTCTCTCTCTCTCTCTCTCTCTCTCTCTCTCTCTCTCTCTCTCTCTCTCTCTACTCTATAATCTCGTGTATGTAAATATGTCTCTCTCCATTAAGTAATCTACTGAAATATCTATTTAGCTACGTCTTATTTCCTAACAGCTCATAATTAGAGGGTGCACTCGTGTGAGGTGGCCTTTAAGAGACTGTTAGAAGGCCTACTTAAATATTTTCAATCTTCTTAGTTAAGAGTGCCATGAAAAGGAAGGCTATTAGAAGGCCTAGTTAAATCTTTCAATCTTCTAAGTTTAGAGTGCCATAGAAAGGAAATGTCTCTAAAAAGGGATAAACTTTAAGTAAAAAAGAGTCTATACAGAGGGAGAAACAAGCACAAGTGATGGAACCTGTGCTTGAAAAACCTTTGCTTTATGCCTCTAAATTGCTCCAAATCTCAAATTGTAAGGCGGGATAACATACAAAATTGGAGGATTTTAGTGTAAAACTCTTCAAATATAGTCAATTTGCTCCTATAATATGCAGCATGTAAGCTAGCCAAGTTTGTGGAAGACACTAAATTTTGAGCACTAGATGGATGATGACATAATCAAGTGTGGCATATATATGGTCCAAAACCATATTTTTTTGGCCCTTTTGAGTCTCAAGTTTTTCCACATGTTTTGGACATAAGACCCTTACACACCGGCTACATGACTTCATTAATTATATATTGCTATCTTCTGCGTTGAGCTTCACTGTCACATCAATGTGCACTCCAAAATTCAAACTCATTGGAGTGAGACTAATGCATTTTCATGTGGAGATCCTTAGAGGGGTAGTGGTTGTCACCTACTTCCTCAAGTTACAAATAAGGTGGAGATTCTGTTAATAGTGTAGCTTCTCTTCAATGTTCACTATGGTGGTTGAAGGAGATATACATATTAGGGAAAGTCACCCATATATGCCTACCATTTCTGGAAATTCCCAAAATACCTCTCAAATTCCAAAAGCTCAAGTTTTTTCATAGTTATTCTTTTGAATAATAGAGAGATTTAATGCATAGTTTTTGGCTAAAGAAGTAACTCAAGAACATTGACTAGTAAGCTATAAAACGAACTCCTTGTTGCTTTTTCCTGATCATAAACCTCTATTGTTTGAAATGCATAATGGAGAATGTAAATTTAGATTTCGAATATGGCCTCACTTGGATAAATCATCATTTAAACTTGAGTCAACAAGAGGCAAAGTTCAAAGCATATTTCAAAGGAAAATTTGAGAAGGAAAGAGCTCCTAGAGTGCTTGGACCAGGCAATTATGGGTAGGTAACATTGACAAGTCCAATTGTCACATGTTTTCTCTATTGAAAAAGATAAATTATAGGGATTTCATTCCCTTTCTGAAAAATGAAGAAGGCTTTCAAGCTAGATCTCATAAAGAGAGTGTGGAGTTAGCTAAGTCCTTATTTTTCAATGGCTAAACTATTAGATCAACCCTTAAGTGAGGGGGAATATAGAAACTATTCGAAGTCTAAACACTAGAAAAAATAAGGGCCTAGGTGGAATACCTAATGAGTTGTCTATCTTGTACCATGAATTTCTAGCACCTTGCACCCTTTAGTCTTCACGTCTAGCAAGAAACCCTACAAATAGGATCTTTTCCCTAATATAGTGTTGGTGTTGTCAACCTGATTTATAAGAGAGGCTCAAGGGAGGATATATCTAATTGGAGAACTATCACATCTTAATTTGACTTCTATTTACAAAAACAATTCTCTCTCCTTGACTAAAAGGCTTGTCACTTTGATGGATTAGTTTATTATAAAAGAATGGAAACGCTTTATCGAAGGTAGGTTCATTCTAGATGCAATCATTGCCCTTTAGGCAGGTGCTTTTGAATTCAATCAAGATTATGTTATTTTAAGATTGATTTTGAAAAATCCTATGAAACGATTAAATGGAAATTCATTTTCAATGCTTATATGAGATGGATTTAGAAACAAAGTTCATGAGATTTATTCATATCTTGTTTGGCAATGCCACTGCTAGAATTTCTATCAATGGATGAGCTAACAGATCCTATTCACTTGCATAAATCTATTACGAAGGAATGGATTATGCTTCTGAATATAATGAAGATCATGTTTTTCTAAAGATTGACTTTGATAAAGCCTATGAAAAGATTGAATGGGAATTGATTTTGCAATGCTTGTATGATATGGGTTTAGGAAGAACTTCATTATATATGTTCATATGTTGTTTGATAATGCCTCTACTAGAAAATTTCTATTAATGGGTGAGCTAACAGATTTTATTTCCTTGCTTGCATAAACCTATTAGGCAAGGATTTCCTTTGTCACCTCTATTGTATGTCATTTCATCTAATTCTCTAGGTGGGTTGGTTAAGAAATTTATGCAACATGAAAAACTAAAATCCATAAGCCTACATATTTCTGATGATCAGTTATGCCTTTGGCAATTTACAGATGACACTAATGCTTTGGTGAGGAATATTGTGCAGTGAGTGGAATGCTTTTGGGAGCAGTTGAATGTTTTTTTCCTGGCCAACGGGTATGTTATTAACCATGCTAAAACTTGGTTCATAGTTTCAATAAACCATGCTAAAACGTGGTTCAAAGTTTCAGGAGGGGAATACCTTGTAGTGGTAACACAAGTCAACCCATTTTAGATGGTCAAATTTTCAGACTTCTTCAAATACCAATGGGTTCTAACGTGACTTTCAGTGAGACATGGAAGTAGGGGCTAGCAAAATTCAAAAAAAACCTTATACTCGTGGTAGTATTACTAACCGAATTGGTCTGCTAGAGTTTTTGTTATGAATCACTATTATGACTCTCTAATTCCCTCATCTTTTTTCAGTCTTGTTGGATGCCTTCATAGTGCCAACTAAATAAGGTATTTAGTATGGCAAGAAGATTTCTATGGGGTGGCTCTGATATTGTTAACAAAATACTTAAGGTTGCCTGGCAAACGTGCTACATGGATGAGGAGAGAGGAGGACTCGATATCCTAGACATTGAGCTTCTCTCATCTAAGTTGTCATCCATGTGGATAATCAAAGGTGAAGATTATTGGGCTTTTCTGATTAAAACAAACATGCATAAGTTCCACCTAAAGGAGTATATAGGTTGGAAGGGTTTAACTTGAGCTATCATTTAAATTTCTAATGCTCATTTTGTTCCAAAAAGCCATGTTCTTGTTGGCAGATCTTGGAATGCATGCCCCAACTGAAAAAGAAAATGGTTCCACCAACACAAGGAAAGTTTTGTTCTCTTTGAACTTCGATCTTCATGATTCAATCTAGTTTGTTTTTCATTTATAGAAAAAAAAACTTCCTCTATCAAGGAAGGTACATAGCTGCTACAAAGCAGGGATCAAGCTGTGGAAGGATGCATACAAAGAAGGAAGATGACTCACAAAAAATGAGCTTCGACTTCAGTTTCATATTTCAGAGGGTTGTACATATTTCTTACTAGCAAAGATGGGAGGCATGAAACCCACTCTACAGAGGTGTATTCTAGAGGAAATGAGGTATCCCTCTCTAAAACCTATATGGACATTTACACCTACAACGGTAAAAAAGCACTGTGTGACCATACTTTAGTCTCAAATCTCAAATGTAGATGGAGGCTGTCATGGAATGCTCATCAATGGTCTTACACATTCAAATGCAAGTGGGCCTTCCCAGTATCAGTAAAACACAGTTGCTTATTGTGGAATTAGTTATAGGTGCAAAGAGGAAGAATCTATTTACAACATCTTTTTCATATGTAAGCATAACCTTCAGTTCAATAGCTGAAAGCTCCAAAAAGTGTACAATCTCAGGTGTGTTGGACATAATTATTGTTGAATGAATGTGAGAATGATATCCTATTGTGGACCAAACCACACACTACTCATGCTACTCAACTCAAGCAAAGCTTTGGTAATGTCATGAGAGAGATAAAATCTCGAGCGAAGGATGTTATTGATGTGGATATCAAAGAGGTTCAAAAATCTATAAGGTGGAAGAAGTGGAGATACGTTCTTCTTGGTCTATATGACTGTCCTTAGCTTTCTTTCATTTATGGCTATCAGTCCTATGGCTAAACCCAACTAGGATATATATTATATGGAGCTTTGTGATGGTTAGGATTGCTCCTATCCTTATTCAGAAGCATTTGTACATTTTTTCTAGTTTTCTTTAATTTCAAAAGCCTGTCTCCAAAAAATTATTAATAATAGAGAGATCTACCTTGAAGTGTCTTATTAGACGAAAGCTTTCCGTAATAGGCTTCAAAAACTGAAAAGGTATTCTTAATGGCTTCAAAAAAATTAAACTCACCCTTCAGTTATGCACTTAATATGTTATGAATTTTTTCTTAAGACGCTTATCTACGAGTAATGAACTGTTTCGTCTTTCAAGAGCTGTCATGAGTTTAAGTGGGCGCCCGTTACCACTTCCTTAGAACGAAGTCACATGTGGGCAAGAGGCGAATAATTATTGATGAAGAATAAGAGTGCAAATTTGTGGATGTGATTGGCCGTGATCGCCAAATTTGGAAGATGTACATGAGCAGAATTGAAGATGTACATGAGCTCTTATATGGCAGAATTGTAGTCATAAGCTTGATAGGAGGGCCTTGTTTGATCAAGGTTAGTCTGCTGATCTGGATAAAGGCTCATGTGGGAGGATGCCTGTGGTTTATAACGGTAGATAATATATAGTTTCATACACACAATATGCGTGGTGGTTCCTAGGTCACTAAATGCACTCATCACATAATTAAAGGGGGTTTTTGATCACTCTGAAGCTGAGCTTGGCTCCTGCAGCAATACTATGACCAAGAAGTTCTCCTATCTTTATGGCATACGGTCTTTGAAGCTTGTCCGGCCTAGTGCTTGCAACACCGGCCGATCTTGCGGCATGACTAGCAAACATCCATACTTCTCTGTGGCATTGCTCTTCATTACGACTAATGCATTTGAGCGAATGATGCGAATGATGCGGTGTCATTCAGCAAGTTCAGCTCTCTCTGCTTTTATGTTTTGGTACACTTCCTTGCTTGCAAAGGACAAGAGGACATCAAAGGCAAGGCCAACCACAAGACAAGCAGCAAAAATGAAGAAGGTGGTGCCATAACAGGTAGAGCCGTAGCATGTGAGGGTCCCACTGTCATCTGCGAGCGCTACCTGTTGATCGTAGAACCACCCGGCTATGCTTGAGAAACTGTAGGAGCCTGTGATGAAGTATAAGCCAATAATGACAAAGTTTGTTCCAAAGTGCTTTAAACCATAAAACTCTGACACAATGGGAATGCACAATGTTATGAGGCAGCCATGACTGATGCCGATCACTAACGATCCCACATATAAGGATGCTTGAGATCCTGCTGACAGCCACAGGAATAGTGTTATCATTGGCACCTTCGCCAGTCCGAGCCAAACAGGCCTTGGTAATCCTGCCACCCTGCCACAATTACAAGATGTGTAAGTGGCAAGTTGCATGGTTATATCCACTTAAGGCAAAGTCTAAAGCGTACTAACTCTCATAACATTGAGTATGAACTCTTTACCTGAGAAAATATTCCGAAATGTTCCCTGATGCAATCCTTCCTACAAAGTTTCCCAAGCTGAAAAGAGAAACAAGGATGCTGACGCTGTCGAATCCGAACGACTGCCCTATTTGACCTAGATTGTTACTGAACGACACTCCACAGCCACACCCACACACGAGGGAGATGAATAGCGCAAAAGAATGCCACTTCTTGAAAAGTGACAGTGTCGATGTCTCTTCCCCAATCCCCTGAGCTATCCAAGCAAGGGACAGCGACTGCACGTGTCCACAGCATATGCCATTTCCTAGCTTTCCGTTGCTTCTCGTCGACTTTGTATATTTGCTCTCAAGTAGAGGCATGTCCAGCCCATCCTTGTTTGCATTGCCGTCAACTAGTGCTTCTTTATTGAGAATAGTAATATCATGGCAGCAATCTGGGATACCGGCTACAATGTTAGCACCGTTTGCGATTGAGCCTTTCCCTTCTTCAGTACCATTCACAATATTGCTATGGGCATCCCCTTCTTGCCCAGAGCTTACTTTGCTCTTATTCATCCTCATAAAAATTATGGCTGGCACAAGGCCTGGTGATGCAATAATGGCCACCATCACAAGTAGAATGACTGCCTTATATGCAGAATTGCTGTCTAAGCTATCAGAAATGAAATTCACAATAGCAAGATAGCTGGCTAGAACGCAAGCGATGACATTGAAAACAGCAATGCTCTTATGCTCGATCTGCTGATCCTCATGTGTGCTCGCACTTGGCACAGGCCTGAAGAAGATGGCGGAGAGGATGCAAAATGTTGGGGGAAGAACTACCATCATCAATAAGAACATAGAACCCGAGCTGGAAAAAAGTGTACTACAAATGGTCGCAAAGACAGCACCTGATAATCCCATCAAAGCCTTGAGCAAACCAGCAACAGGACCGCTGTTGCGCTTGAAATTTCGCACGGAGGCATTGAACACAGCGGTGTTCATCCAAGCTATGACGGTTCCTCCGAGCATAGCAGCAAGGACCATCTGCAGACAAACTTAGCAATAAGCATGTGCCAACAATCATAAATTCATGGGTCGCCCACCATACTACATACACAATCACATTGAAGACTCTGCTTCATCATGCAAAAACTACCTCTTACAAAATCAGAGGGTTAATTTAAAGGCAAACAAAATTCTGTTGATTGCATGAGAGCACATATTTATTAGGAATGAGATGCTTACGATCCAGTAAGGCAAGGGATCTATGGTCTCGGACACCACGAGCCATTGCACGCCGAAGCCAGAAACGGCACATAATGCAGAGAAACAGAGGAGAGCTTCAGGAGGCAAGTAATTGCTCAGGAAACCGGCAAGGATGCCGCCCCAAGCATCGCCGAGGTCACGGGAGATGCTGAGGCGGTTGAGGCTTTCCTGGTTGATTCCTAGCACTTCCTTAAGTGCTTGGGAATAATTGGAGAAGGCATAGCTGGCCGAGAACACCATGAGCCATATTGCTGTCACAAAGCCCACCCATTTACGCCTGAAGAGCAGCCGCTTCTCTACCTCACCACTTTTTGTAGTGCAGCTCATGTCGACCAGCGGCAGCTGTCCTAAGCTAGCCATATCGTTGTGCTCGCCAGGAGGATTTAAGCTGTGTTGAACCCGCTTGCCATGAGCTTGTTCTACTCGGCTCTTATATTATGAGAGGGCGCCACGCGCGCGCGAGAGAGAGAGAGAGAGCACGCGCGAAGCCGAGCGTAGTTCAGTACAACCACGCTTATTGGCCACGTCAGGCTACTAGCCTGTGTGTGCGCGCGCGGGCGTGGAGAGAGAGAGAGAGAGAGAGAGAGAGAGAGAGAAAAGAAGAAAAAAAAACGTAATTATAATAACGTGGTAGGAAGGTGAAGGAACAATCCTTGAAGGCTCGTAAAACAAGAAAATAACAGGTCTCCATCTTTGCCATCTTCTCCCTTTTTTCATCTTTTTCATCCCACTCCTCTCCCTTCTTCTCTTGGCCTGGATAACCCCTATCCTTCCTCATGGTTGCTTGTACTATTTCCCTCCTTTAAATTATTCAGTACTTCTTCAAAAAAAACAAGTAATAAAATCACAAGGCTTGCCTATACAAGAATAAATGAATAACATAAAAGCGAAATAAAAAACTACAAAGATGGAAATCATATTGATTCATAGAGAAAATGATTTGCAGATTACATCATAGAGTGTTGACCACGATGAAGGATTGAAGAGCATCAAAGTGGTATTTTGTTAGGATAAAGGAAGGCATAAAATATGGAAACATGGTTTCTTTTTGTGGTGAGAATGAGGGAAGGGAGAGATGAAGGGAGGAAGGAAGAGAGGAGGGGGAGGGAGGGGAGTGATTAGAATCATTTAGGAATCATAAGATGTGTGGATGAATGATCCGACCAAAAGCAAAACCGTGTGCCCACTATGAATGACGCAGGGGGAATTTTAATCCAAACATGATCGAGTTTTGAGTTGTACACAGTGGTTACATCATGAATTTGTTGTGTGTAGCCATGTGACTGGAGCTCTTCTTCCAAGCAATGATATTGATTGTTTGTGGGCTCATTGTCAACATTAAAGTCTCCCATGATGACACTCATTCGTCTAGGATGGGATTGTTGCAGCAAGGTATGGAGCTGTGACACCAACGAGGCTGAAGAGGTTTTTGGAGATTTGTAAACGCATATGATTTCCCGATCAAGGTGTTCATGGATAGCTAGGGTAACTTGAATGATTTCTATTCCTGGAGCTAGCAGTGTGTTTGCAGAGTGCAGCTTTATGCCAGTCTGGTAGTAGATTGAAACACCTATTTTGTTCTGGTGATGGACATGATTAAACTCTGGTGCAAGATCATTAGAAGGATTTCTTTGCTTTGTTTCCTGAAGGCACAAAATGTCAGAACTTGCAAAGTTTGGATCCTCTTGGATATGATTGAGATATTTGTAACTAGAAACTATGTTCAACGATTGAATGATATGATGTGTGCGTTTGTATGCAAATGGAAATTTTGTGAAATACTCCCATTTGGCTTCATTGCTAAGGCGATCAAGCTCATCAAGCACAATCCTGTTGACTTTGATTTGAGATGGTTGGATTGGATTGAGAATGTGGAGGTTTGATGGATCTTGGATGCGGGAAACAGCTGTGTAGACTAAACCATGTGAGTTTATTGATGTTGGATCAAAGGCTACTATGCTCATTGTCAAGCCTTGTGATCTATGGATAGTGCGTGAATTTGCTGCCTGGATTGGAAATTGGGCTCGAGACACAGTGTTCAATGTATTTTTTCCAACCTGAAATTCTTTTGTTGTTTGAAAAATTGGTGTCCATTGGGGGTTAATGGGAATTGTATTAAGGTGTTGGTTTACCTGCTGCTGCTTGAGGCCTGCTGAGGAATCAAAAAATGAGATCCGTGCAACTGGAGAGACATTTTTGCTTTCTAGAAGTTTCAGAATTCTATCCGTGCCATTCACAAGACCATCGGAAATATCGATATTCCCACCACAAATCTCAAAAATCATCCTTGCTTTAAGTTCCAAGGTTGAGGCCAAGCCTGCAGTGTTTTGCGGATTGTTTGGCATTATAAGGTTTTTTCAGCAAGTTTTATGATGATTGTCTCTTGCATGGATGATGTATGCGTCAGCAGGCAATTTCTCAAAAACAAGGCGGTTATGTGAGTCCTTCAAGTTATTGTTGAAGTATAAATGGTGTGTTGTCAATTTGTCAAAGGCTTTATTGCTATGGTTGATATTTAAGAGCAACAAATCCTCGCTTGTGTGTTTTGCTTTGCGCACTCTATTGAGAATCATTGTCTGATTGACGCATTGTCCTTGTGAGTTCATGGCATTTTATATGAGTGTGCCAAAACGAAGGCGAGAGCAGCTGCAGAGTATCTTGTGGGTTGCTAAATATCCAACGGTCTCGAACCGGGCTTGCTTGACATAAGTCACCACAAAAAATGACCAGACCACCGACTGGTTTTGCATGATTGTGTTTAATTGGGCGAAGCCTTGTGTCTATGATACGCAAGAGTCTGTTCCCAATCAAGGATGCCTCATCAAACACAACTAGTCTAAGTTTTTATAGAGTCATGACAACTCGGCAAGGCTTTCAGAAGAAAGAGATACATTTGGTTAGGAGACAAGGGGCAAGCGTAATGCTAAGTAAATTGTTGTGCCTCCAAGGTTGAAAGTTGTTTTTCCCGTATATGCCATCATTAATGTTCAAGGAAGATCAACATCTAATTCAAGAGAGGTATTGTAGTGGCAGATCAAGCCTTGCACAATTACCTGCAAAGTGAAAGTTTTTCCTGTTCCTGCAACCCCAGTCAAGAAAAGATGGATTGGTTGAGCTGGTTGCAAGCATTTCCTAGTCATAATGTCATAGAAAAGGGAGCGTTGCTCGATGTTCAACTTGGACACAAGAGAGTAGTAGTCCTCGTTGCACATCGCCAATTTTTGAAATGTTGGCAAGGATCTTGTGATGGGCTTCCTTGTTTGCATATCAAGGGCCAACTCATATATGCAAGGCTCGTGATGCTCGGATCTTGAGGATGAGGACAATGACAGTGTTTTAGTGCTTCTTGCACCAAGTTCCAACTTCCAATATTTTTCACGATTCTCATCTGTAATTGTAAAGTTTGTGGTATATTTGTCTTTCCAAGAATCAACACTTTCCTCAAAGGTTTTCTCATCGCCAATAAATGGTAAGAACAATAAACAAAGCTCATGGAAATGCTTCTCTGCATCCTTCTCCACAATGAAGCTTATTGTTAATTGATAATGTAGCGTGAGTCTAATTGATGATGTGGACAAATTTTGATCACTATATAGATCGATAGAGCTTTGATTGTGTAGTTTGTTGCTTTGAATTGCTTTTTAGCTCAAAATTGACAGATGAATTTGTTGATTCTAGCAGATTAAATTCATATGTCAGCATGCTGAAAGGACATGAGTGGAGTAAAATCTAGGAGCTGCGTGCCAAAAAGAACACATCTCGATTGACATGCAAGATCTACGGCCACGATTTCAGTGGTAATGCAACCAAAATCAAAGAGCATATGTTTAAAATCCCTGGTAATGTGTCCGAGTGTATGGCTCCGCCAAGATATATTCATGCTAGATTGCCAAAGTACGCTCGCATAGCATAGCAAATTCTTCCAGCTAAAACTAAAAGTGCTACTGTCAAACAAGTTGCAACGGATGTTGAAATGTCTGTTGTCAATGAGAGGATAGAGCATATGTTTACGGAAGCAAATGATCACACTCCCCAGTCAACTCCCTTCATGGACATGCTTCAATGCCAGCAACAGCAAATCCTAGCTCAACGAAAGCTAGTAACGCATCATCCAATGGACAAATGTTGTATGAAGCGTTAGATAAGCAATGGTTGCTTGAGCTGCACTTGAAATGGATGCAAGATTTTGTGGCATGCGGTGTTGGTGGATATGTGTTCGAAACATGAGCCAGGAAGGCGTCGGACCTCTCATTGTGGGAGGTGTGAGAGAGAATAAGAACAGGTGAAAAAAGCTATGAAATCATCGTAAACTTCCATTAATCAATCCAAACTCTAAGTACATTCTGATCAATAGCCAAGGCGGGCTGTTAGCAGCAACGACACTAGGGTTCACTGAAATCTAGGAGTTTCTCTGTGTCAGATTTTCTTGCTTTGAATGTTGTTGAACTCTATATATTTGCACTACTTTCTGTTACCGAGCACTAGAGAGAGATTTCCTTGTTTAGCTTTGAGAACGAGGGAAAGAGTTAACTTTTTGCTTGTTCGAGAGCGAGAGAAAGACTTCCCTGGCTCTTCTCCTTCGTCTGTCTCCCCTTCACGTACGTCCTTCTTATTCATGCCTTGCAACATGCAAGCCCCTCTTCTTCCAATAGCAGTCCTCTCCCTTTGTGAATCATGCCTCTAGGTCAAGAGAGACTTCTTCTTCAACTCCCGTTCTACCATACTCGTGCAATACGGCTTCTCTTTCGTCGTTTCTCCCTGTTTGCTTTCGATGTCGGGGGATATGTGCTCGAAATGTGAGCCGGGTCAGCATCGAGCTGCTAGCTGTGGGAGAAGAGAGAAGGAAAAATGCACCACACCACAAAATTGTCAAGTAACCTTTTCCAAACAGGAACAAAGTACTAAAGGAATCGAATTTTATGATGTCAACAAAATTCGACGCACAATAGCCAAGGCGGTGTTGTTAACAACACCGTTAACTTAATTAATTACGAATTAACGAGTTTAAGCTCCCGTTTACAAAATCTAGGCCAAATTAGTTTAGCCTGCAATGATTCAAAATGTTTGTCGGTGATCAGTATTGAAGAATATAAGACTAAACATGTTGAACTGCCGCCGCAAAAAATTTACTTGTGTTGCTGATTCTGCTTCTTTCTACTTGTTTTCTCAATCAAGAAAGGCTTCCTCTCCGCAATAGAGAGAAAGAATCCCGCTTTGCTAAGCTTTAACCCTTTTTCTTGATGCCTTCGACTCCTTGCTTGTCTCTTCCTCAGAGAGCTTTACTTCTCAAGCTTGAGAGAGATAGAGAAAGAGAAGGAACCCTTTGCTTTGCCTCTCCTTCTCAAGAGAGAGAGACTCGCTTTGGTTTGCCTTATTCTTCCTTCTCTGCCTTGCCGAGGACGAGAGAGAGAAAGAGAGAGCTTTCCTCTTCTCCTTGCTTTGGTAGCCAAGGACGAGAGAAAGAAAGAGAGCTTTGCCTTGTTCTTCTTCCCTTCGAGCTCTTGGATCCCCTTCCTTCGCTAGCCGAGGACAAGAGAGAGAGAGAGAGAGAGAGAGAGAGCTTTTCCTTCGTTCTTTCTTCCGAGCTCCCCAGACTCTCTTCTTCCTTCTGAGATCCCCGGACTCTCTTCTTCCTTCTCCGTCACACCTACAAGCCACTTTGCCTTACTAACCCTCTTGTTCTTGCCCCTTCTTACTTTTAATAGCCATCTTCAATTTAGCACCCATGGCGTCGTCGTTGTGGAAACATCACCCATGACGTGGCAAGGCGGATTTTAGACCTGCACGATTTTCATCGGGATTCACCCCAAACAGCTGCGTCTTGCTGAGCTCGTCACTTCCCGTTTCATCAACGTACTGCAACGGCCAATGCGAGCTTCTTCAATTCCATGCGCTGCTGCTTGGTGCTCTCGCCATGGCTCTCTTCTTTTCCTTTCCCTATTCACACCCACTTAACCCTTTTCTTCTTTGCTAGGGACGGCCATGTTGCCTTTTTGGGCGGGCGGCCACTTTATGGCTCATGTGGGCGGCCACTTAAGGTGCAAGCAGTGATGATTGCATCAAAGGGTTTTTTGGCCTTCCTCGAGTGGCCATGCAACTTCAATTGGGCACCACATTTAGTATACACATCGGCCAAAGCATTGCCAAGCTCCTGCATCTTTCTTGAGAAGCCCCTGTCGAGCTAGGCTTATCCCACAATCAATACCCTCCATGAGACGTCATTCGGACAATGAGCTCAGCACCAAGAACTTTTTGTGCATTCGTAATGGCACCACATTTGATATATGCATTGGCCAGAGCATTATTGTGCTTCCATAATTGTCGACCTAAGCAGTGTCGAGCTTCCATAATTGCCTACCTAGCACATCCAGTCACCAATGCACTACAACTGATGACATTTTGGACAAGATTCTTGTCGAGCACTTAATCTACTACAGTCAAAACCATGGCTGCAGCTCAAAACTCCCAGATGGCACATTGATCGAGCGCACCAGACTAGTATGGAACCGGCCCACGATGAATCTTTAACTGGCGATATCTTGGTAATTGTAACTCCGACATTAGGAAAAATATGGACTCTCCATGGGCCTTGTAAGAATCCCTAATTTTAAGGAAGTATGTTGTGATTAAGGGAGAAAAAGGAAATGATGGGGGCTATTTTGGTAGGTCATTTTCTAGCCTTCAAGCCTAGAAAAGGTGGGGGCTACCTTCTCTCTCTAGCTTTTCAGCATCTCCTAGAGAAAAGGGGGTGTCATAAAGAGGGAGAGGGACCCTTGTACAAAAAGTGAACCCCACCTTTCATTTTTTCCAAAAACTCGGCCAAAAATAAACCCTAAAAATTTGAAATTTATTGAAATTTTCAAAAGTAGTCATTTCCCCCCAAAAAGTGACCCCAAACCTATTCTAATATCAAAACATCATTTTTTGCCTCCAAAATCCCTTTCTCTCTCTCCATGTCTCCTCTTTGTCTCTCTCACTCCCCTTCCTCAAAGTAGCCATGCCCACCATAGCCAGGACCTGTTGCATCTCCCTCTTCATCTAAATGCTAAATCTTCCTTCTCACTCTTACAAAATTTTGCATCTCCCTCTCCATCTACCTACTAAACCCTACCTCTCATTCTCAGACACTCCTGGATCTTCCTCTTCATCTACTTGCTAAACCCTTCCTCTCACTGTCCTGGATCTCCCTCTTCATCTACTTGCTATGGAACATAATATTTCTTTTTCATGTAAGGTGGAGTCACATCACAAAATTTCTAGTTGGAAGGACACAGAAGGGTGCCCCTGCACCACATGTGGAAACTCCATAGCCATGAGACAGAGATGGATCCCAAGCATAGGAAGGTCAAGTATGTCAAGCAATGGGGATGTTACTTTACACAAGGGAACTGGATTCAAACCTGAGTGTATTTGAGGCAACATTTAAAGAATTTAAATCTGTACTCTATACATGCCAAACATGTATCCATAATGCCCAAAGCTATCAACATAGCTTTTACTTTGTAATCTCATAAAATCATGTTTGAGGTGGTCTTCAATGGACATGGTTTTGTACCAACAAGTGCTATGGCTTTAATATATGAAATCTTTGATCTTGCAAATTATTTTCCATGTAGCAATTTCTTTGAAGATTTGATTCTTACTGAGGCGTTTGATGCTTATACAAGTGTGTCACGTGAATACGGTAAATTCATGGTGAATACTAGGGGTTCATAACTAATGTAGAAAGTGTTGAACCAATGTTGAGAATTATGCTAGTGGGGAGGATTACCGATCACTCATAAGCATGCATCAAGATGGGCCATGTAATTGCATCATGGTAGCATTTCTGAGGCTGCAAAACTATATCAACCAATGCTTCAAAGGTAGGGGCTAGTTGGTTAGTTTTGGAGAGGAGGCAAGGATGCCTATTCATGCATTGGATGGAAAAGAGGCATGGGATGGGTTTAGAAAAACTTTATTATCTCTCTCTCTCTCTCTCTCTCTCTCTCTCTCTCTCTCTCTCTCTCTCCCCCCCCCCCCAATATCTCTTTGCTTTCAGCTAGCTAGCCATGTATGATCAATTATTTTTTGCATAAACTTATAGAGTAGTGTTTTGTACTAATAGAATATTGGCTCCTTTATGGGTAGCTTCTTTAAGAATCAATTATCTCTCTCTGTATCTCTCCTTTTTGTGCATGTTATGGCCATTTGTTTCAGCTCTATTTCACTAGTAGGCCTTTGTGAGACTAAAAAGTGTCTTGTACAACCAAGCAAAGCACCCCCTTTTTCTTTAGAGACCAAAACTAGAGCATACACACTATGGGGCACTATCTTGAAAATCAAAGGGGGGCTTGCAACGGGCCATGGTATGAGATAGCTATTATTGCATGGTTGAGTGAAGTTTGAACATCCTATAGGACCTTGTCAACCATGCCAAAGCAAGCTGGCACAAATAGAAGGCAAGGCAAGGGATGCATGGGCCTTAGGAGGCCCAAAGAAAGCGTGCCACAAGGGAGCGCATTTGGGCCTTCCATAGGTCTATGGAAGGCCCAAATGTGCTCCCTTGTAGCAGGCTTTCTTTGGGCCTCCCAAGGCCTATGCACCCCCTACCTTGGCTCCTACTCTTTGTGCTTGCTTAGTTTTGGGCATGGTGGCCTTGAGCCTACAAAATAACCATGAACATCCATCCAAAGAAGCATTTTACAAAACTATAGCTCATATGATATATCTAGAAAAAGCAAAATCATCCTCTACTACAAATGGCTATAGATGGCTTACCATGTGCATGATGCATTCTCTACTCATTCTCTGCTCTACGGATGGCTCAAAGTATGCATGATGCATACTCAATTAGCAAGCAATCCAAGGAATAACTTGTCTTGGGTTTGATCCATGTATCATGTCATTTATCCATCATAAGAGTGTATCCTCAATAAAGGGTCTTTCTCTCTCTCTCTCTCTCTATCCCTAGTTATCTATATTTGTGTGTTTTATCTGCATGTGTATCTATCTATCAAATTATCTATCCATCTATCTATCTATCTAACTATCTATCTATCTATTAATGTATTTATCTATATCTATATGTTTGTCAGTTTGTTTATCCTCCATCTATCTATGTACATATATATATATATATATATATATATATATATACATATATATATATATATATATATATACATATATATATATATATATATATATATATATATATATATCCCCTATCTCTATCTTGTTTGTTCGCTCTCTTTTCTTTATTTTGATTTCATAGTCTGTGTTACTTGGGGATTTCAAAGAACACAAGCTTATGGTTGAACTTACAAAAATTCATATCAAATACAACATAATAGCATGCCATTGCGTTATTGATGGCAAAGGTAGAACAAAGTGTTTGCACAATGCCAAGATCAGGGGATTCATGCGTGTGCTTGCAAACATGAGGGAATATGATTGCCATATCTTTCTTGGATTAGGTTTGAGTGTATTCTTTCAAAAATTTGAAGCTTGCTAAATATATTGAGATAAACTCTGAGTGCTCATGAACTAAATGTTTGTTCAATGCCAAAGGAGGTTCATGTCTATGCCTGCAACACAAGGAAATATGATTGCTCTATCTTGCTTAGATTAGTCTTGAGTATGGGATTCTTCTAAGAATTTAAAGCTTGCCACCATTTTGAGATAAACTCTAAGTGCTCATACAATAGAAAATGAATCAAACCTGGCCTTTGAGGTTAGATGGCTTACTAGATCTACATGCAGGTACGTTGCAAAGGTGTATTTGCTACCAAAAAATCAATTTACTTGATCAATTCACTTATGAGCACCACAAATTTGGTAGGAAGCACAATACCCATACAAGACTAGATGAAACAAAAATTGATCACAAGCACAACATCATATAGTTGAAGATTAACTAGAGTGGACAAAAATGTAATGAAACAAGAGTGCTTTCTATTTAAGTAGTTTCATTACAAAGTTTGTAGCTTGGCTACAATAATAGCTTGGGATGTTATGTGCTGGATCAAATACATTGAATGGAATATAGACTGAGGCAATTGCTATGCTCTTAGCAAGGCTTGTCTCATCATTGATAACTTGATGGACCTCCATATCCACAAGTATACACACCAAACAAAGACTGTTTAGAATGATCTTCTGATTGGAGAAGTTGCACTTTCCACTTGACACCAAACCAAGTTGAGCCCAAGTATCCACTGCAATAACATCCTGTAATACAAAAAATATGGTGTTAGCTACTATATTTTAAATTAGTATACATTGTTGAGTTATATAGATTAGTTCTTATCTATAGCATGCATAACCATAAAGGTACCTAAAAGGCATTCAAGCGGTTGCTTTGCAAGTAAGCTCGATAAAAAAATACGTTCACAAATACCGTTGCCAAAAAATATGAACACATGCAAATTAAAGAGGACATATCCATAAGATGACTTAGCATTAGACTTACAATGAGATGCAAATTGGTTTGAAGCTCTCTACAAGTGGACCTCAGCTACACTATACACATGTTGAGTGATGGCCACCATTCCAGATTTTGTTTTGAAATCCATCATTCTTCACTTCCAATGGCGTTCCAGTATGCCTCGACATTGTACTCCATGAGGACCAACACTAAACGGTTGCATGTAGACCCATGAGCCTTGCTAAATACCTGTGGGATCCATTCCACCTTTGAGCTCTTTAATTTGTGTTGTGCAATATGAACTTTTGTATCTCCAACTTGGGCCATCTATGCGTGGTATGGGTGGACATGCTTGGGAAGAGGTCGGGTGGCCACACAGTAGAGAGAGATTGGGAAGGGGGAGGGGGGTGAGGGTTGGAGATAAGGATAGTGAGGTCTAAACAGTACAGAGAGAATGAAGGGGAGAAAGGGAGAGATAGAGAGGATGGAGAGTGAGATTTTGGATATGGTGGGATAGTGATGAGATTTGGGCTATGGTGGCCTGCATTGTAGAGAATGGAGGGGTGAGGGGAGGGAGAGCTAGAGAGGATGGAGAGTGAGCATTTGGTTATGGTGCGGTTGACTGTAGAGAGAGTGAGGAGAGGGAGGGGGGACAACTGAAGAGGAGGATAGTGATAAGCTTTGGGCTATGGTGGGATGCACAGAGAGAATGGAGGGGGGAGGGGAGGGAGAGCTAGAGAAGATGGAGAGTGAGCTTTTGGCTATGGTGGGGTTGACTGCAGAGAGAGAGTGAGGGGAGGGGAGGGGAGGGGGTAGGGGAGAGAAGATTATGGGGGGGAGAGAGAGAGAGAGAGAGAGAGAGGGAATTTGGAGAGAAAAAGTGACTTTTTGATGTTTGGTTATGTTTTGGGCAATTTTGGAGGGGAAATGGTCATTTTTTAGACTTTTCAAAAATTTCAAACTTTTAGGGTTTTTTTACCTGCGCAATTTTTCTTTTGGGGTCCCTTTTTGTCAAGGGTCCCTCTCTAGGCTTTATGACACCTCTTTCCCCCTTTTTACACCCCCCCTCCCCAGTCCACCTCCCCTTTCTCTCTAGGAATCAAGCATTGAAGAGGGGGACAAATAGGCTGCCCCCCTATCTCTCCTTAGGCTATAGGTGATATCCCAAGAGCCCTCTCATTGGTCCTCCACTAACCCTTCCCTAATCAAAAGGGCCCTAGGAGATTCCATATTTTTCCTAATTGCTGATCTAAAAAGACCGACGCGCTCTACAAAGTGATCACTTCATGCTCATGCATTCACTTCATCTTTGTCCCCTCAGCTGTAGTTGCCCAATCGGGTACGGATCTGCAATTGACTCAAACTTCAAACTGCCATAACTTTTGCACCGTAGCTTCAATCACCGATCAGCCGCCGGTGGAGCATTTCAAGCACTACAGTTCTATATCATAATCTCCCATATGTGCTCACTTCAAGCATACTCCTTTTTAGCATATCAAGGCATATGTTGGCCCTTTAAAGCCGCATCTAGCATACATTAATTATCAAACCTTGCATGTTATCAAGCCCTGATCACCGGTAAATAATCAAGTAGACTTCAATCAAGCACAATGTGCATCCTTCTGATAATTTTTCCATCATGGAAGTGGAGCTGCACAACATCCACCCCCTCTGAATCAACATTTTGAGGATCTTCAAGCACATACTCTTGCTTAACCAAGTCCTCAAAATCTGGTACATCCAAATTTGGTAAATCTGGTATACCCAAATCCATGATCATGCTACTCTCAACAGCAGTAGCCTTGCTTTGACCTATAACATCTATATCATCATTCAACTCTATGGTAGAATCTGTACCAGTATCACCAATCAACTCTATGGTAGAATCTGTACCAAAAAAATTTGCTTAATTCTAAGTCAGTAGCAAAAGTATCAGTTGAAACCAAATCTTCCTGCATGTCTACTTGAATATGGTTGCACTCGTTCACCTGCACAATTTCTTCTTGAGATTCAGCCAATTTTTTGTTTTGATCCCCTGATATCTTTTCCTCCTGTACTCCATGTATAGGTTCTTTGAAAAATTCATCATGTGTATCCTGAAGCTGTAAAGCCTCACCCTCAAAGACTTCATGCAAGGCATCTACTAAACCCAAATTTTCATACAAGGCTTTACCTATGTCTTCATCTCATTAGCCTATAAGAAGGTAGCATCTTCTACAATACACTCATCAATCATAGCTTCTAGCTTTAATCGTACTTGTCCTCGAATATCTGTGTAGTTTTGTAGACTTGAACTTTGTTCTTGATAGCTTTCATAATGCTCATAACTTACCTGTACAATAGCTTCTTTCAAGTATTCCCAGTTGTTATTGCAGGCTTTGGTAATTTCTTGAATTTGCTCCTTCAAATCTGAACTCACTAATTGCTCAAAAGATCCGATCATTAACTCTTCTGGTATCCCTCTTAACTTGGTTTCTAGCTTATAACACTCTAGGTAGCCCTTTGGACCATAACCATCAAAGATTCACCTCTCGTTGTATACCGCATCCAAAGCTTCATCCATTTGATTTTTCTTCTTTACGGTCTCCATTTCAAGCAGAGATCCTTGAACCAATTGAAATATCTTCGAAAAATCTGGAACTGTTGACTTATCATCAAACCATTTGCACTTAGCTCTGCAATCATCTTCATCATCTACTCTAAATTCTCCCTCTTTACCTCCCACCCCGGCTTGTTTCATGTCAGGTTCACTAGATGAATATGTGCTCGAAATGTGAGTCGGGTCAGTGCCGGGCTGTTAGCTGTGGGAGAAGAGAGAAGGAAAAAATGCACCACACCGCAAACCTATCAAGTAACCTTTTTGAAATAGAAACAAAGTGCTAAAGTAATTGAATTTTATGATGCCAACAAAATTCGACACACAATAGCCAAGGTGGTGTTGTTAACAGCCTGCCTTGGCTAAGGATTACTCAAAGCATTATTCAATTGATTGAATACTACGGTGATTGTCAAAGCCATATTCATCTGTTTTTCTTGTTCTCTCTCACACCTCTCACAGCGAGAGGCCCGACGTCTACCACGTGTTTGAAACATGAGCCAGGCAATGGGCCTCTGGCTGTGAGAAGTGTGAGAGAGAATAAGAAAAACAGATGCATATGGCTTTGGAAATCACCGTATTATTCAATTAATTGAATAATTCTTTGAGTACAACTTAATCCTTAGTCAAAGCGGACTGTTAACAGCACCGTCACTTGGATCATCTGCCAACTAGGAGTTTAATCTCCCGTTTTACAAGATTAATCGGGCCATTAACGACATCGGGGCTTAATAAAATGATTAATTAATCCTCATACCGATAACGGTGATGGAAAGTTTTGATTGTCACTTTACGTGCTTCAACTGGTCTTGGATTCTGCAAGCCTTAATTTTGCTCACTGCCTCAATCATCATGTTTTAGTTATTATCAATTGTTTTGCAGCCTCCTGCTTTGTGAGCTTTGCACTGGTTTAATTGCAGCTTACAAGCTTTGACTTTCTCTTGATCTTCAATTATCATCTGAAGCTTTAACCCTTGCTTGGCCTGCCCTGTGCTTTGCTCTTACTTCTTTAGGTTGAGTCTCTTGCTTATGCATGAGAGAGAGAGAGACATTCTCTTTTTGTTAGCCGAGGACGAGAGTGAGAGAGAGAGAGAGAGCTTGCTTCACCTTCTCCCTTCAAGCTCCCCTTCTCATCACCCTAAAACAACCCATCTTTTTCTCACCATGCCCTCTCATTACCTCTTCGAGCTCACGATCTCCTTCCTTTGCTAGGCCGAGGATGAGCCGAGAGAGAGAGAGCTTTCCTCTTCTCCTTGCTTTGGTAGCCGAGGATGAGAGGGAGAGATCTTTCCTCACTCCTTGCTTTGGTAGCCGAGGAGGAGAGCGAGAGAGAGCAAGCTTTCCTCACTCCTTGCTTTGTTAGCCGAAGTCAAGAGAGAGAAAGAGCGAGCTTGACACACCTTCCTCCTTCCAAGCTACCCACGTCTCCCTTCCTCCTTCGCCATCACACTACACAATAAAATCCTCAGGTTCTCAACTCCTCCCTTTTGCTTGCCCTAAAACCCCTTATTTAAAATAACCCCTTCCCCGTAAGAAACGATGGCTCCGTCGTTACTAGGGGCGCGCCACTTCTTGATGATGTGGCAGTCGTGGATGTTGAGCACGTGAAAGTGGTCGGGACGGGTTTTGAATCTGAGTGCCATGGCACTGTCATCAGTTTTCGTTTCTTGCGCGTCGTCGCCGGAGCATCACGGCGCCCGGGGCGAGCTCTTCCTTCCCCTCCATCCTGCATGCGCCCTGCCTTCACGCCATCCCCCAATTTCTTCTTCCCCTTTCACATTATTCCAAATAAAAATCCTTAGAAATCCTTAGGTTACTTGCCTTGGGCGGCCCACTTTGAGGTTATGGGCGGGCGGCCTTTTCTAACTTAGCTTTTGGGCAACCCTATGGGCCTTGGGCACCACACTTGGTATACATATCGTACAAGGCATTGCTCCGCAAAAAGAAGGCATCATATTTGGAACACATGCCGGCCAAGGCACCGCATTTAACATGCATATCGGCCAAAGCATTGCCAAGCAGCACAACTTCTTTTCTCCAACTCGACACGGTTGCACACTATAGGAGACGACATTTTGGACAAATAAATCATCATTAACTGTAAAGACACCATCCCAAACTTTGTGGGCCCACTAACTAAGGTTGCCAAACCTGCCAAAAGTCATCTCGTACCTCATCATCGATCGTTGTCACCGACTTCAAACATTAATATCTTACAGCTCCGGACTCGGATTGGCAAGCTGCAATTTCCTATAGACTTCTCAAGCTGCATAGAACGCATAGAACTCCTGCTGAGGCTACAATATTCCCAGATGGCACATCGATCAAGGCGATCGATTTGGCACGGAACTGGCCCCCATGGAAGCTTAAACTGCTAATATCTTTGCAACGAGAGCTTCAATTTCCAATCTAAAAAGACCAACGTGCTCCACAAAGTGAGCACTTCAGGCCCATGTATCCACTTCATTTTTGTCCTCTCGGCTGTAGTTTCCCAGTCTGATACGGATCTGCATCAACACAAATTTCAAACTACCATAACTTCTTCGTCGTAGCTCCAATCGACTAGCCGTAAAGACAGGCGAGTAGAGCACTTTAAGCACTCAAGTTCTAGATCATAATCTCCCATTTGTGATCACCTCAAGCATAATACTTTTTAGCATCATTGAGGTATCTGTTGGCCCATTTAAGCTGCATCTGGCATACATTAATCATTAAACTTGGCCTGTTAACAACCACTGATCACTACTCAATAAATGTGTAGGCTTCAAAGAAGCTTAGCTTGCATTTATTTTCTCTTTTTCTCATCATGAAAGCGGAGATTCACGACATTCACCTCCTCTAAACCTGCAAAGCCTCCGGTCTGTGCCAGTTGCAGTTCAATCTGCATCTGCCATAGGTACCTTAAGGTCTTTTCCATCATCAGACTCACGAAACTGGTAAACATATGGAAAATAAAGTAAGGCTTACACCCTATCATTAATTTTCTATCTTAATCATTAGGTAGCTACCCATCAAAAATCTTTGAACCGTGTCTACCGTATCTCTAGAGCATTCAATTATAGAAAACCTGTTTAGTGTACCCTGCCAGACTCAAGTGCTCCAGTTAACGATGCATACGGGTTGACCATTAAGCTTGCTTTAGGGAACCCTGTCAAGATCAAGTATGCCTTACTCTGTCTGCACACGGAATGGCCGTCAAGTCCTTTACTTCAAGTTTTTGTAGCAGAACCAACTCAAATGATGTGAAGATACTTCATCAATTGTCCAAAGAAGTCAACTAGAAGCCAGCCATGTAATCTTATTGAACAGATAACCAAAAACTCTGTTGGCTTTGTATAATCCAGAAACCAAAACCTTGTACCATGCAACCTACTACAACAGATAACTGGTACTCTTAATTTTCAACTTTGCACTTTAGTAGCCCCTAGGATCAAACGAGAAACCAATCATTTTCCCCACTGTGAGCATTCCTTTAAAAAGTTTGCACCATCCTCCAGGATCATAGTGAAAATAGAAGAATTTTCAATCTAATAAAGCATAAACATAAATTAACCCACAAATCTTCATAAAACCACCTGGATCATATGGCATATAAGTCAATTGCCCAGGACCATGCATATATATGTCACCTCCTAGATCAAAAGCTATCTCGAAATCCCCTACATCATAGGGTAACATCAAATCTCATATAACATCAGGTATCACTAAATACTGGCATATCCCCTGTGCAACTGGCTCATCCATTTGTCGATCATCAATCACAAGTAGAAATATTGGTAGTGCACCTTCACTCTCACTAGTATTGGAATCCCAATCATGCATATCTAAATACAGCAAGTCTCTGGCATATCTCAAGCTGCTTCACTGGTCCATTGCTTCAGATGGTTCCTCCTTCTTGCACATCTCAGGCTGCTATAAACTAAGATTTCTACATATGACATGCATACTAAACGCATCTACTGTAAACTACTCTTCAAGTCTTTCACCCTCATTTAAAATTTCTTTGCACTTCTGTAGCACAAAGTTCAGCATGCACATTGAAAATTTTATCTATTGCCCTGTGTGTATCATCGGCACAATGAAACCAATCATATTCTACATCAAGAGATTGCACTTCACTATGCACCCCCTTTAAATAGGCATCATCAAGTTCATGATCATTCTGCCATAGTGTGAGCTCTATGTCACGAATTCTTAATAAAGAAGAGGTTGCTCCCCTTCTAAATCATCAACAAATTCACGATTAGTTTGCCACATCGGTAGCTCTGGGTCACAGAAACTTGTCAAATTGGGTTCAGCACAGATGTCGGGGGATATGTGTTCGAAACGTGAGCCGGGTAGGCGCTGGGCCTCTGGCTGTGGGAGGTGTGAGAGAGAACAAGAACAACAAATGCAAATGGCTCTGGTAGTCACCGTAGTCTTCAATCAATCATCTCAACCTCTAAGTACAATGTAATCCCCTTTACATATTAATCGGGCCGTTAACGACACCGAGGCTAAATAAAATTCTTAATTAATCTTCATACTGATGAAGGTGATGGTTATTATTTCTTGTCGCTTTATCTGCTTCAAGTGCCCTTGGATTCTGCAAACTTAAATTCTTCTCACTGCCTCAATCATCATGCTTTGATTATTGTCAAATATTCTGCAGCTTCTTGCTCTATCTGCTTTACACTCACTTAATTACCATTCCCAATTTTTAACTTCCTCCTGCTCTTCAATTGCTATCCAAAGCTTTAACCCTTGCTTGGCCTGCCTTGTGCTTTCCTCTTCCGAGCTCATGCCACCTTCATGCAACAGCTCCAAGATCCTCTCCTTCTCAAGCACGAGAGAGAGAGAGAGAGCCTTTGCTTTGCTTCTCCAACACTTCTTTGCTTTGCTTCTCCAAACACGAGAGAGAGAGAGAGAGAGAGAGAGAGAGAGAGAGAGAGAGAGAGAGAGAGAGAGAGAGAGAGAGAGAGAGAGAGAGAGAGAGAGAGAGAGAGAGAGAGAGAACAAGCCCTTTGTTTGATTTGCTTCACCTCCTCCCTCCGAGAGCTTTACTTCTCAAGCACGAGAACTAGCCGAGGATGAGTAAGAGAGAGAGAGAGAGAGAGAGAGAGAGAGAGAGAGAGAGAGAGAGAGAGAGAGAGAGAGAGAGAGAGAGAGAGCTTCTTGGTTTTTCTTTTCATGCTCCTCTCTTGATTACGACCGAGAGAGGGAGAGAGCTTTGCTTCACGTTCCCGAGAGAGAGACTCCACCCTCCCTTCTTGCTTTGCTAGCAGAGAGTGAGCCTCCCTCCCTTTGCTAGCTAAGGATGAGAGAAAGAAAGAGAGATTTGCCTTGTTCTTCTCCCCTTTAGAGCCCTCAAATCCCCTTCCTCCTTTGTCATCACACTACAACCCTCTTTGCCTTGCTAAGAATGAGAGAGAGAAAGAGAGAGCTTTCGTCTTCTCCTTGCTTTGGTAGTCTAGGACGGCAGAAGGAAAGTGAGCTTTGCCTTGTTTTTCTCCCCTTCGAGCTCTCGGATCCCCTTCCTTCGCTAGCCGAGGACGAGAGAGAGAGAGAGAGAGAGAGAGAGAGAGAGAGAGAGAGAGAGAGAGAGAGAGAGAGAGAGAGAGAGAGAGAGAGAGAGAGAGAGAGAGAGAGAGAGAGAGAGCTTTGCCTTCATTCTTCCTTCCGGGCTCCTCGGACCCTCTTCTTACTTCTCCGTCACAACTCCCACAACCTTCTTACATTCTCAACTCCCTTCTGCATGCCATCAAAAAACCTCTTTTAATAAATCCCCTCCCTTAGCAATGACGGCTCGTCGTTTCTAGGGAGCATAAAAACGCTCTCAAGATGACGTGGCAGGGACGGATCTCGACTAGCACCAAATTTGGTAAGAATAGGGCCAAAATGGAGCGTAGTGGCGTGCTTGGCAAATCTTGCTTTTGCGTTGCCCTCAGCTGATGCTCGTGTTGGCCGCCACGATCGTTTCTTTCTCTCCCTGCGATGCCCACTCGCTACTCACACCATCACCCCCCTTGTTTTCCTTTCGCCTTCACATTGCTTGCCCTATTGGGTGTCCATTTAAATGATTTTGGGCAGCCATTGGATTGTTTTGGGTGGGCTTTGACTTGGTGGGCGGCCACTAGCCCCCTTATCTTTGGACTGCCGGCTATTAACTTAATTGAGTGGCCTAGCCACTTTGTAATGGAACCACATTTGGCATACATACTAGCAAAGCATTGCCAAGCACATCATCTTTCTGGAGTAGCCCCTGTCTAACATTATCATATCCCACAATCAATACACTTTATGAGATGTCATTTGAACAAAGAGCTCATCAAGAGCTTTTTGTGCTTTTGTAACGGCACCACAGTTGGTATACATATCAGGCAAGGCTTTGCTAAGCACAACATCTTTCCCTACCAGCCCCGTGCTTCCATAATTGTTGACCTAAGCAGTGCCGAGCTCCATTTTTGCCTATCGAGCACACCCAGCTACCAATGCACTGCAAGTGATGACATTCTCGACAAGATTCTCCTCAAGCACTTAATCTACCGCATTCAAAACCCTGGCTGAAGCTCAAAACTCCCAGATGGCACAGCGACTGAGCGGACCAGACTGGTACGGAACCGGCCCCCAATGAATCTTTAATGGCCAATATCTTGGCAACCCGAACTCCGATCACTAATCTGAAAAGACCGACGCACTTCACAAAGTGAGCACTTCAAGCCCATGCATTTATTTCATTTTTATCCCCTCAGTTGTAGTTGCCCAGTCCGATATGAATCTACATCAACTTAAACTTTAACCTGCCATAAATTTTGCATCATAGCTCCAATCGACGAGCCATAAAGACATACTGGCAAAGCACTTCAAGCACTATAGTTCTAGATCATAATCTCCCATCTATGATCACTTCAAGCATACTCATTTTTAGCATCATTAAGGCATCTGTTGGCGCTATAAAGCCGCATCTGGCATACATTAACCGTAAAAATAGCTTGTTACCAAGCCCTGAACACTGATCATTAACCAAGTAAGCTTCAAATAAACTTGACATGAATTTTTTTGGTATCTTTCTTAGCATGGGAGTGGAGTTGCACGACATCATCCCCTCTAAACCTGCACAGCCTTCGGTCTGTGCCAACTGTACTTAAAAATCATCATCAAGAGCATCATCAGACTCATCATCTGATGCATACATAGCATTATCTTCAAGAGGTTGATCTATGTTGAAATCTTCAATATTAATCTCACCTTCTCGTTGCTTAAACAACTTAACTCTTTCTCCCGCAATAGGCACCTTTAGCTCAGTGCCATCAAGCTCACATAACTTATAGGTCGCATTATCATGAACATGAAGTACTACATATGGTCCAAACCATCGTTTAACCATCTTCCACATAGCAGTGTACTAGTTCTCTAGGCTACTGTCGACAATATACAAGGACCCAATCCCCATCTTTAATAGCATGAGTTCGTAGTCTGTGCTTACCATCAAATGTTTCTTTATTCTTCAACCTTGCTTCCTTAAGCATTATTTTAGCCTGTTCAATATCTTCCTGACGCCTTTCAAGTTGGCAAATGTGCAAAGCAGCAAATCTTCTGTAGACATTCCTTCTTCCCATGGTATTATGGCACAAGAAATAACCGCTTCCTCTGTAGGCATAATGGATTTTTGCCCATACATTAGCTCAAATGGCATAAAACCTGTAACAGAACTATGTGTAGTTCGGTCAACCCACAAAGCAAATGGTAGGAGTTTAGGCCAATGATCACCGATATGTCCCTAGCATGCCTTTGCTAAATCTTTAACAATAGGCAGATGCCCTCTTTCACTTTTACCATTACCCTCTGGATTTTATGTTGTAGTGAAAGCAAATTTATTGCCCAAGCAAGCAAAGAAATCCCCAGCTTCATCTGCATCCAGCTCTCCTCTAGCATCAATAATTCTACCAACACATCCATACCTTGAAATCACATCCTCAAGAAAGAACTTACATACAGACTTGGTAGCTTTGGTACACAAAGCTCTGCCTTCTACTTGATTAGTAAGATCTTCTCTGGCAAGAACAATATACCGCATCTGCCAAACATCTACTGGCATGGTTATCAGGTCCACCACCCACTTGTAGTGCATAGCTAGTGGATAGGTGGGATGCAATCCATCTCGATGTCACACATTAGAATATTGCTAGCATATTAAGCATGCCTCCACAAACTGAGCCACATCTTTATACATACCTTTCCACCAGTAACAATCCTTAATCTTGACAAAAGTTGCCCAGGCTCCTCTGTGTCCAGCCCATAAACTTTCATGAAATTCTTTGATAACCTGCTTTAAGTGAGTCACTTTATCACAAACAACCCGTTGTGATACCCCTATAGAGCGCTTTGGTTGCTTCCATAAATGTCCATCCTTCAGAAAATAGTTGTAATCTTTCTTCCTGATCCTTTTATACTCTTGATCCGTCCACCCTTCATGCTTAGTAAGAGTGCTAAAGTAGCGACCAATCAAAATCCATTCTCCATCATAGAACTCCTCAAAAAATACCTCAAAAATAAGAGAAATATTACCACAATTTGCATGTAGATAAGAAGGCGTATAGAACTTCAAGCCAACATCATCACTTGTGATCAGAATCTCTTCTTCATCTTTAAACCTAGCTCTTGATAACATATCTGCAATAGGATTATCTCTACCCTTGCAATATAACAAAATTCAGGGTTAAGAGACTTAATATAGGCTATCCATCATAGCATAGCAATATCCGGAGTAGAGAAATTTGCAATCATCTGTATCAATGGTGGCAAGCAATCTGTCTCTACCATGACTGAAGCTCCAAAAAAGTATTCTTTATAAGACCTTCACTACAACACTCTACGTGCTTTTCGACGCGTCGTATTTTGATGTTGCATACCTTTCAACGCGCATTTTGATGCGTCCATATGTACGTGGCAACACACGTGTCAATGTCCGTCCAAATGTGCGTAGCAGCCACGTAACTCGACGAGTTACGTGGTACGTGGCAACACACGTGTCAATGTCTGTCGAAATGTGTGTAGCAGCCACGTAACTCGACGAGTTACGTGGCAAAATGCTTTCCATGCGTATTTCCACGTGCATATAGATGCATATATTGACTCATATATCGACGCTCAAAAAATTGGGGGAAAAAACACCACCCGCGCACAGGCGGTCATTTTCGCCTGCATGCACAGATCTAGCCCCTGCTTCTTGGAAACCTGCAGTGCAGGTATTGTTCCCCCTCTTCTCCCCCCCCCCCCCCCCATCTCTCTCTTTTCTCCCCCTCAAGCTACATTGTTGTGTGTATATGTGTAGGAGAGAGAGAGAGAGAGAGAGAGAGAGAGAGAGAGAGAGAGAGAGAAATGTGTGTGTGTGTGTGTAGGAAATTAAAGAGAGAGAAAGAAATGTGTGTGTCTGTAGGAAATTAAAGAGAGAGAGAGAGAGAGAGAGAGAGAGAGAGAGAGAGAGAGAGAGAGAGAGAGAGAGAAAGAGAGAGAAAGTGAGAGAGAGGGAAATAGAGAAATAGAGAGAGAGAGAGAGAGAGAGAGAGAGAGAGAGAGAGAGAGAGAGAGAGAGAGGGGGGGGGGGGGGAATTAGAGAAATAGAAAGAGAGAGAGATAGAGAGAGAGGGGGGGGGGAGGGAAATAGAGAAATAGAGAGAGAGAGAGAGAGAGAGAGAGAGAGAGAGAGAGAGAGAGAGAGAGAGAGAAATAGAGAGATAGAGAGTGATATATATATATATATATATATATATATATATATATATAGAGAGAGAGAGAGAGAGAGAGAGAGAGAGAGAGAGAGAGAGAGAGAGAGAGAGAAATAGGGAGAGAAAGAAAGATAGAGATAAGGAGAGAGATAGATAGATAGAGAGAGAGAGAGAGAGAGAGAGAGAGAGAGAGAGAGAGAGAGAGAGAGAGAGAGAGAGAGAGGTAGAGAGAGATAAAGAGAGAAAGAGAGAGAGAGAGAGAGAGAGAGAGAGAGAGAGAGTAGATAGAGAAAGTAGTGATGAAAGAGTTAGCTTGGATGATGATCAATTGTGTGAAAAGGACAGAAACTATCTCTCTATCTCTGTCTCTCCCTCTAGAAGAAACTATGGAACTAAAAGAGGCAAAGGGGTTTTGCCCGCTACATGCATTGTCATGTACACCTGGGTGTGCACGTATGTGTCACCCATATAGGATTTGGCCAATAAAGATGAGATTTTGACCCGGTGGTCCTGATCTCTGTACACCTCTGGACCGAGGTGTACAGAGATCAGGCAAGGCTAGAGAATGTGAGGTAGTTTACATTGTGAGGAGTATATATATTGAGACAACATTCATAATCATTGTAAATGGCAAGGTCATCAACTAACATGGAGGAAAAGATTGCACGCTCGTGCACGCTCTGCAAGTATCAAATCCAGCGCAAGCGTAGGATATGTAATGAGCATGTGCACAAGTATGGAGAGTTTGCTAGAGAAACCGTAAAGAATCTACGATACGACTCCTACGGAACGGGCATTGATTTTTGCGACATAACACCTATATCTGAGCGAGAGAGAGAGAGAGAGAGAGAGAGAGAGAGAGAGAGAGAGAGAGAGAGAGAGAGAGAGAGAGAGAGAGAGAGAGATAGATAGATAGATAGATAGTTCTATTATCATCCTGGGAGGTCAAATATGACCTATGGGACCAAATGAACATGTCACGTGGTGTGAGTGGAGTTCATAAGTGACTCTCGATGCTCAAAAATGGCTGAAATGAGCGTCGCAATAGAGAGTCCACATCGTGGTTGGGAGAGGAAGGTATGTAGGGAGAGATCATGGTTGAATATATGGGGAAAAGAGGACCTAATGTGGTCAAAATCTGAGCACTCAAGTAGTGTGTGGTACTCACTCTCTCGCACTTGACGAGGGCATAAGGTGCAAAGTCGATGACACTCCTCGCCAGTGCCCCAACGTCCTGTCTCGCAGCGTAGAGAATGGGAGCTAAGACAAATGGAGGCAATGGTGCGGATCGCACTCAACGGGATGGGCTCAAGGATGTAGGAATGGGTTCGATTACCTCGTTCCGAGAAGAAGAGAGATTTGTAGTTTGGGGCAACGTGTGTGGTGTAATGGCTGAAGAGAGAACCTCCGGATTTCTCCCAAGCCGTGATACATTGGCATTGTAAGAAGGCCTCATTAACTTGGGAGTCGATCGACGCATCCTTGACCAAGTGACATGCATCCCATCTTCCAAACCATTTCTTGATATCAAGCATCCACCCCGAACTTAGTATTTTTCTCTTGCATGTCTTTTGAACCATTTGACTTGCTTCATATGCGATTCTAGGAAGTCGATGCAAAGGGCTACGTTGTGTCTTACGCATGTACTCCACAACCCTTTGCATGCCCAAGACCTCAATGGGAAGCAATCCGGACTCAAGAAGTAAGAGCATGTAGGGTTTTTGTGTCTTGACTTGGAGAAAGTTGGTGAGAAAACGCTTTTGGACATTCTCAAACTCTTTCCAAGTAGACTTCCCGATGCTTCCACCCCACACCTCCACTCCATAAAGAAGCACCGGTGTCACCAATGTGTCAAAGAGATACTTTTTGAGAGCCCAACGCTTGATCTCTCTTGCATTGCACATGTTCTCAAATGCATAATAGGCCCTCTTTCCGGCTTCCAAGCAACGCATTGCACAATCCTTCCATTTATTATTGGATGGAACCTCAAGGCCAAGGTACTTGAAGTGATCTACCTCTTCAAGTTTCTCATTGTTATATACAATGCATGGATTTTCATCATTGAGGGTCTTTACAAGCATAACCTTGGTTTTGGATCCATTCACGATCAACCCGCTATGTAGGCAAAAGCGTTCCAAAACACTCATAAGCTTTTGTGCATCTTCTAAGGTATGTGCCAAGAGCACTACATCATCGGCATAAAGCAAAAGCATGATCACCGCATTTCCGATCTTAACCTCTTCTATGCCTTCTTGCTGCATGAAGTCAAGAACCATGCATTCCAATTCATCAATGAGTAGCCCAAAGAGGGTTGGGGAAAGTGGGCATCCTTGTTTGACACCAATAGTGCTTGCAAAAAATTCTAAAATTCCATCTCCCATACGTAATCGATATATCACTTTTTGGTAGATGCGAAAGACTGCATGCATAAATTCTCTCGGCACTTGAAGGCTTTGCATACGTCTCCAAAGATTTCCTCGTGGTACCATGTCAAAAGCTTTCTTGAAATCCACAAAGCAACAATACAACTTTTTTCCTTTCAATCGAGACGCTTCCATAAGAACTCGAAGAGTGACAAGGTGATCAATAGTGCTATGATGCTTTTGAAAACCTGCTTGGCCAAGTGCACGTTTGCCATTCTTTTCAACCCATTCACTTATCTTCATCTCCATGATACATCCAAATAACTTTGCCATTAAAGAACCAACCATTATAGTGCGATAGTTGTTCACATTGTTTACATCTCCTCCTTTGTGCAAAGGTTTGATCCAATTTGCACTCCAATCATGAGGCATGCCATACTGAAGTGCAAGGTTAAACATATCGCATATCCAATATTGTGTTTTCTTGCTTGTCCATTTAATCATTTCAGCCTTGACACCTTGAAGGTCACCTGCCTTGCGAGTAGCAAGTTTCTCAAGCGCACGGCATACATCTTCAATGGTAAAGAAGGGAGACATAAATGGAAGGGAGCTAGAACACTCCATCTTATCAACATTGGGTTGCTCATAGAGGTTCTTACAATGCATATACATATCCTCAAGAGTCAAGTCACCAAAGCTCTCAACGCACTTGCCTTTTAGATTTTGCCAAAACTTGCCACATGCATGTGCTTTCTCTTGTGCTAAAAGAAGTTGTTTTTCGACTTCCCACCTTCTCCTCTTCTTTTGAACAAGTGCTTTGTATGTGTGTGAACATTCCAAGTAAACTTCCTTGTCTTTGATTGCATCCAATCTTAGCAAGCGTTTTCAGGCTTGACTACATTCCATGTCAAACCATTTCTTCTTGGTGCTACCCTTATTAGACCTTTTGCAAGACATGTGTTTCACCGAAAAGCATTCCTTCGCACAAGAGAAAATTACTTCTTTGAAAACTTTCCACTTTCATTCTAATGTTGGGCTCTCTTGATGCTCTATCATGCTTAACATTTGGTCCACCATATCAGCATATATAAGCGCTCGTTTGAAGTCTAGACGTAGGTACAAATGATTCACATCATGATTGGAGGCTACATGCTCCGGCCGTTTACCACACTTGAGGTCAATACATAACATCCTATGATCCGATTCCGGATTCCATTCACCAAGTGTAAAGCTTTGTATGCATTCTAGAGTGGCTTCCGAGAACAACATATAGTCAATCACGCTAGCACCGTTGTGCTTTCTACATGTAAAGTCATTGGTGCCTTGCCATAGAGATACACCATTTGCAATGAGAATTCTGGTACTATTGCACATATGTAGAAGTGACTTTCCATAGTGATCCACTTCTTTTGCATCATTAGAACTTCGATTATACATGTATGAGTCATCCATTCTTCTTGAGACATGCGGCATGTCTACTTGTTGTGTGTCGTGTTGTAACATATTTGTGCGAGCATTCATGTCTCCAAAAACAATGACTTCACCTTGATCCTTGTAATGAGCAATGTCTTCCTCTAGTTCAACAACGGGCTGATCTCTATCCATATTCAAGCAAGCATAAAAGTTGGAGTCATAGTGAGGAATGTAGCAACCGGCCACAAACATGACTTGACCATTTGGTGGGCTGAAATCCAAGAATTCATTGTGCATCATGCTCCCATGTTTTGACAAGAAGTATCACATCGGAGTCATTGGTAAGCTCATCAATGACAATTCCCGCATTCCATGGATACCCGTTACAATTCCAAAAGCTTATTCGCAAGTGTGAGTTGGTCTCATAGATCATGTGTCCCTATTTGTTGGGTGGACTTACATCCTCCTTAAGTGGCTTTTCTTCTTGAGGTGATACCTTAACCTTCTTGCTTCTTTCCTCATATGCTTTGCGACGTACATTTTGTTGCATAAGAGTGCGATCCTCATATACATTACAACCTGTTCCTTTGAGGTAGATCCAACCATTTTCAAGGATGATCTTTCTCTTTACCTCATCAGCCATGGTACATACAATAGGTCTTTCTCCTGAGCGAGGGACTCCTTGTTTTCCAACTCGATGTGAACCATAAGCCATGATTCTTGACATGCCAAAGTGTGTAGCAAAAAACTCTTCAATAGCAACTGCAAGATATTGGGGTGTTTCCATGCTTTCCTCCTTGATTCCACAAATGACAATGTTCTTTGAGCGTTTTTGTCGTTCATGCAATTCTTGAGTGTCCACATTCTCTACATTCTTTGCTTGGACAACGGCTTGCGTGATAGGAGATGTAGAAACCACATTATCCTTACATATATCAGCCCATGATTTGGATGCATTTCTCATCTCACATACATCATGTCGTATTGTATCTATTGTTTCCTCTTTCAATACATGATCACTCTCAACTTTGCTCAAGCGCTCTTTCAATACATTCATGTCAACAAGAGAGAAAGGATTATGCGTGAAGGTCCGACCAATCCAAAGCCAAGGAGGGCTTACAGACACAAGACGATGGCATGGAGGAGATGCTCGATGCCTTCTTCTAGCCAAGCGAGGAGAACGCTAACGAAGCAGCACCAGAAGACATGCGCCTATCTCCTGAAGACATGTTGAGAAAGTTGGCACGTCAACCAATCTATGAAGGCACAAAAATATCTGTGCTTTGTACTTGTCTGTCGTTTTTGAATCTTCAGTCAGTGTACGGGTGGTCAAATGCAAGCGTCACTGTTTTGTTTAGGTACATAACTTACAAAAGAGATTTTCCAATTGCAACGATGACGTGCTTGGGGAGGTTTTAATTTAATGTGGCTTAAATAGGTTGTTTTGGGAGCAACTACTCCTGGATGGCAATGAAATGCCCCCCTCCAAGCCAAACACAAAGTGATTATTGATCTCAGTTGGCTTGGACTACAACAATATTCATGCATGTCCAAATGATTGCATATTTTTTTGCAATGAATTTACAGATTTTCTATCGTGTCCTAAGTGCGGAGCAATGCGCTACAAACAAGATGTGGTTGGCGAGTCAGTGCCAGCTAAAGTGTTGTGGCATTTCCCTATTATTCCGAGGATAAAAAGCATGTTTCGTTGTGGTTACGAGGATAAAAATCATGCTTTAATATATGCGGGGCTTACAACTTCGAGATACAATGCATGTCCAATTTGCGGGCCGTCTTTGGATGTGCACTATTCTGCCTCGCTTTGAAAGACAATTTATCAAGGCCACCATCGTTATCTTCCAGATGGACATCACTTGAGCGAAGGTCATCTTGGTCGTGTGAATGTCGTCCTATGCATGTACAAGAGTGGAGTCGCCGATGGGAGCAACATGAGGGGCAACCTGTTCCAGGAATGAAGCGTTTATCCATTCTCCATACGTTGCCGTACTAAGGTGATTTACTAATTAACCATTTGTTGGATCCAATGCATATATTCAAGAATGTGGGAGATCTCCTCTGGAAGACAATCACAGGAATGAAAGACAATCGAGGTTCACGAGATGATTTGCAATCAGTTGGAAAGATGCCAGAGCTGTGGCCTTTCACCAATGCAGTTCGCCAAACAAAGCTTCCAAGAGCACCATGGGTATTGCTAAAAAGCGAGGAACGACAAGTCAAAAGAGTGATTTCAGAGTTTAGGACGCCAATAGGATGCATGCGATGTCTCAAGACAACATTCACCCGTGACGATCAACTGTCAGGACTGAAATCGCACGACTGCCATAAGTTCTTGCAATTTATTCTTCCAATTGCGATCAAGGGGCGTTTAACGGAGGAAGTGCGGTCCTACATATACAAGATTTCAGAGCTAGTGAGGTGGATCTCTTCCAAGGAGATACGAGAGGAATCCATTGCAGTCGCAAGGGCTAACTCCATTGAGGCAATTTGCATGATTGAGAAGTATCTAACCACAAGCTGCCTAACTATCCAAATGCACTTGCTCGTCCATGTAGTAGATGAGGTTGTAGTGGCAAGTACAGTCCACAGCCATTGGATGTTCTTTCTAGAGTGGTTCAAGAAAACACTTAAGGGTTTTGTTCACCAAAAATCGTGTCTAGAGGGGAGCATGGCAGAAGGATGGCTGGACCAAGAGTCTCTTGTCTTGAAAGACCGAATTTCTATCTGTTTCTGACCCAAAAATGCCTCGTCTATGGAGCAATGAGGAGGATGCAAGATTGGTGGGAGAGGAGCCGCAGGGGCAAGGGGTGCCGAAGAAAATGGACGACGCCATGCGAGAAAAGATCATGAAGTTCTGTATACTAAATTCAGAGCCAATGCAAAAATGGCTTTAAAGGTACAAAGAAGAGAAAGAGAGATGCAATAAGGAGCGACACTATTTCAGGCGAAGCCGAACGACTAGAGGCTTACCCTTGCCAGACCATCTCGCTCCTCTACCTAAATTCCCTACAATGGCATGGTTGGACAAGACATGAGTGATTGCAACTCGACAAATCGGAGAACCCATATCTCCAGAAGAGGAAGAAGTGGCTATTGGATGTGACTGAAGGTATCATAGATACATGGCATTGTGGTCGCATGGAAAGCATTTAAAGACACAACAAATTGACATCAGAAGAAACACGTTTGACAGTGGGGTAATGGTTAGCTTCATGCAAAAGAACAGGGCCAATGCCAAAGACACGAACGAGAGCACTAGCAAACTGGATCACTGTGGTCTGGTGTCAGATATCTTGAAAGATAGCTTCAGACGGTTTGAGATATTTTTGTTGGATGTGAAGTGGTTCAAGGTGATTACTTCTAGTCACAATGCAACGGTACGCAAAGATGGAAACAAGCTTGTGTAGATAGATTCTACAAAGGTTTGGACAGATGCGAGTGACACGTTTGCGCTCCCCGAACATTGCGAGCAAGTTGTCTTTGTACCGGACCCTCGAGAGCCACAATGGTGGTTTGTGGTTTAGGTTGCTCCAAGAAATAAACAAGTATTTGAAGGGCAAGAGATCCTCGAGGAAAGTTGGCCAGACGACGCAGATACTACTGTGACATTAGATGAGATGGACGAAGGTATGGCAGAGGAAGCTGGCAGATATACAAGGGATGACGCAGACGAGGCAGATATGACACTTGTAGATGAAGATGCAATGGATGAAGACAATCCGCCAGAACGAGTTGGGACAGAGTTATGCTTGCAGTTAGAGATAGACGATGATACGGTGTAGGATCTTATCGATGATGCCTCACTAGTCGAGGCCTGTAAGTGTTTGTGTGAAGACTTGATTTACAATTAAGCTCTTTCTTAATTTAAACAAAGGTGTTCTGCCGCTTTCTTTTACTTTGTGCAACACTTTAGTATGGCAGACCAGTCATGAGATCCCGGTTCTATGAGTGCGGATGCATTTATGGGCTTCATCACACGGATTACGCCCGCTCAGATGGCACAGGCATCTCAGTATTGGATAGCCAGCAATACGGGTACCACGCCTCCGGGCTTCACACCTGAGGGTCCGACGCCTATGGGGGGGGATGCCCATGGGTACGACAACTGCGAGGTGTCCCATCACGGCAGCTTTGAAACCTAGGGTTACGGTAGAGGCGGGTACGTCACTATCTCCGCTTCACAGGCACACTCGCCGGTCTCGGTGATCGTTAGGCGGAGGTGGTGGTTGCTATGGAGAAGGGTCCACGGATGCTTCGACCCCTCCTCGCTCACAACCTCCGTTTGACGCATGCACACCTCTAGACACACCTCTTAGCACACCTCGGACACCTTAATGGGGGGTACACAATCCTAGTGCCTCTAAGGTCTATACTGTACGGCCAGATGGACAGGTTGACATGGATAGTGTTGGGACTGAGATGAGACAACGGGTTCGCCAGCTCAGAGAGGTGTAGTTTTCTAGCACCATCATGACGTCGTGGACTCATCAGGACCACGACAAAATCAATTATATAGTGGAGACCATCTTGAGAGAGTATCGACCTGCTCCGATTTCAACAGAGGTTCCAAGGAGGTGGATCACGAATGTTGCACGGGACACCGTGAACCATCATCGAGATGCAGCTCATCAAGCTTTCAAGCAGGGCTCGTCGAAGCCTACGGGCATCTCACACGAGTCGTGGCAGCAGATCAAGGAGGAGGAGGAGACAGCGAACACGAGGTTTAGACAGCAGCGTCTGGCCGCAGCGAGCCGTAAGGAGACGAGGGGCACATCTCATCTTGGCAACGGAGGCTTCGACACCTTTCGCTATGAGTTAGTGAGTTTCCAATCCAATCCTAGCTATGGCATTTTTTTCAAGAGCGATGAATCATGTATTCTTAATTCCTTTGGTTTTTGCATAAATGCAGAACCTTGCAATGCATCGAGCCCCGACACGCTAGGAGGAGACAGATGGATATCGAAAAGGCATTTATGATGTCTTGAATGATCGTGCTGCCGCCACAGGAGAGACTGTAGACTGGGAGGCCTTAGAGTCTCACCGATCGATTGAGGTGAGACGTTTGATCGAGACAAATAATATGTGTGAGTTGACTTAATTAATTAAGTATATGTGAAGTAATATCATACTAATTTTGTGACTTGTCCCTTTATGTGCATGTTGTGATGTGCGAGTCATTAGTGGTTTTTCTATATATGTTTTGTGAGACACAGACACATCTCTGTGTTTCTTTCTTATATAGACATGCACATAGAGGTGTTGATCATGGTATTGATTATGGTTTTGGTTATAGTTATGGTTATGGTTATGGCTGGTTTTGATCATGCTTTTGGACATGGTTATATATTGTTTTGGACAGGTTTGTTTTCGACAGGTGTTGATCATGGTTTTGGTTATGGTAATTATGCAGGAATTTAACAAAATTTATGGTTATGGTTATGGTTATCATTATGGTTTTGATCATGGTTATGGTTATGCACAAAGTTCGTTATGAAGTTCAATTCGTTTTTACTTTCATTTCTTCCATCAAGTTATGCCTTAAATCTCATGTGAGATCCTACATGGATATCATGTAGGAGGCGTATATATGGTTTTTTTTTTAAGGGTTATGTTAAAACGAATGGAACTCTACCAAAAATTTTGCGGGAGCACGATTGATTTTGGTGCTGCTCGCTTTCTTGGGCAGAGGACAAGCAGTCTGGCTGTGGCTGTGTCCATCTTTTCACTGGGCACAGCCACAGGCCAGGCAACTTGTCCTTTGCCCAAGATTTTTTTTTCTTTTGGTTATGGTCGTCGATATAGGCTTTGAAATATGTGTCGAAAACTGGCTTTATCGATGTAGATATCGACACATATATCGACTGTTTCATAGGGACGTGCATTTTGACGCAGTTTTCAATGGCTTGTGTCGAAGGCACCTATTTCTATTGTAGTGCTTAGAGCAGTAGCAACACCCCAAAGTTCTCTCTTAACGTGTGGGTAGCCTCTTTGGCGAGCATTGACCACTTTTTCTGCAAATTGAACCACATACATGTGCCCTTCTTCATCATCTTGACCTATAGCCTACCCAATACCTGTCGGGCTAGTGTCAACTGTTAAAATCACTGGCCTTCCACATTTGTAGTCGACTTTCCTCAAGGTCAGAGCCTCAAGAAGCATCTTCTTTAATTTCCTGATAGCCTGTGTGGCAGCCAAATAAGATAGAATACACATGCACCCAGACACCGACGAACTTCAATAACCGAAACCTCTTAGCACCAAAATTTGATTTTTGCCCTGAAAGTGTTAAGTTAATTTCTTCAAGCTTGGATAAAATAGCATCACAGTCAGCAATATATTGAGCAACAAATTGTCGGCACCCCCACTGATCTTTTACATCATCTTTTGAGCCTTCCTCGCAGCCTTTAATTGGTAGATCATCAATGAAAGGCATAGTAACATGAGGGATAAATTAGTCCGTTAATACCTTATTCATGCCGTTCATCATATGAGCTATAGAATTAGTAGCACCCTGTGGTAGAGTGCATATTCTTACCAACCCGAGAGGTGTACGCATCGTTCTAAGATTCCTGCTCTCCAAAGCTAACTGAAATTGATCCTATCCAAAGTAAAGATCACCCATAGAGTAAATTGATCTACCTGCAAAGGCCTCAACAAATTCATCCACAATTGGGCGAGTAACCACATTGTGGATTATTACCTTGTTAACCGGCTACATATCCTATATGAACCTTAAAGTATTTTTTTAATTTGGAACAGTGAACAATTGATTGGAGTATGGCGCACACGATGGCTCCAAATTCCCATTTGTATCTTCTCATTAAGCAAATTGGTAAGCTTTGGCAGGTGAGCTTTAGGAACTGGAATGGGACGTAAGCTCCATGGCATGTGAGAAACAGAGAATATAACCATAAGTGAAACAACACTTGAATCCACACACCCAATCTCACCTGGCTCAAAAGCAAAAGCTTTATCGTGTTTTTTGAGCATACCTTGAAAGCCCTTGATTTCTTCTTCGTTAAGAAAACCAACCTTCAGCTATTGCAATGTCTACTTGGTAAATTTATGCCCAATGTTCGTTGGATTCCTAAGCATAGTCAAGAAGCTTCTTTAATCACCCCATCACTTCCTTCTGGTAGAGGTGTAGCCACTAGTCTCACTTTCTTTGCAATTGCTTTGTACTTCGTCTCTACATGTGCTTCAATTGCTTTACCCAAGTCATCCTCAACATGCATAAGTGCCTCATATATATCCAGCTCTTCATACATGTCCATTGAGTGCACCTTAACAACTTCAGTTCCACTTTGTAACCTGTTTTTCCTAATATCCTCAAGTTCTGACATAGTGTCAACATAAGAAATCTCTTCAAAGATTCTTGAAATCACAGCATTGGTTCTAGCACATCACATCCCTGCAATTCACTTTGAATACTTGAAACATATTGTTTCTCCCACTTAGGTAAATCATTAGATTTTTTGTAAGATATTGAACCCTCAGAAACCCTCAGATGTTAATCCCAAAAATCCTGAAGAGAAGGTTTCTCTTTGTGAGAACTTCTCCTCACTTCTACCACCATAGTCCCGCTTTATAGTGGCACCCCAAGAAAATCCTGAGCAAATCTTTTTTCTTTGAACTCTTTGCGTATCTTTGGAATTTGACGATCACGTAAACTGTCTTTATTCCAGACATGGTCAACATATACAGTTAAAAATTGAGCCGCTTTCTTACCATCTCGTCTTCGAACCCTGGCATAGGTCGAGCCATCATCTAGCACCTTAGTTTCCATCCGCACAGCCGTAATGTAGGGCTGTCCCAGAATCAATGGGTAGGAGGAATGCTTCTGTATAAAAACATTTTGCTCATCACAGACATCCCCAATACTTACCTTGACATTTGCACATGGACCATAAAGATCTCAAGCACTGTGCCTCTGGCTGTGGGAGGGGTGAGGGAACATGAACAATACATGCAAATGGCTCCGGCAGTCACCGTAGTCTTCAATTAATCATCTCAACCTCTAAGTACAATGTAATCGATAGCCAAGGCGGGTTGTTAACAGCACCAACACTTGGATTATTTGGTAAATAGGAGTATAAGCTCCCTTTACAGATTAATCGGGCCGTTAACGACATTGAGGCTTAATAAAATGCTTAATTAATCTTCAGCCTGATGACGATGATGGTAATTATCTCTTGTCGCTTTATCTCCTTCAAGTACCCTTGGATTTTGAAAACTTAAATTCCGCTCACTGCCTCAATTATCATGCTTCGGTTATTGTCAAATATTTTGCAGCTTCTTACTCTATCTGCTTTACCCTGACTTAATTTTTGTTCTTAAGTTTCAACTTTCGCATGCTCTTCAATTGCTATCCGAAGCTTTAACCCTTGCTTGGCTGCTACACTTACTTGGCCTGCCTTGTGCTTTCCTCTTCCGAGCTCATGCCACCTTCATGCAACAGCTCCAAGATCCTCTCCTTCTCAAGCACGAGAGAGAGAGAGAGAGAGAGAGAGAGAGAGAGAGAGAGAGAGAGAGAGAGAGCCTTTGCTTTGCTTCTCCAATGATTTTTTGCTTTGCTTCTCCAAAGATGAGAGAGAGAGAGAGCTCCTTGGTTTTGCTTTGCATGCTCCTCTCTTGATTAGAGGGAGAGAGCTTTGCTTCACCTTCCTGAGAGAGAGACTCCACCCTCCCTTCTTGCTTTGCTAGCCGAGCGCGAGCCTCCCTTCCTTTGCTAGCTGAGGACGAGAGAAAGAAAGAGAGATTTGCCTTATTCTTCTCCCCTTGCGAGCTCTCTGATCCCCTTCCTCCTTCACCGTCACACTACACAACAAACTCCTCACGTTCTCAACTCCTCCCTTTTTCTTTCCCTAAAACCCATTCTTTAAAAATAACCCCTTGCCCCTAAGAAACGATGGCGCCGCCATTACTAGGGGCGTGTCACTTCTTGATGAAGTGGCAGCCGTGGATGTCGAGCACTTGAAAGTGGCCGGGACAGGTTTTGAATCTAAGCCCATGGTGTTGTCGTCAATTTCCGTTTCTTGTGTGTCGTTGTAGGAGCATCACGACACCCGGGGCGAGATCTTCCTTCCCTTTCACGTTGGCTGCACCCTCCCTTCACGCCATCCCCCATTTTTTTCTTCCCCTTTCACATTATTCCAAATAAAAATCCTTAGGTTACTTTCCTTGGGCTACCCACTTTGAGGTTATGGGCGGGTGGCCACTGGCCCTACCCCCTTCGGCGGCCATTTTTAACTTGGATTTTGGGCGGCCCTATGGGCCCTTGGGCACCACACTTGGTATGAATATCATACAAGGCATTGCTCCACAAAAATAAGGCACCATATTTGGTACAAACGCCGGCCAAGGCACCGCATTTAACACGCATATCGACCAAAGCATTGCCAAGCAGCAGAACTTCTTTTCTCCGACTCGACATGGTTGCACACTATAGGAGACAACATTTCAGACAAATAACTCATCGAGAATTGTAAAGCCACCGTCTCAAACTTTGTGGGCCCAATAACTGAGGTTGCTAAACCTGCCAAAAGTTATCTAGTATCTCATCATCGATCGTTGTCACCGACTTCAAACATTAATATCTTACAGCTTCGGACTCCTATTGGCAAGCTGTAATTTCCTATAGACTTCTCAAGTTGCATAGAATGTATAGAAACCTTGCTGAGTCTACAAAATTCCCAGATGGCACATCGGTCAAGGTGACCGACCTCGCACGGAACTGGCCCGCAAGGAAACTTAAACTGCTAATATCTTGGCAACCAGAGCTTCAATTGCCAATCTAAAAAGATCGACGTGTTCCACAAAGTGAGCACTTTAGGCCCATGTATCCACTTTATTTATATCTCCTCACTTGCAGTTGCCCCTCGGTACGGATCTGCATCAACTTAAACTTCAAACTACCATAACTTCTTCACCGTAGCTCCAATCAACGAGCCGTAAAGACAGGCCAGTAGATCACTTTAAGCACTGGAGTTCTAGATCATAATCTCCCATCTATGATCACCTTAATATACTCCATTTGAGCATCATTGAGGCATCTATTGGCCCTTTTAAGCCGCATCTGGCATACATTAATCATAGCTTCATAACCATTACAAAAAACCTTGGGAGCCTCTGGACCTGTATCATCAGAGAATTTTTTACCGGTTGGGGTTTCAGCTTGATCTTGAAAAAGAGCTTTATCTTGTACATCTTCATCCAGAGCATCCTCAAGAAAATCATCCTCGGAAGTCTCAACATTCATCAAAATTGTAGGATTTATCTCCTCATGCAGCCCATGTACAAGCATAGATATAGAATCCATGTCGATAACCTGTTCACAATCAGCATGATCTAGGAAATCTTCATACTCATACATGTCATTCTCTGCTTCCTCATCTGCATCCATGTTACTTAGCAATCCATCATAGCACTGTAAAGGCTCATCTGGCACCCCCTCTGAAGGGGTACATGCATCAGAAAGCTCTTTTATACTGTTATAATCGTCTCCTTCAGATCTAGTCAAGAAATCATCGATTATAGTATCTTCTGTTGTGATAAGAGCCTGCAAATATATTGTTAGTAGCAATTATAATCTCATTGACATTCTTAGGCTCATCCTGTGTTGGGTCCACAGTCTCAGTCACTTCATTAGCTATTCTGTATATAATAGCTTTATTTATGCAATCATTTGCAGCAAACATGTTGTCCTACTCGGCTATAGTGCTAATAGTTTCAGTAATATACTGGAGAGGCTCATCTTCTTGATGAACTCCTTTAATATAATTCATGTCAAGGTGGACAGCTTTCTTGTGAACCACTTGTTGTACATTCTATATCTTCACACGAACCATTATTGGAGGTAGCATCCATGCGAGCAATCTTTGAATAAAAATTCATATAATTATGTTTCAGCATTAGATTCATCATTTACCTTTTCCACATTGCTCAAAATATGCTATATTTGCTTTGGCTTTGCTTCTTGCAAAAATGTGTTCCCAAAATTAATCATAAGTGAGGAACTTCATCCGATCCCCTTCACCTTTACTGAAGACAACCTGGCTTTGTTCAGTAATGTCTTTTATTTCCAGATGTAGAATCCTTGAGCTTTTGCAAATAAATTTCTCTACAAAATAGTCCCATCGTGTGGGATATGCTTCTGCCAGTTCTTGAACCTGCCTTTTACCAACATTTGAGTTTACAACCTCTTCAAAAGATGAAATCGTCCAATTTTCCGGAATATTTTGGCTCTTCATCTTGGCTTCAAAACATGCAATAAAACATTATGGATAATATCCTTGAAAATTATGATATTGCTCCCATATAGCAGCAAGTGCTAGCTCTACAGCATCATCAATCTGCTTTTTTTTTTCTACATGGCTTTTGCTTTCTACAAACATCGTTGAACTAATTCCAACATTGTGGAAAATCTACAAGTGCTCGGTTTTTATCAAATCCATTGAAATTGAAATCATAAATAAATTGCTTCAATTGTTCTAGCGTCTCCATTTTTACCTCCCACCCCAGATCGGTTTTGCGTCAGGTTCACCAAAGATGTCGGGGGATATATTGGGGACATGTGTTCAAAACGTGAGTTGGGAAGGCACGGGCCTCTCGCCGTGGAAGGTGTGAGAGAGAATAAGAAAAATAGGTGAAAAAATCTATGGCAATCATCGTAAACTTCAATTGATCAATTGAAGCTCTAGGTACATTCTGATCATTAGCCAAGGAGGGCTGCTAGCAGCACCAACACTTGGGTTCTTTGAGTTCTAGGAGTTTAGGCTCCCTTTACAATTACCCGGGTCGTTAACGGCTCCGTGATTTATAAAAAAGGATTAACTAAATCTAGGATGTCATTGATGATCAAAAATTTCCTCTGGGTCAGATTTCCCTGCTTTGAATGTTGTTGAACTCTATATATTTGCACTGCTGTCTCTTACTGAGCTCGAGAGAGATAATTCCCTGTTTATCTTTGAGAACGATGGAAATAGTTATCTCCTTGCTTATGTTCAAGAGCAAGAGAAAGACTTCCCTGGCTCTTCTCCCTCCTCCGTCTCCCCTTCACGTCCTTCTTGTTCATGCATTGCCTCATACAAGCTCCTCTTCTTCTAATAGCCGTCCTCTCCCTTTGTGCATCATGCCTCTAGGTCGAGAGAGAATTCTTCTTCAAGTCCCATTCTGCCATACTCCTGCAATATTGCTTCTCTTCAGTCATTTCTCCCTTCTTGCTTCCGAGAGCGAGAGAGAGAGAGAGAGAGAGAGAGAGAGAGAGAGAGAGAGAGAGAGAGAGAGAGAGAGAGAGAGAGAGAGAGAGAGAGAGAGTGGCTTCTTGCTCCTCTCCTTGCTTATCTGAGAACGTGAGAGATAGAGTTCCTCCTTCCTTGCTCAACCACGAGAAAGAGAGAGAGAGGGAGATATTTCCCCCTTCCTTTTCTAATCGAGGACGAGAGAGAGAGCAAGAGATTTCCCTTTCCTTCTCTCCTTTTTTTCTCCTCGTTCTTTCATTCATGCTCTTCTTCACCTCACTCTCTATGCCCGCTATTTTTACGCTCTTTTTCTTTTTGTTGTCACACCACCGTGACAAGGCATGTGAGGTCCCACTTGATGATGTGGTAGGTGATGGTTCTCGAGTCTCCAAAATCCACCGGCAATGGCTCTAAATGGGGCCGCCCTAGAAATGTGAGGCTTTTTCGTTCATGGCCGAGCTCGACCGAGCTACACAGCCCTGTGCAAGCTGTTTCCCCTCCACTTGTGCTGCTCTCTGTTGCCGCCTCACCAACACTTCCCCTAATTTCCCTTCCTTCAAACCTAGAAAAGTCCTACGCCCTTATGGCTGGCCATTTGGTGGGGCTTTGGGCGGCGGCCGGCTTCCCCATGGTGACTATGGGCGGCCTTTCGGCCCCTAAGCTTCATAAAGGCACCACATTTGGCATGTGCATCGACTAAATTATCACCTAGCACGGCATCTTCTCACAGCAGACCTCGACTGACAATATCATCATGAATTTTACTGCCCATATCAGCATCTCGTATAATGCCACATGCTTTTAAGATGCACGTATAGGTGATTGGATTTGGAGAAAGGCCTTCCCTTTTCATCTGGTTAATTTTCCTAGATCTTCCTTGCCGCAACCAGGCAGGGTATATATATCTTGCAATCATTGTACTGCATAGGATGCCAGTCTGAAGAAACCTCACCGCCGTTAGTCATTGTCGCCGAATTCAAGCATTAATTTCTTACAGCTCTGGACTTTGATTGGCAATCTGTAAATTCCTTTAGCCTTCAATCATCATATAGTCTCCATAAAAACCCTTGCTAGGATGTAATATTCCCAGATGGCACACCGATCAAGGCGATTGACCTGACACAAAACTGGTCCGCGAGGAAATTTAATCTGGCGATATCTTGGTAACTGTAACTTTGATTGCTGATCTGAAAAGACCAACATAATCCACAAAGTGAGCACTTCAAGCCCATGCATTCTCTTCATCTGTGATCACTCAGCTGCACTTGCCCAATCCGATACGGATCTGTAATTGACTCAAACTTCAAGTTGCCTTAACTTCTTCACCGTAGCTCCGACTGACAAGCCGTAAATACATGTCGGTAGAGCACTTCAAGCACTACAGTTCTAGATCATAAAATCCCATTTGTGATCACTTCAAGAATATTCCATTTTTAGCATTATTAAGGCATCTATTGGCCCTTTTAAGCCGCATCTGGCATACATTACTCATAAAGGTAGTTTGTTACCAAGCCCTGAACAGTGATCATTCATCAAGTAAGCTTCAAATAAGCTCTATGTGCATCTTTCTGGTATCTTTCTTAGCATGAGAGTGGAACTACACGACAGCGATATATCATTCAATGCTATGCGCAATCCCACATGTCAAGATACTTTAATGAGGAGAGCCAAAAAAGGGTTTGTGCTTTCTAATTATAATAAGATGCGCATAGAGTATCTAGATAAAGTGAAAGACAATATTGAATCCATCCTCAAGTGCATAGTGGTAGACTTTGTTCCTGCATATGGTTGCACCGTAGTGTTGGATGGATGGACCAACTGTCAAAAGAAGTTGCTCATCAATGTGATGCTTATCAACCCTAGAGGGTCCATGTTTGTAGAAGCCATTGACACCTCTTTAAGAGAAGACCACTAATTATCTAGCAAGGATATACAAGTGCGCCATAGAAAAGGCAGGTGGGCCAAAGAATGTGGTTGCAGGGAGAGTAATCATTCAGGATCCCCGAGGTACGGTAATTTTCTCAAAAGCCTATGATTTGGAAGGTGTACACATGAATAATGAAGGGGAGTACCTCACACTTCACTTGGGGCTCAAGCAATGTGTGGACTTTGGAATTTCCTGGTTGGTAGTTAAAGATAATGCTGTCCTAGTTATAAAGCAGCTTTTGGGGTAGTGGCAAGTAAAAAGGGATTCTCTCAAGGATTGGCTTTTTCTCCATAAAGCAATTGTTAAAGTTATTTGAAAAGTACAGTTCAAACATAGAAGAGAGAAATATAAATAAGCGGATCGGTTGGCTAGTAGTCGAGTGCAGACTCAAGTTTCAATTTTGTGTATGACACCAGCTATGTACGTAGGTAGGGAGACTCTAAAGGAAGTTGATGATTTCTTGAGTACATACCAATGTTCGGAGGGGCTGCCAAGATTACAAAAGAGATGGATTGTTCAAAAGGCTCGTAAGTTCACTCTGGTAGAAGTGGATTTGATGACATATGGTCAAGACGAAGTGTTGCGGAGGGTTGTTTACAAAATTGGCATGGTGTTGGAGCAATGTCATGAAGAAATTGGACACCAAGAGAAAGATCAAGTATTGTTTCACATTTTAAGAGGTGCTTTTTGGTGGTCTTCCATTGTACGAGATGTGCACTAATGGTGGAAGACATGTTATCAATGCCAAAGAATAGGGGAAAGACAAATGGTAGCCAAGCCACAGGGGGCTATCACAGCTTAAATGCATTTGAAAAGTGTGGATTAGACACTATCGGTACGTTGCCCAAGTCTGCAAGTGGTAATAAGTACATTGTGGTGTCCATTGATTATCTTACTAGGTGGGTGGAGGCTAAGCAGTGAAGGAGGTAAATGCTCATTCAATTGCTCAATTTGTTTTTTATTTCATATATTGCCTCTTTGGAGTGACTTTGGCACTCATCTCTGATTTGGGTCAAGGATTTAGAAGTAAGCTGATGTGGGCACTAGTGGAAAAGTTGGGTATCCAACATAGGACCTCTTACAAAGTGGCTACCAACTTTACTCCTTATGAGTTGGTTTATGGCAAGGATGCGATGTTGCATGTGTGCATCTAGGTGCACTAAAAGGTATGTGGTGGATTAACAAGTCTCATCAAGATGTTTTACAGGATAAAATCACAAGTCTTGAATCTTTGAAGATGGATAGAGAGAGGCAACATCCGATTTTTATGTGAAGCAACAAGAAAAAAGAGTGGATAAGTTGAACCAGCATTTGCCGAAGAAGTAGATAGAGAAGGGTGATTTGGTGATGAAGTAGGAAAGCTATTTGGATTTCACCTTTCAGAAGAAGTTTGAAAAGAAGTGGATAGGGCCTTACAAGGTCCATCAATATTTTCCTAATGGTACCTATTTGATGATGGGGATCGATGAATGGTCATCTTCTTAAGAATCGAGTAAATGGTGTGCATCTCAAGATATACTTTGAAAGGGAATTGGTGCCAACATTCCATCAAGTTCTAATAGAAGGGGTTAGGCAACCAACATAAGCAAGATTTATACTTGTTGCTAATAAGACTTTGTACATACAGTAGGATTTATTGTTTGCTCACATTGTTTATCAATTTTGCAGTTTCTCAATATCTTTAGTCATCTTATTGGTTGCACATTGAATTTTCAACAAGAGGGTTGGGCAATGAGCCAAAGAAGGTCGGTGCTACAAAGAGTGCAAAGTGGGATTGTGTGGGCTCTCAAGAGCTTTCCAAAGTGATGGGGTAGCTATGAAGATCAAGAGCAGGCAAGGAGCAGCGTTATGTATGCCATATGTGGTTTTTTGGGCCATAATGCTCTGCTATGGTGGCTCTCGAAGGGGTGGGTTTTAAGTGTTTAAAGTGTAGAAAAGAAAGTTCCAAAGGTGGCCCTCGGTATACTCTACAAGCTGGTCCAGACTGCTTGCAAACAGAGCACACAATGGAAGATATGATAGTTTAAAGCTAGGATGCAATGAAGATCTGAGATGGACAGGGTAGATGGAGACAAGTGGTCAGAGCTAGTTTTAGCTGATAATATGTAAAGAGATCATCATGAGGAGCATGTCAGTCTTTTCAGATCATTGTTTGGAGTCTTGGTTGTCAAGATATTGCCAGCTGAAGTCCCAAGAGATTCACTAGTAGTACTAGGAAGACGTCACCTGCGTGCACCAAAACTGCCATTTTACCCCCTATATACGGTACCCTCCTTTGTAAATTCTACCTTTTGGCCTCATAAACCCCCCCTATTGTACACTCAGGTGACACCATACGGTAATCCTTAATGAAGACCCCGGGGTTGAAGTTTCACCGGGAGACAGTTCTGTACTGGTTTGTGTGAGTGCACATGTGCCACAGATGCGTACGTGCACAGTGCGGTGCCATACATACACGGAAGGGGAGAAGCACGAGATGATGTGGGTGGAGAAACCTCTGGCACTAACAGTGAGGAGCTCCTTATTGTTCATATAGAAAGAATAAGGGTATGTACACACTTTGGGTAGACAGTCGGACACTGGATGTCTGGACCTAAGCAAAAGGCAGGCAACAGGCGCAGCACCTTTACCCCAAAAAACTCCCACGTAAAGATGATGCGTCGATAAGTGAGACATGCTAGCTAAACTACTAGTATGTACAAGAAACTAGGTGAGAGACTTTCTCATCCTATGCCCACTGGCTCACTCTATCGATCTACATGCAATCGTATCGGCCGTGGTGGTAGGCCAGCATGCGTACCCACACTAGAGCCTGGAAGTAAATCCCACAGACAACTCTATAATGTCTACAAAACTCCAGTATGCATCATGCTAGTGTCAACCACCATACGATTGACTATCCCTACTGCAAATGCTCCCACTACAGTTGTTACGTTGGGCCTCGACACTAATAAGTCGAACATGAGACGCCCGAATGCTGATGAGATTTGTGCAAACCTAGTTTTACTTGCATCCCTTGTGCTATCTGCAATCACTACATCATCAAGAATACCCATTAGGTATGGAACACTAACTCTGGGAAACCTACGTCCCTCTCCCCCATAGGCAAAACTGTGCATCTTGGCACCAACTCATCAGCCTCTAACATGAGCATATCAAAGAACTCCATGTCTGTCATCTTTGTATGTGTCTCTAGGGAGAAGAATTGCTCTACCTCTACCTGCACAAACTCTGACAACACTTGTTGTGACTCACTAGACCACTGCCACTCTACCTCTGTCTCTACAGAGTCTACTAGCACATCCTGCACAACTAAATTCTATGTCTCGTGAGCATGGTGATTCTCACCTACAAAAGAGACACGTATTGTCTCTCATTCAGAGCATGCCAGCAACAAAACCAAGACTATGTTGTCTCGTACCTACACACATGCATAGGATATACTAGTCCACTGCAGGCTCCTCTGCCAATTACTAATGAACCACAATGCATCTAGAAATACTGCTCTCTAAGCAATATCTGACAACCAAAATCTACTACCTATCTCATTGAGATCAAGCTCTATTTCCGTTGAGAAACATAGCGCACATGTAGCATTGCATATGATGCACCACTAAGCAAAGACAAACAAATGTCTCTGCACCCTCTAAATATGCCAAACCATCGGTTAAGTGCACACAGCCAAGACTCCCACTAGAGAAGGTGCTAAATCAGTCATGATGCGGTGTGACATGGAAAATTGCATCCTTATCTAGCAACCAACGTGGAAAAGTGTCACTGCTCAAAGACATGCAATCAAGAGGAACGCTAAAGGCAAATGTGACATCACCGTCACTGGCATATGAAGCCACTGCTACAGCCAGTGTCAAAACCTCACGTGCATCATGCATAGATCTCCACTCTACTATCTCATACGTGAAACAACGGTGCCTAATGTGCCATGTGTGACCACAATGCCAACAACACAAGTATCGACAAGAACGAGACCGCCGTCTCTCACTGTCACACATATCTACTACCATAAGTAAACCCCAAAATGCAAACAAAGTGGGAGATCACTCGACCACTACACAAGCACAAAAACCATGACCAATCACATCAAAATTGATGCTCGCATATGCATAAAACAACTCCACAATCTGCCAACTCTGCAAGCATGAACTAGGACAAACTGCTCAACTGATCATAAAGCACATAACCATATACGTGAGTAGAGAGCAAACTAGATAAAAATGCATCCCACAAGACACAAGAGAAAATACCTTTAAAAATTTGCACAAACCTATGAAACATGTGACGTGTAAAGTGTGTAGCCACACAAGCATACGCAATCCTCACTCTTGCGAGAGTGGGTACATGAGCACCAAACTTTGTCCAACCTGACAAAACCTGTCAAAGTGAGAGTGAAAACTCGATCACTGTCAAAGATCAACCATTGCACAAGATGGCAAAACACTGCAAACTTTTATAGCGAGAGGATGGGGGAAAAACGGACAGAATTTTCTTTGCAAATGAGTCAAAACTAAATAGAAAAATTGCAAGCCAAAAAAATGCAGATAACTTCAAGAGTGGGAGTCAACTCAACCACTAACCCATCAGAGAGTAAACTACAAATACGCATAACCATGGAGAGAATCTGGATAAAAGCCGACAAAGTTTCCCCTAAAGACTAAGAAAAAACTCAAAAAATCTCACCAAATACGCATGAAAATATACACTCAGTGTCTCAGTAGAAAAATCCACAAATGAAATACATAGCATTGCCAAAACCATAGCAAAACAGCTCAATCGTGACCAAGTGGCTCTATGGACGTATACCTATCCAAAAATACATGTAAACCTATGAACCTTCTACCTCCAAGCTATGGCTTGCTCAAACTGTATCCACATAATGCATACATAGCGTCAAAATGCACCAAGCCGTGCAAAAAAGATCTCTGAAATGCTCCACACATTTGTACATGAGCACTACATGTGTTGCATAAGCTATATTGCAAAGACTGTGCAACCTGTGATCAAAACCGCTAGAAAATTGGCACACAATGCCTCATCTATCGGTAAACACGTCGACCAAAAATGCCATCCAAGGGCTAATTGTGCTCGAGGGAAAAACCCGCTCCGAAATGGGCCGTTAGAGCCGTATGTGTCGTATGTGCCATCAAAGTCAAAAATTGGAGAATCGTCAAAGTCATAATGCCGTAAAGAGTACGTCGGAGTCCGCCCACACTGGATGGGGGATAGAGGAGAGCCAATGCTACTCTGGCTTTATGGACTCCTCCTGTGTCGAGGTTGGAGAATTGTCGTCGGTGTCATTTCGATCGTTGGGCAGAGATACGGTAGCCGAATAGCCGCCTAATCGGTGTCAAAACCAATGCCGAGCCGTCAAATTAGTGTATAAATTGATCGATGCTAATCGCCAATGCTCAAAGCCATAGAGGAGGAATGCCGGCAAAATCGTCCAGAGAAGGGCTCTAAACCAGAATGTACTAGCTCTCCAATACCGGGAGCCAAAGGACGTCGGGGAAGAATGTCGATGTCGAGGCCGCCTCCCACCGCCGAACGAGAGTCTCTAATGCCAAGGAGAACCAAGAAAATTAGGTGATGCTGGTGTTAGCTTGCAAACAAGAAGGAAAATGAATACCCCTATATCCTTGCATGAGCTACACCATCGGATCGAAGAACTATTGCACGACCAAAAACACCTGTGGTAAACAACTGTAGAGATTTATGAGAAACCCTCCAAGCATGGAACCCACTCAAAATCAATAGAAACAAAGGAAATCATGACAAATCTCGTCTTGTGGAGATGTCCGTAGAGTATCCATAGGCAAAAAACAGAGAAGAAACAAAGAAGTTATGGCCGCTCGAACATGGAGGTGTCCTTTTTCTTCCTCAAAAATGAGCTCTCTGGAAGTTTTTCAAGTCTGCAGAGAATTGCAGCTATTAAAAAGGGGTATTTTTTTGGTTTTATCCCAAGTGATTTTCTCTCTCCTCTTAGCTCACATGGTTCTCTCCTTCGGCCTCTCTTAATTGGTCCAAGTTTGTCCTTTTTTGGGTGAAAAATGACCTGTCGGTGACCCTTTGACCAAGGAATGAGGTGGGGGCAAGTGTCTGGGGACGAAAAAAAGTGGCCAAGCACTTGGGCAGCGGATGTGGACTGAAGATTTTTCCATCCCCTTCCCCATGAGCCCACGAGCCCTCATAGCCAAGCCTTGAGAGAGCTCCTCTCACCTTTGATACACCATAATGGGCTCCCAAAGTGCCCTATGTACCCTTCACTTTCCCCTTTCTTCTTCCCATGTGGGATTAATTCCATGCCACATGGCAACTCTCCCAAGCTTCCCAACTTCTCCAAAACTTCCCAGCTTCTCCCAAAGCATGAGAGGACTTCTCAAACAATTTTCCCCGAGGCATGCCTTGCTGCTCCGGTCACCGAATGACGCACATTAACACACGGCTCGAAGCCCATCACCTCGGCTATCTCCAAAAATATAAAACTTCAAAATTTCTAATCTTAGAACCCCAAGTTGGCCTAGTTGCCCTTCTTGCATGCACCTGCAATCACCTTCTAAGTTGAGACTACCCTCTTCGGATGCTCATAACTCATGATGTACAAGTCCGACTCACAAGCTATAAAGCACAGCTGAAAATATTTATTAAAAACTATATTTGAACAACCCAAAATATCAGCATTCAAGCTTGGAAAAATCACACCTTTGTACATGAATATTTACAGAGCCACTTCCAAAACTCGTAGGGTTATGTACACATATATACACGAGGCTAGTGGGCAAGCTTTTTAGCATGAATTAGTGACTTTATGCTTATCCAAAAAATGTCTGACATAGCTTTCCACCCCCCCCCCCCCAGCCTGCTTACTCATTCATGACAAGCAGAGGTTCCTAGGGTGAACAACTACTGCATTTCATCCCCAGAAACCTCATCTACATCCTCAGATGTTTCCACATTGTCTCCCTCCATTGATAACATCTCATATGTCACAATTGTCATCAAACGTGCCATATACTTCTTCTATCTATAACCATTAACACAATATTTATGATGTGCATCACTCAAATCTGCCAATTGATATGTGCCATTTTCAAATTTGTTCACAACAGTAAAAGGACCATCCTATTTGATTTGAAACTTCCTCTGTAAGGTATTGTCCAACTTACTATTGTATCACAACACCAAATCACCCTTTTTAATTTTCTTGTCCTCCACACATTCATTAGCTTTTAGCTGAGCCTTCTTTGATACTTCCCCATAGTAGCTCAAAGCTAAAACTCTGTCCAATTGCAAACATTGTAAATCCAACAAACTTTTCTCCCATGCATTTGCTTGCTCTTCATCTCCTAATGAAAATAACTTGAGTGCAAGAATATCCACTTCAATTGGCAAGAAAGCTTCCTTGCCATAAACCAAGTGATAAGGACAAAATCCTATGCTCATTTTGATAACAGTTCTGTAGGGCCATAATGCACAGGGCAACTCTGAATCCAAAGTCTTCCCATGTGTCTGGGTCATCTTTGTCAAGATCTTTACCAACTCTCCATTGAATCTCTCATTGAGACCATTGCATTGTGGATACTAAGGAGAATTGTACCTATGCTGTATATTGAGATTCTCGCATAAGAAATCAAAAATATCTCCTCTAAATCTTGGTCCTCTATCAGAAAGTAGATCTAGGGGTACACCAAATTTGCTGCATATATGCTCATAAACAAATTTCCCCATCTCCTTACTAGTAACATGTTTGACAGCTTTGGCTTACGCCCATTGTGACAAGTAATCCACTGTTGTCAAAATGTAAGCATTTCTTTTGCTAGTCATAGGTAAGGGTCCAATAGCATCAAGACCCCATTTTTCAAACAAATCAAAAGCTAAAATTGCATGTCGCAATTCGGGCTTTAAAATTCTCTTTCCCATCTTCTGGCAAGGCAAACACGACTTGCACCAATGATTAACATCCCGCTAAATGCTTGGCCATACATAATCTTCTTGCAAGATTTTATGTAACATAATCTTAATGGCAAACTGGCCTTCACTGATCCCTCATGATTTTCTACCAAAATCTTGTAAATTGCCTTCTTCCAGGGCACACAGCACAAAACCAAATCAATTCCTTTCATGTAAAGCACATCATCAAGAATTTAGTATTTCCTGGATTTTCTTATAAATGCATACTTTTTGGAGGATGGTAAACCTTCAGGTAGAATACCTGTCAACACACAATCCATCTCCTTTGATAAGACTTCTCTTTCATGATATAAAGGGGCATTTGCCTTCAATACAAACACACAAGTGATCATTCTTGGGAAGCATCATGAGCTTCTTCATTTTGAGACCTCTCAATATGTTGAAAACTCCATGCTTTGAACTTTTTGAGCAATGATTTCACCTTGAAGCATAAATTCTTCAGTTCTGGATTCTTATTCTTCCATACTCCCAATACTTGCTTTACGACCAAGAAGGCGTCTCCTTTGATTCTGAAAGATTCTAATTCCCAACTGCAAGCAAATTTACAAACCACCTTGAAGGGCCATGTACTCTACTTCATTATTACTCTTTGCATCAAGTTTCAGTCCTTGTTTTCTTACAAGCTTTCCTTGTGTATCATATATGACAATGCCTCCTGAAGTAGCATCATGACTTCTTTGGTAAGAACTATCAAAGTATAACAACGAAGAATCAGAGATGGCAAGAGTCTTGATTTTCTTCTTTCGTGCTACTTCCTCTTTTACCAAAACAGGAGTATCTTTATAAGTGAGTAAATCTGCCAAGGTAGCTTGAGTACTTTCTTCCACCAAAAAGGTGAATTGAAACTCCTGAAGTTCAATAATCCATTTCATCACTGTTTTTTATATATTTGAATTATTGAACAGTAGCAACCTAACAAACCATCTCCATTTGCAAGTCACAAATAAGGTATTATGCAAGATCCTTTTCTCTCTCTCTTCCGTTTGCTCTAGCTCTCTCTGGTCCATTTTGTGTGTGTCTTGGTGTGAGGTTGCTTGTGTGTGTTGTGTGGTGCATCTTCTTGTCTGTACCAAAATCTCTCTTACGTCCTAGTTCGCATACCATAACTAGGCGGTGCCCCTATATTGTTTGGGTTTGGCTGTGGGTTTGCAGTTTTGTTGTGCTTGTAGTTGCCCCAGCCTCAATTGAGCAGCAAGGGAGCCTTGAGGGGTGTTTAGAGGTCGCGTCTCTTGTTGCCCGCCCCGGACCGCCTCAATTTTGGTGCCCCCATGGAGGACGAGCGGTTGTGTTAGCATACACAAGGTAAGTATTCAAAAACTAGTTGTGTTTACATGAACAATCCACCACTTCCTAATCCTGCTCATGCAATTCAATTTCATCAGTTTCATTGGGTGCAAGGGATTAGGATAAATGTTCGTATTGATAGAAAAATATTTTTTCAACAATGTATTGTATTCCTCTTTGATGCTGAAGCATTAAGAGATATTCTACAATCTCCAAATCCTATTATACTCCCACTTGTAGACTATAATGTCTCTTTTGATGTACATGTGTTTATCTTGTTTTAGCTAGGTTGATGAATCACGAGGACTTGTATCGTACATTCATTCCTTTGGCTAGACAAGACGTGCATGTAATAGTTGGCACAAAGTTACAATTTCAACGTGTTTTCCGTCGTATGTTTGAACCTAGGCAAGTAGCAGCTATCAATGCCTCAATCAATCCGTTCATTTTGCCATTGATTCGCTATGATCTAAGCTTTGACGTTTATATTTTCATTCTACTTTGAAATTTGATTTTGCAAAACAAAAAATAAAAAAAGAGAAATAAATTTTTGAGTAAAACCAGCAACATGGATACAACTAGGCAAATGAGTGGTTACCCCTTGTTCTTTGGAGAGCCTGGGGAGGATGCAAAATTATATTTAGCAAATTTCAAAATGTCTTGTCGTATCAAGAGGATAGTAACTGATCAAGAACGTGCAGAAATGTTTGAGGTGGTCCTTAGGAAAGATGCTAGCACTTGGTTTGACTCTTTGCATGAGGAAGTTAAGGGGAATTACAAAGAAGTTTTGAATCGTTTCAAGAAATACTTCTTTGATCCCCAAAACACTCAAAAACTGTGGCAAGACATTGTTTCTCATAAGCAAAAAGACTTAGATGACTACTACTTGTACAAACAAGAGTTTCTACGTCTTTGGGCTGTATGGGTGAGAAATGTTGCTAACCCTGGTGATGGTGCAGAGTTCCTAAAGAAGGAGAGGTTCATATCCGGACTCTTTCCTGACCTTAAGGTAAAAGTTGAGGCCGGTGCACCTGCTACCTTTGATGCAACTGAAACTAGGGCTGCTCAGAAATATAGGAAACTCAAGTGATTAAGGGGAGAGGTTCCAATAGAAGGTCTAAGACCCAAAGGCAAGTCACAAGCATCAACACCTAGGGAGCTTCCTGAGGTAACGGCGGAAGTGATTGAGAAGTTAAATGAATCTTTAAGCAGCCTGTAAATTCACCTTGCACAAGCTGTAGGTCCAAAGGGACAAGCAAAGAAGTCTGAAGAGCGAGATCCACGACCTAGGAGAGTCTTACAATGTTGGAATTGCGGAGAGTCTGGACATGGGATGTATAATTGTCCTTGGCCCCGTGGGGAGCCAGGGAGACCTAACTTGAATTACCCAGTGATGAATGCAGGTGAAGGAACTAGTCAGCAACCACGACTTCTGCAAAGGCCAAATGGAGCAAGACCACCTCCACAAGGAGTGGAAGGAGTTCCACCTTTGCCAGACCCAAATGTGCATGTGGTAGAGGTGACAAATTCAAGAGAGGTTGACATGGAAGCAAATGGCATTAAGCGTGGCCGAGGAAAAGGTAAAGAGAAAGAAGGTGTCACATCACAAAGTGACCATGGACGAGGCAAGAAGGCAAAGGAGACCAAGGAAGCTAAGAGAACTTGACGTCGTATCAATCTCCAAGACTTCCCTCTTGGACATGGTATGGCTCCATACAACTTGTTGGAAGACATGAGAGGTAAGGGTCTTGATATCTCATGGCCTCAGTTTCTTGCATTATGCCCACAAGTTAGGAGGGATTTAACAAAGGCAGTTAGCACTAGGAGAAAGGTAAAAGAGAGTGTGCCTTTTGTAAAAATTGCACATGCTGAAATGAATGAGGATATTACACCTGTGCTAGATTGTTACATTAAAGGAATATTGGTTAGGAAAGGTCTAGTGGATGGGGGTCCACAAATTTGTATCATGACAGAGGGACTCATGCAAAAACTAGGCATGCACATCCATGAGACACCTGAAATCAAAGTCAAGATGGCAAACAATAGCAAGGCTACGTGCGTAGGCATTTGTAAAAATGTTTTTGTGGAGGCCTTTGGCATTAAGAAGGCAATGGATTTCTATGTCATGTCTACCAAAGGAAATGGTTACCCATTTATCCTATGGAGACCATGGCTAATGAAAATGCGAGCTTTGCAGGATTGGGAGAGTGGAAAATTAATTTGCAAGAACGAAAATCATAAGAAGGTTGTCTTTGACATGAAGAAGCAACGGCAAGAGGAGCTCCATGAAGAATCATCTCAAAGTGAGACGGAAGAAGATTGGACTGATAACACTTCAGAAGAAGAAAGTAGCGGCAGCATTACTGAAGAGGAGTCTTCCATTGAAGTCATGGGGGTAAGGTTTAAGCCAAACAACCAGGAGACCTCTTGCCCAGGTTTGGAAGAGGTAGGTACTCAAGAGAACCAAAATGTGCAAGATGAAGGAATGTTAGAAGGTATGTTGTCTACAACACTTACAAAGGACGAAAGAGAGGAGTTCAAATGTGTGCTAAGGAAATTTCCTAGTATTTTTGCTAAAGATTACACCGATGTGCGTGGAGTAGATGTCGTTCAACACAAAATTGAGTTGAAGCTAGATGCCACACCTAAGGCTCAGAAGCTACGAAGGTTAGGAGTCATCAAGGAGCAGTCTTTACTCAAGGAGGTAAGAAAGCTTCTAGCAGCAGGTTTCATTTATCCAGTGGAGAATTGAGAGTGGGTCTCTCCCGTTGTTGTCACTCCCAAGAAGAACGGCAAGTGGAGGGTGTGTGTAGATTACCGTCCACTCAATGAGGCAACAAAAAGAGATCACTTTCCCCTCCCATTTCAAGATGAAATACTAAATGAGGTAGCTGGTCATGAGAAGTATATTGTGTGTGATGGCTACTCAGGTTACTTTCAAATAGGTATCGCATTGGAAGATCAATTGAAAACAACCTTTATCACTCCTTGGGGTTGTTATGCTTTTAGAGTCATGCCATTTGGTCTGACAAATGCTCCTGCAACATTCCAACGTTTCATGAACATGGTTTTTCAAGCATTCTTTGGAAAGTCAATCAGGGTTTTTATTGATGATTTTTGCATTTATAGCTCAAAACCATTGCATCTACAAAGGGTAGAAGAAGGTTTAAAGAAGCTCTACGACATGGGAGGTCAACTCAACCCCGACAAGTGCCACATATGTGAGGATGAAGTGATCTTGCTTGGTCACAAGGTTTCCTATAAAGGTATTGAGGTGGATCCAGCAAAAGCAAAAGCTCTTATTGAGCTCCCATCACCCAAGAATCTCAAAGAGGTCATCTCATTCATTCAAAAGGTGAAGTATATGTCACGCTTCATTCACTTAGCCTTGGAGTTACTTCACCCTTTGCAAAAGTTGACACAACAAGTCGAGTTTTTTTGGTCTGATGATCTTGAAGAATATTTTTGTAACATTAAAGTCATTTTGTCAGAGCTACCAACACTCATGCCTCCTTGTTGGGAGTACACATTCTTTGTTAGCTCTAGTGTTGGGAAGGAAACAATTGGTGCTGTGTTGCTACAACAAGATCCCCACAGTACCAGGATGCGACCCATCTACTTTGCTAGTAGGGTCATGAATGCTTTGGAGAGAGGCTACACAGAAGCATAACTCATGATGCTTTCTCTCATGTTTTCGGTAAGAAAGTTTAGATCCTACTTGCTACCAAAACCTTTTGTAATTCTCACTGCAGAAAATTTGTTTCCTTGGGTGTCATCTCAAATGAATCTTAGCACTAGGATCTCAAAGTGGATTATGGAGTTGCAAGAGTTCCAATACTCTTTCAAGGTAGAAGATAGTGTGAGTGCACAATTGGCAGGGATTCTCACTTATAGGGTACATGAGAAGGAAATTAAGGTGCCTCAAGTAAAGACCCTACCATTGCCACCACCTAAAAGTATTCCTAATGCTTTTACCTTGTTCTTTGATGGAGCTTTTCGACGAATCACAGGAAAAGCAGGGGGAGGGCTAGTATTGCTCAACCCAAGTGGAGAGGTGGTCATGAAAGAGAAGGTCAATCTACCAGGTTCAACTAGCAACAATGAAGTAGAATACGACACACTACTTCATTGTTTGAAGATGTGCATTGGCCAAGGGATACAATGTCTCATGGTAAAGGGAGATGCACTTCTCATTGCTAAACAGATTTTAGGCATTTGGGCATGCAAGAATGAAAGCTTAAGGACAAAATTTAATGCGATTCGTAGGATGTTTAATCAATTTGAAGAAGTGCAACTGTATCATATTCCTAGGAAACAAAATGAAGATGCCGATTTATTTGCACAACAAGCAGTTACATGTGTTGAGAAAGAAGTGCAGGTCATCATGGTGGCAGCAGTTGTCAAGCAACCGAGATACCAAGGGTTGGAGTCATTGGCTCCCATTATTGGCTACATTTTGGAGGGCGAGTTTCCACAAGACTTCACTAAAGCTCAGAAAAGGAGACTCATGAAGAAGGCAAGTTTCTATCTCTTCCTAGAAGGCTCCCTCTATCAAAGAGGGAAGGATCAAGTGTGCAGAAGAGTACCAACTATCGAGGAAATTCCAGCCATTCTAAAAGGTTTGCATGAAGAGGCATGTGGTGGTCATTTTGCCCAAGATTTAACTGTGGAGAAGATTTTGCTTGCGGGGTATGTTTGGCCAAGTTTGCATGTGGATGTTCAACATTGGTGTAAAAGCTGCCACAATTGTCAGATTAATGGAAACAAGCATCTGTTACATGTTCCACGACAGTTAGTCCTTGCAAATGGACCCTTTGAAAAGTGGGGAATTGATGCTATGGGTTCTCTGCCTAGGACAAAAAATGGTAAACTCTACATTCTAGTGGCTGTAGACTATATGACTAGGTGGGTGGAAGCTCAAAGTGTGGCAAGAGTGAATGAGAGGACAGTTAGCAAGTTCGTGTACACTCACATTTGTTGCAGATTTGGCACACCTTTGGAGATTGTTTCTGATAATGGTCCAGGGTTTAGGAAGGGATTGCTCACAGAAGTTTGTGAAGAGCTTCACATTCTACATCGTCATAGCACACCATACTACCCACAGTCAAATGGTTTGGTGGAGAAGGCTAATGGTGTCATTGCAGGAATCATTAGAAAGATGGTGCAAAACAAGACAAAATTATGGGATGACTTCTTGGATGGTGCCTTGTGGGCATATCGAACCACATATAGGGAAGCCACGGAGTTCACACCATTTCACTTGGTCTATGGTCAAGAGGCTTTGCAGCCTATCGAGCTCAACATTCCAACAATGCGACTTCATGGCAAAGGTGCACAAGATGATCAAGAGGTAAGGATGGATCGACTTCTTATATTAGTGGAGTTTGAGTGGAAAAGAGAAGCAGCTTACGAGTGCTACAAGAGGAAAGCCACACAAGCGAAAGAAACGCACGACAAGAAACTGAAGGACAAAGGCATCAAGGAAGGAGAGCTTGTGCTAAGGTATGACAATCGACTTGAAAATCGTTTTGATGACAAGTTTGAAACTAGATGGCAAGGGCCATACATAGTCAAGAAGGCTTTCAATTCAAGTTACTATCAGCTTATGGACTTGAATGGTAAAGAGCACTCCAAGAAGGTAAACGGGTATCGCTTGAAGCCCTATTTGAGTCGCCTTCTACCAAAGGATCTACCAAAGATATGTCAAGAGGTCGCTGTCTCATGTAAGTATTGTTACATGAAGCATGAGTGTAACTCCAGCCAAAATTCTGAGGGCCCAAACAATGAAGATCTCGTCAAGGACTCTGAAGCACTCTCTTTGGAAAAGATGCTCTATGATGGTACATGAATATACCATCATCTTGGGGGAGGGCTAATGATAGCCGTTTTTCGGCTCTCCGTAATTGCCATAGTGAGTTATCCCACCCTACCAAAATCACCTAAACACTGTGGCTATTCTTACCTTTTCATTGTACTTAGGCGTGTGTGAGTTAGGGGGCTTTTCCCATATCTTCTTAAAATCCTCAGCTAGCTAGTCACTGGGCTTGTTCAACCAAAAAAATAAAATAAAATAAATTTAAAGAATATATATTATGGCCTCTTCGTGTGTAAATATTTCATTGTATATATGGCCTAAATATAGGGATTTTTTATTTTATTTAAATATTTCTACTTAGGTGTGTGTTTTATTAAACCTGTGTATGCCTTCTTTCACCCTCTTACACCATAAGTATATTTTTTGCCAATATGTACATACTCTAACCTCATATTTTTCCGTTATACAAATCACTCCCACATTCTCACCCTCACCCTCGTGAAAACAAAAAAATTGATTTCTACTCATTGGTCATGTTTATTATATTATTTACTTGCATACCTTTTTCTCTTTCACCCAAAATAATACAAAGAGGGGCCATATCATATGATTCCAATATCTTTCCATATCCATAATTACTCCATATTTTTATTATTATTTTTACTCATTATTCTAACACCATGTGCTCATTGAGCTAAAGTCCATGAATAGTCCATACACTAGTCCCACCATGTATATATTTCTTTATTCACCAATAATCCTCCTCCATGCATGTGTCAAGGGCAACTTGGATGCTTTGTATTATGATATTACAAAGGAGGGGCTCACTCTTGGATGCATTGTAAAAATTCAACAAAGGAGGGGGCCACTGAAGACTTTTTGTGAAGAAAAAACAGGTCTTTTGGTGGGATTTTTATTATCCATCTCCACTCCGAATTTGGAGCGGTGTTCAAAAGAGAAAATGTAGCCCACGCTCTGAATAATCACCTCAAAGTTTTTCATTATTTTTGGAGCTACCAGCGGTGAGATATGATTTTTTTAGTGGACCCCAGTCTGCCCACTTTTCTCACAAGTAGCCCATAGTCTTCTCTCACCTCTTTCCACACTTCTACACACACACACACACACACACACACACACACACACACACACACACATATTACTCTCAATCCCTCACTCAAACTTGCAACTTCAATGGTTTCTCTCACCTTCTTCACCATTAACCTCCCCACTTACTCCCATAGCCCTCATATGAGCTCTCCATGTACGTACACCATCTCTATGCCTGTCTCTATTATCTCCAAAGTACAATTCCATCTTACCCCTTGTATATATACATAAATTCAGCATGTGTACCATGCTTAACCTCTGCAAATCAAGAGATCTCATCAACGGAATTACCATTTTCATCGCGATAATCAACCTTGGTGGCGGTGGCGTAAAGAAGGGAAGACGAAGAAGAAGATCGATAGTCATTTTGAGAACCTACACAAGTAAGTCAAAAACTTCTTCAAGCTTCACCATCACAAGGATTTCCTCACTTCATTCAACCATCCACCTCATTCTACCCATTGTAAATGTAACATTAACTTTCTAGTGATTACTAACACTAACCACTAACATACTAACACAAAATAGCATTGACCTAACCATAAAAGACACCTCACCTCAAGACATGTACAAAGTAACTCTCTCTCTCTCTCTCCTTACTTAAAAATTTACTTTCACCTTATCTACCATCAATAATGCTCTTTTTTGAGCCCACATCCATGACTCAAGCAGACAAAGAAGGCCCGCAATGTTTTGATATTCAAAAAAATCATAATCCTGATTTGTCAGCTTGTAAATTAGGATTTCTAATAATCTTAATGAGGGGTCTCCAACCTATAAATAGGCCCCTCTCCTTCTTGTAAAATAACCTCCAACATCTCACATAGCACCCCGACACTCTATGCGTGAGGAGAGACTTAGGTGTAGCAACCACTTGTGAGCTTCACTCTTGGTGTGAGAGAAGCCTTCGAGCTACACATTGCAAGTGAGAGAGCATGAGTTCCAAAAATCTCAAAACCATTATTGTATATGCTCCTTCATCATCAATAAATTGAGGTTTGGTGCATCAAAGGCGTGATTCGACGATCAAATCTTCTTCCTTCCATTAGTGCAATACGATTTGATGAATTCAAGGTGACTTGTGTATTTTGAGTTTCTATCGGTTGATCTTGATTTTAGAAAGTGTTTTAGTGTGTTTTTCATTGCCAATTTTGTGTCCATTGTAAGAGGGTATTGTGGTGAGAGGTCTCCCACACCCTAAGACAGTGTGTGTGTGTTTTGGCAATGTTTAGCAATCACTAAGCTTTGAGTGAGTTTTGTACAAGCTCTACGATAGCAACCTAACAAACCATCTCCATTTGCAAGTCACAAATAAGGTATTACGCAAGATCCTTTTCTCTCTCTCTTCCCTTTGCTCTAGCTCTCTTTGGTCCATTTTGTGTGTGTCTTGGTGTGAGGTTTCTTGTGTGTGTTGTGTGGTGCATCTTCTTGGTTGTACCAAAATCTCTCTTGCGTCCTAGTTCGCATACCATAACTAGGTGGTGCCCCTATCTTGTTTGGGTTTGGCTGTGTGTTTGCTGTTTTGTTGTGCTTGTAGTTGCCCCAGCCCCAATTGAGTAGCACGGGAGCCTTGAGGGGTGTTTAGAGGTCTCCTCTCTTGTTGCCTGCCCCGGACCGCCTCAACAGCAAGTGGCAAAGCATGATCCATTGCAATGGGATGACAAGTGTGAAGAAGTGTTTCAAGAGGTGAAAGAGGTGTTAGGGGGGTTGTCAGCCATGCAGGCTCCTAATTGGGAGAAAGTGTTTTATGTAAATCCATCAGTAGGGGATGATGCCATTGGAGCCATGCTATTGCAAAAGGGGAAGGGCAGCCATTATATGAGGCCAGTGTATTGTGCAAGCCGAGTGAAGTTGGTAGCGGAGAGAAAGTTCTCGGAAATAGAGCTAGTGATGGCCAATGTAATATTTTCTTGTCGACGATTTCGTCATTACTTGCTACCACAACCTTTTGTTTTCTTGACGAGTTATGCCTTTTTGCCACAGTTAATTAATGGTACTAACATGTCAAATGTGGTGAAGAAATGGGTAATTGAGCTGCAAGAGTTTGAGTTCTCTTTTCTAGTGGAAGACAGTACAAGGGCTACCCTAGCTGATTGGTTGACCTACAAGGAGAATCCCCTTATTGTTAAGGAAGAGGTGGTGAGAAAGGTAGTTGAAGAAGTGCCACAGATGGTAAAACCAATGCATCTTACAATGGATGGGTGAAGTGTTTGCATTTCTTGCTCTATCTAGAAGCTGTCAAATTTTGCCTCACTCCCTCCCTTGTAGCATTTTCCCACATATGTAATGTGCTCTTGAAAGAAAGAGATTCCTTTGATGGTGTACAATGTGCACACACCAAAAGAGCCTGCTTCAACCCTTGTACCTTCTACCAAGGCCTCGTGGTGGGGAATGCCAATTAGATGAGTGCACTTGGCATTCAATGCCATGTGCATGATTGTGCCGGTGCCACTGGCATCTGATCGGTCACCCACAGCTGCTTGCGCATCTTGGGCCATCTTCAATCCCTTGGGTAAGGAAGTTTGGTCCTGAGGTTTCACCCGCTTCGTCTTGACCTTATGTTCCTCCCATAATTTGTCCCAGAGCTCTAATTTTGTCATATCGCATGCAGGAGGCTCTGCAATAGACTTCCATATTCCCCAACACTGTCCTAATCTTGTGGTGGGGGTCAAATTCTCGTCGCTTAATTTGCTGTATGTGACTATCTGCACATGATGATATTGCCAAAATACATTCTTTTCGAATGGCACGCATAATAATTTTCTTTTGATATGGCGTCATTTTAGCACTGGAAAAAAAAAACAACATTTCACATACAAATTCATGCATGCAGACTGCACTAACACTCTCACAATAGTTCAAACATACAATAACCATGACTTGAAGACTTTAAGAAATGTGCACGAATATATTGATAAACATTGGAAGCAATTTTCACTTTAAAATGCATTGTTTACACGTGTAAAATGTAAAGCAAACAAGTAGTTTATATTGTGGTAAGCACTGTTTCATAGAACACCTTACGGACACACTCTCATTGTGTGGTAAGGTACCTTATGACTGCTGTGCAATACGGCGAAAGGCACACTACCACACAACACACACACACACACACACACACACACACACACACAACACATTCGGGTCTTGTGGTCAGTTACTCCGCTACTATTGCGCACTCCGACATAGAGCACGCTCCCACACGGACCCCTCTCTCCTCTCGACGTACCTGCGAAGTCGTTCGTCTCTCTCTCTCTCTCTCTCTCTCTCTCTCTCTCTCTCTCTCTCTCTCTCTCTCTCTCTCTCTCTCTCTCTCTCTCTCTCTTCTCAAAAGATGGCTCAAGGAATAACACCCAATGGGCCTGATCGGGGCCCTATACATATTATATTGCGAACCCGCTGGGCTTCTTGGTTTTTTCAACAGGCCAACAGGGAAAATCCTAAAGCCCGACGGGCCCGCAAGGAAAGCTAAAATTCTCGACGGACTTTTTATGGGTTTCCAGGTTGCTCTTAACCGGCTTCTTTGTGATCATGTTAAGTGTGATTATGTAAATATGTCAATAAGACCTTGTGATCACACAAACTTTGTGGTAATTACGTAAATATTAAATCCCTGGAGGTAGCATAAGCTAGAGTGCCGAGCGGCCACACGTTCCACTTGGGTCGCATGGGTAAGGATGGCTTCATAGACACTTTCGTACTTGTATATATTTATAGATTTTCATAGCATAGATTTTAGAATGATGTGGATAAGAACAACCCTAAACTTTGGATCTGTTTTGTATAGACCAAAGATTATTATCGATCTCTGACTCTAGCAGAGATTGAGATGGCGACATACCAAGGATATAGAGTTTTGCAACACATCCTTCCACTAGCACGCCCTTTAGTGAGTAATATTTGTACCTTTGAGCTATCTGTTTAAGTTAAAATGATTGTCAACTTAGATTTTAATTGCCAATCGATTTAATTTAACTTTTATGAATGCAGAAGGTTCACGGTGAGAGATCTCGAGCTTGTTGTGAGAGAGGAGGAGGAGGAGGGTAGGAGGATAGATGAGCAGTGAGAGAGGAGGAGGAGAGTAGGAGGATAGATGAGCAGCGAGCATGTGCTGCAATGTCTTCACACACTGGGGAGCAGCCCTCACGTGCTGGAAGGTAGGAGGATCATTCAGATGAGTCTGAAATTGATACATAGCCATAATGGCATTTAGATAGATGATCATGTTTGGATATGGACATTGTATATATACATACATTGATGATCTATATATTCAAGTTCGTTCAATCAATTCTAGTCTACTTATAATATAGTACTATTAAGTTTCTTCATTAATATTCAATTTGTTTCAATTATTTTTGTTTATACTGTCAAGTTTTTTCATTCATTTTCAGTTTATTTCAATCATTTTTGTTTAATTGCATAGTACCAAGCAAGAAAAGACCATACCGTGATCATTCATAGTTTCAATTTTGTGTTCGCACAAATATACCAATTGTCTTTTTGTTGTAGTGTTTGTAGAAATTGAAAGAACGCTCCCGAGTGTGTACTTTTCGCTTCAAAATCTAAGGGACTTTTTGAGAGAGAGAGAGAGAGAGAGAGAGAGAGAGAGAGAGAGAGAGAGAGAGAGAGAGAGAGAGAGAGAGAGAGAGAGAGAGAGAGAGAGAGAGAGAGAAGAAGAAGAAGAAGAAGAAGAAGAAGAAGAAGAAGAAGAAGAGAATTTTAACGTAGTAGAAAACTATCCCAAGAGACCTTAAACATCTATCTAACGAGAGCCTTGTGTGTGTGTGTGTGTGTGTGTGTGTGTGTGTGTGTGTGTGTGTGAGAGAGAGAGAGAGAGAGAGAGAGAGAGAAAGGCTTATATGTGTGTGTGTGTGTGTGTGTGTGTGTGTGAGAGAGAGAGAGAAAGGCTTATATATGTGTGTGTGTGTGTGTGTGAGAGAGAGAGAGAGAGAGCCTTGGTATAATTAAGCAAGTCATATATGGTCGGGCTCCCAAGAGCGCGACCGATATTCGTTAAAAAAAATGAAATAGCGTCGCTTAAACGATATATTGAATAGTACGTCACTTAAACGACATCCCTAAACGGTTATTATTTACGCCGCTTAAGCAATGACGGGCATCGCATAAGCGATGGCAATTTTTCTATCGCTTATACGATGCTTTTGCTTCGCTATTAGTGTTGCTTATGTGATGATTCTATATTGACACTATTTTTGTCACTTATGTGATGCAAAAAAGCGTCCCTAGTGATAAAGAACCCTAGTAGTTTAAAAATTTTGGATTACCTTTGACAGATGGAGAAATAAGAGAGACTATTGGAAAACACAAGCCTGGTAAAACACTTGGTTTGGATGGTGTTCCTAATGAATTTTACTCATATACCAAGATTTTTTAACACTTTTCTTATGATGGTCTGGCAAGAAGTCTTGGCACATGGAGACCTCTCCCCCTCAATAAAAGCCAGGGTTATCAAACTAGTTCATAAGAAAGGCTCTAGGGAGGAGTTGTCTAACTAGAGGCCCATAACATGTCTGACTTCTATGTATAAGATCTTCTCTCTATCCTTAGCTAAAAGATTAAGTCCTCTGATGGATCATTTTATGTTTAAAGAGCAGAAAGGTTTCATAAAGGGTAGGTATATTTTGGATGCAATTATCTCTCTATGGGATGCAACATTGGATTATGTTGAAGAGTCAGATCAAGATTACATCTTTTTGAAAATTTATTTTGACAAGGCATATGACAGAACTGAATGGGATTTTTTGCTACAAAGTCTACATCGTGGCAACATGGGTCTATACAGGAAATTCATCAGCTTTGTACATTTACTGTTTGAAAATACAACTGCTAGAATTTCTATTAATGGGTCTTCAACTGAAGCAATTACTCTATACAAATCCATCAGACAAGGATGTTCCTTATCTTCCTTGTTGTATGCTATTTCTTCTGATGCCTTGGGATGGTTAGTTTAGGATTTCCTACAAAAACGTCTTTTGCAGGGAATCAATATTGAAGGTTCTATTGATCAGCTTTGTCTTCAATAGTTTGCAGATGACATTGAGGCAGTCCGAGGCAGGTAACAAGAGAGGCAACCTCTAAACATCCCTCAAGGCTCTCGTGATACTGTGCTTAATTGGGGCTTGGGAAATCGCAAGCAAGAAAAAGCAACAACAAACGCACAACCAAACAAGTGAAAAGGCACCACCTGGTTATGGGATCCTAAGACAAACACGAGGAGATGCAACAAAACACACCCAAATAATCTTACACCAAGACAAACACGAAATGGAGCAAGAGAGAGGTAGAGCAAAGGGAAGAGAGAGAGGAATGAAACTTGTGTAGTACCTTGTTTGTCACTTGCAAATGGAGATGGTTCATTGATGCTATCAAGTAGCTTGTACAAAACTAACCAAATGCTTAGTGAATGCTATGCATTGCCAATACACACACACACACACACACACACAGTCTTATGGTGTGGGAAACCTCTCACCACAATACCCTCTTACAATGGACACAAAATTGGCAATGAAAACACACTAAAACACTTTCTCAAACAAGCTCAAATGATAGAAACTTAAAAGGCACAAGCCACCTTGAATTCTCCAAACCGTATTGCACACGTGAAAGGACAAAGATTTGAATGCCGAATCATTCCTTTGAAGCACCAAACCTCAATTTATTGATGATGGAGAAACATATGCTATAGTGGTTTTTGCGATTTTGAACTCTACACTCTCTCACTTGTAATGTGTAGCATCAAATCTCCTCTCACACCAAGTGTGAGGGTCACAAGGTGATGACTACACCTAAATCTCTCCTCGCGTATAGAGTATTGAGGTGCTATGTAAGAGCTTGGGGATGTTTTAAAGAGGGAGAGGAACCTAGGTATAGGTTGTAGACCCTCATTAAGATTATTGAAAGTCCTAATTTACAAGATAATCAAATTAAGATTATGATTTTTGTTTAGTATCAAAATATAGGGGGCCTTCTTTGTCTGCTTGAGTCAGTTATGTGGGCTCAAGTGAAAGACATTATTGATGGTAATATGGTGAAATTAGAGAGTTAAGAGAGAGAGAGAGAGAGAGAGAGAGAGAGAGAGAGAGAGTTTTTACTATGTACATGTCTTGACGTGAGGTGTCTTTTAAGGTTAGAGCAATGGATATTTTGTGTTAGTAGGTTAACAGTTAGTGTTAGCAATCACTAAAAAGTTAATGATACATTTACAATGGGTAGAATGAGGTGGATGGTTAAGGAAATATGGGTGAATGAAATGAGGTTATCCTTGTGATGGTGAAGCTTTGAAGAAGTTTTGAACTTACTTGTGTAGGTTCTCAAAAATGACTTCCGTTCCTCTTCTTCTTCTTCTCTTCTTACGTCGTCGTCGCCAAGGTTGAATCACCACGATGAAAATGTCGATGTTGATTGATGAGAATCTCCAATTAGCAGAGATTAAGCATGGTTTTACATGCTTAGTTTTATGTGCATAGAGAAGAGGTAAGAATAAATTGTAATTTAGAGGTAATAGAGAGAGACATAGAGATGGTGTATGTATATGTCGAGTTCATATGAGAGCTATGGAGGTGAGAGGGGAGGTTATTGATGAAGAGGGTGAGAGAAACCATGGAAAGTGCATGTTTGATTGAGGGATAGAGAAAATGAGCGCGCGCATGTGTGTGTATGTGATAGTGTGAAGGAAGGTGAGAGAAGACTAAGGTGACTTGTGAGGAAAAGTGAGCAGACTGCGGTCCACCAAAAAAATCACATTTTATCGGTGGCAGCTCCAAAAATTATGAAAAATTTTGAGGTGATTATTTAGTTTGTGAGCTAAGTTTTTTTTAATCACTTTTACAAATTCGAAATAGAGGCGGATGCCAAAAATCCCACCAAAATGCTTATTTTTTCTTCTACAAAAGTCTTCAGTGGCCCCCCTTTTGTTGAATTTTGATAATCCTCCAAGAGTGAGCCCCTCCTTGCATGAGAGCATGACCTAATAGATTCTTAAGGATTTGAAAATATGCATGGTTAAGACTATTCACAAATATGATATATGGATATGATGAAAAAAGACATGTTAGTAAATAAATAATTCATGAAATCTAAAATAGTGTCATATTTATATAAATATAAAATGGAAAAAAGAAATATATGAAAATATAGGGAATTGAATGACGGGGCTCTCATTTGTTTTTATTGATCTAGGACTATTTACAAGAAGTAAGGAAAAATACATGTAGAAAAATGGTAATTTAGTAAGGGAATGACTACGTGAAAGGTATTTTTGTGTTTTCTTTCTCGGAGTGGGTTCACACCAAGATTTAAAGAGGCTTGCATGCAAATATCTATTTATATAATAAAGAGCATGTACAGTGGTAAGAGAATTACGATAAAGATAAGTTTAAATTCAATGTACATAACATACTCAAGTAAATAACGCACACCTAAGTAAAATATTTAAATAAATATCAAAATAATTATAATAAAAAACTCTATATTTAGGCCCTATATATAATGAAATATTTACACACAAATGGATCATAATATATATATATATATATATATATATATATATATATATATATATATATATATATATTGACTCAACGAGTCCAATGACTAGCTAGCTGAGGGCTTTAATGAGATATGGAAAAAGTTCACTATCTCACACACGCTTATGTACAGTGAAAGGGTGATGTCATAAAATATAATATCCAACCTTACCAAATGATTTTTTCATATTAAACTGATCACTTAATATGGGAAGATAAAAGGGGAACAAGAGTTAGAATATATATATGTGCTTCTAGACCTATCTCAATAGGGGACCAAAAGGAGAAATGGTTGCATCTCAATAGGGGTCCAAAAGGAGACGGTCTACCAAAGAGTAATGTGCAATAAAGTGCTTCTAGATTTACCTCAGCAAGGGACCAAGAGGAGAGATGGTTACATCTCAAAAGGAGTCCAAATGGAGGTAGTCTATCAAAAAAGCAATGTGCATCTAATGGAGCCTAAAAGACCTTAGGGTTAGCTTCATTAAACACCTCCAAAACTTAGTGTTAAAAACTCCTTTGACCTTACGCAAGCTAGGGCTAACCTTGACGTGGGAATTGTACTCAAGCATGAGGTGCAAAGATGCTTAAAGTGGTTGTGGGAACCTTGTTCAAAGCTTGAGGTGATTTTTATGCTTAAATGTTAACCCTCACAGCTCACGGACACCCCATCACCTACGACGGACGTGTATTATGTATTTGGTAGAGTCAGGTACCGGGCTTGTCAGACCAATAGAAAAAGGGTAAGAGTGATCGCCGATGAGAGGCGCACTCTAACTGGGACATTCAAGGGATTAGTTGGCTAAGCATGGGCGCCCAAGTGTGAATGGGGTGAGCTCATATAAAAGCCAACTAAACCTAAAATTCACTTATTCTCTCATTTGTGCAATAGAAGAGTGCTCTTGCTCCATCTCCATCTCCATCTTCTTCTTCTTCACCTCCTTGTGTGTGTGTGTGTGTGTGTGTGTGTGTGTGTACTGTATGTGAGAGAGAGAGAGAGAGAGAGAGAGAGAGAGAGTGCGATCGAGCATTGCGGCGGCACGACGGCGGTGAAGCGGTCGAGCGTGACGTAGTGGCGTCTCCTTCTTCTTCGCGGCGAGGAATCCTCCACGGCAGAAGCATAGAGCGGTGAGTGACACACCATTGCCCTCTTTTGAGCTTACTAGTTAAGCTAGTTGTGTGCTTGGAGCCGTCTGTGGCTCGCACACAGTGTTAGGCAAGTCCCTTCATTCGACAGTGCGGCAAGGAGCGCACATTTTTGGCGCCGTTGCCGGGGAATCGCCCTGCACTAAGCCGAAGAGGCACTTTGTGCTTCTCCTATGAGTTGTTTGTAGTAGGAAAGAAGAGGAAGAGGAAGAGGAATGAGTTATTTTTCTGCAAGTTCTGTGATTTCTGCATAATGTTGTGTTTTCTGTTTGCACACAGTCTTTGCACGGTTAGTAGTCGTTAGCTTGTTCGCAGTGAATGAATAAGTAGGTAGATAGTTAGCAATTTCTGTTTGCACACAGTTTGTACACAGTTTTCTGTCAAGGTTTGCCTGCACACAGTATTTGCACAGTAAGGTAGTGAGAGAGGAAGTAGGTGGACAATTAGCCCACTGTCAGTAAGCAGTTAGAAGAGTGGTTAATAGATTAGTTAGTAGATTAGTTAGTGGTTAGCAACACTGTTAGTAAATAGATAAGGTAGTGAGCTGTCTGTGAGCTATTGACAGAGAGGTTAGGTAGGTGTTGACAGTGTGTGTGGCTAAGAAAGGGTCACCTAATCCGCGCGCGGTCGTCGCCTCAAAAAATAAAAATAAAAAAATAAAAAAGGGCTACACTAAAATTTTGATCGGGATCGGGATGATTAGCCCAAGCCCAAGCCCAAGCCTCAGTCCTCAGTCTTATGATATATACTAGACTCACTCTTATATATATACCCTACCCCCTCAGAGAGGGAATGAGAGCATGTGGGGCAAGTCCTCCACTCTCCTCCCTTCTCTTCCCACTTGCACCCTTAGACTTTCTAATTTGGGCCTAGTTCCCTACTAGAAATTGACAGTTTTAGGGATTCCAAGGGCATACAGTGACCAAACGGAGGGCTGTAAAGCACGGCACGTCCCTCTGACCGAGACGCTCGTTTTGAGCTATCATACATTCTATTCTATAGCTAGGTCAGAAAAAAAGGACCAAAAAATAAATAAATAAATAAATAAATAAATAAATAAATAAGAAAAGACTTGGGTTGCAAAACACCCAAAATTACTAGGTGATCAGCAGCCTTCACGGGCACTCACTGACACTTCTAGGCGATCCAAGTCATATGAACCTACGCTCTGGACGAGTGTTAGAGCACGAGCATATTGGTAGTGCCTCCATTTACGCGGGCACCCATTATTCCTCCACCCTAGGTTCTGGACCTTCAGCCCGGACTCAAGGTAGCGCGACCCAAGATCCTCATATCGCGTCTAGTGATTCTTCCTCTAACTACGAAGTCATGGAGGGGTATCCTACACCAAACCCTGATAGTTCAAGTCAAGACATGCATGCCATGGGCCCACGGCCCGGGTCCAACGTGTTTAGCCGCTTAAAAGAGACCCTTAGTAGAGCTACTCGCTCCGAACATGCGGTTAATGAAATAAATGAAGGGAGTGGGGAAGTAAATTCGTCATTCATGCCTAAAATAGACCCTATGCTTCTTGAGAGTGTGCATGTGAATGTTCCATCCACTGCACCTCCTGATCCTTTAGGACTATCTCCCTCTGAGGTTTTACTACCCGATGGTAGGAGTCTTGCCGAAGTACAAGAGATCGAACGCTATATGCAAGCAACAAGGGAGAGGGAAATTGAGAACCTACGAAGGCTAGAACAAAGTCGAGCCCTGAAAGCAAAGGCTCCTATGACAACAATCATGCCAGCCGAGCAACCGAGTGCTCCCAAGGTAGCAGTCATGGAGGGGCAAGCGATGGGGAGCAATAATGCTTCCACTTCGAGGGAAACCTCCAGCACGCTAGGCCTAGATGGGATATTCCTAAACGAAAATTGGGAGTATGACCTACAAGCAGAATCTTTAACTGATCGGTACACAGGACACACCTATCATGTGGGTTGGTTAGATGTTCTACAATCCACATCGGGTGCTACTAGCATAGATGAGCAACAACAGAAAGGCTGTGATGTCCTCCATAGGATTGTCGAGTTAGAAAGACAGAACATAGGGATCAACATGCCTTCAACAGGCCTAATGAGATTCTTGGATACGGGAAAGGCCAACCAACCAACCCTATCACAAATGGAGACTCCCTCAGTGAGCCCCATTGATCCTCCATATGTTGTTTCGCCAGGAGCCTCAGTACAATCTGATCCCACAAGTGGAAGCTTTACCTTCCCAGATCTAGCTCATCTTTCTCTTAATGACACTACGGCTACCATGCATATCCCAGTGGTGAGCATGACAAGAAGTACACCATGGAGTTCATTTGTTAACACTGTGCCGATGCCTAGTAGCACAGTGCCCCCAACTATACCTACATGTATGTATCAATCATGTGCACCTGTCGTACCTCAGCCTCATGTAGCTCCTACACCTCCGATTATTCCAAGAGCTTACAATCCACAATGGAATTATCCAAGCTCTTATACAAGTGGAGCCATGCCATTTAATAATAACATTCCATATCAGGCACCCCCTATGCCTAGGGCCCCGCCTGTAAACTTTGGACCACCGTCTGGTACACCACCAGACGAAATATGAGATCCAAGAGCCGCGCATATGCCAAGTCCAAGGCCAACTCCCATCTCACATGTGGTTCCAAGAGCACATACACCCATTATACCTGCTCAAATAGGAGATTTGGCAGCATTTGCTCAAACTATCGGTCGCTCTATTGCGGAAAACATGCGTAGTGCACCTGATAGAGAGCCTAGGAGCAAGGCAGTTCAAGTAGCTAAGCTCACACAGAAATTCAGTGGAGACGGAGATGCTAGAAATCATATGGAAGTCTTTGAACATGTGTGCGATTCCTTGGAAGAGCACAATGAGCTACATAAGTGTAAGGCTTTGAGTTTGACCCTAAGCAGAAAGGCTGGATATTGGTATAGAACCTTAAGAGTAGAAGAGAAAACGATCTACTCTACTCTTAGGAGACTGTTCTTAAAAGAATACATACAAAAGGGAGTACTTTGGGGTGTAGCCTCTCAGCTCCAGAAAGCCCAACGAGAAGAAGGTGAATCCGTGAGAGACTTCATTAGTCGCCTAAAGAATTTGAATTCTCGATGCAATCCAAATGAGCGATTCAACAACAACCAATTGCTCGATAGATTCATTAGGGGACTACGACATGAAAGTATCTATAATGGCCTAGTCATTAGAGGTATCACTACTTGGGAAGCAGTCACCATGAATGCAATCCAATTGGGGGATAATTTAATGATTGCAAGAGAAAGAGTGTCTGCCGAGCCGAAGTCTAGTAGCTCGCGAGCTTCAGGGCATGAGCCAATGAAGATAAATCCAATCGTGAAAGAGCAAACGATATCTGAGATGACTTTGGCAGATCTCACCAAGGACATCCAAGAAAGCCTTAGGGGTAATCGTGCTCCACAAAACACTCATATGTATCCAAGAAGGGAGCAACAATGGTGCTCAATTTTCTTGGGCCCACATACTACGAGTGAATGCCCTACTTTCAGAGTAAATTTTAACGGGACTTGTAACGCGTGTGGTAGGTATGGCCATCAAGCGAAGGATTGACTAATGCTTAAACGCATCATGGAAAATAGACCGCCTATAGCTTGGGCAGACTCACTTCGAGTTCCTGCATTGATGCCTACCCCACCCATGGAGCAACAATTGCCATTACAGCACATGGTCCCTAGAACCCAAAATGTGGTCCAAACCACACCGTTGCCACCTCCAGTGCTAGGACCGCAACCCCCTCATCCAAGAGTTACACCTATGAACCAAATAGGTTGCGAGTCATCTAGTACTTATGTAGATTGCGAAGAGGACATAGACTCTAGTATCACCTATGGAGTCGACATGCTTGAGGAGTGTCCCATGTACTATATGGAAGATCATTGGGGACAAATCAAACCGGTATATCAAGCTACTGCGCTAGCAGCAAGAGGCCAAAACATTAATAGTGTTTCCAGGAGACCACCTCTTCAGTGCTGCAAATGTGGTGGACCACATCGAGTAGCTGAGTGCCCCATTAGAATGCAAAAGAATGTTGCACTAATGCAAACAAGTCAAGGGAGTGCATTGGCAATGCCAACACTCACTTGTAATCGTTGTGGCATAGATCATTTGATCGCACAGTGTCCTAACAATCCAAACGCGCCGAAAATCACACCATTGAACATAATAGAGATTGTTGATGGGACACCACCAACTATAAACATAGCACCAGTGAATGCACTCACACGGTCGATGCTCCAAAAGCAAAATTACATCCTCGAAGAGAGAGATGCTGCATCCATTGGCCGAGTGAGAAAGAAGAAAACACGAAGAAAGAAATCCCTTAATGCTTCTAGCTCAAAACCTAGTTCAAAGACTAACATAGGGACAGGAGAGGATCCCGTGTATATGAATGACCCTGAGGATGACTCAGATTCGATAGAGACCACGGAGACCAAAACTGTTACTACAAAGGAAAAAGCCAGTGAGGAGGATCACGAGAGGGAATTACGACGAACACCAAAAGAGTATTTAAAGTTAAACCACCCAGTTGCGAACCCCCAAGAAAATCCACGAGAGACAAAAAATGAGGATTGCAAGAGAAAGATTGGAACCTATCCAAACCCAATAGTGGAAATTGAACGAGTCCAACAACTGAGGGGTTTGGTGGAAGAAACTCGACGAAAATTAGAACCTGAACCCAAACATATCCAGATGTCGGACACAGTGTTTCCCACACAAGTTCAACCTCACAAGAACTACAGGCCGTTAGCTATACCCAGTATCATTCGGGAAGAGAGTGAGGGTAGGACATCTGAAAGTGGACACACACCTTTCCTACTAGAGAGAATGTTTGGTGAGGGAATGCCCGACCCTCTTGAGGAAGTGGAGATTCCATCTTCACCATTCTCTTGTCAGAGTCCTACGTCCCACAAGATGCCATTAAACGTAGGACATCTGAAAGTGGACACACACCTTTCCTACTAGAGAGAATGTTTGGTGAGGGAATGCCCGACCCCCTTGAGGAAGTGGAGATTCCATCTTCACCATTCTCTTGTCAGGGTCCTACATCCCACAAGATGCCATTAAACGTGGACATCTGAAAGTGGACACATACCTTTCCTACTAGAGAGAATGTTTGGTGAGGGAATGCCCGACCCCCTTGAGGAAGTGGAGATTCCATCTTCACCATTCTCTTGTCAGGGTCCTACGTCCCACAAGATGCCATTAAACGTAGGACATCTGAAAGTGGAAACACACCTTTCCTACTAGAGAGAATGTTTGGTGAGGGAATGCCCGACCCCCTTGAGGAAGTGGAGATTCCATCTTCACCATTCTCTTGTCAGGGTACTACGTCCCACAAGATGCCATTAAATGTTTCCAAATTGATGGATTTCATGTCTTCAGAAGTTAGAACCACCATCATGTCCAAACTATATAAAGACCCCGAGCTAGTCTCAGCTCTTCGAGCCTTCCTCAATGGAGAATTACAGGCCGGATTACCACAGTTTGCACATATGAACAAACCTGACTCGGTAATGAATGACGAGGAATATTTAGCACCACCATCTGACCTAGCGGGACATGAATCTGTAATTGAAGTACCCGTTAACAAGTTGGGGCAATACTTTGAAGCTGATGAATCTAATGCTACTCTACCAATCACTACTAAAGGATAAACTATAAAGGGGGTCCTTGACGGTGGTGCGGGAGTCAGCATGGTGACAAAGAGTTTTTGGGAGTCTATGGGGTGACCTCACCTTGAAGCCACAAGCGTAGTGGTAAAAATGGCTAATGGATCTATTGTTACGCCTATTGGAATGCTAAAGGATCTCAGAATCAAGGTCTTGGGACACAAGGTAAGGCAGACTTTCATTGTTATGGATTTTTCCAAGCATCCTATGTCATTTGAGATGATCTTAGGGCGTCCATTCATGAGGGAAGCAAAAATGGTGCATGACTGGTCCAAAAACCACGTCTACTTACAATTCCAAGACTCTGTCATTCGAGTTGATCTTTTAAGTGGTCGAACGCATCCTCTAGGAAATAAATTCATCATTGATAATCGATCAGAAACAACAATTCACTTACCTCCATTACAGTATTGTTACACGTGTAACGAAGACACGGATATTGGGAAGAACTCTCCTTATATGGATATCCTACCCGGAATGGCTGAGTCAGACAATGTCGATTGGGTACACCTAGCGGCAACTATAGATACATGGGGAGCTAGAGGAACAACCTGGGTAACACCAGATGGGGAAGAGATACCACACATTGCACCAGTAAACATGTTAGGTGTAGCGCATGTAACATCCGATGATAAGAAAGAGGCACACCTACCTGAGAGTGAAACCGATGATTCCTCAAAGGCTTCAGGCCAATACACATCAGAAACGGAATCTCAGGGAGAAATGGATTTAGAACCTGAGGAAACATCGAGTGAGCCAAGTATAGAAACTAAACACTCAAGGACTAGTACGACCATCTATGGTAATTTATATGAGAGTGAAGAAGATACAAGCGAAGACCTATCAGGCGAGTCGAGTTCAAACATTTACCAAAATCAAAACCTTAACAAGAAACAAAGATCATATAAGAGATGACGATATCGAGCAAATGTGAGAGCTAGGATAAACAAGGAAAGATCTACTGCAGAATGGCTTAGCTATCTAGGGGCATGTGATGCTCATCGAAAGCTAGTAGACAATTGGGGTGAACATCTCCAGAGTGTCATGTGGTGCAACCCGCGACCCATTGACCTCGCTCAATTGGATGTTACAGAGCCGAAATTGAGTCGAACTATAAGAAGACATCAAAACCGAGAGTTAGCTCAACAACAAAAGGAGGCAGAACTAAAAGAAAGGTCTCTGTCAGGACAAGAGCCTGCTGACTTACATACGGCTCCTGAACATTTTAAATCTTATACCACGGGGGAGCGAAAGGTTGTGTATGCCAAAGCCCAACGAATACCTACCAATGGAAGCAGTGGAGTCTATGATGGTCCAGCGGTAGTTAAAGAGATAGAATTAGCAGAACCAGGTGAGGAGTCTAAACCAGTCTTTATTGCTCAAGACCTTACCGAAGCTAAAGAGGCTGTACTTAAGGATCTCCTCAAGGCATACAAGGATATCTTTGCTTGGACATATCATGACATGAAGGGCGTTCCACCTTCTGTGGTGCAACATACAATTCCCATGATCAACACTACTAAACCCGTCCAGCAACGACCATATCCAATGAATCCTAAGTACGCCAAAATTGTACAAGAGGAGATTGAAAAACTTATCCAATGTGGATTCATATACCCTATTGAGCACTCAGAATGGGTTTCTCCAATAGTCATTGTGCCAAAAAAGAATGGTAAACTAAGAGTGTGCGTGGACCTCAAGAAAGTTAAAGCAGCTACTAGGAGAGATCATTATACCTTGCCATATTCAGAACATGTGCTTGAAAGAGTTGCGGGCAAGGAAGCTTATAGCTTTTTAGATGGGTACTCTGGTTACAATCAAATCACAATTGCATTAGAGGACTAAGCTAAAACTGCTTTTATCACAGAGTTTGGAGTGTTTGCATTTCGTGTTATGGCTTTTGGCTTAACAAATGCCCCGGCTACATTCCAACGATTAATAAACACTGCGTTTAAATAATTTCTAAGGGAGTTTTGTGAAGCTTTCCTAGACAACCTTTGTGTTTATTCTTCTTGGGAGAAGCATTTGTTATATCTACGAAAAATATTTGAAAGGTGCAGATTTTATTGCATCTCATTGAACCCTTTCAAATGCCAATTTTGGGTTAAGCATGGAGTCATTCTAGGGCATATAGTGTCCAAGAACGGGATATCCACAGATGAGAGTAAGATTAAAGCCATTGCCGATTTGCCACCACCTACTAACTATAAAGGAGTTCAAAGATTTATGGGCCATGTTGGTTATTATCGAAGGTTTATTTTAAACTTTGCCGAGATAGCATGTCCATTGTACAAGCTTCTTATCGAGTTTCACTGGACGGAATAATGTCATCAATCTTATGAGTTATCAAAGAAGGCCCTAACAAGTGCTCCAATCCTGCGAACACCTGATTGGAATGTATCTTTTCATGTGCATATTGATGCATCAAATTTTTCTATTGGGTGTGTTCTAACTCAATCAGGAGAACATAAATTGGACTACCCTATTAGCTTTGCAAGTCGCCAATTAAATGATGCCGAGATGAACTACACTACTACAGAGCGCGAAGGTCTAGCTATGATTTACACAGTAAAGAAATTTCGCTATTACCTTCTTGCTACCAAGTTTGTGTTTTATGTTGATCATCAAGCATTGCTATATTTGGTAAACAAGCCGTGTTCCACAGGTCGAATTACACGATGGTTGTTAATTCTTCTTGAGTTTGACTTCACCGTTGTTGTGAGGCCTGGGAGAAAACATATCATGGCGGATCATTTATCTCGTATCCCTAATGGCGAAGCTCCTACGGGGGTTGATGATGAATTGCCTGATACTCCTTTATTCATTGTTGAGACAATGCCTGAATGGAGTGAAAAGATTGTTAACTTCTTAGTTAATGGTTTTCCACCCAAAGAGCTGCGAAAAGATATAGCTCGAAAATTAATCAAGGAATGCGAACCCTATTGCTTACTGACTGTAACTCTCTATAAGAGAGGAAAAGATGATATTCTTAGACGCTGAGCCCGCGAGGATGAGTATTTATATATTCTACAAGAGGCACACATGGGCGTAGCTGGTGGTCACTTTTCAGGAAAGTTGACTGCCCGAAAGATCTTACAGTCAAGCTATTGGTGGCCCACTCTATTTAAGGATGCATCACTTTTTGCAAAGGGATGTGATGAATGCCAACGCTTCAAGAAGCCACAAAGAAGTGATAGGATGCCTCTACATCCCATCAAGGTAACCCAACCATTTGAAAAGTGGGGCTTAGACTTTGTAGGACCGATTAGTCCGGCTGCACGTAACACGCAATCACGATATATCATTGTGGCTACCGACTATGTAACCAAATGGGCTGAAGCAAAAGCAACACGAAAGGCGGATGCAAAAACAACAGCTAAGTTCCTCTTTGAGAACATTATCACACGTTTTGGATGCCCCTTTGAACTTGTGAGTGACAATGGAACTCATTTTATAAATGAAGTAATAAAAGAACTCACATCAAACTTCATGATATCTCACCACAAGTCTACACCCTATTATCCCCAAGCAAATGGCCAAGCTAAGAGTACCAACAAAACTCTCATCTCCATTTTGACAAAGACAGTTGAGGCTCATTGCACTGATTGGGACCTAAAGCTTACATCAGCTTTATGGGCTTATCGTACTGCGTATAAAGTTACTATTAATTGCACACCGTTTAAGGTGGTCTATGGCCAAGAAGCAATTATTCCATGGGAGTTTGTCATTCCTAGTCTTCGAGTAGCTTCTCAACAAGGTTGGGATGGTAACCCCTTAGTTGAGCGATTATATATCCTGAAAAGGCTAGATGAAGAGAGGCAATTAGCTGTGCGAAATGCTCTAGTGGAGAAGGATAGGAGAAAGAAGTGGTTTGATAGCCATTTAAAGGATAAAGACATCAAGGTTGGTGATAAAGTTCTTATGTACGGGGTATGTAATGAAAAGAAGAAATTGAAATACGCTGGTAAGGGACCATATCGAGTGTGTGAAATTACCCCGCAAGGTACCATTCGTGTGGAGACTCTAGATGGAGTTGAAACCATTGGCTTCCTGAATGGAAGTAAATTCAAAAGATATTATGATCCTCTAAGCCAGGAAGAGTTGCAAGCCATCCATCAAAAGAAGGTTGCCAAGGAACAAGCAGAGCTTTAAAAAATCCAAGCAAGAGTTGAGGCTCGAGAACGACAACAACGTCTTAGACGCCAACGAGAGGCTAATCTGGGAATCACGCAAGCAGTTTTCGAGGACACAGATGACGACTCATTAGAATCTGAGCCACCGCTACGATACCCAATTGAGCTAAATAGCCCCTATGGGAAAGTACTATACAATGCCTTATTAGATACGGGAGCTAAACACAATTTTTTATCCTATGGAGTTTGGTGTCAATTAGGGAAACCAACCCTATCCCCGAGTACGATGCAAGTCAAGGGCATTAATAAAAAGAAAACTGCTATTCTTGGAGTCCTTCATACCGCTGTTGTCTATGACAATGGAAGCATAGTGCAGAGGTTTCTACTCATGCCCGCGGGAGCTATGGAAGGCAACGTAAACCTGGGACGCACGTGGATGTTGGCAACCAAATGCACTATTGATTGGGATATTGGTAGTGTCACGACGCGACCACCGACTCTTACCCTTATCATTCAAGCAAAGTCACCTACGTTGCAAACTCTAGCAAAGTTGAAGGATAGCCAACATTCACAAGCCAAGGTGGTTAACTCATCTTTGCCGGCTACCCATGAACCTAGCACTTCAACACTTGTAGTTGCAGCAAGCAATAATATTGCAAGTACTCAACCTGCACGACCTAAGAGTACATATCAATGGGTCCCCAAGGCCTTACTTCCAACTACCTCAACCCTCCCATCCATTCCAAGAAAAAATTTCCCCGAAAAACCAAGAACGCGCTCTAGGAGGGTCAAGACCAGATCACGATGGATTCCAAAACGACTATTAGAAGCCCAAGGCTACTATGATGGAAATGAGCAAATCTACGTACCTAAACGTAAAATGTGTCCTTCCCTATTGACAAAAAACCCATATGAGTCAAACAGTGTAACGCTAAAGCCAATGGCAGACCGTGAGAAGGAAAAGATCACAGAATGCTACACACCTAGTCCAGAGCTAGTTTGGGCTCCAAGGCAAAACCAATTTATTCCACCTAGCTCAGGAAGGGGGGAGTTCCATGAAGCTTCTAGCTCCTCATGTAATACATCCATAGAGGTAAAAGCTTCTACACAGCCTCCACCTACAATAGTGGACCTCCATGAAGCTACAAAGGAATCCACACCTTCCAGTGTTCAAGAATCACCTAATGAACCACTTCAAGTTCGATCCTGGGAGAGTACCTTACCACCCTTGCAACTTGACGAGGCACCTAAGGTAATAGAAAACTACTGGCAAAAATCTTCACCTATAACAACTTGGAACAACTGGTTTCAAAGGGTGACGACATCATTTCAAACGATATGATCTACCCAAGGAAGGGGGGAGTGTTTGTGGACATCCATTATTCACTTGCTTCCCTCTCAACCTTTCTCCCTGACCTCTTAATCTCCAATCTTAGGGAATGTATATATAAAGCCTTATACTCACAAAAACAAGATAAAAAAGTAAAAGAGCAAGAGCCATAACACAAATCATAAAAACAAATTATGCACAAGAACACGACCCTTGTAATATTTGCACTCTAACCATCATCTATTTGCGTGTACAGATATGGCTAGTACGCTAGAGTCATCCACTCCTGCCTTGGGTGAGAGGTACCCTCGTTACTTTTCACAAATATTTCACATGGTCTTTCCAGTGTTTGCATGTGAATGGGATTTGATAGGTACGCTAGCATGTGAGAGGAATTTTGAGGAGTTAAAATGGCTGATACGTCTCTTGACCACGTCTGATCCATACTTAGTAGAGAGCGTTTCTCCCATTGCACAAGCATACCCTTTTGACCAAGATGACTATAGGCGTCTAGTGACCTTCTTAGTAAACATGGGCACCTATGATGAAGAAGAAAATGAAGAAGAAGGCACCTAGTAGGCTTGACCCTATTGACCTTTCGCTTAACTATTATAAAGGGAGTTTACTAGTATGATGAGTCTGGGGAGGTGTATCAGTGTTATATGACCCCCCAAAGTTACAAAATTAAAATGTTGAAAATGAACAAACAAAAAATCAAAGTGCCACAATGTAAAATCTTAAGCTGGCCGGAAGAGAAATCTCAGCTTGATTTGGTACTTCACTCACATGTATTGCCTATGGTACTAGAGCCCTAGAGGTTCCCAGTGTGGACGCTTTTCCTTGAAAAGAAAAAAACTCAAGGCATACAAAATAAGCACACACATCAAATTGAATCACTGTGAAAACACTTTGGGGGGTCAAAGCAAAGGTAATTAGTCAGGCGATGATTTCATGAGAAATTCCTTTTATCGTAGCTTAACTACAAGGTCCTCTAGGTATAGCCTCTAGTCAGCCCTCGAACATGAAATACTTAGCTCTCGCGATTAAACAACTTAATTAACCAGAGAAAATTAAGAAGCTTACCCATGGTATTAATAGTCGATCTCTAGTGCCTTTCGACCGTTAAATTAGCGACCCCAGACTTGTTTAATTTTTTACCTTTACATCTGTTTATGCATTTGATTACATTGCAATTTAATGCTTATTGCTGACAAATTGTTTAAAATTCTGTTACCAATCAATTGTCTGCCTAAAATTGCATATGATTTTTAATCGCTTATGAGAATGCAATTACTGTGCAATGTTGTTTGATTTTGCAGTGACTAATGAAGGCTAAGGACATTCATCTCAAATGCTCTTCCACCTCGACGAACGAGCTTCAACTCAATAGCTTCCGAGGACGGAATCTACATCAGGAAGGGGGGCATGTTAACCCTCACGGCTCACGGACACCCCATCACCTACGACGGACATGTATTATGTATTTGGTAGAGTCAGGTACCGGGCTTGTCGGACCAATAGGAAAAGGGTAAGAGTGATCGCCGATGAGAGGCGCACTCTAACTGGGAAATTCAAGGGATTAGTTGGCTAAGCATGGGCGCCCAAGTGTGAATGGGGTGAGCTCATATAAAATCCAACTAAACCTAAAATTCACTCATTCTCTCATTTGTGCAATAGAAGAGTGCTCTTGCTCCATCTCCATCTCCATCTTCTTCTTCTTCACCTCCTTGTGTGTGTGTATGTGTGTGTGTGTGTGTGTGTGTGAGAGAGAGAGAGAGAGAGAGAGAGAGAGTGCGATCGAGCATTGCGGCGGAACGACGGCGGTGAAGCGGTCGAGCGCGACGTAGCGGCGTCTCCTTCTTCTTCGCGGCGAGGAATCCTCCACGGCAGGAGCATAGAGCGGTGAGTGACACTGATAGCCGTTTTTCGGCCCTTTGTAATTGCCATAGTGAGTTACCTCACCCTACCAAAATCACCCAAACACTGTGGCTATCCCTACCATTTCACTGTACATAGGCGTGCGTGAGTCACGGGACTTTTCCCATATCTTCTTAAAAAACCCTCAATTAGCTAGTCATTGGGCTAGTTGAGCCAAAAAAATAAAAATAAATAAAAATAAATAAAAATAAAAAAATAAAAATAAAAAAATAAAAAAATAAGTATATTATGGCCCATGCGTATGTAAATATTTCTTTGTATATAGGGCCTAAATAAAAGATTTTTTCATAATTTTGATATTTATTTAAATATTTCTACCTAGGTGTGTGTTATTTATGCTCTGTACATTGCCTCACCATTACCACAATTTTTCTTACCATTTTTCATACTCTTTATTCCATATAGAAATATTTTCATGTAAGCTTCTCTTATATTTGGTGTAACTCCACCCCAACAAAAATCCAAAAAAACTAGTTTTATTTATGTGTATATTTTTTCACTATTGTGATTTTTCCCTTCCTACATCTATTTTGTTTTTTTTTCTAAAAAATTAGAACACCAAAAATATTTATCTTTTTATGGTAGCCTCATAATGAGAGAGATTTCTTTTGACCCCTTTATATTTTTTCCACTTATTTATTTATATTTGACATGTACATATTTTTTAGACCCCTCAATATTTGATTTTCTTAGTTGTACTATTCACTTATATCATGATCTCAACAATATCTTCAATTATAGACCTACCAAATAAGGTCAAGGGTAGGTGGCATGCATACATGCACTATGGAGGGCTCACTCTTGGAGGTATTCAAAAGAATCATCCAAAGAAGGACCCCACAAGGACCTTATGCAGTGGAAAAAAACGGTCGGTTTTGCTGAATTTTTAAAGTTCACTTGCTCTCCGAATTGGAAAAGGTGATACAAACAAAAGTTGTAGCTCGTGGGCTGAACTTTTGCCTCAAATTTTTTCATATTTTTTTGAGCTACGATCTGTGAGCTATGATTTTATTAGTGGACCCCAGTTTTCCCATGCTATGCAGCCACACTCTCTCTTCCACTTTATCATTTTCCTCTTTCACACACACTTCTCCACTCATCATCCCCACCTCTCTCACCACTCCTCTCTGCACCCTACTCACCTTCTCCTCAACCTTGAAGAATAAGAGAAACCATGGTGAACTCATACCTCCCACACACAATTCCATTCCAAAATTGACCACCTTGTCTCATTTTTCCTCCTCCAATTTACCCATATCTATCAAAAAAACCACAAAATTCAGCCTCTTCTCTTAAAAGACAGCATCATGGTGGTTGATTACTCAGCTTCAATTACCTTGTCTCTCAAGGAAGGTCAAGAGTGGAGAAAAAATGTACCGTCAAAGCTAGTGGAACGTCAACAAGCGTCAAAATTGGCCCTACTCAAGACACTTGGAGCATCAACCTTGTAAGAAATCCACCTTTTCTTACCTCTTAAGAGTTTTTCTTCCTTATTTGTATCCTACATGGATACTCCCATTGTAAATATCCAATTCCATTTGTAAATTAATACTAACTCTACTAACACTAACCCACTATGAAAAGTCCTATCACCTCCATTTCTCTCCTCTCTCTTTCCCCACCAACTTCTTGATAATTCCAAGCAAAAGAAATTAGATAAATTGCTGAAAATCTAACCCAACCATGGTTAGAGGAGTAACCCTAGCCTTCAAAATTGCTATAAAAGGAGGGTGTAGCTAGCACAAAAGGGGGAGCGATAAGCAAGAGCACTATGCTATAGCTTGAGAAACCAAGCTCAACCTCTCTAGAAGGAGCTCTTGAGTGGAAGCTCATTGTCTTATGCATGTGCATGTGTTGTAATAGGGGATTAGCAAGGGAACTCTATGCCATTGTAAGAGAGAGAGTGATCATTCAATTGAGAGTAGGAAATCTATCATTTCTCCTACTAGTGTAAGCCCAACATTCGCTGAATCAAGGAGGGTGGATTTGGACTAAGCTTGGATACTTTGTCTCCCTTCCAACGTGAAGTAATGGACAACAATGATGCGTAAGTGTCTTGGTGTTTTTTGTTAAGTTCTTGATAGCTTGTCTCTGGTGTTGTCATCAATCTAGCCATAAATCCCACATACTGTAAGAGGGTGACAGGGTGGAGAGGACTCCCTGGCCTTAAGACAGTGATTGGGGTGGCTTTTCTTGTGATGTGTTGTGGTGAAATTTACGCAAGCTATGTTGAACAAATACTAATCTCACTTTGATTTGTCATGACAGATTTGTAAGAAGGTATTAATGCAACAAGCACCCCCTCCCCCTTTCTCTCTCTTTATTAAATATATAGTTGTGTTTGCTTGATCATTGCCGATACATTTCAAAGCAGCCCGAGCACTATCTCTCTCTCTCTCTCTCTCTCTCTCTCTCTCTCTCTCTCTCTCTCTCTCTCTCTCTCTCTCTCTCTCTCTCTCTCTACGCGTCCTAGTTCGCATCCAAACTAGGTGGTGCCCCAAATTTGTGTAGGGTTAGGTTGCGGGTTTGTGTGTGTGTTTGTTGTTTTTTCCCAACCCCAACCCAATTGAGCAGCATGGGAGCCTAGAAGAGTGCTTGGAGGCCACTCTTCTTGTTGCCCGCCCCAGACAGCCTCAAATTGGTGCCCCCACGGAGGACGGCTTGTGTATTTTTGTGTAGAATCAACCTTTAGCATAGTCAAGTAGTTTTCATGACTCACGAAAATTTGTATGATCCCTTCATTCCCATTGCAAGGCAAAAGGTACACATAATTGTTAGTACTAAGTTGCAATTTCAACGTGTCATTCGTAGAATTTTAGGTCCTCTTAGGTTGGCCGAGATAAACGCTTCAGTAAATCCTTTTATTTTGCCTCTCATTAGGTACGACCTTAGTTTGGACGTCTATATTTTTGTTTTGTTTTAAGCATTAGGTCATGCATAGACCATGGATAATGGCCCAGGAATAGAGGTTTTCCCCTTCCATTTCACTCCACACATTAGAATAAACATTGCAATTAGTAGGAAAATCCATTTTCAACAACGTATGGTGTTCATGTTTGGTGCCCAAAGAGTAAGAGAAATTCTCGCATCACCAAACCCTGTCATCCTACCTCTTATTGATTATCATAGGTCGTTTGATGTGAATATCTTTATTTTGTTGTAGAGTAGATTGCAAGCTAGAAAACATTATTGTGTAAATCTTTTTAAGAAAGAAAAACAAAAACGGGTGTCACTTTGAAATCAATTCAATGGAAAGCCCCGGCGTCGCTAAAACCGTCGCTACGAGCGTCGCTACGAGAGCGTCGCTATATGCGTCGCTATATAGAGACGCTCATGGCGACGCTCATAGCGACGCTTATAGCGACGTTTACACTGCAGACTATAGCGACGCTCATAGCGACGCTACAGAGCCATAAATAGCGATGGTTATAGCGACGCCCGAGAGAATTTTTTTTTGGTGGCAGGGCATTGAATGCCCTGCCACCCATCAACCATATTGTACTTGATTCACTTTTTAAAAAAAGTGCAAGGGTAGATAATAGACCCAAAATAGTCACCCACAAGACGCATTGTTTGCAAAATTGACAATTGTACACATCATAGGCAAAATGAATTGATTGGCAAATGTAATAATGACAATTGTACAACATCATAGGCATAAAGAATTGATTGGCAAAAGGAACTGCGGTGACAAATGTAATAATATGCATGGTTCAAAAAGACGTATAAAATCCGTCTCATGATACATAAGCTATGAGAAACCCTAAACTAATGCTATCTAGCTACGGCTAAACTGACGTCGTCTAGTCAGACGTCTCATCGCGTCCAAGCGGCGTATCTGTCGGATTCTGCAAAAAAAGACAATAAGACAGCTTTCAGTAAGTATAAACATATAACGACATTTATAAAACAATACAAAAAATAAAAAAGAGTAAACCCTAATACTAACCATGCCGCCGCGAGAACTGAGAATGTCCATCAGGGCGTTTAAGCCCTTCCTTCCTGCGTACTCGCGCTCGTACGGTGTGGGATCACGTCCTGTCATCGACCACTGTCAGAACATACAAAGATTTCATTATGTTAGAATTAAAAAACTCATAAACCCTAAACTATCGAACATAAAGAGCAATGTGAAAACACTTACAAAATAGGCCTCAAATGATGCCCATCCACTGCTCCCCAAGTGGTGCGAGCTCCCTGCCTCTACTCGCGCTCTGGCTGCATCCTTTTGTTGCTTCCACTTGTCGGGATTCTCGCGCGCTGCTTTCTTTCCATTCTTTCAATCTTCTTTGGCCAGCCAATCTGGCCTGTTCCACCCATTCTTGATTGCTTTTTGCACTTCGGAACGCTTGTGTTTGCAGTATTCGCGCATTCGAATCTTCATCAGGTCTTCATTGAAGCGCTAATCCCGTGTTCGAACGGGAAACTCATCATGAAGTATGATGATGACTCTGTTTTTTAAATCACTTGGTACTTCACTCCATTTGTTTAGTATGTAGTGTCTAAACAGCTGAGAGCAAAGACCACGCATGCGCGAGATCACGTTCTTGCCGTCATCATCCATGATGATGCCGCCGCTGAATTCGATGGAGTAAGACAAGCCCTCTGGCCGGTGACGCGTGAACCTGGGTGTCCCGGCAGGGGTCTCTAGCGGCGTGTCGATGGGGGTACGGACGTCAGGTGTCTCCACCAGCGTCTGGGCCCCGAAGCGAGGAGTGTCGAGAGGGGTGGCTCTTGGCGGAGTAGGTAGAGGTGTGTAGCTTCTAGGAACAGTTAGCCGTGCAAAACCTGGCGTAGATGGCGATGTTGTGGCTGGTGTGGGGGCGGGCAAAGAACGGGAGGGTAAAGAGCCTCGTCGAACACGAGGCGGTGTGGAGGCATCGGTGGCGGAATCCCCACAACAACCGCCACTGCCACCACTAGAGCGCCGGTGTCTAGACGAGTGTGAAGCTCGTCTCGTCGACGCCGAAGCTTCGGAGCGCGTCGAATGCTCCGAAAGAGAAGGAGATGCGGATGGAGTAGGAACGCGCGATGATGCGCCAGAGCGATGACGCTCCACGTACCACTGTCTCTGCTGCGGTGACAAAGAAGAAAGAAACTCCTCATCATCCATACCTGCATTAAACACACGAATATTTAAACTTAATATTGAATGAATAGAGTAGACAATGACGCAAAGACCATTAAATACAATGACGTAATGACGCATATAAATACAATGACACAATGAATTGAGTGATAGAAGAGGCAAGTCGAAAACTCAGAATTTTCAATCAAAAGATGTGAGCGCGAGTAGAAAAGAGCGTTATACACCATGGAAGGTACTTAGAGAGCCAGAGCTTTTACAACACGGAGCAAAATTGTTCAAATACAATATTTGTGGCTTTAAGAGATCTCTCTCTCATCCTCGCATAACTCAGCATAACTTCCTATATCTATATAGAGTTCTCCGTTTAAACACATATCCTCTGTTTCATTTTGTATCTCCTCTGCATGCACCCCATATAGAGTAGTAGCATCTTGATGCTCGTCTGGCACCACCGCAGCGGCTTATGATTGAGCATCTTCTCTGATCTCCTCCATTGATGCCGTTGTGATTGGCACATGGTAGCCTTCATACGTCCTTGCACTACGAGGGGCTACCTCTATGACGTACCACCAGTTTGATGTAGACTTTGTAGGATGAAATATTACCTGCCAGAGCCACATAACTTACATGAGAGCTTTCAAGCACATAACTTGCAAAAGGGGGATGTTAACTATTTACATACTTACTTGTTCACAATGCTCGGGTAGTACGAAAGTGTCTCTTAGGTCAGTCCATTTCTTAGTAGAATCCACCTCAAGAAAACCAGACTCTCCTCTACGCACAGTAGCGTTGCGACCCTCCATGATTATCTTGAACCATTGCACGTCGAACAAGTCGACAAAAAATCCTCTGTAATCGATCCTCAAAATCTCTTGCAGCGTGCCAAAGTAAGTGAGTTCCGCCACCACAGGATCTGCATCAGAGGAACGTCGTCGACTAGACTGTTCAAATTTTGCCATGATTCCACAATCTTGAGTAAAACGCTTTTTGTCGATTCGTTCCACCCTACAATGTCGACCTTTACACCATGCTGTTGTGTATGACTTATACTACAACGAACAAAGATTATGAGTGGCCGTTCAAACGTTTATAAATAAAGTCACTTGCTAGTCGTACATTGCAAACTTACCTTGGTCGCGCAACCCCGAGAGTACTCCCACTCTTCCTCAGTCATTTCGTCACCGCATTGTTGTGCGCTTTTCTCTTTTACTTTGCGTTCTTGGGCTCCTGTGAAAATCCATGGTGCTTTAGGGAGTTTTATCGATCCATCAGACGCTGTTTTGCGGCCAATATTGCTCCATACGATCCACATTTCTAAGGTCAACTCTGGCTCCCAAAGTATCTTTCTTGCCGGTCAGATGGTCCCATAGTAGATTACCCACATTCTTGAATATGTGCATTGGATCGAGCAAGTGATTGATCATGAGTCGGGGCCAATATGGTAACTCGTACCATAGAGATAGTCTCTTCATCCCTGGAGGCAATCCGTCATCGCACATCTCCTTCTGCTCTAACCATGCTTGTGCAGACATCCTTGGTGGCTCTCTTCCCAAAAAGCCGTCGCGTAACACATGATTCTCTGGAAGATACGCTTGATGACCTTCGTAGATTTGCTTCTTCAGTGAGGGTGCCCTACGTGCATTCAGTCTAGGTCCACATGTGACACATGCTCTGTATCCGCTTGTTTGAAGCCCTGCATGTATACACATGATACTAGATCAACTATGGGAAAAAACAAGATTTACAGTGTCTGAGTGAGGAGTGTCAATAGATCACCTAAGCATTCTGTTAGCCCGGGATAGTCATGCATGGTCCACATTAGAATGCCTCTGATCAAAGCATTCCGTCGTCTTGTGTGTCGGCTCATATCCACCACCTCTATGCCAATCCACAATTGTTGTAGCTCTTCCAATAGTGGACGAAGATACACATCCATATTCCCCACTTTATATCGCCCTGGCACAATCAAGCTTAGCCATAGGTGCCCCTTCTTCGTAGTCAACCACGGGGGAATGTTGTAGTTGACGATGACAACGGGCCATACACTGTAAGATGTTGATCTTTGACCAAATGGATTTACGCCATCCATAGCCAGGCCTAAGCGCAAATTTCGAGCTTCCCTAGCAAAATCCGACCATGTTCCATCTATATGTTTCCACGCTACGCAATCTGCAGGAATTCGTAGCACACCATCCGAAGATTTATTCTCCTCATGCCATGATGCTAGGGCGGCCATGGACTTACATTCGAAGAAATGCCTGATGCGAGGAAGCAGAGGGAAATGTCGCAAAACCTTTTGTGGAATTTTTGTCCCATGGAGATCTACTCGATATCTTTCGGAATCACATTTCGGACACTTCTCCATGTCTATATATTCCCCTCTGAAAAGAATGAAGTCATTAGGACAAGCGTGGATAGAATTGTAATCCATCCCCAAGTTTCGCAAAATCTTTCTTGCTTCATCTCGGGAATCTGGCATCACATTGTCAGGTGGTAGTATGTGCTCTTTCAGCAATCTACACAACATAAAAATATGATACAGTCCTGTAAAAATCTATCAGATCATTATACATTTAGAGTTTTATTAAAGTAAACTAATTGTAATAGATCACCTGAAAAGCGCTGTGACGCTAGTGTCACTCCATCCATACTTTGCCTGCATGTTGAGAAGAACCAGGAGTGCTTTCAATCTAGACATACGTGCTCCATTATACAATGGCGTATCGGCTTCACTTTTCATATCATCATAGATAAGCCTTTCTGAATCCATGATCGTCTCGATCATTTCATCAATCTCGGGCTCAAACATTGCCTCGTTGGGAATGTGCTCTGCATGATCATCCTCTGAGCTGTCAGAGGCTACATCTTGTGGCCTCACATATGCTGCTTGACCAAAGCGCCTGCGAACACGTCTATTGAATTGCAAGATTGCTGCTTGTTGGCCAACGTCAGAGTCCGACGAGTTATAATTGGCAACAACTCGATCTATAATAGATGGATCGAACTCGCCAAATTCACGAACGTGCTGCAAAGAAACACGTCTTGTCCGTCGCACAGCATGCTTGCATTGATTACAAGGACATAAGACCCTCGTTGAGAGATAGGTGTTTCAGTTGGACGGTCCCACATCCTCGTCACTACTCATAATGAGGATAAAAAACTTATAACGTGGACAACAAATTTAATATTCTATTGGCATTCTTCGTCTCTCTCTCTCTCTCTCTCTCTCTCTCTCTCTCTCTCTCTCTCTCTCTCTCTCTCTCTCTCTCTCTCTTTACCTCACATTCTCTAGTCATGTCCAATCCCCGCACACCTCGGTCTAGAGGTGCACGGAGATCAGAACCACCGGGTTATAATCTCGTCTTTATTGGTCAATACCTATATTTGTGGGTACAAGAAATGTACACACCCACGTCTACATGATACTGCATGTAGTGGACAAAACCCCTTTGCCTCTCCTCTAGCTGTAGCACTTCACAGCATCTTAACATCTTTTCACAGTAGATCTTTTCACTGTTCGTCTAACTCTAAACCCTAAACCGTAAGTAATTCTTGCGTGGACTCGATCTAACGTAAATAAGCGTAAATCTAACTAAAAATAAACCTAAATCTAATTTAACGTAAGTCTACATCTAACCTAATCTTTAACGTCTTTTGGGATAGTTTCCTACGACGTTAAAACTCTCTTCTTCTTGTGTGTGTGTGTTTGTGTGTGTGTGGGTAAACCTAAATAAACCTAAGTCTAATCTAATATAACATAAATCTAAATCTAACGTAAATTATGTTATATTAAAAACAAAGAACTAAACTAACAGGGATTATAAGAACCTTAAAACTGATTTAACACATAATTTTTCACATAACTCGGCAAGAGTTGGCATTCTCATCACTAAAGATGTGAGAGTTAACTTCCGGCGGTGACGCTGCCTCATCTCCATCCACATCTGACGACAGCAATTGGCCCTTTAGACCGTTCTTGCTCTTGTTACTAACTTTGAAGTTGCTGTTGAATGACTAGAGGTTGTCTAGATGGTCATTGTGTCGGGGATGTAGTGACTCTTGCCGCCCTGAAGATCCACCTTCTTCCCTATCTTCTGAAGACATTTCACCAGTACTTTTGGATCGACGGAGCCCACCATGAGTGAAGGCAGCAATACCCTATATTCCATTGAGGGCTTTCTTCACCCGCTTCATGCAGGCATCGCAGTCTATGGAGACCTAAATCTAATTTAATGTAAGTCTATATATAACCTAATCTTTAACGTCTTTTAAGATAGTTTCCTACGACGTTATAACTCTCTTCTTCTTGTGTGTGTGCGCGTGTGTGGATGTGTGTGCCAATAAAAAGAGATAAATGGTATAACCTTTCTATCACCCATGCCAAGTATGATAGATTGATTATGCCATTTTCCTCTTGAATAATAGGTCTTGAGTTCAACTCCTCGTCGGCTAGATCTTTAGGTCTTTTAATTTTAATTAGTTTCCTACGACGTTAAATTAGTTTCTCTCTCTTTCTCTCTCAATGTGTGTGCGTTTTTTTGGATCGTATGCATGTTTTCTCTCTCTTTTCCTCTCTCAATGTGTGCGTTTTTTGTTTATGCATGTTCTCTCTCTCTTTTCCTCTCTCAATGCGTGCGTTTTTTGTTTATGCATGCTCTCTCTCTCTCTCTTTTCCTCTCTCAATGTGTGTGTGCATTCTTTGTTTATGTATGTGTGTGTGCGTTTTTGTTTTTGTTTTTGTTTGTACTCTCGCTCTCTCTCTCTCTCTCTCTCTATCTCTCTCTCTCTCTCTCTCTCTCTCTCAAAAACACTATGTGTGTGTGTATGTGTGTGTGTGTGAGAGAGAGAGAGAGGGAGAGAGAAAGAGGGGAAGGGAACATGAGAATGAGGAGAGGGAAGGAGCATACCTGGCTCTCCTTCCTCTCCTCGTGTGTGTGTGTGTGTGTGTGTGTGTGTGTGTGTGTGTGTGTGTGTGTGTGTGTGTGTGTGTGTGTGTGTGTGGAGAAGAAAAAGAGAGAGAGGGAGAGCTTTACCTGCTCCTTGCTTAAGGGCGCCGAAAAACTCAGATCTGAGATCTGAGTTTTTGGGCGCGCTTGGTTATTTTTTTAGCCCAGCCGGCGTCACTATGAGCGTCGCTATGAGCGTCGCAAATTTACAAAGAAATTTGCGACGCTCATAGCGACGCCGGGATTTTTTTTTTTTGAGCGTCGCTGTGTGAGCGCCGCTAATATGAATAGCCTCTTGTAGTGAAGCTCACAAGGAACACAAAGATTGTATTGTAACAAAGTCTCTCTTGATGGGAGAATCTATAATACAAATGCCTTTTGGAGGGGGGGACCGGCTGCAAGTAAATCTGGTCCTCATCTATTATCATGTTCTCTAATACTCTCTCTCTTGCAAAAGTATTGTTCATTCCAAGTTAATTAAGTACTATGTTTATGTTGCTACCATCAATTAAGTTCACTCTCCAAGTTCTCAAAGTAATCTCACAAAAATTCTAACTCTAATTTTCTTAATTCCGCTATTCTCAAAGTTCATAGGCCATTTCCATTACATTGGTATCAAAGCATTTGGTTTCTCTTTTCTTGCTTAAGAAGAGAGGTCCTTAAGTAGCCTATTAATGGTTGATTTTATTAATTATATTAGGGTAAGTGGGATTGGGATCTATTATCGGTTTTGTTGAGCCCACTATGTAGGATATGGTGCACACCTCACGATCTTTGGTCTTAATAATGGGGTTGCCTACGGCTTTACCACCATTATTGAACCATAAGAAGTCCGAAAGGAGCTATCCCTCGGTAATTTTGCTATGTTAGACCCACCCCACCACTCTCTATAATTAACCAATTTGAGCTGTGGGTGTAGATACTTAAGTGCTTATTTTCAAAGGCTCAGAGGAGTAGCAATCAAGGTTTTGAATTTCCAAAGAATACACTAAGTAAACACATAAGTATAATTAGCATGGCTGACAATAAGCAAGAGAGTAGAATGAACATTGATAACTTTGATTTTGCACATGAAGGTCCTAATGATGATGCCCCCATGTTTATCAATTATCTTGTTACTAGGTTGCATCAAGCAATGGGCAACCCTAATTTGCAAGCCGAAGTTACCCAGCAACTTCGTGCTTATGGGATTTCCCTTCCTCTCCAAGAGGAGAGAGAGTTTAGGAGGCCTCTGGATGAGACTTCCAAAAGAAGACTCTCTCCCATAAGAGAGGAAGAATCCAAAGAACGAGAAATAAGTGAATCCCTAAGTTCCACTAAAGATGTGGCTCCATGAAGACGGCGGTGTAGACTATCCCCAACTCCTCCCAAGAGGAAACATTCAACCCATAGTCTTTTTCCTCGTCATTCCAGAAGGGAAGAGAGGAAAGAAAGGAATAAAAAGGCAAGAAAGAGGTCATCCTCTTTTCCTTCTTCTTCACCTTCCTCCTCTTCCGACGAAAGCAATAGTTATTCTCCTAAAGGATACAAGAGGAGAAGACATTGCAAAAATTACCCTGCATGGCGAAGGTCCCAAATGATTAAGAAATTCAAAGGGGGAGGAAAGTGTTACCATATACATGTGGTAGTGATGAGTGTGAACACACTAGGACCACCGGGGCATTTTTTCCCTCTTTAGGAGGCTTTTTCCCCCAGCATTGTATATACGCCCATCACTCTAGGGCTATCTATATTTCCATTGCACACCAAGTAACACACTCTCTATTGTGTGCCTTGAGCTTCCTTCGTCTTCTCCAAGCTGTGTGTTTCTCTGCAACCCTAATTCCAACAATTGGTATCAGAGCAGGTTGCGTCCTCTTGGGCTTAGTCGCCAGCTGCTCTAGCACACGCCTGCTCACTTCCTCCGATTTCAATGAGCTTTGGCGAGCGTTTGCAGGTCGAAAAATATTTCGGGTTAGCTCGTAGAGCTAAGTCTGCTCAGATTTTTTATTCAGGCTCATTTCGGCCTCCGTTTCCACTACAGGCAGTGTTGCACAGGCTATTTCATCATTTTGTGCAGAATTTTTGTCAGTGCCAATTTTTGCATAACATGTGCCTTACAGTCTTCTACGGTTTTTGCTATATAGCACGTGTTGTTCCCGCTTTGTTTCTCCTATTTTCGAGCAATTTTCACATCAGGTGCAACATTTACCATGGCTGACAACAACACAGATGTCTTCAACATATTTGCTGCTGAGGACAGGTTGGATGGGGACAATTACCCTATGTGGGCTTATATGATGCAACACGTTCTTGTGTCAAAGGGCGTCGGGAATATTATGCAGGGCATTGATGTACGTCCTAGTTCTGAGGATGTAGGCGATGTTGAGGATGTTGCAGGTCTTCTTGCAAGGATTGCTACTATTAGAGTTATTTTGCCTACGACAGAACAAGCTCGTTGGGATGTGAAGGATGCACAGGCTCAAGCATTGATTGTGTTGTCTATGAAGTGCACCATTGTTCCTCATGTCCGTTCAGCAAAATCTGCAAAACAGGCTTGGGATATTTTGGCTGGTCTTTATGCAAGTCGCAATGAGGCTAAAATTGCTTTGTTGCATAAAGAGCTGGAGTCGAAGATTATGCATGAGAAAGATGATATGGACACTTTCCTTGCTAGTGTCAAGGATATCAATGAGCAACTTATTTATGCAGGAGAAGTCATTTCAGACAGTTCCCTTGTGCAGACTGTTCTTGATGCCTTACCCGATTCTTACCAGACTTTTGCTAGTACTTGAAGTCATTTCAGAAAGTTCCCTTGTGTAGACTGTTCTTGATGCCTTACCAGATTCTTACCAGACTTTTTCTAGTACTTGGAGACTTATGACCCAAGGAAATCCAAAAGTTGTCAAGTTTGATGCATTATGCACATTGCTATTGCAAGAGTCACTTTCCAGAAAAATAGGACTAGACAGCATGTAGTTGAATAGGATTTTATTGCTTCTCAAAGAAAGGGTGGTAACAACAATGCAGCCACTTCTTATGGTTCTGCTGCGAGTGGCAAAACTTCTGTTCCCAACGCTTCTGTTGGCAACACTTCGTCTGGCGATTCTGGTGGTAAGGGCAAAAAGAAGATACATTGCCATTATTGTAAAGCTAATGATCACTTGATCAAGTCGTGTCCTAAGTTGACGGCCAAAGAGGCTAAGAAGAAAGAGGGTGGTTCCACTGCAAATTCTGGTTCCACTACAAATGCAGCCATTGTTGAGTCTTCTATGAAAGGAAACTGTGTTGCTGATGTTGATGCAGAATGGGCTTTTAGCGCAGAGTGCACTTACAATCCTGTTGTCCATGATGCATGCTTGTCAGTTGCTTTAGATTCACATGTGTGGTATTTTGACAGTGGTGCTACAAAACACATTACCTCACATCGTGAATTGTTCACCTCTCTCGAGTCTGTCCCTCATGGGAATTCAGTCACTTGTGCCAACAATGCCTCTTATCCGGTTCAGGGAGTTGGAAAGATTGTGCTTACTGTTGCAAATGGTAGTTCCTTCACACTTGTTGATGCACTTTATGTACCTGGGATCAAGAAGAATCTCTTGTCTGTATCCGCACTTGCTAGACTTGGACTTGTAGTCAAATTTATGGATGACAGATGTACAGTTCATGATCTTAGTTTTGGTGATGAAATTGTTGTATCTGGCCTTATGTGCAGTGGGTTGTATAAGCTCACTTTGTATGACAAGTGTGGACAAAATTTTGCAAATATTGTTGCAGATTCAAGAGCTATTTCAGATGCAAAACTTTGTCATGCACATTTTGGTCATCTGAATTTTGTCAGTTTGCTGTGTTTGCAGAAATCTGATATGGTTGCTTCTTTGCCGCCTCTTGAAGAACCTGTCAGGCATGTTTGTGAAGGCTGTATTTTGGGTAAGATGCAGCATTCTTAGTTTTCAAAGGATGGTTCAGTTCGGGCCACATGCAGGTTGCAGCTTGTGCATAGTGATGTTTGTGGGCCCATGCTAACTCTGTCCTTGGGCAATTACCTTTACTTCGTGACTTTCATTGATGATTACTCCAGGCATGCATGGGTATTTCCGCTTAAAGCGAAGTCCGAAGTTTTTATGTGCTTCAAACAATTTCTGGCTATGGCTGAAAATGTCTCGAAATGTACTATGGGCACCCTCCGTTCCGATCGAGGGGGGGAGTATATGTCTCATGAATTCAATGCATTTATGGCTAGTCATGGGATAAAACACCAATGTACAGTGCCTTACACATCTCAGCAAAATGGTGTTGCTGAGAGGAAAAACAGGTCACTTACGAAAATGGCACGATGTATGGTCAAAAGTCAAGCTTTGCCACATTCTTTTTGGCTTGAGGCCATCATGTGTGCCACTTATGTACTAAACAGGTGTCCTACGAAATCTTTGCAGTCTATTACTCCATATGAAGCATGGCATGATAGAAAGCGTTCTATTGAGCACATGCGTGTTTTTGGTTGTTTGGCATATGCTTTGGTGCCACAGACACAACGCAAAAAATTGGATGATAAGGCTGTCAAATGTATTTTTGTTGGTTATAGTGCTGAAAGCAAAGGTTACAGGTTGTATCATCCACAAACAAAACGTATTCTGCTTTCATGGGATGTAGTGTTTGTGAAAGATTTTGTTCAGCCCTTGCTGTCATGTACTAGAGACAGTAATGTAAGCTCACAGGACATTTATGACACTTTGTTGCCTCTTTTCAGTGGTGGAAAACGAATGTAAGTTCCAATGAGGCAAATGTACAGCCTATGGGGCTTTCTAAAAATGTTATAGATCAGCCTATTACTGATGCAGATGTACATGATGTACTTGATGAGGAAAGGGCTGATAATGAGCAGGCTAGAGGTATGCCAAAATGGCTGGTGCACACTTTGCGTGACAGTAAACTGGATGCACCTTTGTCTAGTCGTACTCGTTTTGGCTCTCGCCATGCATCTTATGCATCAGATTTTTATGCTTTGGCTGTGTCTAGCTTACATGATGTTGAGGAGCCTCTATCTTTTAATGAAGCACAGAATTCAGAAAATTCGATGGCTGCCATGCAATTAGAATATGATGCATTTATAGAAAATAACACATGGAATTTATGTGATTTGCCCCCTCGCAAAAAGGCCATTGGTACAAAGTGGGTTTACAAGTTGAAACGCAAGCCGAATGGTGAGATCGATCGCCATAAGGCTCGATTTGTTGCAAAGGGTTATGTACAGCAAAAAGCCATAGATTATGAAGAGACTTTTGCTCCCACATGTCGTATGACTACTATGCGTTTTCTACATGCATCGGCAGCTCATTTTGGTTGGGATGTACATCAATCATACATTGTTACAGCTTTCTTGAATGGTGACATATTTGAGGAAGTTTATGTAATGCAGCCTCGCGGTTTTGTCATAAAAGGACAAGAGGACAAAGTGTGTAGATGTAAGAAGGCTTTGTATGGGTTGAAGCAATCTCCTCATGCTTGGTATGAGAAAGCTGACACTCATTTGGTCAAACGAGGCTTTTGTAACAGTCCAACTGAAAGCACATTGTATGTAAAGCGTGAGGGTGATGTACTTCTCATTGTGGTTCTTTATGTCGATGATTTGCTGATCACTGGACCAAATGAGAGACATATTGCTGAATTTAAGGCTGATTTGAATGCTACTTTCAAGATGAAAGATTTGGGGCTGTTGCATCATTACTTGGGCATACAGTTTAAGCAGTGTGATGGTGGTATTGCCTTGTGTCAGAAAAGTTACATAGAGACATTGCTATGTAAGTTTGGACTTGAGGATTGCAAACCTATTGCCACTCCCATGGAAACAGGTTTGAAGTTGAGTCTACATAATGCTGGCGATCCTGATGATGTCACTGTTTACCAAACTGCTGTTGGCTGCTTCATTTATGTATGCAACAAGAGGCCGGATATTCAGTTTGCAGTCTCACAGGTCATCAGATTTATGCATAGCCCAGGGTCTAAGCATTGGCAGGCTGTCAAGAGGATTTTCCGCTACCTTAGTGGCACTTTACATCTTGGCTTGTTTATCCCAAGGGGGGATCATTGCCGCCAGATTTACATGCCTTTTTGGACTCAGATTGGGCTGGTTGTTTTGACATGCGAGTGTCCACAAGTGGTTTTTGTTTCATGCTTGGTAGTTCATGTATATCATGGTTGAGCAAGAAGCAACCTACTGTGGACACTTTGAGTTGTGAGGCTGAGTACAGAGCAGTCTTCACAGCTACGATTGAGTGTGTATGGCTCAGACGCCTTATGGCTGATTTGGGTGTTGGGCAGGACACTGCCAACACTATCTACACTGACAGTCAGAGCGCATTGGCAGTTGCGAGGAACCCAGTTTTTCATGCTCGCACAAAGCACATTGAGGTGCATTACCACTATTTCAGGGAGAGGCTCTTAGCAGGAGAGATCAACTTGGATTATGTGCCAACACAACCTTGCAGATCTTTTCACAAAGGTATTGTCTCGTGAGAAGCTTGAAGCTTTCCGCAAAGCTTTGGGCTTACTCCCCTTTGTGTACTGATCATGTCCTTAGGGCATGGCACTTCCCTTTACTCATGTGCCAGCTCTCGTTCACCGCATCACTCTAGGAGGGATTTGTTACCATATACATGTGGTAGTGATGTGTGTGAACACACTAGGACCGCCAGGGCATTTTTTCCCTCTTTAGGAGGTTTCTTCCCCCGAGCATTGTATATACGCCCATCACTCTAGGGCTATCTATCTTTCCATTGCAAACCAAGTAAGACACTCTCTATTGTGTGCCTTGAGCTGCCTTCGTCTTTTCCAAGCTGTGTGTGTTTCTCTGCAACCCTAATTCCAACAGAAAGAGTATCTCTTTTCTCACCTACGATGGCATCTTTGGTGCCACCAACAAAGTATTGGCCTTCATCCAACAATCTTTGAAAACAAGGGCTTCACGGAGTCCTCCAAGCTACACCATGTAGCTATGCACTTCTGGAAATCTACTTGTCAATGGTGGGCTAGCCTTCATGGCAACGGCGAGGCCCCAAAGACATGGAAAACTCTACGGGTTTCCATCATGAAGCAATTCCTTGCAAGTGATGAAAAGGACAAAGTGCTTACCAAATGGCAGAGTTTGAAGCTACTCTTCAACAAGTCTATCCACAAATATGTAGACAAGTTTTGGGGTTTACATCTTAAAGCTACAGTCTTTCAAAGGATAGACTTCATCAAAAGAAAGCAAAAATTTTGTGTGGTATTACCTAAAGAAATGACCAAGTATGTCGACTCAGAATGGCCTAGCACTATGACCGAAGCCATCCACCACACTATAGTTGCTTCAAGGATCAATTTCCAACAAGGGGTGAGAAGAAATTTCAAGCCCATGGAAAACAAGGATCGAAATGAATCTAAAGGGAAGAGCAATGCTCAAAACTCTTCCCAAGGCAACACTAGCACCAACAACAACAAGGCCAAGGAGAAAGGATCTTACAAAGGTTTTAAAAAAAAGGCTCTCTTCCAAAGAATTAGAGACCTTTTGTAAATACCATAAATGATTTAAGTGTGGGGAGAAAGGACATGGTTATCATTCTTGCCCCAAAAGAAATGTTTGCAATGACACTCCTAGAGCTTCCATGGGTGAACCTCCAAAAGAGGATACTCATTGCAAAGGCTCATTCCTCTCCTATGCTTGGGGAAAAGTAAGGAACCATGATGCCTTCATCTTGTTTGACCCTGGCTCTACCCACAACTTCATATCAATGGAGTTGGCCACCAAGTTGGGCATTCAAGCTTTTGAGATGGGAGATACTATAACTACTGACACATCTTTCAAGAGATAGCAAGCCTCCGTTACTCCCTTGATTGGGAAGTTGAGGCTTCATGTCCAAAGCTACGTCGACAAAGAATACTTTCTTTTTAATCTCTCCTCTCCAACATGAGGATGTTATCCTAGGGGCACCATGGTTCAATCTCATGGCTGCCAACATAAAGTCACCTGGATAAGTCAATAAAAAACTCTATTTTTGCGTATATGTTTTTTGTTTAAGAATCTGTAAATGATTCTAATGTTTTTACAAGTATCAATAAAGGGAATCAAGAGGAATTAGAGTTGTCTAATTTCCTAAATGGATTCCAAGATGTTTTCATTGATGACATCCCTAGTGAGCTACCTCCAAAATGAGGGGATGATGACCATGCAATAGAGCTTCTACTAAGAAGCTCACCGCCTAATAAACCTCCTTATTAAGTTTCACAAGCTCAACAAGAGGAGATCATGAGGCAAGTGCATGAATTGGCGGAAAATGGAATGGTGAGGCCTAGCTCTTCTCCATTCTGTTCACCAGTATTTTTAGTGCAAAAGAAAGATGCCACATATCACATGTGTGTCGACTATAGAGCACTAAATAGGATCACTATAGAAAAAAAGATTTCCTGTGCAGCGGGTAGAAGATCTATTTGCAAGTTTTGGCCTGACAAATGCTCCAACTGCAGTCAAACTCACGATGGACAAAAATCTTCAGGCCACTCAAATTCTCTTGAGTACAAGTGACATCTCCAGGTAATCTTTCAAGTTGTGAGAAAGAATAGGCTTTTCATTAATCAAAAGAAAAGTGATTTTTCCTCCAAGAGATTCAATATTTAGGTCACATTATCTCTCAAGATGGTATCCATATGGATCCATCAAAGTTGGAGGTAATAAAAGCATGGCCTAATCCAAGGAATCTACATGAGCTAAGAAGATTTATTGGTATGTGTGCATACTATAGATGCTTCATAGCAAAATTCTCTCAAATAGCAGGATTATTGCATGACTTAACAAGGAAGAACGTTAAGTACGTCTCATGGACTGCTAAAGAACAAAATGATTTTGACAAGCTCAAAGAGAAGCTTACCACTCAACTAGCCCTTATGTTTTGGGATCTCTCAAAGCCATTTGACCAATGTGATGCTTGTGGTGATTGCCTTGGAGCAGTTTTGCTTCAAGAAGGGCATGCCATAGCATATGAGAGCGGAAGGCGCAATGTCTATGAACGGATCTTGGGCATATACGAAAAAGAGCTTTTAGTTGTTCTACATGCCCTAGACACATGGAAGCACTATCTCTTCGGGTCTCCATTTATCCTACGAATGGATCACAAAGTCTCAAGTACTTCATGACGAAAACCAAGCTTTCCAATAAACAAATGAGGTGGGCAGATTTTCTTTTGCAATTTAAATTTCATATTGCTCACATTGCTGGAAAGCACAATCAAGTGGTTGATGCACTTTCACAACGGCCAAGGGTAAATGTGGTGTCTATAGCAACTCACAATGTTCTATCTTTTATGATAGATGAGTATGCTACTGACCAAGACTTTATGTAGGTAATTACAGCCTTTGCATTAGGGAAGAAAAAAAGAACCATTTACCTTGAAGGATGGTTATCTTCCAAACGGAAATAGGCTATGTTTTACTCACCCATACAATAAGAAAGTCATGTATAAATCCCACGATTCTCCTTATATGGGGCAAAGAAGGATTCCATAATTTACTCTTCAAGGAGTATAAATATATTTCTGTTGTTCTACCATGAAAAGTAAACATACAAGAGTATGTTTCAAAATGCATGGTGTACCAAAAAATGAAATTTGATCGAAGGAAGCAAATTGGATTGTTTCAGTCGGTCGACAGGCTTATCAAGAAAACACACTCTATGCCTGTCAAAAAGACCATTAAGGCACATCAAATGATAACCCTCTTTAGATCTCAAATTTTCAAGTATCATGGCTTGCCAACATCCATAGTGTCGGACAAAGCTCCTAGAATGACCAGTAATTTCTAGAAGGGTCTCTTTGAAAATCTAAGAAGTAGATTAAATTTCTCTTTCGGCCTATCATCCACAAACGGACGACCAAAGTGAAATAACTAATCTCAAGATTCTTGAATCTACTAAAAACCTGTGTCATGGAAGTAGATCAACATTCTCAATGAGAGAAGTACCTTCCTCTTATAGAGTATGCGTACAATGATATTGTACATATTTCTATGGGGAAAGCACCTTTCAAGGTTAAAGAGGGAAGATCCAAAAGTCCCTTACTACTTAAAGTACATGAGAAGATCTTCGTTGTTGATGAATATAGCCGAGACTTACAATAATCTTTTCCAAAGATTAAAAAGGCTATATCCATCTCATAGAAAAGGAAAAAAGGGTTGCTGCTAATAAGCACAGAAGAGGCTTAGCCTTTAAGAAAAATTATTGGGTTTTGCTAAAGTCTCTCAAGGATCATCTAAGGCATACTACGGGCAAGAATCCTACGAGCCACCAAGAATATTATGCTAAACTAGCAAAAAGATACTATGGTCCTTCCTTTTTAAATTCTTAAGCCAATCAATGAGATGTCTTATCAATTAAAGTTGCCCAACCATTGGCTCATTCACAATGTTAACCATCTGAGCCTACTCAAACCTTACAAAGGAGAACCACAAAAAGAACCAATAATGGACGACCCACTAGAGATCGAAGATCAAGAAGAGGTGTTGCAGCCCGAATTGATTCTTCGACACATGAAGACAAGGTACCAAGAAACGGTAAGATTGTCCAATGATATCTTGTTAAGTTTAAGAACTATATTTTTAAAGATGCTAGATGGATAAGGAACCTAGATTAAGGATAATATGAACCTTGCCAATGCTTACAATGCTAAACTAGAGTAAGCAAATGGAAATGCATTTTAAATCAACAACATTTTTGTCTTATAAGACTCATTCTCTTTCTTTTATTGTGCACAAAATTTAAGAAGTATGCATGCCTAGGATTATGTTTGTGGTGACCACGTCTCCTAAACACCAAGTAGAACTTGTCACTATACTTTGCAAGTCTGATATGGACTAAAGAGCAGACATGCTTGCGGAAGCTGAGTCTTTCGAGCACCAAATGGATTAGTCATCCATTTTGGAATGATGTCGTAGGGTAAAAAAGGATCCTCTACCCGCTAAGAAACATGGATTAATGACTAGGCTTTATCTTCTCTACCTCATAGTCGAGGACGACTATGATTTCAAGAGAGAGGTAATGTCATAAAATATAATATCTAACCTTACCAAATGATTTTCTCATATTAAACTGATCACTTAATATGTGAAGATAAAAGGGGAAAAAGAGTTAGGATATATATATGTGTTTCTAGACCTATCTCAACACGGGATCAAAAAGAGAAATGGTCACATCTCAATAGGGGTCCAAAAGGAGACAGTCTATCAAAGAGCAATGTGCAATAAAGTGCTTCTAGATTTACCTTAGCAAGGGACCAAGGGGAGAGATGGTTACATCTCAAAAGGGGTCCAAACGGAGGTAGTCTATCAAGAGCAATGTGCATCTAATGGATCTTAAAAGACCTTAGGGTTAGCTGCATTAAAGACCTCCAAGAGTTAGTGTTAAAAAGTCCTTTGACCTTACACAAACTAGGGATAACCTCGAGGTGGGAATCGTACCCAAGCATGACTTGCTAAGATGCTTAAAGTTGTTGTGGGAACCTTGCCCAAATCTTGAGGTGATTTTTATGCTTAAATGACTAAGGTTTTTGAAATGTTAAATTCAAAGATAAATTCACAAGAGGCATTAACATCCATGCTTGATTGACTAAGGCTTTAAGTATTCAATTCAAAACAAATGACTTAAAAAGCATAAAAGACACATGCTCGCTTGATTGATTAAGTCCTTGAAGTATTCCATTCAACCAAATGACTTAATAAGCACAAAAGACACATGTTCAAATGATTCTCCACATGTGGCCCTCGTGATGTGCTTGAATGCTATTTGTTAGGTTTTAAAGGGGTCCAATAAGAATTTAGATACATAAAAATAAACTATTAAGTTCTTTCTCTCAAAGAGGAAAAGAGGACACATGTACAAATGAAATAATAAAATAATAGGGGAGAGAGAGAGAGAGAGAGAGAGAGAGAGAGAGAGAGAGATGTGGACCAAGCATGAGAGGGGGGTCTACTCTCCCACACACACACACACATTCTCTCATTGTATGGAGTGCAAAATGCAAGAGCTCCATCTCCTTCTCTAAGCTTGTTGAGAAGTGGAGAGCCTACACCAATACTCTTGGCTATGGAATGAAAATCCAACCAAGAGACATGCTTCAATGCTTAAGCTTGCCATCTTCTTCATCTTCATTACTATTCTATTATACTATGCTAAGAAAGAAGAGTGATGATAAGTGAGGAACTATTTCTTTCTCGTATGGAATGTTTCTTCTTCCTCTTCCCTACCCTCATTCCCCGCTAGCTCTCTCCACCTTTGAAGGTGTTTGAAGCCTTGGGACTGAGGCTTGTGATAGTTAGTGATGCATGAAGCTTTCCATCTTCATAGCATCAGCAAGGTCACAAGGAACACAAAGATTGTATTGTAACAAAGTCTCTCTTGATGGGAGAATCTATACTACAAACGCCTTTTGGAGGGGGGACCGGCTCCAAGTAAATCTGGTCCTCATCTATTGTCATGTTCTCTAATACTCTCTGTCTTGCAAAAGTATTGCTCATGCCAAGTTAATTAAGCTATATGTTTATGTTGCTACCACAATTAAGTTCACCCTCCAAGTTCTCAAAGTAATCTCACAAAAATGCTCACTCTAATTTTCTTAATTCCGCTATTCGCAAAGTTCATAGGCCATTTCCAGTACAGGTGAGGAAATCCAGAATGTTTGAGTGATTTGATAGGGTGAGGTAGCTCACTATGGCAATTTCAAATAGCCAAAAAATGGCTATCAACACCAACGCTATGGTCATAAATAATAAACATTCTATTGAGAGGTTTTGGCAATGCCTAAGCCTATTTTTTTTGGGAGTGGATCTGTTATTGATCATGCAAAAACATGGATCAGATTAACTAATGGGAGTTGCCCAAATATTGTTGCTCAAGTTGAATGTAAGCCTATTGTGAAAGGTCAAGTCTTTAGATTGTTGGAGATACCCATAGGATTCAAGTTGTCCTTTAACCAAACATGGGATTGGGTTGGATAAGTTCAGAAAGAAATTCTCCTCTTAGCATAATCATCAAACCAACCTATCTGCAAGAGTTTTTGTTTTAAATCATTATTAGTTATCCTCACTATTTTATTTTTTGCCTTCTTGGATGTCTTCACAATCACCCAACTCGATAAGGTTTTCACCTTAGCCAGAAGATTTTTGATGGGGCAGTATTGAGCATATCAATAAAATTCCTAAATTTGCTTGACAAGACTGTTGTAGAGCTAAAGAAGCTGTAGCTTTGGGCATTCTCAACATTCAACAAATTTCCATTAAAATGGCAAGTAAATTGATTATGAGGGCTGTCTCTTTTAGAATTTTTTGGGCTATGTTGATCATGAGAAACATTCAATCTTCTAGCTAAAGGATTACAAGACCAAGACAGGTCTCTCTTTGGAAGAACTTTTAACCTCTAATGTTAACTTTACCCCAAAGGGCTCTGAAATTGTTTGCATGTTCTAGAAATTATGGAACAGTAGGAATTCCAGCTAGTCTCCTCCAAACTCTTGGACATACACTCTCTCCTTTTGGGTGCATGACTCCATTTGGTTTGGGTGGTTGACTAAAGCTAATGACTCGTAGTTGTCCAGAAGGGCTCATAAATGTTTTAGAGCAAGCCTGCGATGCTAGAAAGACAGATACAAAGATGGATTGTGACTGTCTAAAGAGCAACTGCTTTCGTAACTTGTAATTTCTCAAGGATGAGTTGAATTGGTTCTACTCAAAGTGCATGCTATTTAGATCCAGCTGTAGAGATGATGTGAGGGACATCCTCCTTCTCTTCTCAAAGTTTGCACCAACATTTATTTTCACAAAGAGGAGACAGGGCACATGGACTCCACTTTGGTATCTAAGCTTGATAGGACATGGAGACTAGGTTGGAATGCGAAACAGTGGTCTTATGGGTTCAAGTGTATATGGGCATGAAGAATCATTGTCCCACCTGCTCATCATTTATAAATTTAACATCCACAACGAAGCCGAACTCCTCAAAACCTGTTCTATTCCCCCAACCAAGCTTACGTAGAGATCTATTATGCTGGGGAATGTATATCCCACTCTGGACTTGCATCAAAGGATCCTTCCTATGACATATCTAGCTTGGAAGAAACAAGGCTGTTTTTGGGACTCCTTTTTCTTCTTTTGCTATCGCCCTATCTCACAGTTTCAGGAATATTATGGAAGAGATTGCAAGTTTGGTTCAAGACGAATCTTGAGATGATGTCAAGCTGATGCAAAAATGTTGAGGTGGCAAAAATGGAGACGTGTTATTTTGGATTTTTATGAACCTTTGAGATGACACAAGCGATTGCCAATTATATTTACTGATGTAACTTCCCTTGATGCCCCCTTTTTTTTTGGGCCATTCCTCTCATGGTCAAATAGCCGATGTCCTTCCTTAGGGGCTTCTGTATTCTTTCCTTTTTTCTAATTTATTCTTTATTGTTCTCTCAAAAACTTGAAATTTTCAAAAGCCTAAATCTGTTTTATTTGTTTGTTGTAGATTGCTGTGAACTTTGTCAAGTGATGTGCCAAGAGGCCCACCTCCATGTGACCCAAGTTGGCAATATCCACCAAATTGCCCGCTAAGAAGTACTGTCATGTGCTCCTAAGATCGAGATATTTTTAAAAGAAAAGTCAGTGCTTTCACAAGCGGATGCAAACGCGTGGCTCTGTCACCCCGAAGCGCATTTTGGCTCTGCAATGCGCAGCATGACGCCTTGCAAAATCCCGACTTCTAAAAAGAAAAAGAAAAAACGCCTTGGATTCTGGTTTCCGATAATAATGCAGGGCCATTAAAGGCCAGGACGAGACCATCCGTGAATGGAACGTGATGTGTGTAGGCTAGTTGCAAGACTGCCAAGACTCGACATCGTTCGTCGCAGCGGGCAGCGGACATACTTTCACAAATTCACAGCATCTGGCATGTGCGAGTGTCTTTTGTACCTTGAAAGTTGCCCCTGGCGCCTGCAAAAGGAGTACTACGTCTGCTGTAGCCTCCCCCGAGTCCCGGCACGCGGCCCGTGGGGTCTCGGTAGATGGCGGGCCGCAGCCTACCCCTACCGCCTCCGATTATTCACGTCTACCAGTAACGTCCAACCGGTCCCCTCCTATGCCCGTGCCACTGAGTCCTGAGGTTGGCCTTGGTCCGGCTCTAGAGCCCACTCGAGGTCCGCATCATTCATTGACAGGCCATCATCATTGGGCCATGCGTCAGTTCCAACGCCCCTATGCCACCACGTCCAGAAAGCGACGGCAGCTGTAGTTCATTGGTGTGGGCCTCTGGACCCCTCTTTCTTATCGCTTTGCGCGCGATCTCGGGTGATCGCATCGCAGGACGATTCCACCTTCTCAATCACGAGAATCTCGTGATCTTTGTTTTTCCCTGACTCCCGGCAATTTATTTGGCATTCCAGAATCCAGACTTGCCAACACGTATATCTCCAGCTATAAATCAATGCAGACCCGTATCTAGTTCCGGAATCAACCAGGAATACACTACAGCCCTTGCTACTCTCTGCAGCAGTAGCCCAGCCCTCGCTAGTCACAGCCTTGTAAACTGCATGGCTTACTCTGCAATGACTGCATTGGGGCTTCCTCCCAAGAAGCGCTCTCTCAAGGCCAGATTGCAGGCTGGGGAGAAGGTGTATGGTGGGTTTCTAGTCACCCAGACGCCCTTCTTTGCAGAAATGATGGGGTTGGTTGGGTACGATTATGTGGTGGTGGATTTGGAGCATGGGCCGGGGGAGACGAAGGCGGCATTGCAATGTTTGAGGGCGCTGGAGGCGGTGGGCACGCCGGCCATTATAAGGGTGGGATTCAACGACCAGGTGCTGCTGAAGAAGGCACTGGATTTGGGGCCGGCGGGGGTAATAGTGCCCATGGTGCAGAATGCGGAGCGGGCGGCTTTCGCCGTCTCCTGCTGCCGCTACCCGCCCAGAGGCATTCGGGGCGCCCACCCATTTGTCCGGGCGACCAAATTTGGACTGGATAAGTCCTACGTCCATAGCTATGAAAACGACCTTCTCATCATCTGTCAGATTGAGTCTGCCCAAGCCGTGGATCTCATCCATGAGATCGCCGCGGTGGACGGCGTGGATGGTCTTATGATCGGCCCACGCGACCTTAGTGCAAGCATCGGCTGCTTTGCCGATCCCACCAATCCGAGCCTGGCCGTTCTGATTGACAAAGCTGAAAAGGCCGTGCTCTCGTCCCCCCGTAAGGTGTTCCTCAAGGGCATTGCACGGCCAGAACTCGACCCCCCTCCTGCTCTCTACAAGCGCGGCTACGACATTGTCTCTGGCACCATGGACGTTGTCCTCTTCACAACGGCTGCTCTCGCAGACATTAAAGCACATAGGCCTCTCCCTCTCCAGGCTGCCAGCACGGCAACTGCAGCTGCATCAAGCTCCAGTACCGTCACGGCAGAAGCTAATGGTGTGCACCCTGCGCCCCACACAAATGGTGGCGACGTCAAGGAGTACTCTTCTGAAGATGATGATATCCATCCCAACTCAGGTGCCATCACAAACGGAAACCATTGCCACACAGCAGCTAATGGCCAACACAACGCAATTGCCAACCTTCTTGCTGGTCTCTCCAGTGGTGAACCGTCGCCTGCTGTCTCCTTCTCTAATGGCGACCATGCTAATGGCGGTGACATCCAGAACGCTCAGTCTGTCAATGCCCACGGCTATCAGCTCCTCTCCAAGCCCATCATCTCGAGCTGAAGTGAAGCTCTGCTTCTTTTCTCTATGATTGTAGCTGTGTTTCATAATGACTGCTCAATGTATTGTGTGCAGTTTTTTCCACTCATAAATCATGATAATTCAAGAATACAGGACGTGTAAATTCTGAAGGCGAGGAAATAGAAATCCCAGGATCCTAGGCCTATTGCCTTTTCCCTATAAGGTTGTACGTTCGTTTTCCTGGCCTCTTGAACTCTTTCCCTTAAAGAAATGTTGTCCACGTCAAGGTACTTCACAGACTTGACTTGCTGTACTATGCACTTGACGGCGGCCATATATATATATAATTTTTTTTTGAGAAAAGTGTAAATTAGATTAACAAGAACAGAAAAGAGTACAATGATCCCTCAAATAGGGGGAGGGAAGCCCCACGAAGGAATAGCTAAAGGAGGAGAGAATCCCTCATCCGAAATCTTATGGCAGAGTAAACTTGAGACATTTTGGACTTTCATACCTGCCATCTGAGGGATTTTTGTAGCTCGAGAGGGGGAAGGGGTGGGGTGGCTTGGGCAACAAGGCATCTCCAAATATTCCACAAGGGAACATCCAAACCCTTACAATTTCCTAACAGGAGATCTTGCATTTCCACCTTTTTAAAACTAACTTTGAGACTGGCATTTTGAATGATGCTCAAGATCTTGGCATTGTGCCTGCAGTAAAAGAAGAGATGTGGGACATCCTCAGTATGAGTTTTACACCTGGAACATATACCATTGCTCACTCCTGCCCTGTAGGCTTTTTCTCCAGTCCAAATTCCTTGATGGAGGATAAGCCACATTAGTGAACTGTGCTTCATTTCAGCTGGGTATGCCAACAGACATTTCAACCTGTACGTCCATTGCTTTGCACTCCATTGTACTTTCCATTTTCTGTTTAATTTCTTCTTGAGATCCTCCTCCACACCACCTATGTCTTTGAACTGATGGTAAATCTCATGAGTCAATTTGGTTGCCTGGCTGCTTGCAGGGTTTGCTTTTGGAAAAAGAACCAATTTGGAAAGGATAAGATGGACCCTTTCCAAGCACCAGTTAGCTTCAGCCTTATTGATAGTGAATTCTCTTTGAAACACATCTGAACTCTTGAGAGAGTGTCCCTGGAAAAGGTCTACCCATCTTCTAATGCCTGCTTTAAAGCACTTATGTGCTCTCCTAGTAATAGGAAGCCTCTGGTTGACTGCAAACATTCCAACCCAAGGTGAGTCTTCTAGGAAACAATAGAAATTGTTGAAGAATTCCGTTGTTGGCCTCCAAGTGCTTTTAATGATTTGCCATGCTTTCCAGAACCTGCAAACAATGTTAGAACCAGCAGGCTTGAAAGACTTGGGTGAGAGAAGAACGTCCCTCAGAGAGAAGTTGGCCCAGGCTTTGTATTCATTAAGCTTGAACTTGAGTGTATGCCTTTTGATGAGGAGAGCCCAGTAATCCTGAGAGTTGACAGATCTTAGAATCCACTTCCCAGCCATTTTAGTGGCCATTTTGTCAAAGTTGAGAAGTCCCAGTCCTCCTTTGCCCTTGGGAAGGCAGCATGTGGACCAGGCTACCTTGGAAATTTTAGGATGGTCGGGATCTCCTCCCCAAAGAAATGATCTAGCAAGGGAGTAGACCTTGTTTAGCTGATATTGCGATGGCTGCCAACATGACAAGAAATAGATTAGTGAGGGCAAGATGTAGTGGTTGAGCACAAAGACCCTCGAGGGAAGGGAGGTATGGTGACCCTGCCATTGGAAGATCTTAGCCTTGAACTTGGCAAGAATCCAGTCCCACCTCTGAGTTAAAGACACCTTGAACCCCATTGGGATGCCAAGGAGTCTAAAAACCTGTCCATCTGCAATTTCTTTACAACTTGCATTCTGGACCAGCTGAGGGGTGTTACCTGCAGATAGCTTAAAACCAGTTTTAGAGTGGTTGATAACTGATCCACTTGCTAGACAGAAGGAGCTCATGCATTCCCAAAAAGTCTCAATTGAGCAGCTATCATTACTCATTAGTGTGTTGGTGTCGTCAGCAAACTGTTGAAGGAAAACGTCCTTATTTGCCCCTGGAATACTTATACCTTTGATTCTACCTTTTACCATTGCTGACTAGATAAGCCAACCCAAGGCATCTGAGCATATCGCATAGAGCAGTGGTGCAATGGGGCAACCCTGTCTGATTGATCTTTTTAAGGGAATGGCAGAAGTGAGCTCTCCATTGACATCTATTCTTGCAAAGGCATTACCAAAGAGAGTCTGCACATACCTTATAAAGAGTTTGCCAAAACCAATATCAAAAAGAGACTGGAATATAAAATCCCACTCAATTCTATCATAAGCCTTGTCAAAATCAATTTTAAAGAACATGAATTCTTGCTCACTTTCTTGTGCAAACTCTATTGCTTCCCAGAGAGTGAAGATAGTGTCCAGAATGTACCTGTGCTTAATGAACCCCTTTTGCTCAGGAAGAATAATGAAATGCATAAAGATTACTGATCCTTCTAGCTAGAGACAGGGCAAATATTTTATAGACAGAAGTCAGACATGAGATGGGTCTCCAGTTCCCCAAGTCCTCTTTCCCTCCCTTCTTATGAATTAGTTTGATAACACCAGTGTTGACTGAGGAAGGAAGAGCTCCGACTTTGACTGCCTCATACCATAATCTGAGCAGGAAAGGTAACAGAAAAACTTTAAACTCTTTAAAGAACTCATTTGGTAGGCCATCCATACCAAGTGATTTTCCAGCTTTTAAGGCATCGATGTTGTCACTCAACTCCACCTCAGTGAGGGGCTGATCAAGAGATGTGACAAGATGAGCAGGCACCATTTTTTCCCTCAGACCAACAATGGATGCTCTTGCCTGAGTAATGTCAGCCCCCCTTTGGGGAGGAGTTGAGAAGATGCCAGCAAAATAATCCTTCACCACTTGCATATTTTCCTTTTGAGATCCAGCTATTTTCCCTTCTTTATCTTTCAAGAAAGGGAGAAAATCCTTTTTTTTTTTTTCTTAAGCAGTTTGAACATATCTTTGTCTGGTCTGTCAACCTTTCCTGTCCAGTGTTCTCTTGTCCAGTTGAGAGAGGATTGAGCAGATAGAAGCTCTTCCTTCCTAAGTTGGTCCTTTAATTCAAAGAGGGAGGGAGGGGGAGGACAATGGGGGAGGAGACTACCCTCCAAATCAAAGATTTGTTTAGCTATCATCATCCTTCCGCGGGCCCTAATCTCATTAGCTTTCTTTTTAAAACCAGTCAACAGGGTTTGAGTTTGCTTGACAGCCTGGTCCCAAGCTTTGAAAGGGGAGTGAGACTGCTCAAAAGACCTGGCAAATACTTCATGAATTTTTTGATGACAACTTTGATACCAAAAAGAGATTGATCCATGTGAGGCCACCCAGCTCTGTGCTTGATTTCTTCTTTATGAAATTCAAAAAGAACAGGGGTATGATCTGAGAGCAGAAGAGAGGTGTCTTTGTGATAGCTTACCTGCCAAAAATGATGCAGCAAATCTACATTCATGTAAATTCTGTCAAGTCTGGCTGCTCTAAAGCATTGACCAAGTTGATTATTGTTCCAAGTAAATCCAGTGCTCTCTCAGATGTCCAGCAGCTTGTGAGATTCCAAGAGCTTTTCCCATTCCTTTTTTTCTAAACCTCTAATTGTCTGGCCTAATCTGCTCCATCTGTCCTCTATCACTTCCACCATGTTGAAGTCTCCTACAATCATGAGAGGCTGGGGTAATCTCGAGATTTCTTCCCATGTAGTGGCTCTTTCTGAGAGGGAGTTAGAAGCATAAACTGAAACAATCGTGAAATCAAATGGAGAACACAAAGACACAGCTACCCAATTACCATTCTGGGCTTTGTTGACATGAGAAATGAAGTTAGAGTACTGGTCATTTATTGCCAGGGCAGCTCCTCCTTTGCCATGTGAGTGGTCGGTGATATACCAAGAAAATCCTGCTTTTATCCTGTTGAGGTTGGATAGAAGAGTGCATCCAGAGGTCTTTAGTTCCTGTAAACATAGGATGTCAGGCTTAAGATTAGAGTCACTCATCCATTGCTTAATGACTTGGGACCTGGCTGGGTCAGTGAGACCTTTGCAGTTAAGCGTGAATCCTCTGAGAGGGGGATACTTCATTTCTTACTATTTTTAGAGGGTTTGGCCATGGAGACTGAGACCCTTGTAGGGTCTTTGGAAAGTTCATTTTTCCTCTTTGGGGCTGTTGATGGGGGGAGAGGGAGTCTCTCTTCCTCAGCTTGTGTCATTAAGATGTCTACTGAGTGATCTAAGAGGATTTGGGTCTTCATTAGTTGATCCTTTTCTTCAAGTTGAGCAGCAAAGGTAAGGTCTTCATCTCCGTGTTTATTTTGGGCTTGGGAGTTGGGGATAGCCTCACCTTCAGAATCAGAGGATGATTCTGACAGCATACCTCTTGCTTTGTCCATGGGGCTTTGAGGAGGGTGGAAAGTCTCTTTAGGAAGTTTGACATTGTTGTAGATTGGGACGTCTTGTCCTGGAGTTGGGGAAGAATCATTTGCTTTGCTTGACACTTCGGGGGCTGTTGAGTCATGTATGAGGGGGTCAAACACCTCATCCAAGAGAGGACTGAAACTGTTTTTGAATCTTGAGTTGGGGGGTTTGACATTCCTGGTGTTTCTGGCGGTATTTTTCTTTGGAACAGGGTGGAAGTCCCCAGCTTTGGCTTGTGGAGGCACTTCTTGTGAGGCCTGCGGATTAAGCTCAGGGCAATCTTTGATGAAGTGTCCTTGCTTCATGCAATGGAAGCATGCGTTTGGTAAGTTTTTGTAGGCGACTGTTTGGATATGCAGGATTGAGCCAGTAGAGTCTCTCACAGGGACATTGCTATTGAGATCTTCATTGAGGTCTATTTCGATAAGTAATCGCGGATCCCATTTGGGATTAATCCCGCTCCTGATTCTGTGGCCCAGAACCCTTCCGATACAATTTCCTATATTCTTGACCCATGGGTAAAGTTCAATGGGGAGATCAGGAAAATCGACCCAGACGGGCACTTTGGAAGGCTTGGGCCCTCTTGGGTTAAACCCAATATACCAATTAAAAACAGAAAGGGGAGTGTTCTTAATTATCCATTGACCTTGGCTAACTATCTGCAGAGCTGCATTAGTGTCGTCACAAAAAAACAAGTAGTAGTTGTTTGGCAAGTACTGGACATGTGAAACTTTGATGTTACGGTTTTCCCAGGTTTGTGCCATCCAAGTTCTCAGGGCTTCTACAGACGGTCTTACTCCATGACAGAGGCCGATGAAAACTCTGTTCTGAAGTTGTGAATGCCATAAATCCAGCTCCCTTTTAGGGATGGTGACCCCTTCAAGCCCTTGAAAGGCTTCAACCCCTTCATCGTGTTTCATAGAATGGGGGGAGTTTTCCTGCTTGTCGTGATGGTAGTGTGAGGGGTCGAGGATGGTCTCGGCATAGGCAAGATTTTCTCCTATGGCCTTGCTCTGTTGGATAAACCTAGAGAAGGAGCGGATGTCTTTAAATTCTTCCTCAGTTTTATCAGAGAAAAGCAATTTATATTGCTCTTGAAAATCCATACCTGGTTCTTTAAGCGAAAGGAGGGGCATGATAGAAGATCGCAGAGGCTCGCCAGAAGAAGAGGCCCAATTGGCGGTAATTGTTGGAGGGATGCCTGCCATGGTTGCATACGATGGTTGGGGTTGCCGAGGGGAGCCAATTCATGAGACGGGGTTGGATTGCAGAGGGGTAGGGAATGAGGAGTTTGGCCCAACAGATAGAGCGCCCATCCCTTCTTGGAAAAGGGAGTTTGCCATAACTTTGGCATGGATAGAGGGGGGTTGATTGCCAGATACTACCAAAGGGACTTTGGCTTGTACGAGACCATCTCTGAGAGCTTCTTGTAGTTCCATGGGCCTTGCCCCCCCCCCAAAAGGGGGAGGGGGCAGGGAAGAGGGACCGAGTCTCAGATGCCTTAGTGAGTGTAACAGCAGGCGGGGATGATGACAAGAAAATGAGCGCTGCATGAACCAGAACAGAGCATGCACACCGCTGCAGCTCTGAGAACTTTCACAGCCACCGCGAACAAGCCTCAGAGATTATATATTTGCAATTTTTCTCTCAACCAGTGCTCGAAAAAAACCTTAATTTTTAGTCTTATAATACCTACAACTATTGAAGTAAGTAGGTTTTCTTATATTGTCTTGAGTAAAAAAAGTAGAAAACCTATAGACATAGCTGAATTAAGTTTACCCCAAACTTTTATACTTAAAAAAACTACTTCTCTAAATTTTACAAAGTGAGAAAAAAAAGGATTTTTTTTTTGTAGATTTTACTCCGTTAATGTGAGTAAAATTTAAGTTTTGAGATGATTAGATTATTTCTAAATTTAGCAATACTTAAACCATATAGAGAGCCAATAAAATGTTTATTGGAATGGAAGATTATAAAGTAATTTTTGAGAGAAACAACAAAATGTATATTGGCAAGCGAGAGAGCTCATAAAATTTCTATTAACAAAAGAAAGATAAAACTTATATGACATTCAAATAAACAATAACTTTTGAGAGAGCAAAATTGTCATTAGTTCGAATCGAATTGATTACAAAACAAGGAAACAAAGTGTCTATTGGCAAAGGAGAGTTACATATGAAACTCATAGCAAGAGAAAGATCTTCTCTTATCTTCAAATTAATGAAAGAACAAAATTTGATCCACTTTTTATTGGAAAGAAAGGCACCAAAATGTCTATTGGCTAGGGAAAGCTATATATGAAAACTCATAGAAAGAGGAATCTTTTCTCTGATCTCAAAGATGAAACAACAAAATTTGATCCATTCTTCTTTGACAAAAAACCTAAAGAAACATTAATTTAAAAAAAATTGAAATTTAATCCAAAATATATAACTTTAAAATAATACAAGATATAAAAACTTACAATCTAGTCCTCAATGGAGCCAAATGCATGTCTTGAGGTCTTTGTATCATCCGGCCATAATCCAATCGCTTCATCAAAATTGAATTCCTCCAATGGTGGCCCTTCAAGAGAAATTCTCATCAAAGTACGCATGCTCTTAGTAGTAAGAGAATTCCTAAGCTTTGATTTGATAATATTTTGAACACTAAAACCATGCTCACAAATAGCCGTACTACAACATTGTACCAATGCTATTTGAGTAAGCAATAGTAATGATGCATACTTTTCCCTCAAAGTTTCATTGCTACCAATGTAGCACCATGTATTTTTGAAGTTCCAGCCCTTCCACTCATTGTAAGCTTGGTATTTAAAAGTTTGAAATTCTTTCCTCAATAAAAAAGGATCAATGAAAGGCTCAATGAGTTCCCCCCCTTTCAACCTTTTACTTTGACCATAGAACTTTATTATCTCCTCTATCCCATCACCACCGAAGTTTTTCAAATCTTTTTGAAAATCTTTTGTGGGAGGATAGCAAGAAGGAGATAAAAGTTTAAAATGGCTCAAAATAGAGGTATCCTCAAATCTCTCTTTCAAATTCTCAATTATATGGCTTGTGAAAGATTTTTGAAAGGTTATTGCATTTTCAAGATCAGAGCCACCTTTTTCTCGAGTGAGTTCAATACTTCTAAAATTTGAGCCTTGCATTGACGATCTTAGTTCATATAAAAGTCCTTTGGATGGCCCATAATCAGGAATTATAGGATAACCATAGCCATCTAACTCTAAGGCATTGAGATCAAGGCTAGGTCTCATCACAAATTCACTCTCCATTGCCACAATTTCGGCATCCACTATGCCAGAGATAGCAGTCACATCAACATAAGTGCATTGAAAGAGCTTACTAAGACTTGTCAAATGAGAGAATAAATCACCTAAGTAATGTGCAACATACACAAATGCAAATGAAGAGATTTTAGCAAAAATGCTTTGTTTTTCGTTTTTGAAGTAGTCAAGCAATGGTTAAAGCAATTCACAAAATTTCATAAGGACTTTATGCCTACTCAACCATCGAATTGTATGTATGCCCTCTATCTTAAGAAAAGGTAGATCAAATTCGTCTTGCAAAGATCTTAACTTTTCTAAGCGAGCTACACTTTTTCTAAAATGAATAGCCACTTTGTTTAATGTAGCATCAACATACACCGCAAATGGAAATTCACATATGGTGTTACTAGCACATAAATTAGTGCGGTGAGCCACACAATGTATGGAAGTCAAAAAAGGATATACACTTTTGAACCTTGTAGCGACCCCTGATTTTTTGCCAATCATTACTGATGCCCCATCTGAACCAAAGCTTACTAACTTTTTTTCATTTAAGCCAAAATCTAACAACAATTTTTTCAATGTGGTAAATAATCCAATAGATGTTCGATCATGTACCTCCAAAAGATCAAGAAACGAGATTTTGGGCTCATTGTCCTTTATATAAGAAACATAAACAATCAAATGCTCATCTATTGAAATATCGGTTGATTCGTCTATCATGATACCAAAACATGGAGACTGACGAACATGAGGCAAATACTCTAACTCAAGTCCCTTCCCAATGTAGTGCACAAAAGAAGCACATACCTTATCATTTTTATACATGGTCTCGGGGATGTTGGAAGTGTTACATTCTCTAAGCAATTCAAGCGTGGGAACATATTTTGTATAAGAAAGGTCATTTTTGGCAACAAAATAAGAAGCCCTAAACAAATTTTTCATGCTATCCTCCATGCCTTCAAAATGCTTAGTAACACAAAATTCCAATTTTTTTCCCACTATGCAATGCCCATGCAAGTACTTTATGTTTTTTGGATCCCCCATGATTTACTAAAGCACTATGTTGTACGTTTATTGCCCCATCCCTTCCAAATTCACTTTTACAATGCTTATCTTCTTTGCAAATAGAACAAAACATTTTGGCTTGCACCTTATCAAACTCAACCCACTCAAATTCAGATTTCCACTTGTCATTCCATGCAATTCTAGCTCTTTTACGTCTTTTGGCTTCTTCTAACCCAACGCTTTGAACTTCAATATCATTGACATCATTATCATCAAGAACAACTTCAATTTATTTTTTTCCTTTGTCATTTTTAATATTGACTTGTTTTGAAAAATCGGGCATGGCAAGCAAAGATTTTTGTTTAGAAGAGTAAAAATCCATAACAAAAACTCACACAATATGTTATTTGATGTAATAGATCCTCGAGCAAAGCACTACTCGAAATAGGTTTGCGTCCTCAACTTCATGTGTATAGATAAATCAATGACTTCGAAAACAACTCTTGTTGCCTGCATGAAGAGATATTTTTTTAAAAAAAGAGAGAATAAGTTCCCTTGCTGAGTAGAGAAATGATAAGTAGCTTCGAAAACAAATTTGGAAACTCAAGTAGCTTCAAATCCAAATTTGAAAATTCTATATGGTCATTTGGAAGTACACATTTGAAAGCCTCTAGACTCTAGAGTCAAGGTTAGAAGTTCTAGAATCTGGAGAGTGTCGAGTCTCGACTCTTCCATGCATATGGAGTGCCTCTCTCTCTCTCTCTCTCTCTCTCTCTCTCTCTCTCTCTCTCTCTCTCTCTCTCTCTCTCTCTCTCTCTCTCTCTCTCTCTCTCTCTCTCTCTCTCTCTCTCTCTCTCTCTCTCTCTCTCTCTCTCTCTCTCTCTCTCTCTCTCTCTCTGCTCTTTACAATATCAAGAAGCTGGATGGAACCAATTTCCCATTGTGGAAGAAGCAGATTTGGCACGTGTTGGTACAAAAGAAGCAGATAAAACCTATAAAGCTCAAGGGGATAAAACCAGAAGATATGGACGAAGATGAATGGAGCGAAATGGATGAATTGGCACTTTCTACCATTATGCTGACTGTGGCAGAAAGCGTTTACTTCAATGTAGCAGACGAGATGTCGGCTTATCAAGCATGGTTAAAGCTGAGTGATCTTTATGAGAAGCAGAGTGCAGCTTCACAGGTATACTGGCTTAAGAAGCTTGTTGACTTGAAGATGAAAGAAGGGACACCTATGTCCAATCATCTGAATGAATTCAACACAATCTATAGTCAGTTGTCAGCTCAAGGTGTCAAGTTTGATGAACCTGTTAGAGCTATGTTCCTGTTGATCACATTGCCGGAAAGTTGGGACACTTTTCGCACAGCTTTGAGTAGTTCTGCACCTCCAGATGGTTTGAACATAGCAGGTGTAGAAGGAAGTCTGCTTACTGAAGAAACCAATAGAAAGACAATGGACAAAGGCAAAGGAACAGCCTTAGTTGTCAGGGGAAGGACCAAAGAAAAGTACAAAGGTGGAAAGAGGAATCAGTCTAGTAGCAAGTCCCGCAGTGCTAAAATCAAGAGTGACATAGAATGCTACCATTGTGGCAAGAAGGGTCACATGAAAAGAGACTGCAGAGAATGGAAAGCAGAAAAAGGCAAAGAGAAAGCTGAAGACCATGGTGAGAAGAACAAGTCCTCAGTGAAGATTCAAGAAATAAATGTGACAAACATTGTTGCAGAGGATGACAGTCTAGTGTCAGGAGACATCTACTTCTTGAAGAATACAATGGACTCAGCTCTTCTTACAGCATCTGATGGAAATGCACTGAGTGACTGGATTATAGACTCAGGAGCATCACTTCATGTGTCTCCAAACAAGGAGTGGTTTACTTCTTATGTCACCACTAAAGATCATGTTCGGCTAGGCAATGGGCAGACATGTGAGATCTTAGGTGTTGGATATGTTCAATTGAAGTTTCAGAATGGCTCTTATTTCACGCTGAAGAATGTGAGACATGTTCCCGCAATTACAAAGAGCTTGATCAGCACAGGTTTACTTGATGATGCTGGCTACGTCACCACTTTTGGACAGAACATGTGGAAGATATCCAAGGGTTCTATGATAGTAGCACATGGAGTAAAGTCTGAAGGACTTTACATGATTTATGTATCAAATGTCTCTAAAAATGTAATCAATGTAACCGAGCAGCCGAACGTTTCTTTGTGGCATAGCCGGTTAGGACATATGTCCAAGAAGGGAATGGAAATCTTGTCTCGTTCTGGTTATTTGCCTGGCTTTTCATTTAATGATTTTGAATTCTGTGAACATTGTCTGTATGGTAAGCAAACATAGCAGCCACATAAGCATAAAAGCAGTAGAAGAGATACATAGTTGGCACTTGTTCATAGTGATTTGTGTGGACCTATGCCTAACCTATCTCTAGGGGGAGCTTCTTACTTTATGACATTTATAGATGATTACGCGAGGAAAGTATGGGTTTACTTTCTCAAGCACAAGTATGAAGCATTTAGTGTTTTCAAAACGTTTGTGACACTTGTGGAGAATCAGAGTGGCAAGAAGCTTAAATGCTTACGCACTGACAATGGTGGAGAGTATGTTTCAAAGGCCTTTCAGGACTTTTGTGAGTCAAAAGGTATAAAACGTGAACTTACTGCTCCTTACAATCCTCCTCAAAATGGTGTTGCTGAGAGGATGAATAGGACCATACAAGAGAAGTTCAGAAGTATGTTGTCTAATGCACAGCTGCCAAATGGGTTTTGGGCTGTAGCTGTATCAACAGCTGTTCATCTTGTAAATAGATCTCCTAGCAAGGTTTTGCAGAAGGATTCAGTGCCAGAGATGGTATGGTCAGGCAAAATGCCCTCATACAAGCATCTCAGAGTCTTTGGCTGTGAGGCATATACTCACGTTCCAAAGGAATTTAGGAACAAACTTGAGCCAAAGAGTAGAAAGTGCATCTTTCTAGGCTATGGTAATTCTGGTGAGATGGGGTACAGACTTTGGGATCCCGAATCCAGAAAGGTTGTCCGCAGCAATGATGTTCACTTTAATGAATCCAAATATCATTCTAAACCAGAGAGGGTTGAGGAGATTAGAAGAGTTGTCTTCCAAGAAGATGGACCTGCACGTGCAAGACAAAATGTCAGGGCTCAAGAGGAGCAAGGACAGGATAGAGTGGAACCACAGGTTGTGGCTGATCCTGAGCAACCTATTGTGCATACATCTAGACGTGTCACGCGACCTCCTGATAGGTTTGCTCCATCTATGAACTATGTCATGTTGACTGATTGCAATGAGCCTTCATGTTACAAGGAAGCAGTGCAAATGAAGGACTCCGGGAATTGGCAATTGGCCATGCAGTCAGAGATGACAGCTCTGCATAAAAACAAGACATGGAAGCTAGTTAAATTACCACAGGGCAAAAAGGCTCTACCTTGTAAATGGGTTTACAGGTATAAGATCACCGCTCATGATAGTCAGCCAAAGTACAAAGCAAGGCTTGTTGCCAAGGGCTTTAAGCAAGAACAAGGAATTGACTTTGATGAAGTCTTCTCTCCGGTGGTCAAGATGACTACATTGAGATGCTTTCTTGCATTGGTTGCCATATTAGATTTGGTGTTGCACCAAATGGATGTCAAGACAGCGTTCTTGCATGGTGATTTAGATGTGGAAATTTACATGCAGCAGCCAGAAGGGTTTGTTGAGAAAGGCAAGGAAGATTGGGTATGCCAGTTGTTAAAGAGTCTTTATGGCTTAAAACAATCACCGAGGGCATGGTACCATAAATTCCACAAGTTTATGCTTTCTCAAGGCTACAAACGTAGTGAGTTCGATCACTGTCTATATACAAAGAAGGCTAAGGATGGCAGTTGGCTGATCCTTATTTTGTATGTGGATGACATGTTGATTGCTGGCAAGCACTTGGAAGAAATTTCAGCTTTGAAATCAAAGATGGCAAAATCGTTTGACATGAAAGACATGGGTGAGGCAAGTCATATACTTGGTATGCGCATTGAGAGAGACAGATCAAAGAAGTTGAATTGGTTATCTCAAACAGAGTATATTGAAAAGGTTTTGCAACGTTTCAATATGGAGAAGGGAAAGGCATTGAGTGTTCCATTGCCACCATATGTGAAACTTAGCAAACAAGATTGTCCTGTGTCTGAGGAAGAAAAGGCTGAAATGGATAAGATTCCATATGCGTCTGCAGTGGGTAGTTTGATGTATGCAATGATTGCTACTCGCCCAGACATTGCATTTGCAGTGGGAGTAGTAAGTCGATACATATCAAACCCAGGCAAGAAACATTGGGAGGCAGTGAAAGGAATATTGAGATACCTAAAAGCTACAAAGAGTATGCGTATATGCAATGGGAGTCAGGAGCTAAGTGTAAAGGGTTTTACAGACTCAGATTATGCAGGTGACTTAGACAACCGAAAGTCTACGTCAGGGTATGTCTTTACATTGGCTGGTGGAGCAGTATCATGGTGTTCTAGATAACAAGATTGTGTTACTCAGTCTACTACAGAGGCTGAATATGTTGCAGCATCAGAGGCATGCAAAGAATCAATTTGGCTTAATCGACTAGTAACAGATTTGGGAATCAAAGAAGAGATGCCTGTGTTATATTGTGATAGTCAAAGTGCTATACAATTGGCTCGCAATCTAGTTTATCACTCAAAGACAAAGCATGTGGATGTGAAGTATCATTTCATCAGGGAAATGCTCGAGGATAAGCAACTTCAGCTTGTCAAAGTTCACACCACAGAAAATCCTGCTGATCTACTTACAAAAGGACTTCCCTTAGAGAGCTTTGCGCATTTTCGCAAGCAGTTAGGTGTAGGGTAGTACATCACTTCTCTACATCTCTTGTATATTAGCTTGTATAGTAGCCTCTCTCACACTTAAAGTACCACATTGGACTTTAAGTGGGAGGTTGTTGGGGTATAAAGCCCAATGTGGTCGTCCAGGTAAGTGGGTAGGCCGCCAGGTATGTACACATATTCTTTTGTTAAAACCTAATAAGAACTCACTACGCTCTACACATTACAGTAGAGCGAGTTCACCATATCGTCGTGCACTTCTTCTCGCACACACTCTCGCGTCGCACTTCCGCTCGTACTCCTTCAATATAAACGTTTCTCCCCTTGGACAAACCAGCATTACATTGATCAGTGGTCTTCTTTGAACATTTGACCAACCATCAGTCACAATTGTGCATCCTGAAAGTGAAATATTCCCAAGTAGTATTTTGACAACATGCTATTTGACTTCGATGTAACATATGTCCAAGAGAACATTTCGTATCATGTGATAAGAAGGAGCTCAAAATCGTAGGCCAACCTCACCAATTTTCTTCCAAGCGGCCTGTTGGGGGTTCCATCATTGCATAGGGGTGAAAGCATAGAATGGTGTCTAAATACTTGGTGTCCATGGACACCAAGTATGATGCTATGGATGGCACCATAGATGGTCTTTTAAGTCAATAATTTTTAAAATAATATTGGTAAAAGAATATAGGTAAGACAACTGACTTCATGACTCCACTACTCGGATTGAAAGACATGGAGCGATTAGCACGCGTGGACCTCTCTCTCTCTCTCTCTCTCTCTCTCTCTCTCTCTCTCTCTCTCTCTCTCTCTCTCTCTCTCTCTCTCTCTCTCTCTCTCTCTCTCTCAGATGGCCTCCAATGCCCATCTCCATCTTTCTCTCTCCTACTCTCCTGTTCAAAATATGGATGATGGAGACTCTTTTCCTCTCGCTTTGGTTCCAGCTCATACCTCCTCACAAGCAGCAAGGGAGCTTCTTTAACTCAACAATGCAGCACAAATGGATTTCAGTTCACTATTACAATCAGGAAGTTTTGTACAGCTTCATTCATTTCAGACTACTGCACACTTTTCTAGGATGGTGGATGAAGGATTTTATGATGAGGCAAATGGAATAGATATAGTTCATACGCAGGTGCACTCCAAGAGAAAGGCTTGTCTAAATGAGGATGAAATTATTGCAGTGAGGAAGTATGAAGCACAGGCTAAACGTGAGTACAGAAAGCGATGCCGTGCAAGAAAGCAAGTATAGCCAAGCGTCAACATTGGAGCGGAAGATTGTCATAGGGAAGATTGTCATAGGGAGGACGTCGATGTACACACAAAGGAAGACAAGAAGCAACATACTATTCAGAATATTGTTCAGCACATTGTGAGACAATTGCATAGTTACGGGAAAGAAGATAAGAATGCAATTCTCAAGGTGTTTTCAGTGATGATAGAATCTTTCCATTCTGTGAAGATTTGTATCTTCCTGCAAATGGCCTTATTTCTGCACTCAAGGTCTCCTTACAGGAATTAAAGATTCCAAAATCAGCTGACGAGATGTTTTTAAAACAAAGCACATTCAGCATGCTGGTGAATGGATTACTGCATGATAATGGGAGCCAAGGTAGAGGTGTTACTCTACATAAATTGGCAAAGCTATTAAATGCTCATCCAAGGAATTTATATTCAGCTTTGGGTAGACTTGACAACGATCCTATGTCAAGTACGCTGGCGTTCGACTTATGCAAAAGGAAGTCTGGAAATGTTGGGTCCTTATTGGAGGAATTGAAGCAGACAATTATTACATTTTGGATAGAGCACAATAGGGTGTCTCCAAACAAGAAAGATATTTTTCGGAAACGATTGGGCAGAAAACATTATCAAGAGCATCCCATACACTTACTTGATGAATCTTAGGTAAACATGTCTCATTCTTACAATGAATAACTCTCAAGTGAAACATCTCACTCTAATGAATAGCTACCTATTGGGTGTTATGGAGTTGTGTACATGCTACTATATGTGATATGTAGCCAAGTAATGTGTCAAGATAGTCCATTGTCTCTACCTAGGCTATTATGTGTGCTATATTGCACAAGTGTAGCCCAATGTCCTTGTCTATGCTATAAGTGTGCCATGTAAAAGGACTCTATTGTAGTAAGATAGCAACATGTGTGCTATACAGTAAAAGTGTGTGTAAGAATAGCACAATGTTCTTGTCTATGATATGATGTGTGGTATGTGAAAGAGTTATATTACATATTGAGAGCACTATCATTAGGAAGTGAATGGGGTATAGGAGGGCCTCTTTATTTGGCAGTTTAAGAAAATGCTTAAAGCTTAAACCAAGTTTGACCAAGCTTAAAATAAAGGGTGCTTAGATTTTTAAGAATGGCATTTCTATATATTTTCACTAAAAAAAGAGGTGGGTAACTGAATTTTAAAATGTCTTTTTCCACACTTCTCTCTCTCTCTCTCTAGCATATAAATCACTCTCTCTCACTTAGATATCATAAAGAAAAGTACTTTTCAACCTTTTCATAGTCAGAAAAAGAGATTTTACACATTCTCTCACTGCATTCTCTCTCTAAAATGTGCAGCCCTCTCTCTCTCTCTCTCTCTCTCTCTCTCTCTCTCTCTCTCTCTCTCTCTCTCTCTCTCTCTCTCTCTCTCTCTCTCTCTCTCTCTCTCTCTCTCTCTTTTCCTTCTTCAAATCATTGAAAGAACATTCTATGTTGTACATCTGACAAAAAGTGCAGATTCTCCAAAGCTGCAGATTTTCTCTCTCTTCCACACTCTCTTCAGTTATTGCTTTCCCTCTCTCCCACTCCCTCTCACTTTCTTTCTCTACCTCTAGCTGTCTACTCTCTCTCTCTCTCTCTCTCTCTCTCTCTCTCTCTCTCTCTCTCTCTCTCTCTCTCTCTCTCTCTCTCTCTCTCTCTCTCTCTCTCTCTCCCCCTCATGCTTTTCTCCCTCCTACTCTCTGTGAGATCAATGGAGAACTCCATTGCCTTTGTGTGCAGCTGCATTTTCTTCTTCAACTATTTGAATTTAAAAAATATTGAGTTGTACTCCCCCTCTCTCTTCCCTCCACAACAAAATCCCTTTATCTCAACTCTGAGAGCTTTTTCCTATCTCCTATCCCTCCATAGCCAGCTCTTTGTGCTTGTACTGCTTGTAACCTTCACCATTACACATTATCCCTCTTGCTTACTTGTTTATTTAGCACCAATGGCAAGTAATCTCCCTCCACTGCAAGATATTACCAATAAGCCAGAACGATATCGCTTAAACGCCGATTTAGAGCAAGAATATGCTATTGTACTCCTTGGAACTTCTAACCCCAATGTTGCAAATCACCTACAAAGTAGTGGATGCAAAGCAATCAACTTATGGGTTGATGGTCACATTTACCCGTTTGATCCTATAACCAATGCAGCACCACCCTTTCGCAATGTCACTGACGTTTTGCGTTTTATTGGACATGGAAGAGATGGGTTGTGGGGATACTGCAGGAGGTTACATTCGGCTTTATTCAATGAAAGAGAAGCAAGAAATCAGCTCTTTGTTGCCTCATCAACATTGCAAGAAAAGCACATGATGGACATTCAACGAATCAGGGGGGAAGCCAATGACAAGATGAAGCAGTTGAACGCTGAGATAATCGAACTTAATAAAAAGCTACAGCAACAAAAAACAGAGCAAGATCGTCGATTGGACAACTACGTTCAACTACAACACACTGCACGTAATATGCGTCAGAGAATAGATCATCTCACACACATTCCCCTCGGCTACTACATTCTTAAGCGCAAGAGACAAGCAATGTCTACGCTATCTTCAAATGGTGGAGCTCGAAAAAAACGAATACGACAAACTAGATAAGGATACGAACGCCAACTTTTGCTTTTACACTTTGTTTGCAGGTTGTTATAATTATGTTTCCATATACAGAAATTTGGCTCGACAAATGATGGGACTCGATTCTGATATCGATACAACCGGACGTACATTATTGCAACATATCATCAAACCAAAGGAGTTGGTGGAGTTATTGGACGATCCATCTAATGTTAGCATTGCCAAAATTTTGCATCAAAAATATATCAGTGAGTTAAAAAGTATTGTGTCACCTCAGGAGATGATGTAGGTGTGTGACAGTGCAGGAATAAGTTTCAAAGCTTATGAAGCTTTGTATAAAATTGTAACAATAGGACACAGAGCAAAAGGTCTTTTCAGATTGCTACCAACACCTTACAGTGTTAGCATTGCCAAACGATGTGCCAACAATGATGTTGCAAGTTTGTTAGGTGGATTTCAATGTGTCAAGGATGTCATGACTGAAGGGGATCGGGGAGCACCACAGACGGAGAGTGAGAGAGAGAGAGAAGGAGACACACACACGATGTGGGTGGGGAGACTGTGAAGTGGCAGCTCCCCCTATACAGTATACTCACTATAAGTATAGGGTAACAGTGGGCGGGCACCCATGACCTAGGCGACCGGTCAAGGCACATAGGCCTTAACCCCAACAACCTCCCACTTAAAGGCCGATGTGCCTTTAAGCAAGATCTACTAGTGTACAACTAATAGAAGGTGAGATATTCTCTCAACCTATGCCCACTGACTCTCGATGAGCTAGTGCATCCGGCTCTACTAATAGACAAACATCCCGCTGCGGAAGCCACACAGAGCTAGCTCCAAGCTCTGCAAAGAGTCTACAAGAGCTCATGCACTCCTGTAACTATCGGTCCAATAACCTCCCCTATGCTCTATGCCGAGATTAGTCCTCATCGAACAACTAATCAACCCTGCTGCAAATGCTCCCATTACAGCTGTTATGTCGAGCCTCGAGATCAACATCTCGTACATGAGGACACCGAACGTTGATGCAACCCTGCCACCTCCAACTCAGAACTCAACTCATGGCAATCCTGTCCCCTATCATAGAGACCATGGCACTCTGACTCCGAGCTCTGGAGTGACTCCTCGTGCCCACCACAAATCACATGTGTACCAAGAGTATCCATCTGTCCTGAATCTGCATCAAGCTCTGGCATAAGCATATCAAGAAATGACTCCACAATAGCCGACATCTCAGCATCCATGTGAGTCATCTCTTTCATCACCTCTGATGACTCATCCTGCTGTGACTCACTAGAGCTGTCCCTCTCTACCTGTGCATCCGTAGACGTAACCTGCACAACAAGGTCACTGCTCTACACTCCATGCAAAGCATCCTGTTACCCACAAGCAAAAGAGACTCGCCTGCTCTCTTGCTGTCTACCTGGCTGCATGATCACAGATACAACACCGTCTCTCGCGTGATCCACATGCAATGGGTAACCTATACCACTCTTAGCACCTCTCGCAATCACTAGCGAACCCAAATGCATCACAAAATCTCGCTCTTGTAGCGAAATCTGACATCCACAATCTCTAAGCTGACCAATCGAGATCAAACTCACTGTCAAATCTGGTACATAGCGCACATGTCATAACAAGTAAGATGCACCACTCAGTAATGACAGTCTCACATCTCCTGCACCTGCTATCGCATGCACCAATCCATCGGTTAAATGTACACTGCCAAGTATCCCGCTAGAATAGCTACAAAACCATTCACGATGTGGCGTGACATAAAACATAGCATCTGCGTCTAGCAACCACTGCGAAGGGAGTGCACTATCTACATGTATAGCATCTCGTGCATAGCTCGAGGTAAAAGTGACATCCCCGTCACTAGTATACTCCGACACTACATCTGCCTCAACAGTCAAAGCAATTGAGTCCATGGCATCACTACATACATCTAAGACTGCCATGTCTCCTACGATGTCGCATACGATGAAAACAACGCCGTCTAACGTGTCCAGAATGACCACAATACCAACATGTCACCTGTCGGCGTACTCGTGAATGTACATGTCTCACACGAGTCCTTGACGACTCAGATCTATCATACATATCATGTAATCTGCGCCAAAGTGCTCTCGAAGTAGTCTCATGCATGACAAGAGCATATACAGATTCCGCAAGGTGCAAAGAGAGCGTAGATAATGCCATCTCCTCTAGCTCCTGCCACTGATCTTCAGACATGTTTGAAGGTCTACCTGCATCACCACTCAATGGTCGATGCAACCCTCGCTGTGTCAATGCATCAAGCATACACTCTCTCCATGCTGCACAGTCTGACCCATCAAACATGCACATTTCGGAGAGATCATAATCTGAGCGATCACCTGTCTCTGCCATGAGCACAATGTAGCAAACTAGAAAGCAAAACCACCTCACCAACAACACCTGGAAACTGTCTACAAATATGGCCAGAAACACAATGTAAAACCTGTGAGACACACTCCAAAATAGAGCTCCCGCAATGTCAATACAAGCCTCGCATGCTCTAGTATCACACTGCAATCTGTGAGCTAATCACCAAGCCCACACTATGCGATATCGATGCATACACATGCACAAATCTCCCACCTGCAGAGAACACCGCACGCAAATGCTGAGTGCAACCCGCAATCTCTACCTAGATCGCATAAATGATATGCATAAAACTCCTAGGAAAATTTCGTCAGAGTTTCGACGCACAATGGCTATCAACACAAAATAACCATTGTCTTGCAAGCTCAATACAATGAGCAATCAATGCGCATCAAACTACACTCCAAATGCATGCACCAATGTCCACACTTTGCATACATCATTGCAAACACATGCAAATCTAGTACACAAATATCTGCTCTACCTGTGACTGCCAAAAAACATGCTCGAGGCATACATTGCCGAGCTCAAAATGCAATCATATTAGTCTCCCTGAGCATCAAACCACATAAGGCATACATCGTATCCTCCCACCTGTGAGGAAACTTGCAGCAAATATCACTCTCACATCTGAGAGCAAACCATGTGTGAAATCCTCGACACACAATAAACAACTGCTGCTGCAGAAAATTCAGCGTTCAGAATTTTAAAATTCTGATATGATGAGCGCATTTGGAGCATGCCAAAACCCCAAGGTAGACTCCTGGATCACATGTATCCGAGTCCGGGTGTGAAAGCTATGCCAAAAAATGCTATTTTGGGCCCAAAAACGCAGCAAAAACTTGCTGCTGCTGCAGAAATTTCAGAGGTCAAAATCAGCTCAAATGGACATCACCGTTGCGTCCGGAACGTGCCAAAACCCCAGGTTACACCTTAACCTTGCATAAATCGCATTCCGTATGCAAAAAACATTATTTTTGGGGCCCGAAAAATGACCTGCGGAAATGAAAATCTGTATTTTTCCTGCAAGTATGGCTGCAAATAACCATACACACTTGCAATACACTCTTCCCTCAAGCTTGGGAATGCCCCTCAAGCTTCCATGAGCACAGATCTGGTGGTTGCTCACCGATCTCAAGCTTCCACCGAAAGCGAGCTCACCATAGCCGAAAGCTCACTCCTCTGTAGCACTCCATCTGTCGCGAAGCCAAAGCTCTGATACCAATTGAAGGGGATCGGGGAGCACCACAGACGGAGAGTGAGAGAGAGAGAGAAGGAGACACACACACGATGTGGGTGGGGAGACTGTGAAGTGGCAGCTCCCCCTATACAGTATACTCACTATAAGTATAGGGTAACAGTGGGCGGGCACCCATGACCTGGGCGACCGGTCAAGGCACATAGGCCTTAACCCCAACAATGACATTAGAAGATGGAAAATCCTTTCGCTACAACGAATTCAACAATGTGTATGTCGACTTGTTGAAACTCCAGGAGTCAATGATCAGATTTTACAAGTTGACACAAGAAGAGTGTGGTGGCAAAGTAATTTTTGTTATGAAACTAGATGAGTGTCAGATTGTTAAAGTCAGTGGATCGAAAGGGTAAGCGTTACAATGACGAACAGGGCCTTGGTAGGTGTCGATGTTGAGTTAAATGAAACATGTGTTTAGGTGTTCAATCAGAGAAGAATATCTGGTGGTTGGCAGCTTTTCATCTCCCAAAAGAAACACATGAGTCCTTGAAGTGGTATTTCAATCATACACCAATTGTTGACATCATTCGGCACAACAAGAAGGACAAAGATTGCAGGTTTCAGACTTGGGTTCGTTCCAAGTTGAGTGGAATTTGGCAGGAGATTTGAAAACTCTTAAGTGCATGTTAGGTTGCAAACATGGTGCAATGACACTCTTTCCATGCATTTATTGCTGCCATAGTAAAGTGTCCATGGGAACCGAGAGCAAGGTTGTCAAAGTCAGCAAATCAAAGAGCGGTAAGGGAAAGGGTGGGAAAGTTGCAGCCAACTCTGTGAAAGGTGTGTCCAATACACAAACAATAAGTAAATCACTACAACAGTGGTTCCAAGGTATTCTTAGTTGTGATCAAAGTGTACCCCCTAATCGAGACATGGATGATCCCAATTGGGATCCTATTTTACCAATTCCACTGATTAATGTGCATGTTTGCACCCTTCATGCTCGTCTGCGAATTCTTGACAAGTTACCAATGTTACATATCAATTATGCTTGGAACATGGAGCCTGCAGAAAGAAGAGAGGAGTGTATAAAGGAACTTGAGTCTATTTTATCAAGTGTTGGTCTACATGGTGGTGCAGTTGAGCTATCCAAAGACAAAAAGACATTTGGTAGTACACAAGATAGACCCAATAAAATATGTATGGGTGGTAGCAAAGCTCGGAATTTGCTATCAGATTATTTGGCTTCTCAAAGTCAAACTGAGTTTCAATTGTGGAAAAAAGTGTGTGACATTACCACATACAAAGGGAACAAAGCTGCTCTTGGAATTAAGTGTGCTCGTGTGTGGCAATCTGTCGATGATATTTTTCGTCTACTTGAAAAAGCAAAGCTGAATTCTGAAGAGATATCCACTTTGAAGTTTGTGATCAACAGCTTCACTTCGCAAATGGTCGATGCTTGGGGAGAAACACACATAACACATTACATGGTAAGTTTCATTTTGTCTTTACAATCAGCGTTACAATATCATTGAACAAAAGCTTGTATTTTTCAACATATTCTTTTTGCACATAGTGCATTTTTTTTCAACACTTTTGGTTCAATGGGTATCTCGAGTAGCCAAGGAATGGAGCGCTCACACTATCAAGCAAAAGCGGTGTATTTTAAGAATACATGTCATGGAGGTGGAAAAAAAAAAGCAATGCGTTACATGAAATGTTCAATTGGTTTTACAGAGTTTTGATAGGGAGACAGAGAAAAAAGACAAGAGTACAAAGGAATTTGAAATGCAGAATAGAAAAAGTTATTAACATTAGGCGATCAAATTCATACCATGCTTCAATAGCAAAAGATCGCTTCCGTGGATGGTTGGCAACAAGGCAAAGAGATGGCAGACGTTGGGTGCAAAATGAATAAATTTTTGATCACCAAAAAAGTTTGTTGTAACCTCGCATTTTGATGTTAATCAATTGTCGACACTTAGTTTTTGACCCGTGTGTGAATTCTCTTTCAATTATGAGTTTATTTAAATTTTTAATCATTTTTTAAGTTTTTATTTTTTTTTTATTTTTGGGCCTATTAAAGTCAAAACTCACTTTTTAAAGTTCATTTCTCATTCGCACGTTCTAGAAGATCCACTCAAGCCAAAGCGAGCACGCACTCATATCTTGATCACGATGGAACCTACTCAAGAGAAAACCAGTATGCACGTCGATGAGACCACCGCGACTCACAACACAACAGATTCAGCGCCCGCACTTGATACACAATCCTCAGCTTCAAATCCAACATCACAACCATCTCCAAATGCCACACAACCTCCTCAACCATCTCATGCACAAGAAGAAACCACTACCACATCCCAACCCCAACCCGCACCGCATACACAGCCCACATCTTCAATTCCAACGCCACAAGCCCATCTAGATACCATGCAACCTCCCCAATCATCTGCTTCACACGAGGAAACCATTGCCACATTGAATCCTGCGCCGCAATCGCATGACGATAACCCAACACCACAACCTGTCACAGAGCCCATCCAACCTCCAAACCCTTCTATTCCAGATGATCAAACTACCATGCGCCAAATTTTTGGGGATATTCCACCGTTACATCAAGCCCACTGCACAGCTTTGTCGGATCCTCCACCAATCTCTGAGATCAACCCTGAGCCACTACAAAATGAGCAGGTTCCACCTGTTTTTCCTACACCTGTTGCTCAAGCAACCTCGCAAACTACACCAATAAAGATGCTTTTCAAACAGTGCGCAAAAAGAAAAACACCAGAGAAGGATAAACGGGCTGCCAAGAAAAGAAAGGAAGAGGCACGCCAGGAACAAGAAAGAGCTGCCAAAGAAGCTGAGAGCAGAGAAAATGAAGAAGCAAGAAGACGAGAGGTGGAAGAATGGGAGGTGGAAGAATGGGAGAGAGCCGAGGCTCAGAGAACTCATTTGGCAAACCTTCAAGCACGAGAGGTGGAAGAATGGGAGAGAGCCGAGGCTCGGAGAGCTCATTTGGAAAACCTTCAAGCACGGGACGAAGCAGAGAGAAGAGCAGCTGAAGAGAGAGCCAGAGAAACACAACAGGCACAGGCTGGCAGCTCTCGGCCACTCAAAGGACCTCAGAGAGCCAAGAAATGTCCAAAGAGAAAGAAGGACAATCTCATAGCTGAAGAGCAACAAACTCAAGCAGACAGGAGAGAAAAGTTTAGAAATGACCCTCCTCAATGGGCCAGACTACCAGCTCCCCCTCCACCACCTGTGGCACAGAAGAAAAGAAGATGGAAGCCAAGAACGGTGACCTTGAGGGAAATTAGAAAGTATCAAAAATCTACCGATCCAATCATACCAAAAGCATATTTTTCGCATGTTGTTAGAGAAATTATGGAAGATTGTAGTGACTCTGTCACTCGACTCCGAGGCAGAGCACTCTTGGCACTACAGGACGTTGCGGAAGACATTTTGGTGCAGCTCTTCAACGACGGTGTTTCCTGTATGGTGCATGCCAAGAGAGTCACCCTCAAAGTGACGGACTTAGCATTAGCAATTAGATTGAGAGATGAAGCCTGTTTATATAAGAACTAGTTTATCCCATGTAACCTTTTTATCAGATTTGTGGCTCTACTGAGAGTTTGTAATCTTTTGAATCAATATCAATGATCAGATTTTGTATCAGTGTCTTGAGTAATTTTAAACTATGTCTTGAGAACTTCAACAATTTTAAGTTGTTATTTGTTAAATGTGCATTTCGACAAAATGCTCAACAATGGATTTTTTTTTTTGAAAGCTGCCAAAACAATGTTCCAAACCATGCAGAATCGTGCTAAAACACCGCAAAGGAGATATACTAGCATGAAAGTGAAAAAAAAAAAATTAAAAGCCCTGTGCACCACGGCGCGCACAGGGCTGTTTTGACCAGGTCAAAATGGCCCTGTGCGCACCGTGACGCACAGGGCTTTTTTTTTTTAATCACTTTCATGCTAGTACAGCTGTATACACCCCTCCTACTACTCAAAAAAACTCAAAAATGAATAAAAATTGAAAAATCTATGTAGACATTGCCTGCAGAATACCAGTACACCAAACGCGATAGAACACTTCAAAAAACAAAACTTTTTTTTTACAAGAGATATTACATCATGGTTTATGCATTTCTTGACGAATTACATCGGTAGGAATTGCAGGAGGGGCTGAATCGACATCAAATGTCTTTACAATTTGGTGTGGGTTTGTAATTCCTTGACCTAAGCTTAAAGCACAGTGGGAAAGGATGGATCCAGGGTGCTTGCTTGTAAATGCATACAAAGCAGCCTCTCTATCGACCAATATACATTTATGGGCGTTTAAAGTGAGAGAGTCTTCAGCAAGGATGGCACTCAAAGCTTTGCACTTGAGGAGCTCCGTTGTACCATGCTTGGAGAAGCCCGTGTATACAACTCTAATAATTGAGGGCCCAAGTGGCTCAGGTAGTGCCACAAAGATCTATCTCTGCCTGTAGGGTTGCTGCGGGAACCACCAGTTCGCATTGCAAATTTATCAATATGATATGCAGTCTGCAAAACAATTTATAAATTTAAACTCTTGTTGTAATGAATTGTACACAAATAATCAAGTTATAATAAGTTTACCTCTGTCTCTTCATCCATCTCTTCAAGTGATTTTTTTGTAAGGTCGATGCTAGAGCAATCATCTTTTCCCGTAGAGATCAAAGGTTTGTGTGGCTGAAAAGCACTCTCAGGAACACTTTCATAGAAAGAGGCACACGATTTGATCTCTACGAGAGTTGAAGCGACGGTCTACACCAATGTTTGTTCATTCTCAGTGGGAAAGAATGAGAGGCCGTCTAAAATACTTTGATCTTCAAAGTCAATTTCAAATTCTGTCTTCTCTTGCTTTCCACTAGGATCCTTCATCCCCTGCATAGATAGCTAGCACAGAGAGAGACTCGTCTTCTCTAAGTCCCAATGTTTTGGCAATGTCATCAAGAAATAGGAAGTGACGACCATCGACGACCACTGCATGTAGAGAAAGAATTTGTAGCTCCGGCACTTCTTCCAACACGTCATCTCCCTCAATCATTCTATCATCCTTCTCAGTTGTACTGGGCTCTTGTAATAGGACAAGTGCCATTGATGCCTCCACCTGCTCATCCACCTCCTCGATAACTTCATTTGACTCCTCAACAAGAGTCACCGTTGGTTTCTTACTGGCTTTGTCTTTTGATTTTCCCTTGTCAGTACCTTCAAGCACAAGCAAAACTAAAACCATGTCCCATGAGATGAATTGAGTGTCAATGTTTCCCATGCCCAGGTCCATGAGGTCTTCCTCATCCTCTGTCGTGTAATCCCGATCAGTGAGCCCTTTAGTGAATCGCAACAATCGATAGCGAAAGTTTTTGTCGGTGGCGTAGAGGTGCTTGAGGAAATCCACTGGCACCCATGCCATGTCAGATCCCTCGAAGACTATGGCATATTCTTCGATGTGTTGTGCCATGTAGTCAAGGAAGCTCTGGAATGCTTCCCCATGAAGATTTGTTGTGGCTTGTATGTCGATGAAGCCTTCAAAGAAATTAATTAAATCGTGTGCTCGATATGCAAGTCCTATCTTTTCCAATTGTGAGAGAAGTGTGTCACTAGATGTGGCCATGGTTTTTTTCGCGAAGAAAATAGATAGAGAGCAGAGAGAGAGAGCTTGAGAGCAAAGAGTCTGAGTTTTGTGAATGTTATAAAAGCTTTTAAAAACTTATAAAGTCACTTATATACTCAAAGTCACTTTTTTTTAAAATGTAAAAAAATTATAAAAATAACTTAAAAGTATACTTTTACTTAATAAACGTGACAAAGCATCAAAAAACACCATTGTGGAAAGCACTTGCATTCCAAATCACTGAAATGGCATTTCACTCATAACGTTGGACATAAGATTTTACACAGAGATAAAATTCAAAACACCAAAATCATTAATAAAATCATAATCTTTTATCAATTACAAGGCTTTACAGAAATACATCACGGAAATGTGATGTTCTCACATAAAAAGCTCTTCTCTTTTCTAGAACGTATAACTTTCTGGTTGATTACAAAGAGATATGGCTCTAACAATGAATATCTAAGATTAAGATACTCGCGAAGATGACTGAGATGCCAATCGTTATTCACTAAGATGTCATGCACTGTATCATCATGGAGACATATTTGCAGGTCAATGGATTCTCTAACTACAACGTCAGAGTCTAGTGCTTCCCATTCTCCCTTCGTCAACTTCCATCTTCTGTATGGAAAAGCCATTGATAAGCTTTGCTTTGCGATATGGTATCTGAAGACCACATTCTCCGCAATTATAGACAACTTGATTCTATCTCCTTGATGGTTGACCACTTTCGTTTCCCATCCAGCTGCAAGAAAAGAAGATATTGCACCTCCCCCTTTGCAGGTCCACATTGTTGGTGTCCTATGAACACTCTGCAAACAGAAAATATGTACAAACATATGAAGTGACATAAACCATGTCAAAGTTGCTTTATGAGAACCATAGGTGCACTTCATTGCTGCATGCACATCCATCTCGATTCTCCTTTTGGTTGCTGCTATTAAAGCACTATCTGGCTTAGGCCATTCAAAACTCTGCAAAGTTGGCAAGTTAACCAGAGAAAGATTGCCATACCCATTTCTTGTAGGTGTGATGTAAGTATGGTCGTAAAAAAAAATGTTTTGTGATGCAAGCTCAGAGGAGGAACAACCAGCATAGAGCAACTTGCCAAGCTCAACATGGATGGCCTCAAAAGTTCTTGTGAAGGACTCTATTGGCTCCCACTCTACAAAATCGGATGGAAAGACATCTGTAAACATTACACAATCAAAGAAATCTTAAAACAACAAAGCAACTTACGGAGCAAAAATCAATAATCAAGAAAATCTAAGACTTTGACAGTGGTGTGAACTTACAATTTGCTGGAAACCTTAGTGGAGTCAACGCTGTCGTTAACTTCAGTTGTGAAGCCACATACACATGTTGAACCTTTGCAAGCCGCTTACCACTTTGGAGTTTTTTAAACTCCATTATTCTTCCCTTCCAATGGTGTGCCCGAGAAGCCATGTGTCTCCTGAAGACCTTGTGTGCGAATCTTGAGTTGGGTTGCATTGTCACCCACATCAACCGTTTGAACTCTGTCCTCACCCAGCACCCACTGTCATCTTGAACATTGCTGCATGACATGGAGTCAATAGCACTCCTGGGTCGTCGAGAAGATAATGGCACAACCTGCACACAACACTTATTGTTAATCGATGAACAACAATGAAAAATATGGACACAACTAACACACATCACTTACTACTATGATATAAAACTTGCAGGTTGGGAAAAGCTTGAGTGGGATACTCAAGCTTCAAAGAGAAAGAGAAATGGTAGATTTAAACAAAAGATATGCTGCAAACTCAGTTATAGATAGCAATGTGTAAGAGACTTACAGAGCAATGGAAATCTTTACCTTGAGGAGCAAGTGCAAGCTTGAGGGGTAAGTTGCAAGCTTGAGGAGCAAGCTGCACTCTTGAGAAGAATGCAGCAACCTTGAGAAGAATGTTGCAAGCTTGAGGAGGGAAAATAGGTTCAAAACTCTGCTGCAGAGGTTTTTGGGAGGGAAAAGTGAGAGAGGGTAAGTGAGAGGAGAAGTGAGAGATGGTACTGATAGAGAAGAGAGAGGAGAAGTGAGAGATGGGACAGTAGAGAGAGGAGATGTGAGAGATGGTACAGTAGAGAGAGATGGTACAATATAGAGAGAAGTGATAGATGGTACAGTAGAGAGAGAGAGAGAGAGTGAATGTTCAGCACGTTTTTGAAGAGACCTTATATTAAGAGAGTGGGAAAAACAAATTGACAGCCTCTAGAGAGAGAAAAGATTGGTTTTCACCCCAATATTTTAGAAAAAGGCTCTATTTTTATCATTTATAAGAGTTTCTCTCTTTATATTTTATGAAAGAGTACAAGTTTGACCAAACCTGCCACACCCACCATTTTTGTCCACATGGCATCCACCCATTAGCCCAAACCCTAACCCCATTTTTAATCCCATGGAAAATAAAGAGGCCCTCCTACACCCCATTCCCTTCCTAATGGTGTGCCATATACCGTTAGCGTGTGTAATAAGAGGCCAATGTCCCTATCTATGCTATTATGTCATAGTATTTCTTGCAGTATGAGTGCTATATAGCATAACTATGTGTAATAATAGCCTGATGGTCCTATCTATGCTATTATGTGTGCATGTAGCAGGACTCGATCAGAGTATGACAACATCATGTCTGCTATATAGCAGACATGTGTGTATAATAGCACAATATACCTATCTATGGTATTATGTGTGCTATCAGATTATATAATATTATGAGAGCACTATGTGTGTTACATAGTAGATGTTAGTGTAATAGTAGCACGGTATCCATGCCTATACTATTATGTGTGCTATGCAAAGTGTGATATGTGTAATAATAGCACAATATCCCTGTCTATGCTCTTTTGTGTGTTATGTAGAAGAACTGTGTTATAATATGAGAGCACTATGTGTGCTATATAGCAGACATGTGTGATGTGTGTGTAATAACAGCTCAAAATACCTATCTATGCTATGTGTATTATATAGAAAAATTGAGCATGTAATGAAAGCTGAGTTATCTATCTATGCTATTATCTGTGCTATGTATCATAGCTATATGTATTTATACCAATGCATCGGAAGCTATGCTATTATGTGTGATATATAGCAAAATGTAATTCTAATGCATTTTTTTTCAAGCAGACAAAGTATTTCTTGAAGTTTAAAGATAGCCACCCACATGTGACAATTGGGCAAAGGTCCTTTGAGAAGCTGAAGCCTTGGTTCGTGTGAAAGTTGAAAGATCGAAATACTTGCTGTTGTGTTTATCATGTACGACTGATGAATCTCAAAGATGCGTTTAATGTTATGCACTCATCTGCTTTTGGTTTTCATGGGAGTTCATGTACATGTAAATGCAATGTTTGCAAATCAGATGGGGTGAATGCAGAATGTCTCGCTATTGAGCACTCGTTTTCAGGGATCATGAAGTTGTGGGAATCATGCGTATGTACAAAGGTTGAGGGGGATATGTTCCATAAACACACCTGCTTGATGGGCCAATGCAAAAACTGTGGTGTGGAAAAGCTCAGCCTTTGTCCACGAGAACATGCAGAGATGACAAAGACACTTCCACTGCAAGTCTTCGAGGACATTAAAGTTCAAACTAAGCATGGTCTAAGTAAGAGAAAGATGTTGTCACTCAAATAGGTGGCTTTAAGTGAGCTGACATGGAGGATAAAATACGACATTAGAATCTTCATCGAGCACAATTTCACTTACAGATGGCAGGCACATCAATACAGAGAATGTTTGAAGGTGTTTCCTTCAAATACCATTATATTTGTAGTAGACTTTGCTGAAAATTACTCGTTCAAAGAGCAAAATGAAGTACAATCCATGCATTGGCATATATATCAATGCACCATCCTTGTTCACATAACATACATGCGTGACAATGAAGATGACAGTAATATCAAGCATATGCATTTCTACATCTCCGATGATAGGCAACCTGATACGATATTTGTCCAGCATTGTTTTCTTCTTTGTGATCAGTGGCTTAAAGACCAGGGGCTGAATTTCAAGAAGCACTGGGTGTGGTCAGATGGTGCAGCCTCGCAATTCAAGGCTGCAAGGCCATTTTACTTTGTTGCTAGATATTACCAACTAACAGGTACAGAGATGACATGGAATTTTTTTGGCTCTAGCCATGGTAAGGGGGAGCATGATGGCACTGGTGTTGTGATAAATAGAGCCCTTACACATGAACAACTCAAGAGTAATGGAGTTGCAGACATGGTTGCATTTTTTACGAGAACAATGTCCAATGCTGCATGTAGCTCTTATGCACAATCCACTAAAGCAGGTCCTACTATAAACAGGAAATTTTGGCTAGTAAAAGAGACAGAAGTGGACAGGTCTAATCTATTGGGTTGGGAGAGAGTACCAGTATCTCGATCACTCCATTGCATTTCAGGCTTTTGTCGCCGTGATCCTACTCAATTAAGGACCAGGCGGCTTTCTTGTTTTTGTGATGCTTACATGAAGGGCCATTGGAGGACTTGTTCCAGCAAATCATATGCAGGCAAGTGGACACATAAGGCATTGAAACCACTCTCTGAGGTACCAGAAGAGATTGAGGTACCAAAAGATGAAGCTGCAATGTTTGAGGGATCCCAGGATATGCTGAGTGAGTATCTCATTGAAGGTGATAACTTTGCAGTCAATGCAAACGCTGGCAATGCAGAAGGTGTAGAGTTCTTTCTTTTGAGATGTACAAAGAGAAAATGGATGATGTTAGGTAAAGGCGGTGTGCCTCACGGTGCTTTGCCCGTGTCCGTCGTCCAATGTCCGGTTGCCCACATTTATCTCCTTATTCTTTATACATACAAAGAATAAGGAGATCTCACTCACACTCTCACATGGTACTCATACAGTGAGATTTGGGAGCTCCACCCACATCCTGTGTCCTCCTCTCTGTCCCTCTCTCTCTCTCCTTCTCACTCTCCGCACACGCACCGCATCCGCGCACTCACAATTGGTATCAGAGCTATGGTGACCGCGGAGAGCACGATGGCTTTGAAAGCTTCGAGGCGATAGCTCGCTCGCTCTCGGCGATGGAGGATGATGTTAGGTAAAGGCGGTGTGCCTCACGGTGCTTTGCCCGTGTCCGTCGGCCAGTGTCCGGTTGCCCACATTTATCTCCTTATACTTTATACATACAAAGAATAAGGAGCTCTCACTCACACTCTCACATGGTACTCATACAGTGAGATTTGGGAGCTCCACCCACATCCTGTGTCCTTCTCTCTGTCCCTCTCTCTCTCCTTCTCACTCTCCGCACACGCACCGCATCCGCGCACTCACAATTGGTATCAGAGCTATGGTGACCGCGGAGAGCACGACGGCTTTGAAAGGTTCGAGGAGATAGCTCGCTCACTCTCGGCGATGGAGAGATTAAGAAATCTTGGAAGCTTTATGAGAATGCAATGGGAGCTTGTGAGCTCAGTTGAGAGTCATGTATGCTCTTGTGGAAGCTCAGAAAGGAGTGTGGAAGATTGTGTATAAGTGAAGGTGCTGCCATAAAAACTGTGTGCGCAGCAGCACTGTTTTCAGATTCGTTTTTCTCCTTGTAGAATGCAAATTTGAGAATTCTGTCGCCAAGCCTATCCGTTTCGACGTGGTCTACAACTTTGCAGAAGAATTTTTTTTCAAATTCCTCATCATTTTGCTGATATTCAGCTCCGACTGACTATATACAGAAATTGCATGTTTTTTGTTTTCGCATAGTGTGAGAGTTTGATGCACTTTTGGAAGCACGGCAGGTGCTCGAAGTTAGGTGCATAAATTTTGAACTGAAGATGCAATTTCATCTTGTGCAGAGATTATGGTTTGAGGGTTTTTGGTAGATTTGGGCAACGAAGTACGGAGGCGTTTACACACCACCAAAGCGGTCTCTTGAGAAACGCAATTTTTTTTGGGAGCACACAGATGGAGCTTCTTTCACTGATTTTCACAGTATACTTTGGCAGTGATTTTGTGCTTCGATTCATAGTCTTTGCGGATGGTTTGCATATGGTTATGGCACATGGTTGATGCCCATTATACATGCATTTTCGCGAGCACTTTCAAGTGCCGGTGAGCTCTCTTAAGAGCATTGTTTTCGCATTGATCAAGTTTTCGGATTGCAACTCTTTTGGCGCTTGCTTATGCGCGGTCACTCCATTGATGTACATTGAGTGCAGATTGCCATTGTATGTGAAAATGTGGAGCCATTTTGGCATTTCTACTCATTGGCATTGAGTAGTGTTATGGTTTATGGTAGAGATTGTACTTGAGTTTTTTCTCAGTTTTCAGAGGAAACTCTGCCGGATTTTTCCCAGATTCTCGCCATGGTTTATGCGTATTTGCAGTTTGCTCTCTATAGTGGTCGATATATTCCCACTTTGACAGTGATCGAGTGTTTACTCTCACTTTGACAGGTTTTGTTAGTTTAGACACAGTTTGGTGTTCTTGTATCGACTCTCGCAAGAGTGAGGAGTGTATCCTTCTTTGCTTGAGACAGTGGTTTTCTCTCGGGTGGGAGAGTCTTGTGATCTCGAGCATTATGTGCCATAGTTTTGTCATGGAGACACTTCAGGTTAGAGGCGGTTCTCGTTCACGATAGCGACTGACATGTTGGCACTGCGGCCATGATGGGCATATTAGGCGTCATTGCTTCAGGCGTATGAGGCAACGAAAGAGACAAATGCATGGTGCTACTATGAGGACAGATGCTAGAGAGTATGCATGTGACGGGCATGTCACTTTTGAGTCTAGCTTGCCTTCAGACTACTTTGTGTCTTGGGATAGCACATTGTCTACGCGTTTTCTTCTAAACGAGCATGCAGTTTTTCACGTGACGCCACGTCGTGATTTGTTTTGCTCTTTCTCTAGTGGGAGACTTGGTTGCGTGCAGTTTGTTGATGGTTCAGCATATGACATAGAGGGTGCTGGAGATGTATGTATTTCTTTACCTAGCTATGCATTTCTTACGCTACGAGATGTACGTTATGTATCAAGACTCAGTCAGAGTCTCATTTCAGTGCGTCAGTTGCAGAGTAGTGGACATTGTGTACTGCTTGGAGAGCGGTCATTTCAGATGCATAGGGGATCACTGGTCATAGCCAGAGGTGCTAGGAGTGGTTTTGTATACCCTTTGCATATTTCTGACACACAAGGCGGTGTAGTCTTTGGGATTTGTAGCCATGTTTGGAGCGAGAGACAAGACGTGTCTCTTTTGCGAATGTGCTGCATGGAGAGCAGGTTGTGCATTTGTCTTGTAGTGACGTTTACGCAAACAGTAGTATCTCTGGGGATGCACAGCTTGGCCAGTCATCAGTTGAGGTGACATTAGTTGAGACAGAGACCAATGCATTGTTCTATGATGTGTCTGATACGTTTGAGGGCGATAGTGTCCTTTAGACAGTTGTGTGTGATGCAGTGGTGCTGATTTTTCGATTTTGCAGTCATTCTCAGCAGATATGCCTTTGCCAGAGGATGCTGACATAGTGATGCATAGTCAGGTGGTTCTTGATGAGGATGTATATGGCACTGAGGTTGCTGACAGGGATTGGTTGGCACACATAGTGCATGTTTCATCGGCTTTCGGGTCTCTCATGTCTGACCTTTTGGTTTCGAGACCTGATCTTGCTTATGCGGTTGGTGCATTTGCCATGGGAGTTGTCAGTCGTGCAATGACTGACACTGGCATTGTGCATTGTGGAGCCATGCAGGTCGTCACTCGATACATGTATCATGAGTGTCATTGTAGCTCTAGGCCTAGTGGTATGCATGTTGCATCTACACTAGAGCATGTTTGGAGTGAGCCAATGGGCATTGTTGAGAGTCGTCATCTCTCACCTCTTGTATATACTAGTTGTAGGCTAGTCTTCTCGCCACTTATCGGCACACAGCCTATAGTGGGAGAATGTTAGATAAAGGCGGTGTGCCTCACCGTGCTTTGCCCGTGTCCGTCGGTCAGTGTCCGGCTGCCCACATTTATCTCCTTATTCTTTATACATACAAAGAATAAGGAGCTCTCACTCACACTCTCACATGGTACTCATACAGTGAGATTTGGGAGCTCCACCCACATCCTGTGTCCTGCTCTCTATCCCTCTCTCTCTCCTTCTCACTCTCCGCACACGCACCGCATCAATGTTAGGTAAAGGCGGTGTGCCTCACCGTGCTTTGCCCGTGTCCATCGGCTAGTGTCCGGCTGCCCACATTTATCTCCTTATTCTTTATGCATACAAAGAATAAGGAGCTCTCACTCACACTCTCACATGGTATTCATACGGTGAGATTTGGGAGCTCCACCCACATCCTGTGTCCTGCTCTCTGTCCCTCTCTCTCTCCTTCTCACTCTCCGCACACGCACCGCATCTGCACACTCACAGATGACAGATTGCATCTTAATAGATAAGTGGAAAAACAAATGTGATAAAAACACTTATGTTGTCACACGGTGTTATTATCAACAAGAGGGGGACCCAAATCATTACACTCTACTTGATGATAGGGGAGTTACTAACCTGTACTCTCACCTTGTTCGGGCAATCAAGTTTGACATGCCTTTGGTAGATGCTACCTCAAAGACATATTATTTATCTTCGGAACTACATGAAACCATTTACAATGCCATGCCCTATGAAGCAGCATGATACCTATTTAACAGGCTTATATTATGTTACATATAGCCTTCACCATTCAGTACCTCCTTACACATGTCCATTGTGCTATGTATCACATAGCACACAACCACATAGAGCACATAGCACAGAATCACACACATTTCAGAAAATGAGGTTACTATTGTGAACATGTTGCACCTTGAAAAAAGTTAGCCAAGATATTTGTCGAAAACGATTGGGAAGAAAACATTATCAAGAGCATCCCATTCACTTTCTTGATAAATCTCAGGTAAACATGTCTCATTCTTACAATGAATAACTCTCAAGTTAAACATCTCACTCTTATGAATAGCTACCCATTGGGTGTTATGGAGTTGTGTACATGCCACTATATGTGATATGTAGCCAAGTAATGTGTCAAGATAGTCCATTGTCTCTACCTAGGCTATTATGTGTGCTATATTGCACAAGTGTAGCCCAATGTCCCTGTCTATGCTATAAGTGTGCCATGTAAAAGGACTCTATTGTAGTAAGATAGCAACATGTGTGCTATACAGTAAAAGTGTGTGTATCACATAGCACAATGTTCCTGTCTATGATATGATGTGTGGTATGTGAAAGAGCTATATTACATATTGAGAGCACTATGTGTGCCATATAGCATAAGTGTGTGTAATAAGAGGCCAATCTCCCTATCTATGCTATTATGTCATAGTATTTCTTGCAGTATGAGTGCTATATAACATAACTATGTGTAATAATAGCCCGATGGTCCTGTCTATGCTATTATGTGTGCCATGTAGCAGGACTCTATCAGAGTATGACAACATCATATCACCAAAATAAAATTACATCATTCAATCATTAGGTTTAGAGAACTTTGAACATGTCATTTTTTTGTATAGTAATTGTAGACGGCTGGATAGTTTCACTATGTGGAAACGTTCTCTTAGGAGATGGGCAGCGAATTGCTTAGTAGTTATTATGGTAATTACTACAGTAAATCCGAAGTGTATAAATAGGGCCCATTACATTGTAATCGGGTTGGCAATTGTTATCCTTTGGGTTAGCACTTTGGCTACCACTACAACGCTAAATGAAGATATCGACGCGTATATATCGACGGCCATGCTTATCCACGTGTATATCGACGTCATTAGCGTGCGTCGCTATACACGTCGCAGTGTGCGTCGATATACGCGTGGAAAGGCTTTATTTGCCACGCGTATTGCGACGGTTATAGCGACGCGTATAGCAACGCAAAAAAATTTGGGGAAAAAAAACGAAACCCACGCGCAGGGGCCATTTTCACCTGCTCGGATCTTGGCCAAAACCTGCTGCGCAGGTATTATGTCCATCTCCACCCTCCCCAACCCCTCTCTCTCTCTCTCTCTCTCTCTCTCTCTCTCTCTACCTCTACATCGTGTGTGTGTGTGTGTGTGTGTGTGTGTGTGTGTGTGTGTGTGTGTGTGTGTGTGTGTAGGAAAGAGAGAGAGAGAGAGAGAGAGAGAGAGAGAGAGAGAGAGAGAGAGAGAGAGAGAGAGAGAACGGTGTGTGTGTGTGTGTGTGTGTAGGAAAGAGAGAGAGAGAGAGAGAGAGAAAGAGAGCGGTGTGTGTGTGTGTAGGAAAGAGAGAGAGAGAGAGAGAGAGAGAGAGAGAGAGAGAGAGGTGTGTAGGAAATAGAGAGAGAGAGAGAGAGAGAGAGCGGTGTGTGTGTGTGTAGGAAAGAGAGAGAGAGAGGTGTGTGTGTGTGTGTGTGTAGGAAAGAGAGAGAGAGAGAGAGAGAGAGAGAGAGAGAGAGAGAGAGAGAGAGAGAAATGTGTGTGTGTGTGTGTGTGTAGGAAAGAGAGAGAGAGAGAGAGAGAGAGAGAGAGAGAGAGAGAGAGAGAGAGAGAAATGTGTGTGTGTGTGTGTGTAGGAAAGAGAGAGAGAGAGAGAGAGAGAGAGAGAGAGAGAGAGAGAGAGAGAGAGAGAGAGAGAGAAATGTGTGTGTGTGTGTGTGTGTGTGTGTGTGTGTGTGTGTAGGAAAGAGAGAGAGAGAGAGAGAGAGAGAGAGAGAGAGAGAATGTGTGTGTGTGTGTGTGTAGGTAATCAAAGAGAGAGAGAGAGAGAGAGAGAGAGAGAGAATTAATGTATGCTTAGAAAATTAAAATTAAAGAAAAAATAAATAAATAGAGAAATGAAATGAAATGTTATATTAACGTCTTCGAAAGGCCAAAGTGACCTATGAGACATGAAACAAGAAAGTTACAATGTGATGGATCTGATACAAAGTCAGAGTAAGAAGATGATAAAATAAAATATTATGGAATCCTAAACTGTTGGGTGTGGACTAAACGGCTAAACGAGCTAGTTGGGATAGGTAGATCTCCTCCATGGTCAGTACTCTGACCGGGCGTTGTGCATGTCGAGCCAAAATGACCTAGCTAGATCCTCTGATGCAGCCTCTGTCGATGTTGTGTAGTCCTCCGCAGTCGTGGGCGTCTAGATCTCCCTAGATCAGTCGCTCGTTCGATCATTAGAGAGATAGGGAAGTAGAGAGCGAGAGAGAGAGAGAGAGAGAGAGAGAGAGAGAGAGAGAGAGAGAGAGAGAGAGAGAGAGAGAGAGAGAGAGAGAGAGAGAGAGAGATAGTAAATAGAGAGATAGAGAAAGAGAGTTATATATATATATATATAGAGAGAGAGAGAGAGAGAGAGAGAGAGAGAGAGATAGGGAAGTGGAGCTCCAGGAGTTATGGCAGAGAGATAGGAAAATAGGGAAATAGAGAGAGAAAGAGAGATAGCGAGAGCGAGATCGAGAGAGAGAGAAAGAGAGATAGCGAGAGAGAGATCGAGAGAGAAAGATAGATAGCGAGAGAGAGATCAAGAGAGAAAGAACAAGAGATAGGGTACGTAGACAGAGAAGAAACTATGGAACTAAAAGAGGCAAAGGGGTTTTGCTTGCTACATGCATTTCCATGTACACCTGGGAGGGCATGTATGTGTCTACCCATATAGGATTTGACCAATAAAGACGAGATTTTGACCCGATGGTCCTGATCTCCGTACACCTCTGGACCGAGGTGTACGGAGATTGGGCAAGACTAGAGAATGCGAGGTAGTTTACATTGTGAGGAGTATATATATATATATATATATATTAAAACAACATTCATAATCATTGTAGATGGCAACGTCATCAACTAACATGGAGGAAAAGATTGCATGCTCGTGCACGCTCTGCAAGTATCAAATCCTGCGCAATCGTAGGATATGTAATGAGCATGTGCACAAGTACGGAGAGTTTGCTAGAGAAACCGTACAGAATCTGCGATACGACTCCTACGGAACGTGCATTGATTTCCGCGACATAGCACCTACATCTGAGAGAGAGAAAGAAAAAAGATTATGCGTGAAGGTCCAACGAATATAGAGCCACGGATGGAAGCAAAAAAGGGCTTACAGACAGAAGACGACGGCATGGAGGAGATGCTGGATGCTTTCTTCCAGACAAGCGAGGAGAACGCGAACGAAGCAGCACAGAAGCCGTGCGCCTATCTCCTGAAGACATGTTGAGGAAGTTGGCACGTCAACCAATCTATGAAGGCGCCAAAATATCTTTTCTTCGTACTTGTCAGGCGTTTTTGAATCTTCACTCAGTGTACGGGTGGTCAGATGCAAGCATCACTGCTTTCTTTAGGTACTGAGGCGGTCCGGGGCGGGCAACAAGAGAGGCGACCTCTAAACACCCCTCAAGGCTCCCGTCCTGCTCAATTGGGGCTGGGGCAACTACAAGCACAACAAAACAGCAAACCCACAGCCAAACCCAAATAAGATAGGGGCACCACCTAGTTATGGTATGCGAACTAGGACGCAAGAGAGATTTTGGTACAACCAAGAAGATGCACCACACAACACACACAAGCAACCTCACACCAAGACACACACAAAATGGACCAGAGAGAGCTAGAGCAAAGGGAAGAGAGAGAGAAAAGGATCTTGCGTAATACCTTATTTGTGACTTGCAAATGGAGATGGTTTGTTATGATGCTATCGTAGAGCTTGTACAAAAACTCACTCAATGCTTAGTGATTGCTAATCATTGCCAAAACACACACACACACACACTGTCTTAGGGTGTGGGAGACCTCTCACCACAATAACCTCTTACAATGGACACAAAATTGGCAATGAAAAACACACTAAAACACTTTCTAAAATCAAGATCAACCGATAGAAACTCAAAATACACAAGTCACCTTGAATTCACCAAACCATATTGCACAAATGGAAGGACGAAGATTTGAACGTCGAATCACGCCTTTGATGCACCATACCTCAATTTATTGATGATGAAGGAGCATATACAATAGTGGTTTTGAGATTTGAGGAACTCACGCTCTCTCACTTGCAATGTGTAGCTTGAAGGCTTCTCTCACACCAAGAGTGAAGCCCACAAGTGGTTGCTACACCTAAGTCTCTCCTCACGCATAGAGTGTTGGGGTGCTATGTGAGATGTTGGAAGTTGTTTTACAAGAAGGAGAGGGGCCTATTTATAGGTTGGAGACCCCTCATTAAGATTATTAGAAATCCTAATTTACAAGCTAACAAATCAGGATTATGATTTTTTGAATATCAAAACATTGCGGGCCTTCTTTGTCTGCTTGAGTCATGGATGTGGGCTCAAAAAAGAGCATTATTGATGGTAGATAAGGTGAAAGTAAAGTTTTAAGTAAGAAGAGAGAGAGAGAGAGAGAGAGAGAGAGAGAGAGAGAGTTACTTTGTACATGTCTTGAGGTGAGGTGTCTTTTATGGTTAGGTCAATGCTATTTTGTGTTAGTATGTTAGTGGTTAGTGTTAGTAATCACTAGAAAGTTAATGATATATTTACAATGGGTAGAATGGGGGGAATGGTTGAAGTAAGATGGTTGAATGAAGTGAGCAAATCTTTGTGATGGTAAAGCTTGAAGAAGTTTTGGACTTACTTGTATAGGTTCTCAAAATGACTATCGATCTTCTTCTTCGTCTTCCCTTCTTCACGCCACCGCCGCCAAGGTTGATTATCGTGATGAAAATGGTAATTCCGTTGATGAGATTTCTTGATTTGCAGAGGTTAAGCATGGTACACATGCTGAATTTATGTATATATATAAGGAGTAAGATGGAATTGTACTTTGGAGATAATAGAGAGAGGCATAGAGATGGTGTATGTACATGGAGAGCTCATATGAGAGCTATGGGAGTAAGTGGGGAGATTAATGGTGAAGAAGGTGAGAGAAACCATTGAAGGTGCAGGTTTGAGTGAGGGATTGAGAGGAATGTGTGTGTGTGTGTATGTGTAGAAGTGTGGAAAGAGGTGAGAGAAGACTATGGGCTACTTGTGAGAAAAGTGGGCAGACTGCGGTCCACTCAAAAAATCATATCTCACCGGTGGTTGCTTCAAAAATCACCAAAATTTTTGAGGTGATTATTCAGATTTTGTTCCACATTTTCTCTTTTGACCACCGCTCCAAATTCGGAGTGGAGATGGGTGCCAAAAATCTCACCAAAAAGCCTGTTTTTATGCCTGCAAAAGTCTTTTAGTGGCCCCCTCCTTTGTTGAATTTGTACAATGCATCCAAGAGTGAGCCCCTCCTTTGTCATATCATAATACAAAGCATCCAAGTTTCCCTTGACACATGCATGGAGGAGGATTATTGGTGAATAAAGAAATATATACATGGTGGGACTAGTGTATGGACTATTCATGGACTAGTACTAAGATTCATTTGAGATGACACCCAAGGAAACAAATTTTCTGCAGTGAGAATTACAAAAGGTTTTGGTAGCAAGTAGGATCTAAAATTTCTCACCGCAAACATGAGAGAAAGCATCATGAGTTCTGCTTCTGTGTAGCTTCTCTCCAAGGCATTCATGACCCTACTAGCAAAGTAGATGGGTCGCATCCTGGTACTGTGGGGATCTTGTTGTAGCAACACATCACCAATTGTTTCCTTCCCAACACTAGAGCTAACAAAGAATGTGTACTCCCAACAAGGAGGCATGAGTGTTGGTAGCTCTGACAAAATGACTTTAATGTTACAAAAGTACTCTTCAAGCTCATCAGACCATGCAAATTCTACTTGTTGTGTCAACTTTTGCAAAGGGTGAAGTAACTCCAAGGCTAAGTGAATGAAGCGTGACATATACTTCACCTTTTGAATGAATGAGATGACCTCCTTAAGACTCTTTGGTGATGGTAGCTCAATGAGAGCTTTTGGCTTTGCTGGATCCACCTCAATACCTTTATAGGAAACCTTGTGACCAAGCAAGATCACTTCATCCTCACCTATGTGACACTTGTCGGGGTTGAGCTGACCTCCCATGTCATAAAGCTTCTTCAATCCTTCTTCTACCCTTTGTAGATGCAATGATTTTGAGCTATAAATGCAGAAATCATCAATGAACACCCTAATTGACTTTCCAAAGAATGCTTGAAACACCATGTTCATGAAACGTTGGAATGTTGTAGGAGCATTTTTCAGACCAAATGGCATGACTCTAAAAGCATAACAACCCCAAGGAGTGATAAAGGTTGTTTTCAATTGATCTTCCAATGCGATACCTATTTGAAAGTAACCTGAGTATCCATCACACACAGTGTACTTCTCATGACCAGCTACCTCATTTAGTATCTCATCTTGAAATGGGAGGGGAAAGTGATCTCTTTTTGTTGCCTCATTGAGTGGACGGTAATCCACACACACCCTCCACTTACCATTTTTCTTAGGAGTGACAACAACGGGAGAGACCCACTCTGAATTCTCCACTGGATAAATGAAACCTGCTGCTAGAAGCTTTCTTACCTCCTTGAGTAAAGCCTGCTCCTTGATGACTCCTAGCCTTTGTAGCTTTTGAGCCTTAGGTGTGGCCTCTGGCTTCAACTCAATTTTGTGTTGAATAGCATCTACTCCACGCACATCAGTGTGGTCTTTAGCAAAAAGCTTAGGAAATTTCCTTAACACACCTTTGAACTCCTCTCTTTCATCCTTTGTAAGTGTTGTAGACAACATACCTTCTAACATTCCTTCATCTTCCACATTTTGGTTCTCTTGGGAACCTACCTCCTCCAACCCTTGACAAGAGGTCTCTTGGTTGGTTGGCTTAAACCTTACCCCCATGACTTCGATTGAAGACTCCTCTTCAGTAATGCTGCCGCTACTTTCTTCTTCCGAAGTGCTATTGGTCCAACCTTCCTCCATCTCACCTTGAGATGATTCTTCATGGAGCTCCTCTTGGCGTTGCTCCTTCATGTCAAAGACAACCTTCTTATGATTGTCATTCCTGCAAATTAATTTTCCACTCTCCCAATCCTGCAAAGCTCGCATTTTCATTAGCCATGGTCTTCCTAGGATAAATGGATAACCACTTCACTTGGTCGACATAACATAAAAATCCACCGCCTTCTTAATCCCAAAAGCCTCTACAAAAACATTTTTACAAATGCCTACACACCTAGATTTGCTATTGTTTGCCATCTTCACTTTGATTTCAGGTATCTCATGAATGTGCATACCTAATCTTTGCATGAGTCCTTCTGTCATGATGCAAATTTGTGCACCCCCATCCACTAGACCTTTCCTAACCAATCTCCCTTTTATGTAACAATCTAGCACAAGTGTAATATCCTCATTCATTTTAGCATGCGCAATTTTTACAAAAGGCACACTCTCTTTTACCTTTCTCCTAGTGCTAACTGCCTTTGTTAAATCCCTCCTAACTTGTGGACATAATGCAAGAAATTGACGCCATGCGATATCAAGACCCTTACCTCTCATATCTTCCAACAAGTTGTATGGAGCCATACCATGTCCAAGAGGGAAGTCTTAGAGATTGATACGACGTCGAGTTCTCTTAGCTTCCTTGGTCTCCTTTGCCTTCTTGCCTCGTCCATGGTCACTCTGTGATGTGACACCTTCTTTCTCTTTACCTTTTCCTCGGCCACGCTTAATGCCATTTGCTTCCATGTCAACCTCTCTTGAATTTGTCACCTCTACCACATGCACATTTGGGTCTGGCAAAGGTGGAACTCCTTCCACTCCTTGTGGAGGTGGTCTTGCTCCATTTGGCCTTTGTAGAAGTCGTGGTTGCTGACTAGTTCCTTCACCTGCATTCATCACTGGGTAATTCAAGTTAGGTCTCCCTGGCTCCCCACGGGGCCAAGGACAATTATACATTCCATGTCCAGACTCACCGCAATTCCAACATTGCAAGACTCTCCTAGGTCGTGAATCTCGCTCTTCAGACTTCTTTGCTTGTCCCTTTGGACCTACAGCTTGTGCAAGGTGAATTGACAAGCTGCTTTAAGATTCATTTAACTTCTCAATCACTTCTGCCGTTACCTGAGGAAGCTCCCTAGATGTTGATGCTTGTGACTTACCTTTGGGTCTAAGACCTTCTATTGGAACCTCCCCCCTTAAGCACTTGAGTTTCCTATATTTCTCAGCAGCCCAAGTTTCAGTTGCTTCAAAGGTAGCAGGTGCACCGGCCTCAACTTTTATCTTAAGGTCAGGAAAGAGTCCGGCTATGAACCTCTCCTTCTTTAGGAACTCTGCACCATTACCAGGGTTAGCAACATTTCTCACCCATACAGCCCAAAGACATAGAAACTCTTGCTTGTACAAGTAGTAGTCATCTAAGTCTTTTTGCTTATCATAAACAATGTCTTGCCATAGTTTTTGAGTGTTTTGGGGATCAAAGAAGTATTTCTTGAAACGATTCAAAACTTCTGTGTAATTCCCCTTAACTTCCTCAGGCAAAGAGTCAAACCAAGTGCTAGCATCTTTCCTAAGGACCGCCTCAAAAATTCCTCTCCAGGCTCTCCAAAGAAAAGAGGATATCCAGACATTTGGCGTTGGCTCTCCATTGAATTGATTTCAAAGCGATGCACGTTTTTTGTTTTTTCTTTCTTTAAAATATTTACACAATAATATTTTCTAGATTGCAACCTATTCTACAACAAAATACAAATATTCACATCAAATGACCTATGATAATCAATAAGAGGTAGAATGACAGGGTTTGGTAACGCGAGAATTTCTCCTACTCTTTGGGCACCAAACATGAACACCATACGTTGTTGAAAGTGGATCTTCCTACTAATTGCAACGTTTATTCTAATGTGTGGAGTGAAATGGAAGGGAAAAACCTCTATTCATGGGCCATTATCCATGGTCTATGCATGACCTAATGCTTAAAACAAAACAAAAATATAGACGTCCACACTAAGGTCGTACCTAATGAGAGGCAAAATAAAGGGATTTACTGATGCGTTTATCTCTGCCAACCTAAGGGGCCCTAAAATTCTATGGATTACATGTTGAAATTGCAACCTAGTACTAACAGATATGTGTACCTTTTGCCTTGCAATCGGAATGAAAGGATCATATAGATTCTCGTGATTCCTGCAACCTACTTGCCTATGCTAAAGGTTGAACCTACACAAAACATACACAACTTGGTTCCTCCGTGGGGGCACCAAAATTGAGGCGGTCCGGGGCGGGCAACAAGGGAGGCGACCTCTAAACAGCCCTCAAGGATCCCGTGCTCCTCAGTTGGGGCTGGGGCAACTACAAGCACAACAAAACAGCAACCCCACAGCCAAACCCAAACAAGATAGGGGCACCACCTAGTTATGGTATGCAAACTAGGACGCAAGAGAGATTTTGGTACAACTAAGAAGATGCACCACACAACACACACAAGCAACCTCACACCAAGACACACACAAAATGGACCAGAGAGAGCTAGAGCAAAGGGAAGAGAGAGAGAAAAGGACCTTGCGTAATACCTTATTTGTGACTTGCAAATGGAGATGGTTTGTTATGATGCTATCGTAGAGCTTGTACAAAAACTCACTCAATGCTTAGTGATTGCTAATCATTGCCAAAACACACACACACACACACTGTCTTAGGGTGTGGGAGACCTCTCACCACAATACCCTCTTACAATGGACACAAAATTGGCAATGAAAAACACACTAAAACACTTTCTAAAATCAAGATCAACCGATAGAAACTCAAAATACACAAGTCACCTTGAATTCACCAAACCATATTGCACCTTGAACGTCGAATCACGCCTTTGATGCACCATACCTCAATTTATTGATGATGAAGGAGCATATACAATAGTGGTTTTGAGATTTGAGGAACTCACGCTCTCTCACTTGCAATGTGTAGCTTGAAGGCTTCTCTCACACCAAGAGTGAAGCCCACAAGTGGTTGCTACACCTAAGTCTCTCCTCACGCATAGAGTGTTGGGGTGCTATGTGAGATGTTGGAAGTTGTTTTACAAGAAGGAGAGGGGCCTATTTATAGGTTGGAGACCCCTCATTAAGATTATTAGAAATCCTAATTTACAAGCTAACAAATCAGGATTATGATTTTTTGAATATCAAAACATTGCGGGCCTTCTTTGTCTGCTTGAGTCATGGATGTGGGCTCAAAAAAGAGCATTATTGATGGTAGATAAGGTGAAAGTAAAGTTTTAAGTAAGGAGAGAGAGAGAGAGAGAGAGAGAGAGAGAGAGAGAGAGAGAGAGAGAGAGAGAGAGAGAGTTACTTTGTACATGTCTTGAGGTGAGGTGTCTTTTATGGTTAGGTCAATGCTATTTTGTGTTAGTATGTTAGTGGTTAGTGTTAGTAATCACTAGAAAGTTAATGATATATTTACAATGGGTAGAATGGGGGGAATGGTTGAAGTAAGATGGTTGAATGAAGTGAGCAAATCCTTGTGATGGTAAAGCTTGAAGAAGTTTTGGACGTACTTGTATAGGTTCTCAAAATGACTATCGATCTTCTTCTTCGTCTTCCCTTCTTCACTCCACCGCCGCCAAGGTTGATTATCGTGATGAAAATGGTAATTCCGTTGATGAGATTTCTTGATTTGCAGAGGTTAAGCATGGTACACATGCTGAATTTATGTATATATATAAGGAATAAGATGGAATTGTACTTTGGAGATAATAGAGAGAGGCATAGAGATGGTGTATGTACATGGAGAGCTCATATGAGAGCTATGGGAGTAAGTGGGAAAGTTAATGGTGAAGAAGGTGAGAGAAACCATTGAAGGTGCAGGTTTGAGTGAGGGATTGAGAGGAATGTGTGTGTGTGTGTGTGTGTGTAGAAGTGTGGAAAGAGGTGAGAGAAGACTATGGGCTACTTGTGAGAAAAGTGGGCAGACTGGGGTCCACTCAAAAAATCATATCTCACCGGTGGTTGCTTCAAAAATCACCAAAATTTTTGAGATGATTATTCAGATTTTGTCCCACATTTTCTCTTTTGACCACCGCTCCAAATTCGAAGTGGAGATGGGTGCCAAAAATCTCACCAAAAAGCTTGTTTTTATGCCTGCAAAAGTCTTTTAGTGGCCCCCTCCTTTGTTGAATTTGTACAATGTATCCAAGAGTGAGCCCCTCCTTTGTCATATCATAATACAAAGCATCCAAGTTTCCCTTGACACATGCATGGAGGAGGATTATTGGTGAATAAAGAAATATATACATGGTGGGACTAGTGTATGGACTATTCATGGACTTTAGCTCAATGAGCACATGGTGTTAGAATAATGAGTAAAAATAATAATAAAAATATGGAGGAATTATGGATATGGAAAGATATTGGAATCATATGATATGGCCCCTCTTTGTATTATTTTGGGTGAAAGAGGAAAAGGTATGCAAGTAAATAATATAATAAACGTGACCAATGAGTAGAAATCAATTTTTTTATTTTCACGAAGGTGAGGGTGAAAATGTGGGAGTGATTTGTATAACGGAAAAATATGAGGTTAGAGTATGTACATATTGGCAAAAAATATACTTATGGTGTAAGAGGGTGAAAGAAGGCATACACAGATTTAATAAAACACACACCTAAGTAGAAATATTTAAATAAAATAAAAAATCCCTATATTTAGGCCATATATACAATGAAATATTTACACACGAAGAGGCCATAATATACTTTTTTTATTTTTTTATTTTTTTTATTTTTTTTTTTGGCTGAACAAGCCCAGTGACTAGCTAGCTGAGGATTTTAAGAAGATATGGGAAAAGCCCCCTAACTCACACACGCCTATGTACAATGAAAAGGTAAGAATAGCCACAGTGTTTAGGTGATTTTGGTAGGGTGGGATAACTCACTATGGAAATTACGGAGAGCCGAAAAATGGCTATTAGTACGTAATTTACAAAAGAGATTTTCCGATTGCAACGGTGATGTGCTCTGAGAGCTTTTTAATTTAATGTGGCTTAAATAGGTTATTGCGGGAGCAACTTCTCCCGGTTGGCAATGAAATGCCCTCCTCCAGGCCAGACGCAAAGCAACTTCTGACCTTAGCTGGCGTGGACTACAACAAGATTCATGCATGTCCAAATGATTGCATTCTTTTTCGCAATGAATTCGCAGATTGTTTGTCGTGTCCTAAGTGCGGAGCAATGCGCTACAAACAAGATGCAGTTGGTGAGACAGTGCCATCTAAAGTGTTGCGGCATTTCCCTATTATTCCTAGGATTAAAAACATGTTTCGTTGTGGTTCCATTGCAAAGTTGATGCGGTGGCATTCTACCGTGTTCTGACGTTTTATTTTACTTTCTTTGTACAGGACTTTAGTAGGGCAGACCAGATTCCAGATCCCGCTTCCATGAGTGCAGATACATTCATGGGCTTCGTTACACGGATGATGCCTGCTCAGATGGCAGAGGCTTCTCAGTACTGGGTAGCCAGAGGCACGGGTACTACGCCTCCGGGCTTCACACCCGAGGGTCCGACGCCTAGGGGGGGGACGCCTACGGAGTTCAGGACGCCTATGGGTACGATGCCTGCTTCTCCCATCACGGCCGCTTCGACACCTAGGGGTGGGGCAGAGGCAGGTACATCCTCATCTCCACAGCACAGGCGCACTCGCCAATCTCGGCGATCGTTAGGTGGAGGTGGTGGTTGTTGTGGAGGAGGGTCCACAGATGCTTCGACCCCTCCTCGCTCACGACCCCCGTCCTACCCAGGCACACCTCTCGACACACCTCTTGGCACACCTCGGACACCTTGGGGGGCACACGATCCTAGTGCCTCCAAGCTCTATACTGTATGGGCAGATGGTTCTGTTGACATGGATAGAGTCGGGACTGAGATGTGACAGTGGATTCGCCAGCTCGCGGAGCTGCAGTTTTCGACCAGCCTTCTGACGTCTTGGGGTGATCAGGATAAGGACAAAGTCAATTACATAGTGGAGACCATCATGAGAGAGTACCAGCCTGCTCCGGGCTCTTCCATTGTTCCGAGGAGGTGGATCAAGGGTGTTGCACGGGACACCGTGAAACATCGACGAGATGCAGCTCGGAAGGCTTTCAGGACCGGCTCGCCGAAGCCTTCGGGCATCCCACACGAGACGTGGCTGCATATCAGCGAGGATGAGCGGACAGCGGCCACGCGGTTCAGACAGCAATGTGAGGCTGTGCAGGTACGACAGATGGCTAGGGAGACATCTCATCTTGGCAGCAGAGGCTTCGACAGCTTTCGCTATGATTTTGTGAGTTTCTAATCCAATCTTAACTATGGCGTTTTTTAAAACACGGTGAATCATGTATTCTTATTACTTTGATTTTTGTATAAACGCAGAATCTTGCGATGCATCGAGCTCTGACACGCGAGGAGGAGTCAGATGGATATCACAGAGGTATCTATGAAGTACTGAATGATCTTGAAGCTTCAGGAGAGCCTGTAGACTGGGAGGCCTTACAGTCTCGTTGATCGCTTGAGGTGAGACGTTAATATGTGTGAGTTGATTTAATTAAGTCAGTATATGTGAAGTAATATCAATACTAATTTTGTGAGTTGTCCTATGTGCAGGTTGCGACGCCTAGTCATTAGTGGACCAGATTTCATATATATGCTTTGTGAGACACAGACACGCTTCTGTGTCTCTTTTTTGTACAGACAGTTAGTGTTCAGACAGTTATTGTTTCCCTTATGGTTATGATTATTGTCATTGTCATTGTATAGACAATCATTGTTTCCCTTTCTGGTTATGCTTATGGTTATTGTTAATTTTGTTTATGGTTATGGTTATCTGCATTATGGTTTTGATCAAAGTGGTTATGTCCGGTTATGGTTTTAAGTTATGGTTATGCTTTTAAGTTATGGTTATGGTTCGTTATGGTTATGCTTTTAAGTTATGGTTATGCTTTTCAGTTGGTACGGTTGTCTTTCATTGGCCTTAAATCTCATGTGAGATCCTACATGGATAGCATGTAGGAGGCGTATACACATGATATGGTTTTTTTTGAAAAGTTTATGTAAAAACAAAGGGAACTCTACCGAAATTTCTGCGCGTGGGAGCATGGTTGATTTTGGTGATGCTCGCTTTCTTGGGCAGAGGGCAGGAAGTCTGGCTGTGGCTGTGTCCATCTTTTAACTGGGCACAGGCCAGGCTACCTGCCCTCTGTCCAAGAAAAAAAATTTCTGTTATGGTCGTTGCTATGTGCGTGGCAATCTGCGTCGCTATCTGCGTAGCAATATGCGTCGCTATGAGTGTGGCAATCTGCGTCGCTACCTGCGTGGCAATCAGCGTCGCTATCTGCGTCTATACCTACGTCGCAAATAGCGACAGGTTCACAGCGACGCGTATAGCGACGCACATAGCGACGCTCTGCGTCGATATCTGCGTCGATGACACCTTTTTTGTTGTAGTGTACACTTGTACTTGAGAATCATTGGCAGTTGTTGTCAGCTGTACTCTCTTTGTAAATCATATTCACTGTAATCTTTTATCTGTAATCCCAATCATGGCAGATATTCCAGTTACACTTACTTCTTGTCCAGTACTCTGAATCTGAATCTGAACATTATTTCCAGTACATAAGTCTGATTCTTATTCCAGTATCCAAATTCCAGCCTAGTTTCTGATTTCTGTCTAGTGTACTATCTGAAATCTTCTCACACAAGTAGTTGAAATCTTCTAACACTGGAATTAGCTGTCTCAAGAGATCAGCTCCAATTCCATTTTGGCGATCACGGTGGCTCGAGCTGAAGCTCGTTGACTGAAAGACTCTTCTCCCAGTTGGAAGTTTTCAGCAATGGCACCTAAATCCAGTCGTGGCTGGAAATCCACCATTCGTGTTGACCCTATTCCTGAGGAGTCCAGAAGAGAGTCTGACCCCAAGCAAGAGAAGATGAGTGACACTGAGGCTCACGAGGAGCATAGTCAGGCTGATGAGGCACAGGACTCACAGCAGTTCAGTCATTCTCGACGCCGTCGGGCACAACAGGAAGCATAAAAAGCCAAGAGTTCCAAGAGTTCTCGGTCCCGGTAGGGGGATGAGGGTACCAAGGGAAGTAAAGGTAGTCACCGTACTTCTAGCAGACATGCCAAAGAAGACACTGACACCGAGACAGAGACGGAGATTGATTGGGATGCTTACACTAACAATTGCAAGAAGACTTCCAAGTGCCATTCTGAATCCAAGAAGAGAAGTGGCAGGATCCGTGGTAATCGAAATGATTACACATCTTCCCTAAAAATCTCTTTTCCAATCTTCAGGGGAGGTAAGATGGATGATCCAGACGTTCACATACAGGCTTTTGAGCAGTATGCTGAACTGAAAAATATTAATGAAGATGATTGGTGGGAATATTTCCCGCAAACCTTGAAGGAGGCAGCGAGGAAATGGTATTACCATTACCCCGCCTGCCAGCTCAGATCATACAAAAAATTTCTTAAAGCCTTCAGGTTGGAATATTCCGACAACAGAGGGGATGAAGATATCCTCTGTGAACTAGATCAGATCAAACAGCGGAATCTATCAGTCCGAAGTTATGTGGAAAAGATCAAGGAGCTAACCAGGCAGTTACAGGAACCGCCATCTGAGAAGAGGTTGAGGGCATGGTTTCTGAATGGTTTCAGAAGCAAAAAGCTTAGGGAGCAAGAGGTACCAGCTCCTACCAAGAAATTCAATGATCTGGTCCAAAAGGGCACTGAAGCTGGAACAGCAGGCCAAGAAGGAAAAGAGTCACAAGAAGCAAAGGTCCAGTAGCAGTAGTTTTGCTACTGAAAGCTCTGATTCCAGTGAGGTGTCCAGTAGCTCCGAAAGCAGCTCTAATGAACGATCCAAGGAGAAGTCAAAGAAGGGATCTTGGACCAAGAAAATTGAAGAAATGGTGAGACAGATTGCCGAAATTAGCCACACAAGATAGCCAGTTCAGAAGATGGAGACTTGGTGTTCAAAATGTAAATCCAAGGACCATATCTCCAATGAATTTCCACAATGTACCTACTGTAAGGCTTTTGGTCATCTATGGAACAATTGTGGCATCAAGATTCACCACTTTAAGAAGGGCAAAGATCTGTCAGTGGTCGCCTACACTGAACCAGTGAAGGTAGAACCCGTCAAAGTAGCTCAAGAGGAGAGACCAGGTACCAGTGGTACTGGTCAGGGACGTGGCCGATTCCAACCGGGTATGGGCCGAGGCAGAGGACATAGAAACTTCCAGAATAGGAGCATGAATTGCTACACTTGTGGGAAGTATGGCCATTTTGCATCCCAATGCCCAGATGCACCTGCAACTACTACTATTGAGGCTAAGGTACCAGAGCCAGTCCCAGTACGGGTAGTCACTAGAAGCAAGGGTGTAGTTATTGAAGAAATTCCAGATACTTCAGAAACACCAGTCAATCCTACCAGCAGCAAGTGGGCTCAACAAAGAGAAATTTGGAAGGCCAAAGGTAAAGAGAAGGTGGTAGATGAATGGCAAGAGCAGAGGGAACTAGCGGCTAAAATCACGGAGGATTTAGCCAAGAAGCTGCCAGAGCAGCCAGAAAGTTCTAAAGCTAGAGTCATTCAGAGGATACCAGCCCAATCAACTAATAAGGATCATCCAATACCGGCCATACCAGAGACAATGTTGGCTGCAGTACAAGGACTAGTTGATGAATTGAGAGTTGATGGAAGGAGTGGAAGCGCTGCAAAAGAGGAATGGTAGTGTGAAGATACCAGTTCTTCGAGCTCTGACAATCAGTCTGACCAAGAGAGGAAAGAAATTCATGTGAAAATTTGTGATAGAATTCAGAAGTTGACTGTAGAGCTGGAGTATATCAGACTAACCTTGCCTGAAGTGGCCAACTTTATCAGACAGCGCAGGAAAGCTGAGGCGGAGACCAGAACAGTGGACCTGACGGTCGTCCGAGATGATGAAGTTCCACTTATTCAAGTGGACTCCAAGGTTAGGAAGCAGTGGGAACCTCTCTCAAGTGTTATCTTGGATGGAGGAGCAGGAGTCAACATAATGGGAGTTCATCTCCAACAGAGAATGGGTATCACTAATCTAAAGCCAGCACCATTTAAAGTGCGAATGGCAGATCACAGAGTGGTACAAGCGATGGGTATGATTGAAAATATGCAGATAAGAGTTGGGAGGGAAAAATTTAAAACCAGTTTCTTAGTTCTGGATGTGCAAGGGGCATATGGGATGCTGCTAGGGTGCCCATGGTTGAGAACAGCACATGTTGTTCATGACTATGCAAACCAAACATTAACCATAGAAGGGAACAATGGCAGAATTCAAATCTAGACAAACAATACTAGGAGCTGGAGAAAATAACTGAGGCTGAAGGAGTTATGTCAGAAGTACAGAGCCAAGAAGATCGAGCGAATGTTAGCAGCCATGAACATATTCCTTTAGCAGAGATTGACTTGAATGCACTCTTGCTGAATAAATAGCAGGCTGACAAGCAGAAAAGACAATTCCCCGATCAGTTTACTAAAACCAACACAGGGGAAAGAACAGTTTAGCTAACTTGAAGGGTGGTGGAATCAGCTGATACTGGTATGGTAGAGGAACCAGTACGTTCTGAAGAGTACCCAGTAGATCAGAGTGCTGATTCAGAAATGAATGGACCATCTTGGGGTTATGCTGAAGAGTCGACCAAACAAAAAGGAGGCGGGTCTAATTGGTTGCTTCCAAAGCATGGAGGAATGGAACCTAGGATGAGAGGATAGTCCTAGGATGATCAAGGTCAACAAGCATCTAAACCCGGCAATGAAGGATAAGGCACGTAGGATGTTCTAGAACTATAAAGACGTGTTTTCTTGGGAACATACAGACCTGAAGGGAGTGGATCCTGAAGTATGTCAACACCGAATACCGTTGAAGCCAGATGCTAGGCCAGTACAACTGCAAAGATACCGAATGAACCCCAACTATGCAAAGAAGGTCAAAGAGGAGATTGATAATCTTCTCAGGGCTGGGTTCATCACAGAGGTGGCTAGTAGCGATTTTCTATTTCCCATATTCTTCGTTCCCAAGAAGAATGGGAAATTGAGAGTTTGTGTCGACTATAGGAAACTCAACACCCAAACTATCAAAGATACATTTCCATTGCCTTTTACTGACATGTTGCTTGATGAGATCGCAAGATATGAAATGTATAGCTTCATGGATGGTTACAGTGGCTATAACCAGTTACAGATCGCTCCTAAAGATAGAGTGAAGACCACTTTCATCACCGAGTGGGGAGCTTTCATGTATCTGGTGATGCCTTTTGGCCTGTGCAATGCACCAGCTACCTTTTAGCGGTGTATGATGGAGATGTTTAATGAATTCCTTCATCGGTTCCTCGCCATTTTTATGGATGACTTTACTGTCTATTCAAATGAGGAACAGCACCTACTATTCCTAGAGATGGTTTTCAAACGCTGTCAGGAGAAGCGGATTTGTTTGAATCCATTCAAATCTGTTTTCCTAGTCTGGAAGGGACAGCTACTAGGACATGTGGTTTCCCGAAATAGAATAGAGATGGCCAATGACAAAATTCAGTGTGTTCAGCAAGCTTCAGAATTGCTTCAGAATTGAGCTCTTTCTTGGGTTATGTGAATTTCCATAGAAGATTTGTACATAAGTTTGCTTCTCAAGCAGTACCACTATATGAGCTTACAAAGTAGACCAGTAAGTTCAACTGGACTGTTGAATGTGAGGAGCTTCCAGAATCTAAAAAATGTCATTATCAGTAAACCAGTCCTTAGGCAGCCAAACTGGGATATTATTTTCCACGTACATGTAGATGCTTCGGGATTGGCAATGGGGGCAATATTAGCTCAGCCAGACGGAAGGATTGATTATCCGGTTTATTTTGCCAGTCGTCGCAGATTCAGTCAGGCTGAACAAGGCTATACAACTACTAAAAGAGAAGCCCTTGGAATGGTTTTCAGTGCTACAAAGTTCAGGCATTACCTGTTGGGAAAATTGTTCCATTTTTATGTGGACCATCAGGCTCTTCTATTTTTTATTAATAAAGTCATTATTCAAGGCAGGCTGATAAGATGGATGATGTTCCTAATGGAGTTTGAATTCAGAATTTTCCATAATCCTGGCAAGAATCATTGTGGAGATAATTTTCTCTCAAGAAGTACAGAACGATATTCAGAATCACCCTTGAGAGATGAACCAGTGGATGCTGACTTATTTCAGTTATATGCAGGAGAATCAGTTGATCCTGAATGGTACAATGTTTATCAATTTCTTTCCCAAGGTGCTTTTCCAGAGGACTGGAAGCAGAACCAGAAGAAAGCTCTGATCATAAAAAGCCTGAAATTTACTATCATCAGAGGATTACTCTATCGACTGGGTGTGGATGGTATACTTCGACATTGTGTCCCTATGGAAGGAAGAATGCAAGTGATTTTAGAAGCACATAATGGTGAATCTGGTGGACACTTTTCCAACGAAGTAACCTACAAGAAGATTCTGCAAGCTGGTCTGTGGTGGCAAACACTGATTGTTGATGTCAGAAGTTTTTGTAAAACTTGTGACATATGCCAAAGAATGGGTCGACCAACAGCTGCAGATATGACTCCTTTGACGCCAGTACAACCACTGGGAGTGTTCATGAAATGGGGACTAGATTTTATGGGACCTTTTAAGAAGGTTACCCCCAGGAAGAACAAGTACATAGTAATGGCTACTTGTTATGTAACTAAGTGGGTTGAAGCTAAGGCTCTTCTTGACAACACAGCCAAGTCAACTGCAAGGTTTCTATTTGAGAATATTTTCTGCCGATATGGATGTCCAGTAGAGATTGTGTCAAATCAAGGAACACATTTTATCAATGACACTATGGAAATCCTATTGGATATGCTTTCAGTCAAGCATCGGAAATCTACTCCTTACTATCTCAGATGCAATGGACAGGCTGAAAGTAGAAACAAGATAATCAAGACTATTCTCACTAAGGTGGTGAAAGAAACCAGACCAGTGGGATTTGAAACTCGACTGCTCTATGGGCGTATAGTACAGCTTATAAGGTCACTACTGGAATGACACCATTCAGAATGGTGTATGGCACTGAATCTGTGGTTCCTATGGAGTTTGTGATCCCAAGTCTGAGAATGGCTGTGAAGTATCGCTTAGACTTCAACCACAATTTGAAAAAGCGCCTAGATGAACTGATGCAGTTAGATGAACTCAGGCAACGGGCTATGTTGGAACAAGAAATTATTTAACAATGAAGGAAGCACTGGCATGACCGCCAGATTAAGGTTTGGGAATTTCAGAAAGGAGATTTAGTGCTCCTATATCAGTCTAGACTGGGTCCAAAGAAGCCAAACCTAAAGATTGCCTGGGCAGGACCATTTGAGGTAGACTGGGTCTTCTCCAATGGTACAGTCAGACTGAAAGATTTATCTGGATTATTGTTTCCATGAGGATATAATGGTGCAAAGATCAAGCTTTATTATTCAGAAGCTAGAGAGAATGGGCAAGAACAAGGTACTAAGGAATTGGGAACTGCTAAGCAAGAGATACCAGAATCAGATATTTTTGGGCTTTTTCATGTGCAACCAGTTCCAATTTCAAAACCAGTACTAGTAGAACCATACCAGACTGATCTTAGAATCAGTACCAGTATGATCAAGCTAGACTGGAAAGCAGTCCAGTATCAGTGGGAACACATTTTTCAATTTTTAAGCACCCAACGGTCAGATGGCACGCCAGTAATAATCATTTCAAGGATGGGTCACAGTCTTGTCCAATGCATGTCTGCCACGACAGTAGCGACGCACACAAGTCTAGGAACGGCGAGTGGTGGAGCTTTTATGGCGCGAACACGTATAACAGTCAGGAGAGTTGGCATTTTTCCTCACAAATCCCCTACGCTACGCTTTCCTCCTGTTAATCATTCGCCATCGCCGAGCTCCGAGTTTTCTTCGCTACAGCCGCAGACCTCGACCTCTGAAGAGACAGTTGACTGTCAGCTAGCCTTGCCAGCGACACCAAGGTACGGCTTTGACACATCAAGCAAGTCTTCTTCTCCTTCGCCTATTTCATCGTCTTCACAGCGTATTGGTAGAATGAAATGCTCAAACAAGATGCAGGAGTCTCTTGAGGAAACCCAAGCAATAGTTGTTGCTGCAAAGGCAAGCCTTCCCATCATACCGTACAGTAAAATTCAGCGTTATGTATTCACCGACCAAGCAATGACTTTGCTGCAACTATGGGATCTCCGAGTTGTGTTGCAAGCTACAAGAATTTCTTTGGACGCAAACATCATTAAGTAGGTTCTTGATTCTTTCAACACTGAAGATGGCAGTGCCATGGTGAATGATAGAAAGGTGTCGGTTACATCAGAGACCATAGCTTTTGCATTCCGGATGCCAATTGAGCCCAAACAATCTGTGGCAACTCCACAGCAGATAAGTATAGCCCTGAAGGAGGATGAAGCGGCTAAACATAAGCGCAAGGCAAGTGGTCAAGGTGTTCCAGTAGCAGGACTGGAAGATTCCACTGCTTATAGGTTTGTGGCTGAAGCAGTAAGCCTTAAGAACAATCCAACGTATGTATCTGAGAAACTTTTTGCTTGCTATTGGCCAAGACATTGGATCCACAGGTTTCTATTAACCTTTGTCAAATCCTGTCACACAATGTGCTCCAGCAAACTACCAAGATAAAATCCCAAAATGTTTTTAAAGCTTGGTATGTTTGGCAATTTTTGTATTGGGCCACTGCTGCAGATAATCATGAGCAGGTAAAAAAGGCTTGGAGTGAGAAGCCGGTTTTTGAGCCCAAGAACATTGAGCTTTCCTCAGACGACGAAGCAACGGACAGTCAAACTACTTCAACAGATTTGAAAAGGAAAGTCACTGAAGAACAGGCTAGCAGTTCGAAGAAGCTAAAAACTACACTGATGAAGAGCAGTGTGTTTTTGAGGCAGATAGAAAGCCAAGTCAAGACTGTGAATACTGAGAAAGCTATAGTGAGCCAAACAAAGAAGCAACCTGCTCAAAATATTGTGCCTAGCTAGTCAGTAGGACAAAGTGCAGTTGCTACTAGTTCTGGAAAGATCAGGCCAAGGCAGCAACTTCTGAGAAGGTAGCAGAGCAGTCGATGGATAAAGGCAAGGGCCAAGTGGACAAAGGAAAAGGCCCAGCTTTTTCAACTTTGCCAGGTGGAGTCTCTATTCCAAATACTGAACACATTCTACACCTGGTGAAACAGGACAAGTTGTAGCAAATGCAGACCCATCCACTGAAAGGGCATCTTCTGCTACGAAAAGCTGATTATGCAACTTTAGCTTACATGGCTCTAGTAACAATATATGAGCCTACTGATTCTGATCCAGCTATAGTAAAGGACAAATGTTCAGTCCTCATACAGTCTTCTTGGAATACTATTTTCAATTGTATGGGACAAGTGGTGGAGGCTGTTGGGTCAGAAGATGAAGTGAAAAAGGCTAAAGCTGACTTGAAGGAGGTTGAAGATCAAATTCAGAAACTCCAGAAAGCACGGGAAGAGCAGAATATACAACATAAGGTACTGGAAGCTCATTCAGAGAGGGTTATTGAGCTATTAAACAAGAAGCTAGCTAAGGCTGAATCTGAGATAATGATCGTCAAGAATCAAAGGAATGAAGCACTCAGAACTGCAAAACGGGCTGAAACAATGCTCAAAATGAAGCGAGTGGAATTCAACTCCCTGTTGATTCGCCATACAGCTTTGAAGGCTTGTCTTATTGAAAGATACATTTATAACAGCTTGGCTGAAATTCTAAATCCAGCAGGCAATGCTGTTTTTTATTTAGAAAATTTGAAGTCTTTAATGGAAAGTATGCAGAGTGATTTGCAGGATAAAGTGATTGAGTATAATAATGCTCTGATGAATCAAGTAATATTGGATTATATTGAGCAGCAGACTTCCCCGGATGAACCAGAAGAGGACAAGGAAGATGAAGACAAGGACGACGGAGTTGATAAGGAGGAGGATGACCAAGAAGAAGGGCATACAAATGATGATGATGATGCCCCACCACCATCTCCACCTCCAGGACTTGGTACTGGTGGTACAGGGCCAATTGAAGGAGGCCAGTCACAGCCAGGCCAGAATGAGGGCTAGCAGGAAGGCCAGAATGAAGGGCACCAGTCGGGTAATCAGCAGTCTGAAGAACAGCAGCCCAATCACATTGGGAATCAGCCAGCTGATCAGTCCCAGCTCAGTAGGGATGCTAAAGGGAAAATGAAAGTATAGGATGAGGGAACAGCTGCTGATCATCAACATTCTTTGCAGCTTATTACCTTGAACAGGCAATTGAGACATCAGTAGGCCTCCATAACCAGACAATATCTGGAGGTTGATGATCTCCTGACTGATTTGGCACGATTTCAGAGGCTGTATGTTGGAGCCAGGGAAATGGTGGAGCATTGGAAATCAGCGGCTTTCCATGATCAAGAAGCTTGTTGTTCGCCTGCGCATCCCAGCACAGTCCAGCTGTTGGGAAGAGTTCCTGAATGGATATTCACTGCTGAAGAGAGAGTGACCAACCCACACTTGCAAAGACTGTCTACTGCAGATTATCGCTCTCTTGCCTTGGAATTAGAACTTCTACTGGGAAACAAACCAACTTACAGATGTATAAAGGATGTTAGGGAACAATTAAAGGAGGTTTTGGTGCAGATGCAAACTTCCAGAGGAGTTTTGGATCAAAGAGTTAGAGCCATTCTTGAGGATCAGACAGCCACTAGCAAAGGACCTCAGACTAGAATGTCAGTCGGAGCATAGGCAACTGCTCTTCGAAAATTGTTCCAGCTAGTGAGAATCACCAGAAAGATGATGCAGCAAGAGAACCAGGCTGTCCTCAATTTTTTAGAATTTGTGTCTGATTCTCCAGTTCTCTTGTATGCCTTTCCAGCAAGAGAGACAGAGCTGCCAAGATTCTTTCCAGCATTGTATCCTCAACATCTAGAACCAGTTGATCACCTTACATACTTCAAAATTATTGATGAGCTTCAGGATTGGTATGAACGATCGACTATGGAATGGAAGACTTGGCAAACGCTGTGCAATGATGCTCTCCAACTCAATGATATTCAGGCACTGAAAGAGGAGATGCATAGGATCCGTATGTGTATGGGTCAATGGAAGATTCAGATCAGAGTCCTGACCAAGATTACTAATCAGCTGCTGCAACTTACTGTCAAATATTCTAAATTACCTAAAAAGGATGTTGCAGCTAAGGCGGGCCTGGCACCACAATATAGGGAGATGGCTGAGATTCTTTTCGAAGCACGGGTCAAAACTAATCAGCCTCTTCCAGAAGGATGGATCCATACTGCTTCGCATTGTCATAAGCTGGCCAGAACCAGGATTACCAAGGGCAGGCATACACTCTATGATCCTGACACCAAAACCTATCATTCCCTCACGCCTTATGAAGTAGAGATGACCACAAAAAGGCGGGATCAGCTTGAGCAGGAGGAGATTTATCGACTGATTCAGAAGGAGAATGCTGGTACTGGGACTTCTCAGGCACCCTCCATGTCAAAGGGCAAACGGAAGACGGTCCAATGGAAGGATATTGGGTAGTTCCATCTCAGAATTCAGTGGCGACTTTTCTTCCTCAGCTGGAAGGTAGATGATGAGAGCTCTACCTTGGCCTTTTCAGCTACCTCTCGCAATCTTTGTATGGCCACTCTATCAGTGGTCCAACCCAATTCCCAACATCAAAACCAGACGGTGGATGTTTCAGTCTCACATCACAATCAGACAGGGGAATTTTTCAAAAATATTGGAATCTTGCCAAAATTCAAGAAAGAAGGAAAGGATGTAGATGACTGGATAGTTTCACTATGTGGAAACGTTCTCTTAGGAGATGGGCAGCGAATTGCTTAGTAGTTACTATGGTAATTACTACAATAAATCTGAAGTGTATAAATAGGGCCGATTACATTGTAATCGGGTTGGGAATTGTTATCCTTTGGGTTAGCACTTTGGCTACACTTGTACTTGAGAATCATTGGTAGTTGTTGTCGGTTGTACTCTCTTTGTAAATCATATTCACTGTAATCTTTTATCTGTAATCCCAATCATGGCAGATATTCCAGTTACACTTACTTCTTGTCCAGTACTCTGAATCTGAATCTGAACATTATTTCCAGTATATAAGTCTGATTCTTATTCGAGTATCCAAATTCCAGTCTAGTTTCTGATTTCTGTCCAATCTACTGTCTGAAATCTTCTCACACAAGTAGTTGAAATCTTCTAACATTGGAATTAGCTGTCTCAAGACATTAGCTCCAATTCCAGTAATCGCAAGTACATTCAGTGCGAAATGTTGTATACATGATTCCATAATCACAATCAACCTTCCTACATACTTCTCATTGACTTCTATAGTGGCTGGTGACACGAGCAGACACTATGTCCGAAGGATTTTCAAATTGGTTCATCTTTGCATAAGCATTAGGGCTGGGTGACACTGTCCACTTGACTAACCAAGGGAACAATGTGCTAACCAGGTAAATTGGGGACCGACAAATCTCTGTTGGTTCAAATGAAGCAAGACAGACCCAAGTCCCAGGAGGGTTGAGCAGACACTTGTAGAGTGTGTCATCCACCACCAGTGTATTATCAGAGTTGAACTTAGGATAGGGCTTCCAAAAGCCTTTCAAACACTTGAAAAATATGGGCTTTGCGTTATCTCTAGATGGAGGGATCCCAAGAACTTCATTTAGCTTGAAGCTCGCCTCTCTACACCCCTCTTGACCGATAATATCGAGGAAAATTTGTTTGTTCATCCTGGGAAAGCATGCACTCAAAGCAAGTGCTAGATTATCTTGGGTCATGCAGCTCCATAGTGCAACTTGTGCTCTTTGCAGCAGTGCATGCAAAAAGATTGATGCATTGGGCCTGACCACATATTCAAATTGCATCTTTCCTGTAGCATTTGGCCCGGTGACTACCTGATACCTTGATCTTGCCGAATCAGGAGTACTGCTTCTCGCTATTCCTTTGTAGAAGGAGACCTTATACCTCCTTATGAGAAGCCCATTCACATCCAGTATGATGCATAAATTGTCCCTTCTCTTCTTGTACTCACAAGACGCAGGAGGCAGTGCAACAATCTGTACTGGCATTATCACAAGACACTCTGGCCTCTCTTGCCTCTCATATTCATGTCCATTTTTGGCCTCTTTATCAGCATTCTTTGTATTTGCCTCATTTGTATCTGTAGCAGCCGCTCGACCCATAGGGACCTCTGGACTTTTACCTTTGGTATTCCCAACAGTGGGATCTGTACAAGACTCAGTTGTATCATGTGTAACTGCCTCTTTCGTGTCCACAGCAGCCATGACATGTTCTCCCATTGCCTCTCCCGATTGAGCTGCTCTAGTAGTGGGCACCTCTGTGCCTTTCCCTGCCTCATTGTTTTGCTCTATACATGCCTCAATTGTATTATGTGTGTTTGCCTCTTTCATGTCCATAGTAGCCATGACAACTTCTCCCATTGCCTCTTCTGATTGAACTGCTTTGTCACCTACCTCAGCTATGTCAGCAGAAGCCGCGACATCACCGTTACCCACTGCTGAGCCTATTCCACGTACTCTCTTATTGAGGTCCTCCTCACCCAAAACTCCCATATCTTCAACAGCGGCATCTATACCCTTTGCCTCCTCTGCATCAACAATGTCATCAGCTGCATCACTTGGACAGACCACCTCGGATTGGGCTATCACTTGCACCCACTACCTCACGTGTTCCAGCTTCTCTCTCAATGAGGACCTCCTCACCCATGCCTCTAGTATCCTCAACAGTGGCATTTGTACCCATAGCCACAACTGCATCAAGAAGCACATCTATGACAGCATGAACAATACTTTCTATTCCACCATCATTAACATTTCCATCAGTAGCAGCATCTGTGCTAGCATCAACTTCCATAGCATCCACAAAGTCATTTGTGCAGGCATCAACTAGCGTAGCATCAGCAATGGCATCTGTGCAGGCATCAACTACCATAGCATCATCAATGGCATCTGCGCCAGATTCAACTGTGGTGGGGGTGGGTAATGTACCCTTTTCAAGTTTAGATGGTCAACATCTGTATGCACATCATCATGCACAACCTACACATCAACTGTATTAACACTAGGTTGGTAACCTAACAGGACATCAAAGTGTCCTTTCAGGGTTTTGAAAAAAACCTCCAAGACCATAGTACATCCACTCATTTTGTAAAATCCTTTCATGAGGTTATAGTTCAAGGCCTACTACACATGGGAAAAATAATAAACTTGTAAAATTTCTCATCTTTTGGTCACGCCAAGCCTCCAAAGTTGATGGACCAGTACATTTTCATCAAAAAAATCATTTCTTACGTTTTGTTGCATAAAAATAAGATTATGGATTTTTGTGAGACTTGAGATAAATTCCCTAGTTAACTTCAATGGGTTGGTGATCAGAACATATGATTGGTTCCTCACTCACTATTTTTTGTTTTGCCAAAAGAAATAGGTACAAAAAAGTTGAATTTTTACCATTCTGCAAACCTATCATCAAAGTTTCTATAGCCACGCTCAATACAAATAATATATGCATGTTTTCTTAGTTCCCTATTCTCCTTTAGGTTCATAAGGAGCCGTGGAGCATGTCAAAAGAATAATACATCTCTTACCAAGGGGAATCTTGGGGACAAAGATGAAGTGCTAAATACAGCAAACATGAAAAAAATGGGTTCAACATTATGAGTTGTAGACTCCCATAGAAACTATTCAATATCTAGCCAAATTTGATCCTTATGACTAGATATGGTTACTACCTACAAAATGCATGTAGTTGTCACAAGAAACTAACAATATTGAAAAAGCTATACTTGATATACTAGAATGTTTCGTTTTCTTCTATAATTGAAAAAATCAACCATCGTTGTCTACTATGCAAAATAGGGTATTAGGTGCCCCAAAACTCAAGGAATATTAGCTTTATGTTACAATATGCGACATAGAAAATCAAAAGTGCATTTGGATATCATGAAAGCCACCAAAAAAATCATAGAAGAGCTAAAATTGGCTGAAAAACAAGATTTGACAATTTTTGTAATTTGGCCATAACTTACAACTTTAACATTTATTTCTCCCTAGAAGCATCAGGACATTTTGAGGACTACTAAAGATAGTTCTATAGCATTATAGACCTCATAAACATGAGTTCTAGACTGGTATAGTTGCAAAAAGCTGAAAAAAGCCAAAAACAGCACTCGTTTTTTCACACAATTTAGGTTGTGAAATGTTGTGCAAGGACAAGGTTAAAGATGGAATTGATATTCCAAAAAAATGTCGAGTTTTTTTCAGCTCATGAGACAACTTTCTAGACAGATAGCACCTCAAAATCCATTTTGAAACTCTTGACATAATTCAAGGAAAATGGTCACTTAACAGGACATAAAAGTGTCCTAGAACATAAAAGTGTCCCATTACCAACCTAGTGTTAAGCACATTTGGAACAAAGTCAGCAGTACTAGTAGGTGTGCAGGGATCAACTGTATCAAAAGACTCTCTTTTTTTGCCTCTAACCCCCCTAGAAGCTGTAGCACCCCCTCTTGGATTCTTCATAGGATAAGACTGAGCCAGTGACCTACAGACCCCTCAACTGTATCAAAAGACACTTTTTTTTGCCTGTAACCCCCCTGGAAGCTATAGCACCCCTTCTTGGATTCTTCACAGGATAAGACTGAGTCAGTCAACCTACATACCCCTCATCTAGAAACCCTAAAGTGCGAGTGTGTCTCATGCAAGTTCCTCTTTTTTCAGCTTCTTGATTATCTACGACAAGAGAAAGTAGAAACATATTACTAAACATGTACAGACAATAAATCAAATAGTTTGCAACTACTCGATGCAAAGAATTAAGAGACATGTCACTAACAGATTCCAACACTTGATTCATCAATGAGCATGGATACAATAGGGGTGCAATGGATTGCACATGCCTTCTAAAGACATCTTCTAACTGCATGAAGTTACAACAAAAACACACTCATTGCTTTGCATTTGGTTTCTTCCTCTTCCTAAATGAATCAAGAGGTATATCCATTGTGGGACTTACACCTAAGTTGTTGGGAGTCGATTTCTTGCACTTTGGTGTTGGCTTCTTCCCCGCTGGAGGGGGTGTTGCTTTCACCGCATCTGCAACTGCCTCATCTAATGCTTCATCTCTAGTATCCACACTTGGTGATGCTTTGGCACTCAACGGAGAACGCAACAGCCTTCTTGGATTTCGTTGTTGCCTGGGTGATTTGACTGCAGAATACATTGCCATCAAGATGTCTTCAACTAATCCACGTACTGCATCCCCTACGACAGACTTCGCTTCAAGGGCTGGCTGCATCCCTGGGGTAATCAGGCCATTCTTCCTTGTGGAATGCATCGTCTTGTTGGAGCAAGCATGCGATGATTGTTCTACAAAGCAAGCTATTTACAAAGTCTCACTTGGAGTATCCCAAAATACACACATAAATATTGATTTTGGTACCTACCAGTGGCCTGCGTAGAGAATCTCTCTGTTTTTTTCCTCAATGATTCTTGTATACAGGTCTCTACTGCGATGTCTGTACCTACAAATGATTTCATTAAATGCAAGATTTTATACTCCCAATGGAAAGTGGGCCTGCAATAGTACTAGTAAATAATTGACACAGTGACTACCTGCACTTGATTCTTTCATCTCACTCTTCACCTTCAAACCAATCATATGTGTAGCTCTAGGGGGAACAGACATGTTGCAATCTAGTGCAACACAATAGCCATAGTCCCTACATATATGCGCGAGGCATAGCATATGGTACACATGGGTGCAAGGCAGGGAGAATACATCCAAGCTTCTAGCATCGAACGGGAATCCACATCCTACACAATGGTAGAACCCATTACGTGCCACCTCGCTAATGCTCTGCTCAAAATCCACAGGGGGAAAAGCCTTCATCAAACTGGCCCCCACATTATGTGAAGTCCTCTCCATGGTAACACAAAATTTAAAGTGCTCTGATTCCTGTGCTAAGTTGGTCTCTACTTCTACAAGTAGTGCCTGTGAAACAAAGAAGACAACACATCTCATTTAAGTCTCAATAACCCAACAAAAGCAGATTGCTGAAAATAATATGCAGCGTGAATCTTATCCCTTATTTTCAATACCACATATAAGACAAGCACTTACTCTATATGCTATATACACAAGCTTGATGTGGTATATGATATGCATTGTGCTATATAGCACATAGCACAGTCCAAGTATAATGTGCTATAAGTGCTACATAGAGTATGCATTGTAGATCATAGCAGAGAGACTTTTTAAAATACCAGATATAGCCCAAACATTTTCTCTATATGCTATATAGCACAAGCTTGTTGGGTATATGATATGCACTGGGCTATATGAGACATAGCACATAGCATATAGCACAAATATTGTGCAATGTAGCACATAGCACAATTAGAGATGGTGCTATGTAGCACATAGCAAAAATAGAGATTGTGCTATATAGCACAATTCACTATTCCACACACTCCAGGGCTATATTGTGAACATATAACACACAAAATTTGCTATTTAGCACATAGCACATAAAAAGATTGTGCTATGTAGCACATATCAATATTTAACACACACTTCAAGGCTATATTGTGAGCATATAGCATACAGGTTATGCTATATAGCACATATTACACATGTCCATTGTGCTATGTATCACATAGCACATAACCACACAGAGCACATAGCATAGAATCACACACATTCCAAATAGATGAGGGTACTATTGTGAGCATGTTGCACCTAGATTGAACTATAAAGCACATAGCACATAACCACACATGGAACATAGCATATAACCACCCACTCCATGAAGATAATGGCTATGTTGTGACCATATAGCACATATTTTGTGCTATATAGCACATAGCAAAAATAGAATATGGTCATACAGTACATAACCATACAATCCAAAACACTCTAACCACATAACCACATGGAAGTGAACCACATACTCCAAAACAAAGTGAAGCACATGTAGGAGGGTATGCACCTTTGCTTTAGCCACACTGGCTTCTAATTCAGCAACGTTCTCTCTAGTAGTACTCGAGAATTGTCCAATCAAATCAATCAGGCATTGTCGAGCTACAGGGTCTTGCACGCAATCAATCTTCGTTTGCAACTTTATGGCCAAAGTGTTTGAGCTTTGAGCACCCTCAGCCCTATGCAATTCTCTGACTTGATCCTCTGTTGGCCGGTGGCCGGTAGTCAATGGCCGATGGCTGGTGGTTGGAAGTCAATGGCCGATGGCCAGTGGTCGGAAGTCAATGGCCGGTGGCCGGTGGCCGAATTCAATGGCCGATGGCCGAATTCAAAAGCGGACTTGTCTTCTCAAGGGCGGCCACACATGGGCGGATTGGAGGGTCCGATTTGGACTTATTCGCACAAGGGCGACTACACATGGCTGTCTCTCATAAGAGAGGGCAGCCCTTTTGGCCTATAAAAGGAGGCCATTTCTACACACATTTCATAGTGTGAAGTTGATGCAACAAGGTGAGTGTGAGGTGGTGAGAGTGAAGCAAGGCGGGAGCTCCATTAAGGGTATAATCCCTTTGTAAACTACTTCTTGTTTTGAAGTACTAAAGCCATTGAGTGGCTGCTTTCCCGTGGACGTAGCCCACATTGGGTGAACCATGTATATCGTGTGTACTCTCTCTCTCTCTCTCTCTCTCTCTCTCTCTCTCTCTCTCTCTCTCTCTCTCTCTCTCTCTCTCTCTCTCTCTCTCTCTCTCTCTCTCTCTCTCTCTCTCTCTCTCTCTCTCTCTCTCTACTCTATAATCTCGTGTATATAAATCTGTCTCTCTACATTAAGTAATCTACTCAATTATCTATTTAGCTTCGTCTTATTTCCTAACATCCTCTACATGCTTCTTTGCACCCTCTAGTCTTGACTTATAGTCTTGCAATCTGCCCTCTGCAATATTCTTCATTTTTGCAAGTGCCCTGCTATCCTCCTCTGCCAATTGTACCAGGGATCCTCCTGTAGGCATGCTTGACAATGGTGCAGACGTACCTTCTATTTTCAATGATGATCTAGTAGAGGCAATAGTGGTTTTGGAACCTCTCCCTCTACCACTCATCTGCTCTTCCCACCTCTTGATCTTGTTTTGCAAGTTGTGTCTTTCTTCTAAGGCTCTCATTGCCCTCTCTGCAAAGATAGCCCAAGAAATTTGATGTTTGCCAGATTCACTGCAGTTTACCAATGCAAAGACCTTTGCAAATTGAGTCCCTACTTCATACATGAAGGGACCCTCCTGGTAGACATCCCATTGTCTCCACACAAGCTTTTGTAAGAACTCAATCCGAGCATGGTATGCCTTCACTTTCTTCTGGCTACCCGGAACAGGCTTTGGGCATATAAAGACAGCTTCCCAATCCTCCTCAGAGATGTCATTGTTTCCTGTCAAGCTACATGGATCAACTCCCTCCAATGGCAATCCATGCTCCATATGAAATTCCTCGGCAAGACGACAAAACTTCGTCTCTGCAAAGGTGGTTCGATGTTCCTAACTAGACTGTTGCTTGCTTGAATTGGATGCTTCGAGGAAGGTGCCATGATGCAGTCTCAAGTGATATACCTGCACATCATCCAATGAACTCATGAGACGTGGTGTGCCCTCGCTTATCATCCCTGCTAAAAAGAAACAAGAACTTCATGGGCCTGCTCTTGTAAGCAGGGCATTCAAGGTGATGTGCTATGGGATTTGCCCCAAGGTTGCATGCAGCTTGTGGACTAGCAAATTACCTTGGGATTCTATGTCCTCTCATGCAGCCAGCAGAGCAGCATTAGGTTTTGCTCGCCTCTTGTTGCACATGAGCAAGGTGTGGCACTCATGCAGCTCCAAATGCAGCTTAATGTAGCTAAATGATCTCAGGTGGGGCGCGTGTGCTCAAGCAGTAGAGACTGTACATGTTCAATGGGAGAGACATACCTCGAAGAGAAGAGGGTGGTTACTGCAATCGTCCTTGAAGCAGCCAAGCTTGCACAGTCTATTGTCCTCGGCACGCGCGTGCGAGAGAGAGAGGGGGGGGGGGGACCACGATGTTTGAAACTGCCAACTACTCATGAAAGAAAGTGGGTGTGTGAAGGCTGAATTTTTAAGTATAACATTTTTTAGAATATAAATTTGGACGTCTGAAATATGGCACCAATGACCACACCCCCAATGTCATGCTATGCTATTTAATTATATCACATATATAGCTTTCCACCTATTCATGCTTTCACCCATAGCTCCAATGACCAACAAAATTATCAATTCGGAGGGATGAGCTACCCGGCTAGGGCATGGAAACACAAACCCCATCATTGCATACCTCTAGTAAAAAATTATCAATCCGAAGGGATGAGCTACCCGGCTAGGGCATGGAAACACTCACATGATTAGTGAGCTAATCATGGCAACACGAATGGTTAGCTCTATGAGGTGAGCTTCTTGGCCTATGGAGGAGCTAAGCCACAATGAAGGGCAACCTTCACATCCACTTCTCTTCACCTCTAATCAACCCAATCACACACACTAACAATTGCAAGACGTACATAACACTAATCCTATCATGCGGCACACTAATCGCAAGCACACACACACATAGATCTATCGAGCACCACACTTCAATCAAACCTACATGCACACACAAGCAAGAGAGAGAAATCACACAAGATTAGAGAGGAATTAACCACGAATAAGTTAAGATATAATTAATCAAAGCATCATAGACAATCATAAGAAGCATGAGAGAGGCATAGTGAAAGAGAATTAAGCATTGATTAGTGTTAACCAAGTCACATGAGCAAGGAGAAGCTCAAGGAATCCATAGCCACACACCTCAAGAGCTCTCACCAAAGAGTGCTCTCAAAAAATGAGCTTGAGAACCCTAATTTCTTTTACACACTACCTTATATACCTAGGGTAGAAATATGCAATGTCCGGGTGCCCAAGGACTAGTATAGCGCCAGCTGTCGCGCTACTGTAAGTGCCCGTGAGTGAGGTTTTTGAACTAAGACTTGTATATAACTAAGACACATGTAAAAACTTTAAAAAATTCAGTCAAAATTCATAAATTGACAGGTTTTAGCACGTTGTGTCTCCTTGATGGTTTTGGATGCAGTTTTTTGCCTCGTCTTGCGTGCTCTACGTGTAGTCGTGTCAGAACAGCTCTCTGTTCGTGTCAATTTTGCATGTTACGGCATGTAGATTCAATGTTGGTCATCTTCAGATTTCTTTCCATTCATTTTTCAATATTTATCTTAAGCTTTAAAGTGCCCCAATTGGAGTTGTGCCCTTCAAGTTACGACTAGTCCTCTGCAGGGGTATGGTTATGGCAGTCTAGTGGCATTGTGTGCAGACAGATTGGGAGGGCATGTATCTATGAATTGTGGAATTGATGTTGAAGTTGTGAGTTTGTGATGTTCGATTATGAAAGGGGAAGACCTTGTCTTTATATGCATTGGTCAACGTGTGTTGAAAATCCGTGCTTTGACAGGGTTTTTCTCCTATGTGCTATGGTCCTTTGGGTGGGCGTGTGTTGGTAAATTCCCAAGGGAGCATAGGCCTTTTGATTGGGGTTTACTAAGAGTTTTTGGGGTATATTTTTTGGAGTTAAGGTTGACGTTTGAGCGCTCTTGGGCCATATAGCTATAGAGGTGTCCCACTTTTCCTTTTGCCCAACACCGGCTTCGAGCTAATTTTATAAATAGTTGATTGGTGCATATTGAAGCCATCATTTCCATGATTTTTGTGTTGGTTCCTCCTTCTCTTCTCTACTTGTGTGCATTCATTTTCGAGTGTGTGTCGAGCGACAGGTGTTCCCCCTAAAGTCTATTGTGCAAAGAGTGATCAAGAGAGGTTGTGTTGAGGGTCGCTTTTAAAATTTTTGGTCCACCTCTCTCTTGGTATGCACTTGGCAAGGCTTCATGGAGGAGGAGGGACCCAATACATGAAAATCACCCAAAAAATCTATGGATATATTGTGTACATAGCTATGGTTTTGACACATTTGGATCTCAGAAATAAGGAGAGTAGGAACAAACCCTATGAAAATATAAAAACTTCACTGGATGCTGATTCTACCTGACGGTCACTACATGACAATCACTATAAGTGAAGAATAAGAGTCAATAGTGAAAGGGAGGAGAATCTTATGCATTATGGAGCTGGAGTCAACAAAATATTACCAAATTCAATCATAACTCACTTGTGGACACAAGGCTTGCACATGGAGTCAAGAGGGGACCACCTAGAAGACTTTTGGAAGGAAAAGATGGACACATATTTTTTGTAAGATCTTTCTCTAGTTTTTTCCATTTCGAATTGGAAAACATTTTCAACAAAAAAGTTGTAGGCATTGAGCTAATATTTTTGTCCCTATTTTTTTATAATTTTTGAAGCTACGGTTTGGGAGATATTGCCAAAATGGTGGAGCCTATCTGTCCGCATGGGAAAGAAGTCATGATTATCCAACTCCACACACACAATTTATTATAGGTTTCTCTCTATTATTGCTGGATTTTCTCTTATTTTATCAATATTCTCTCAAATAGTATACGAAAGCTCTTGGACTCTAGGTATGGAAGGTGGCATGGAGACAAAGCTCGCCATGATGAAGGCGATTAGGAGGAAATTGGTCAATAAGCAGGGCACACGGTGCTCTCTCATTAGGGGAATGCCTCTAACTGAGGCTACTTTGTAATAACTCCTTGCTCATAATCTCTTTCTTAATCACTCTCTTGTCCTATAAAAGGAGGCCTTCTCTTTTGTAAATAGACACCCAATCAAGCTCTAGCACTCACGCTCTCATATGTACATCCTTATGTATGCACCTCTACGCACATATAGTTCTACTATGGCATACTATAGGCTATGTTCCTTTGTTTTAGTTTCTTAATGGACAAGAGGTTAGAGTTACCATGCACACATGAGCTTGTGAGATATTTATTATGCGCAATTCCTCTCGTAAATGTTTGTAAGGTGTCTATGAAGCCTATATAATTGAAGCTCTTATGATCGCTTCCTTCCTTCTCTCACATCTTCCTTGTGCTATGTGTCAACCCCCCCTACCATGCATCCTAGCCGCATTCCAAGCTAGGTGGTGCCCCTATTGTGTACCTCCCATGATAAGTCTATTGTGCATAGTCTTGGTGTAGAGGCCACCAAGTCTGTTTTGCATCTTCGCCTCTCAATTGGTGCCCGCACTGAGGAGGGCTTTGCAAAGACCTTCAGTAAACAAAGAGTAGTGATGCATGCCATCAATCATGGATGAGTGGCTACAAGAGTTTTCAAATTGGAGGACTGAAGAAGAGGAGAGTGTAAAGGCCTTCATCGAAGTGCTACTGCCAGGTTGTAGCGTCATCGATATCCAAGAGGTAAGCTCCCCATCTCGTATTGCTCGTGCTAATTGCAAATCAAGAGCATTAAGAGGGAGGGCTACGAAATGTCATCACTGTCAAACAAAGCATTCTGTCAATGAGTGTCGACAGAGGAGGTGAAGAAAGAACGGTGAGTTTTGCTTTGGAGAACCGCATCAGCACTCTCACATCAGTCAGATTTTGTGTAGCACGAAGTGTTTTCTCTCCAACAATCAAAGAAGAGTTGTCAACTACATCAACCACAAAGTCCAAGCCATAAAGCCTAAAGCATTTGGTGGAAGCAAGTGGACCTACACTCCCTCTAGGCCTAGAGAGTTTGAGTGAAGTACGACAACCGAAATGTTGCCGTCGCATGCAAAATGGAAAGCCGATTGAGGTAGACTCTTCTCGCTCAGTCTATTTTGAACCCAATATGGAGGATTATGTGGACTTCAACAAGAGGTAGAGACCTGTGGTGAAGGTGTCACCTTGTCAACACTTAAGGTACGCAACTCTAGTGGTCAAATCCTTTCCCTACATCCAACATGGATAATAGCAATAGTCGAGAAGTCTTTCCTTTTCGTTTCTTGCAACACATGCATGTAAACGTGTACATTGATAAGAAGATAAGCTACCAACAAAAGATTGTTTTCCTCTTTGGAGCAGAGATTCTTGATGAAATACTTAGATCCCCACGTCCCATCATCTTGCCCATTCTTGATTGCTACCACTCTTTTGATGTAAGCATCTTTATTCTATTCTAGCCTTGTGCTCTTTTTAGCTCCAGCTCCAGTTTTTCAGCCTTGTATAAACCTTTATGAATCACTAAGTCGTTTTATTTTTATTTTTTAACAAAAAAAAAATTGTGATTGTCTGCTCATTGAATTACTACCATGGCAAGTGTCTCTTTTCCCACGTTTAGTGGAAAGAAGGGAGAAGAGATCACCACTGATTTTTTGGCTAACTTTGATATTGCTTGTGTGGTTTCCAACAAGGATGATGACATCTCACGGCTAAAAATCTTTCCTCTACTGATGAAAGTAGAGGCCAACTCTTGGTACAATGCTTTGCCCCAAGCTACCAAGGATACATGGGACTTACTATGTGTTGCCTTTGTGAAGAGTTTTGGTGGAGGCACAACCTCAGAAAAGTTATGGCAACTACTGATAGAGTTAAAGCAGGGAGGTATGCCGAAGTATGCCACTTACGAATCCAAGTTTGTGGATTTGTGGGAGTGATGGGTTTCCTCACTGGAGGAAGGTGAAGGAGTGCCTAATTTCTTAAAGAAGGACCGTTTCATTGATGGTGGCCACTGGCCACCGCTTAAGGAGAAGGTGAAGGGGATATTCCCTACAACGTATGAGTTGACAGTGGAAGTAGCCCACCTTAAAGACAAGAAGTTGCACATGCAAGCAAGAGTCAACGAGTCAGAGGAATCCAGCTCACTCGGATTAACCTCAGTAACTGCAACAGCTACTCAGAGGACCCAACCACAAGAGGCATCAGAAGAGTGGCAAGACCTGTTAAGCCACATCACTACTCAGCTGGAGAATCTATCTGTGCATTTGGTGTAGCAAGTGCATGCACACAACCGCAATCAAGATCAAGTGAGAGGACAACAAAGGCAAAACCAAGAATACCACTGCTACAATTGTGGGGAAGACGGCCATGGCATGTATTACTACCCACACCCAAGGAGGAAGAATTTCAACAGAGGAGACAGAGAAAACTAGATCTCACCACCGAGAGCAAGACCACCACCACCAAGGGCACCACAATAATCACCACCCGTGCAAATCCTACAACCACCCGTTCAACCACATCCACCACCACAACCTCTCATTCCACCCCTACTCCCACCACCAATCGACAAACAAAGAGTAAGTGTCATTATTCTTGAAGGTAAGGGAAAGGAGAAAGTGAAGGTGGATATCAAGGGAATGGCAAATGGCTTGGTCAAAGGGTCACCGACAGCTCATCTTTCACCCAAAAAAGGCCAAAATTGAACCAATTAAAAGGTGCCTAGAGAGAGAGCCCTATCAGCTAATAAGAGAGAGAAAAATCTTGGGGATAAAAGATAAGAGAGCCCCCATTTTAATATCTGCAACACCTGTACAACCTCTAGAGAGCTCATTTTTTACCAAGAAAGAGTGCACCCGACTTCAAGCGGCCATAACTCTTTCATCTTTCATCTGTTTTTCTTTCTATGGGTACTCTACAAATATCTCCATGAGACGAGCTTTGTCATGATGTCCCTTGTTTCTCCTAATTTTGAGTGTGTCCCATGCTTGAAGGGTTTTTCATAAATCTCTACAGGTGTTTACCATAGGTGTTTTCGGTCGTGCAATAGTTCTTCCTTCCGACGGTGTGGCTTGTGCAAGGCTATAGAGGTATTCATTTTCCTTCTTGTTTGCATGCTAACACCGCTATCTCCTACACTATTTGATATGTATGTGGGTGAGGTTGTTAACTACATTGAGAGGTTCGGTGATAGAGGAGCACAGTTGGTAGGGACATGGATCCCACTATTGTTATATGTTAATGATATTGTGTTGATCCCACTATTGCTATATGTTGTGATATTGTACTGATGATTTGTACACATTTGCCCATGATAGTGGACTATCTATTAACAAGGGAAAAACCAAGGTTATGGTGTTTAATACCACACCACAGTAGGTCAAGAGTTCAACACCCACTTTTACATATGACTAGGAGATGGTGGAGTATACAAATGCATACATCTAGCTTGGGGTAGTCTTCAGTGGACTGGTGTTTTCATTAAGGAGAGCAAAAAAAACTAGATTGATGAGAGCTTATGCAACCTTGGGAGAATTAGAGAAGACGTTCCGTTTTAGGGACCTTGAACAAAGTTGTGGCTTCCCAAAAATAAATATCATTCAATAAGGAGTCTCATTTGAGATTGGAGCTCTTGATATCTTGGGTCATTAGCTTACAAAAAAATCTCATCCAATAAGAAGTATTTAGTGGTTGGCACATCACAATGCAACACATATGCATGTTACAGGACATGCATGTTACAAGACATATGCATGTTACAAGACATAGAAACATAAAGTCATCAATGAACACCCCCCCCCCCCCAAACAAATAACCATCCGGTATGGGCCATGAGTTGTTCAACGACTCCCTCATCACTCCTTCCACATAACCTAAAAAGGTCCGAGCCGGGAGATATAGAGTCCTTTTACAACCAAATTCCCCCTAGACCGTAGCCAGCATTTTTCGGAGGTTCAAGCATGCAACCAAACACTCCCAAGACATCTTGTCTTGACTCTCTCTCTCTCTCTCTCTCTCTCTCTCTCTCTCTCTCTCTCTCTCTCTCTCTCTCTCTCTCTCTCTCTCTCTCTCTCTCTCTCTCTCTCTCTCTCTCTCTCTCGTATCATGGCTTGGGAGAAATCCGGAGGTTCTCGCTTCAGCCATTACACCACACACGTTGCCCCAAACTACAAATCTCTCTTCTTCTCGGAACGAGGTAACCAAACCCATTCCTACATCCTTGAGCCCATCCCGTTGAGTGCGATCCGCACCATTGCCTCCATTCGTCTTAGCTCCCATTCTCTACGCTGCGAGACAGGACGTTGGGGCACTGGCGAGGAGTGTCATCGACTTTGCACCTTATGCCCTCGTCAAGTGCGAGAGAGTGAGTACCACACACTACTTGAGTGCTCAGCTTTTGACCACATTAGGTCCTCTTTTCCCCATATATTCAGCCATGAGCTCTCCCTACATACCTTCCTCTCCCAACCACGATGTGGACTCTCTATTGCGACGCTCATTTCAGCCATTTTTGAGCATCGAGAGTCACTTATGAACTCCACTCACACCACGTGACATGTTCATTTGGTCCCATAGGTCATATTTGACCTCCGAGGACGATAATAGAACTATCTATCTATCTATCTATCCACCCTACATTCAGGATTTCACATAAGGACCAAGACAGGTGGGTGTAGCAATGGATCATGCTCTCTTGACACTTTCTTGACAAAGGAGAGGAGAGAGGACATTGTGAGGGATATCCTTATGTGGACCATGCACGAGTATCCTAGCCTTGGAGATTTTTTTGGTATGTTATGTTCATTCTTCTCCCTCCCTATATTCTTTGAAGTTTGAAGCTCCCTCTCTTAATGATATGATATCATGTGTGTAGAGTTATCCACACCGGGTCACAATACCTATCCTACATGTGGGCCATCATTGGTGACAGAGCGTCCAGATGCCTTATACAAGGTAACCTATCCAAACAACCATCGTTTCCTGCCCCAAAGTCAGAGCAAATACAAAGCTTTGAAAAATGGTAAGATGTCTCTAAAGCTTACAATGGCACATTGGGAAACCATTTGGGAAGAGCACTACAATAATGACCCACCCCCATCTACTCCACCAAAAGGTATGTCAAGGCACTCCATTTTTTAAAGGCTTCCATATTGGAAGAACTTAAAAATACAACATCTCTTGGATCCCATGCACATATTCAAGGAACATTTCTCACACCCTATGGGACCACATTACGGTAAAAAAGGACTCTTTGGGGGCGAGGGAGGATTTGAGGGCCTTGAACGTCTCCCCGCCTGTGCTACTCCACAAATGGGAAGATTGTGCTTCCTAAAGACCCATGGAACCTAAGCAAAGATGAGCTAGATTGAGTGAATGGTTCCATTGCATCTATTCGCATTCCATGGGGTACAGGAGGTCGCTAAAAGGAGCTTTCACAAAGGCAAAGAAAGGTGGAAGCATTCAATTGTATGGGTTGAAGACTCATGATTGGCACAAGTTACATGTAATTATATCTTTCCTCTCTATCCTCTCCCTTGTTTCATTTAGATATTGAATTTTGTGCAAGAGTTAATTAAACTCTTCACGGATGGTAGGTTTAAGCTTAAAAATAATAATATGCTATAGATACAAAAGTCATCAATAAAAATACGGATTGATTTTCCAAAGAATGGCTGAAAACTAGATGTCACATAGCGCTGAAAAGTAGTTGGAGCATTGGTGAGACCAAAAGGCATAACTCTGTAAGAAAAACACCCACATGATGTGATGAAGGTTGTTTTATTTTGATCTTCTTCTGCGATGCTAATTTGGGAGTAGCCTGAGTAGCCATCACATACTGTTGTTGGGCGCATTTTTGACACCTCGTTTTTGTAAATTTGTACACATGGACATGATGCCCGATGTCAAAAGGGTGTGTGGGCTTCTTTTTTGTGGTTTTTTTAGCTTGCTTTAGCAAGCACATGTACATGCAGGGAAAGTCACTAGTATATCGCCAGCTATCAAGTTACTGCAAGTGCAGTGAGTTTTTTGAAGTGAGACTTGTATATAACTAAAACTCATGTAAAAACTAAAACACATTAAGACAAAGTTTAGAATTCTACAGATTTTAGCTCATTGGGGCTCCTTAGACATGCTTTTCGGTGGAAGACCCACAAAAGGTATGGCAGTCTGTTCAAGGCTTGGTACAGGGTGAAGACCAGACCATAGAATACTTTGTGAAGGCGCTCAATGCATTATGTACAAAGTGGTGTACATCTTTGGGGGACTGAAATTCCTCCAGCCATATTGAAGAAGGATAGGTTTCTTGCAAGCTTGAGGACTAGTCTACGCTTGAAGATGGAGCTTAAGCAACCAAGGACCTTTGAGGAGGCAATTGAAATTGCAAAGAATAAAGCGTGAAAAGCGAAGTGTCTGCACTACTTGGAATCAATGTCAAGTCAAAGGTTGAAGTGAAAGTTGTAGAGCAACCAAGGGTCCTCATCAGGGAGCCAGGTTATGATAAAACAAGCTATTAAGTATGGAGCTTGATTTACCCCTTGTAATTTTTAGTATTACAAACGCATATTTGTAAGTCCCTCATTATGAGGAGTAGCCATCGTGCATGAAGAAATATCACTCACTGGAAAACCAAATTTTCCTCGGAACATTATTCCCGGCCGGCGGTCGGAAAGTGGTCGAAAAATGGTCGGTCGACCGATGGCCGATAGTCAATGGTTGTGGTCGGAAGTCAATGGTCGGTGGCCCAGACTTTTTGTAATGGAATTGGTATTTTATTATTTATTGCAGCTGATAGGTGGAAAAATAGTAGCAACTAATGGACTATGCGTAAGAATATTATATTTTATGTACATTTGATTATTCACGTGCTCTTTATGAGCTTTGGCCATTTATGTCAGGCCGGCCAGTTGTACTCACTTTGATCATTCAAGAAATCTATAAGTAACATGCAAGAGGAAAATGCTCACTCTTGCATGGGGGGAGATTGCACCCAACGTTTGCGTTGTACCTCTCTCCTCTCCTCTCTTCTCTCATGCAATGCCGGTGTAGCACTGCGCTATAGGAGGTGCGCCTGCACGTGCCCTCTTGCTCTATCTTGCTCTCTGTCTCTCTCTGTTCGCGTATGACATTGATTATGTGCTACAAAATTTGCTAGGTAAGCACATTTGTGCATTTCATGGATTGAAATATATTGTTTTTTGGTATTTTGCAGGGACACCGTGCCTTCGTTTGTAGCAGTGGCATCAGAGCATAGTTTACATTACTACAGGTATAAGTATAACTATGGAGAGCTCTAAGAGATAGAGCTAAGTTACTATCTTTTTTTTCCCCCTTATTTCTTCTCGTTTTCCTTGTTTGCATGGCATATAAATTTTTTTGAGGTCGTACTTAAGAGAAGGTTTTTTTTTTCTTTTGTCTTTCCTGACTGTTGAGAGTGAATGATAACAAGCAACAAAAATTAGGCATAATTCGTTCATCTTTTATAGCTTAGTGGCATTGCAAACCATCAAAGATCTTGCATGTTGAATAGAATCAAAACCCTTTTTGAACAGTCTTTCTAATTGTATGTATATATGTAACGGTTCCTAGATGCATAGATGAGTAGTATAGGTTGCTAGATGCATAGATGAGTAGTATAGGGAAACATGAATAAGAGGCGGAGAAATTATTTGAAATCGTAGCAATTAAGATCAGAGGGTAGCAAAAGAAGAAGAATTCTTATGTGTTACAAGAGGGTAATAAAAAACGACACCCAAGACTTGGTGATGCAGTATCTTGCAGCCTCACCCCAACAGGTGCAGACCAACACAACGTCGGATATTGATGTATAGCTTGCCATCGAGTATGCCAATCCCAGCTCTTTGGCGAAGGACAAGCCACGTAGCATCTGCAACATTTGCTGCCCACTCAATAGCAATGTGGGCAATTGTTGGCGTCTGAGACAGAGGGAACTAGCTTACTAGGCAATCGACTCCCCCAAAACCCACCAATGCCTACATGCCAACAGCAATGCCTTCATTGTAGCCCACCATAGCCGCCATGCATAAGGTCGAGGAGTGGTGGATTCTACATATCTTACCAGATTTTATATATATATATATATATATATATATATATATATATATATATATATATATATATATATATATATATATATATATATATATATATATATATATATATATATATATATATATATATATATAGCCCCCTCAACAGTAAATAAAGCGGCACAAGTTGCGAGAAGCAACACTTCTTTTCCGGCCAACCTTTTTTTTCTCCTACTTTTTTCTCTCTCACTCCCTGCTCTTCCAGCTCCATGCCACCGTTCTTTCTTTGGCGGTAGTAGCCCGAAACCACCAACCAATCCTCTCTCTCTTTTCAATCATCATCCCACTCTCTCTCTCTCTCTCTCTCTCTCTCTCTCTCTCTCTCTCTCTCTCTCTCTCTCTCTCTCTCTCTCTCTCTCTCTCTCTCTCTCTCTCTCTCTCTCTCTCTCTCTCTCTCTCTCTCTCTCTCTCTCTCTCCGTTTGACGGCACCCGCATGACCAGTCGCTTGTGCATGGCAGGCTATTTTGGGCCATGCAATCATAAATCTACACAGAAAGTGGAGGTGGCTACGCATGCAGTCGAAAACGCCTGTAGTCGAAGGGTGACGTTAGGGAGCACTAAAGAAAAATGGAGGCCAAAAGGCACTAGGGGGAGAGTAGAAGGAGGGTCATCAGTGTGGGACGGGTTTCTAACCTCACTTCTATCTTATTGCAGACATAGCGAGAACCATGAACATAATTGTAGATCCATGGGACGAAGCTGATTCGACTAGTGCATAGAGGCCACAAGAGGTTGTCAATCTCTTGAAAAACAACAAACAACTCGTATCTAACTCAAGCTACACTCAAATGACCGAAGTCATCGAAAGCTAATCGCTAATCGGCAAACAAATCATAACCGTTACAGCATCAAATGATATCCAAACGTCACAAAACTTCTCGGACATGTTTATAAGACCTAAGCACACATAGTTATGGTCTGAAATCTCACTTTAGGTCGAATGCAAAAATGGATTATTAACAGCACTGAGTTTTTGACCTAGATGTTTTCGACCCAGAATGCACCTAAATGCTTAGCAATGATGTCCCAATACCACGCCTATGCTTATTTTGTGATTTCCTAGCTTAAATTCCTACTTGAGATGAAATTCGGCCACGGGTTGGTGATGCCAAAAGCTACGGATTACCATGAAATTTTTACGTTAATGCTTAGAGCTCTTACCTGTGGCTGCAACACAACAGACGGCACTACAATGTGACAACTAGGAAGGGATTAGGAAGCGCGAGAAGGAGAGAAGAGAGCGCCGTTAGCTCACGATGTGTTTCTATTATCCAAAAACTTGAAAATAACTTACAAAAATTGGCTTTTATAACTTAGCCAAGGTTTCTTTGGTCAAAACTAATAATCTGGGAGCTCTAACTAGAGATAAGTTGATACAATCTGGAAGCTTATAGCCTTGGCTCATCGATTACACTATCCATCTGGAAAATAAGAGTTACAACATTCTCGATTTATCAAAAGACTAAGTGTTTTTACGATAAAAGCTCCCAAAAAATGTTATCTGAGTTAGCTTGCTACTAACATTCCCCCCCTCCTCGACTGTCACGATTGTGCCATCCCTTGACACGGATCATGGACTGAAGTAGTCTTCGGGTTGACGGCTAACGATGCAGTCTTTAAGTGCGTGTAGAGATTTCTCATATCTGATTTGTCTTTCTTTGTCAGGGACTTGCAAAAACTGCATTGTGACTTTGTTTTGAAGTTTGATGGCCGAATAGCAAACAAACCTTGATGTAAGGTTGCTGATCATTGGCCCAAAAATCTTTGTCCTCCATATGAAGAATCCAGTATAAAATACCTCTTCAAATGCCAACATATTTCTTGATGTAAGAAACATGCATCTGGCGTAGAAGCCGCATAGGACTTCTTTTGAGGACTGTCCACTCAAATCGTAGCATAACCCTTTGTAGCATTCTAGAAAATACATCCATGGTACTCCTGCTTGCTCAGGCTCATGAAAATTTTGAATGCATGTAAGCAGCATTCTGCAGATTTTATAGAGCATTGTACACGAGAGGTCAAGGAGGATTTTGAAGAAGTTCACAACGCCCGTTAGGGTTTTCACCATGTATTCCTCCGTTGGTGGTCCCTACTTTGGTGCTGGCAGTCTTGGGTAGTTGAGCCATGTTGGTCTCTTCTTCCTCAATGCATCGTGTGCCTACCATGTCCTTACCCTTGGTACTGTGGGGTCCTTTTGTAGTGTTGTAGGTGCTCGTGTAAATAGAATGAGGTATCTAGAATTCTTGTTGAGCCAGGTTTTTCTCCATTTGGGGTGGAGAGCATCTGAGCCTTCTGCCTACATATCCTTGTAAAGTCTTTCTTTAACTTGCAGTAGCTCCACCTTTATCAATGAGTAGGGCAGTGACTGTGGATGCCATTGAGCATTGATTTGGTTGGGAGTGTGAGCTGAGTTACATTTATAGAGTGGAGAACTCTCAAATCCCAATCCATTGTTGCCTTCCATTCAGCATCTACTTCTTGGACAATCTGCTCTTTTAGTGCATCTTCTTCAGCTTTGAAAAGTTGGACCATTGGCACTTGCTTGTCTTCAATGATTGGCACTTGAAACTCTGACTCTCCTGCTAGCCCTTCTGATGGCTGTGTTTCTATATCAGCAAAGGAGACTAATGGTATGTCTATGATCAGTTGTTCAGAAGTTCCTGCCTCATCTTGAGCTTCTCTATGTCCTTTAGCAGCTGATTGGCTCGCTTCAAATCTTCTATCTCCTTGAGCAGTTTCTCTTCTCTTTGTACCCGCATTAATGCAAGATCTCATCTTTGTGTTTGTTCAAGCTTCAACTCAAGTTCAAGGTCTTTGTTCCTCTTCTCCAAAGTCTTGTAGACTTTATCTTTTCCCTTGAGTGAAGCTACAGCAGGGTTTTCTCTTATCTGCCTTAGAAATACCGCTTGATCATTGATTCTTTGCTCGGAGTACTGCAAGGAGGCATTGGCTACATCTAGCTGCAGTTGGATCTTTTAGACTGACTGAGTAGTGATTTTAAGTTCATTGGTCACTCCAGTCAGTTGTTGGTCCTTACTCTTGCATGCATCAAACAGCTTTGTGAGGAGCTCTTCCAGATCTTCCATCTCTTTTTGTTGTCTTTCCTTGACAGTATGATGCTATTCTGCTTTGTTTTTTAGCTCTTCAATCTCTCTTTGAAGGTCTTCAATAATGTCCATTCTATCTTCTAGCTCACCTTGTACAGCATCTATTACTTGTTCCAGTTCTTTAGCCTTGGCACTGCAGCTAATTGTTGTTGTTCTCATCTTTTCTGTCATCAACTGCATTTGCTTTGCATACTCATTTACCAGCATGATAAATTCATCTGTGGTTTCCCAGTCTTTAGGTTCTACCTGGGGATGCTTAGAAGTTTCAGCGGTTTCGGTTTGCGGCTCTTTTGTTGGTGTAGCGAATTCTGCTTGTGGCCTTGTAGGTGATTCCACTGATTCTCCTTCAGGACTCGTGGATGCCTCAGCTGGTTTTGCTTGATTGGTTGTAGAAGAAGGTCTCGCTTCAAGTTTTTTGGCTTCCTTGGGTTGTTTAAAGCGTGCCTCTTCCTGTTTCTCGGGCTCTTTTCCCTTTGCGTCCTCTCTTTCATTTGATTTAGCTATTGGTGAAGGTTTTGGACTTAGCATGGGCTGATTTTCTTGTTCTACACTTGGTGAAGAGGGTCTTGGAGACATCTCCCCTTGTTCAAGATGTGACTCACTTTGTTGTGCAGCTTCTTCTTGTCTCTGTTACTCAGTCGCTTCTTCTTTTTCTTTCCTTTGAGCTTCTAGAGATTCGTTAATCTTCAATGCTTCAGCTTCAGCATACATCCGCTCCAATAAATCCTTTGGATCCTCTGGAACCTTCTTTGCAAGGTTCTTGGTCCTTGGACCCTTGATCTCCCTCGGGCTCCATTTTTCAAGGTTTTCACCTACAGCTTGGCGGCTTCTTTCATATGATTGTTTCTCTCTTTCAAATCTTGCCCTTTTTTGTTGAGGTTCCTTTTGATGAGCAGCCACTGCTTTCTTCTTCATTGCTTTCCTCCTTGCCCTTGTTTCTTCATTGTCAAAGCTTTCACTATTGTGGGCTTCATGCGAGCTTTCTACAGATTCCTCATCTGATTTATAGACTCTCTTTGTTGATATAGTGGTTCGTGGAGAAGGTTGAGCTGAGATGATCCATGTGTTTTGATCTGGGGCTGGCGACAAGTTTTCGGCCATTCTAATAGCATGGTATGCTATTCTTGTTAGCACTTTTGGATCACCTAGATATGGTATCTTTCCCTCTTTCTTTGTTCCCTTCAGTTGTAAGCACGTACTACGCGTGATCTATAGCTTGCCTTGTTGTCGACTTCAACACTTGAGTGAAAGTAGTCGCAACTACATGATTTGGAGTTGTGTACCGTGGCGATCTCTTTGAAAGGAAGTGGAAATGTCGGTGGTAAAGGCGAGCTGGATCCTCCACTTGCCTTAGGATGAGATCAGAGAAGGTGGTAGCAGCAATATCCTTGGGAAAAGTACCTGTTATTTTCTTATCCCTAGCCCGCATTGTCATACCTTTTGTTGGCAGCATAAGTGTCTCGACTACTATGTCTTTGGTGATAACCCACTTCAACTTTTTGCCCCTGCTGATCTGTGATCTGAGCAGATCCATCTTCTTTAATTGTGGCCAACAATTCATAGGCTCTTTGGAAATCCACTCCACATGGCTCCTAGTCGTAGAAATCTCAAAGACCTAGTCTTCTGTTGGTCTTTTTAGTGTCTGGCTTTGCAGCTACATCATAAACCTCCTTAGGTAGCAATTGTAACTCTACATGGTGTCCTTCTTCACTCTTGAATCTTCTAGTGAAGACCGTTGTGTTGTTTTCATCGAAATGCTCTTTAGACAAGTAGGTTGCCTTTGTCGTCTTTACTGAGCTCGGATCTAGCTGGTACAGTGGAAATTCTTGCAGCTTTTTTTTTTGAGACATCCTTTTCTTTGCCTTCTCAACTGCTTGCATTACACTTATTAGGCGAACATAGTGTCAAAGTTAGAAAATTTCGCGGATTCCGCTCTGAATTACCCTGAGCATGAATAGTTGGCAAATGATGTCCATTTTTCTTCAAATCAATTTTGGAGCATGCATAGCTGTATAAAAACATGTAGAGATCAAAATCATGCAATCCAAGTAAAATTTGCAACAAAAATAAATAATTGCGATTACTTACAGCTGGGGATTTTTTCCAACTTTTTGCATTTTTGACATCACAGGCTTGAAACATATGGCATTTAGGTACTCTGAGTGAAGTGTGGGCTCATTTGAGTGCACTGGGTGGAAATGATGTCAAATTTAGGCTCCAGACTCTAAAACAGTAGATATAAAGAGATTTTGAGTTTTTGAGATCCAAATTCGATCAAACTTGATTAGTGGGCTTGGAACATCATGTACTTTGGTTCCATGAGGTCAAAGTTGCAATTTGAACCCATTTTGGTAAAAAAGTAAATAATTGTGATTATTAACTTTTTCATCAAATTGTATATGTTTTGTTGCAAGTTGGTTCTAGGCATGATGTAGAGTCTGTGTGTGAGATATGGGGTGATTTGGGTCAAAATATGTGATAGTTAACCCATAAATTGGACTAAAAAGCCTTGAGTGCGTTTTTTTGACAAAATCAGAGTTCTTCTTTATCATTTGGCTCATACTTCACATGTGGCATGTAATAGATGTGTACGAGTGACAGGTGAAGTGAAAAGATGACGTTCAAGCCAAAATTGCACAAAAGTAAATAATCGTGATTATTTACAACATTCATTTTTTGCGCATGAAAGGACAATTTGATGACCTAAACATCTTTAATACATCTAAAACAAGTCCTAAAATGAATTTGGTAAAATTTGGTCGTGTTGGCATCACTTCGTGCTCTTGTCGACTCTGAAATCACCCATTTTTGTGACTACTTGGCCTGTAGAGTTGGTTAGTCACTTTCGAAGCTATGGACTTGTCCGCTACATAGTCCTGATGTTGCTCATCCAATTTGGGCCCATTCGGAGTCAGATTGACTTCATATGTCAAATTTGACACTTTGTAGCCTTCGAGCTATTTTTTGATGTTTGAGAGCTTGCCTTGGCTGTTTTCATGAAACCATCTAGGTATAGTGTGTACAGACCTTGTCTATAAGCTGTCTGTGGAGTCAGAATCCAATTCTGGCATGCGGCAGAAACCTAGATTATTTACTTGGGACTCCCTCGACCCCTGCCAAATGGTCATCTAATTAATGATATGGAAATTTTTTATTATCTAGGGGCATGCTACAATTCAAGTCTCGTCCAATTCGGTTGAGCTGACAGGCCGATATGGTCAATTTTGTGTCGTAGGAGTTTGTGCGTAGCTGGGATTCTAGGGTTTTTTCCTGAGCCTAGACCTGCTACCCGACCATATAGAAATGTTTTTTGATGAGTTTAGAACTTACCCCTCATGTCTCGTGTGAGATGGCATTGTAAATGGGCGACTGTGGACTCCGAAAATCGCGCACGAAGAAGGTTGAAAGCTCTCTCCTCCAAGAGTGATTAGTGAAAATGAGGTGATTTTGAGCTACCTTGGATATCTATACTTGGACTTCCCAAAGTATTTTTTTCTCAGATTCTCCTGTTAGTCCTCAATCGAATTCCGTTAGCTCATCCTGCAAGAATTTGCAAAAGCAGGCCTTGACGGCCTAATTAAGGCTTCCCGCTTCCATCTGTCGTTTTGATTGAAAATTTTTGTGCATGTTGCCTTGTTCTTCTAATCATCGGTGTATCTTCAATTTCTCCATCTGAGCTCATTTGCTATTTATTATTAATTTTTGGCATGTTTATTAAAAAATGAAAAAAACAATAAAATGCACTTAAAAAGCTAAGTGAAAAATCATTAATTAAGAAAATCCATTGAAGAACACTATTTTATCGCTTTTTGGTGGATTCCTCCATTTTTAAGTTCTAATATCAAGAAAAATGATGAAAATAAGCAAAAAAGCGTAGTGATAGTATATACACTATTTACACTCATCGAGGAGATGTTATCAGTTAAAATTCCCCTGTTGATGATTTTTTAAGGGCATTATTAGGTAATTTTGCAAAAAATCACACGTTAACATCCAACTTTTTCCTCCCTCTTCAAACATTGCCCTTAATTAGTGAAGTTACCTTCCTGCACCCCTCCTAGATGGAGTACTCCGGGACTAATGTGTGCATGGGTTGAACAATCGTGTCTACCATGCTTTGAAGATCAGTGCAATTTAAACCACTATGCTGTGAAAGAGTTGGGTCTTGAGTAATTAACTCAACGGTTTCTGTGGTCGAGGTTTCATGTTGTTGTTTCCCAAAGAGAAAATTATGTAGTTCGTGCGCTCTTTGTCTGATCGTACCATCTAGATGCTTTGGCACAGTGATTTCTTGAGTTGTAGGTATCAATGATGACGATTACTAAGTTTTCACTCTCCACTGGTAGCTTGGTTTTTCGTTGATGGACTGTTGTTGTTGAGTGTTTTGAGACTTAACTCTCCACTGCTTCATCGGCTTTACAGTTTGTGGAGAAGATAAATGCTCCTTTTTCCTCCAAACCCATCTAATGATAGTCTCTCTTTTGACTGATGTTTTTCTCTAAGTTGTTAGATTTGGAACTTTCTTGATATGGTAGATGAATTTTTAGGCACCCAAATCTGAGACGGATTATCCTTGAGTTGTGTTTTGGGTACCCAAATTTTCCTAACTGCTTGCATGCTACTTGTAGCATTTTCTTGTCTAGAGGATGAAGAAGATTACTTACTCCCTTGTTTCTTTGTGGGTAATCTCTTTTCCATTCCTCTTTGCTCGGTGCAATTGGAACGATGAGTTGTCCCCCTTTAGGTGATAGCTTGAGTTAATGGGTTTTACCAAACACCGAGCGAAGTTTTCCGAGCAACCTATAGTCCGAGCGAGTCTCTTAATTGGTGAGCCTCCTATATATTACCATTTTGCTTTTACGCTTCCATCAGCCTATGTAAACATTTTGTTGGTAAGGTCACACAATGCCTCCCTCTAAGTCCCAGCCTCTTGCAACATTTGTAGTTCATGACGGCTTACCTTTGGAAGATTGTGAGCTACAAATAGTTCTACACAACAAAAATTTGAGATGTAGTGTATTTCTAACGAGCTAAACTTGAGAAATCCAAAGGCTAGATTTGGGCTTTCGATTAAGAAAACAATCAAATTTTACAAGTGTTAGTGTAAAAGTCAACTAATGCTTCAAATTTAACCTTAAATTGGGAGGATTTCAAACAATATTTATAAAAGCTAGTGGTGTACTCTATTTTCAATTTCCTCAATTGAGAAATATCGGTTGGGAGGTTGCCCTTGAGAAAAGTGTTAAAAATTACGAGTTTTGGTGTAAAAATGAGAAAATGCTTCAAATTTTAACTTAAAACTCGGAGCTTTTCAAGTGTGCCTTTTCTATATCAATGGGGAACGTGCCTTCTTTTGACCCTGGTTGACTTTTCTTTTGGGAAAATTATAGAACTGCCATGATATTTTTAATGAAAACTATCTTTAGGAGCATGCATGGCCACGCTCTGCTAGAGTGAGAGCACGTGATAGAGAGAGATAGAGAGAGAGAGAGAGAGAGAGAGAGAGGGAGAGGGAGGGAGAAAGAGTGTGTGTTTGTGTGTGTGTGTGTGTGTGATAATTTCAACATGACTGGAGAAAAGAGCTAGGTTCATTTTATCCAAAGCCTCCTTAAGCGTGCTTTGGGGGGGGTCTCAAAAATAAGGGATCATAGGTTAGTGAAACCTTCTCAAATTTTTGCCCAAAAGGCTTTAAGCGTGTTCACTTCAGTTGCAAAAGGAAAAGAATAAGCTCTATTGACCTTGAGCACCATTTTATATAAGGAGTACATGACTCAATGAGACTCCATATTCATTTTTTCAAAGTAACTGTCCAATGCCAAGAGGCTGGACAAATTAGAATGCTTTAGAATCATTCAATCTAGATAACGTACACTCTGTGTGTGCATGTGTGTTTTCTCATGTGCCTCGAGAGGTGTTCAAAAGATGCAGTGACAACAAATCTGCACACACTAGCAAGTTACGGTAGAACGTGAGGCGATGTCCCCCTCACAAAAAAAAAAAACTCTTCTAAGTTCCATCCTCTAGTTTGAATAAACTTTCTTGTGTCAACTTGTGTGGATTTACTTCTATTGGTTTTCGTCCTTAAACCTTAATTCAAACAGGTTCTTTTATTCTTTTATGCTAGGCGTATTGAGTTACTACGGTCCTTGTGTGAACAAGAGCTCAAACCTTTATTCAAATAGGTTCTTTTATTCTTTTATTCTAGGAGTATTGAGTTACTACGGCCCTTGTACTGTGAATAGGAGGGTGGAATGTAGTGTTCGAGAAAAGTTGTGCCTTAGCTTAGCCTTATAATAGAGAAGGACAAAATCCACTTGAAAAGTTTAAGAAAATAGAGTTAAGTTGCAAAACATGTAGGTTAAATTTCCTCAATGGATTTACTCAAACAATGGTGGAATGCAAGGATAAGGAACCTCGTCTAAAACTGGCTCTCCTTGCACTTAGAGTTGGCAGCCTCCACATGCGTTGCCAACTTCCCAGTACACATGTGTTGCAACTCATCTTCCCCAGCTGTTTGTATTCGGCAGCGTTTCTGTCGTGACCCATGGCTGCCATCTAAACTGCCTTCAAGGGTGCATGCGGGCGAGTGGAGAGAGAGAGAGAGAGAGAGAGAGAGAGAGAGTCTCTTGTCCCCAACGGTTTGTATTCGATAACGTTTCCTGCCATCTAATTGCTTGCAAGGGTGCACACCGATGTGTGTGTGTGTGTGTGTGTGTGTGTGTGTGTGTGTGTGTGTGTGTGTGTGTGTGTGTGTGTGTGTGTGTGTGTGTGTGTGTGTGTGTGTGTGTGAGAGAGAGAGAGAGAGAGAGAGAGAGAGAGAGAGAGGCTCGTGGCGGTTTGTATTCGAAAACCTTTTTGCCACGACACATGACTGCCATCTAAACTGCACTATCTAAAGTACCTTCAAGGGTGCACGTCGGCGCGCAGTGGTAGAGAGAGAGAAAGAACGAAGGAGGAAGCATTGGGCAAGAAGAAGCAGAAGGAATGGAGCAAGGAAAAGCACAAGGAGAAGGTCCATAATATTATGGTTTTGTTTGATGAGGTTACTTATGATAAGCTTCTTTCTGAGGTTCCAAAGTACAACCTTATTACCCCATCCATCCTATCAGATCGATCAAGGATGAATGGGTCACTTTCTCACAAAGCTATTAGGGACTTGATGGCCATAGGCACCATATTTAGGCTTGTAGCTGCTCATCAGTGTTCATGAAAAATCAATTTTCCAAACACACAGAATTCCTTTCCTTGAATTTGCCAAGAGGAAGTTCTAGCAAATTAGGTTATCTTTTTGGGGTTTTGCACTATTTTTCTCTATTTTGGTGCGGAATTCTCCTTTTCCTCTTGCTCTCAACCAACATATTTAAAATTGAAAATGGCACGATATTAAGTTGAGACAAAGGTTACTGGCAGTAAGAAACTATCCCAAGAGACCTTTAATATCTATTATCTATTACTGGCGGGGCGTAAGAAACTATCCCAAGAGACCTTAAATATCTATCAATGTAAGAAACTATCCCAAGAGACCTTAAATATCTATCAATGTAAGAAACTATCCCAAGAGTCTATGAGATGAGGAGAGTTGAACTCAAGACCTGTCATTCAAGAGGGAAATGGCATAACCAATCTACCACATTTGGGTGATTGAAAAGCTATACCATTTTACTCATTCTATTATCGCACACACACCCCGGAAACTATCCCAAGAGACCTTAAAGATCCCGACTAGCCTTGAACGAGAGAGAGAGAGAGAGAGAGAGAGAGAGAGAGAGAGAGAGAGAGAGAGAGAAATTCTGCGATATTGCACGGTGCGACAAGTGAGAATAGAGAGACAGGTTCGTGCTTGAAGCGATGATGGCGAGCAGGGGCATGGGAGTGTAGAAGAACAAGTTCATCGAGCAATTATGTGCTACCAATCAAGAGAATCTAGAACTGTATTTTAAATTCAATCGTCGCAACACCGCCCTCATATTCTCGTTCCCATCGTCGTCTATAAGAGCATTGTTGTAGAGAAGCACAAACATGACTTGGACTACAACAGGAAACCCACAAAATTCCTGTGATTTCAAAAGGCCACCTTTTTGAGCCTTCGAACACTGCTGGAAGGCAAAGGGAAGGTTGCCATAAGTTTATTTTTGAGTGTTGCAGCATTAGGTGAATGCTTTCAGTGCTATAACTGGATGCTATGAAAGCGTGCATTTCTGGAACTCTTGTTAATTAATTCGTAATGTTGCAGGGCGAGCAAGCCATAGGCACGCCAGGCTTAGCATGCCAAGGTAGGAGAACTGAGAGCGAGAGAGGGCGCTGCCCTGCAGCAAACCGAGAGCGAGAGAGAGAGAGAGGCTCTGGCTGGGGAAAAAACGAGCAGGGAGGAGCCATGGAGTGAGTCGCCAGGGGAGCCGTAGGTTAGATGGGGACGGGAGATCACGAGGGAGGTCATACAGGCAAGCCAAGCCGACGATGAGATGGCGGGGCTGAGAGGTGATGAGAGCGAGCATCAGAAGCTCTGCCTGAAAAGCATGCCGAGGAGGGCGCTAGTTGCCATGTTGAATGGAGGCGAGTAAGTTGCCAGGTTTTTTTTTATAAAAAAACCAGCCTTGAACTGTCGTAACATGCGCGCCGGCACGCGGTCCTAGAAAGAGAGAGAGAGAGAGAGAGAGAGACGATGTCTTGTTGACAGCGGCTTGCGCCTCCAAACCTGCTACGGCCAATCCAAAGGACTCTTGAGTCTTCAACCGGCTCAAGGCTCCCGTTTTAGGGCTTGAGCTTGATCAGCATGTAGTTCATCCGCGAACTGAATGATATCCGGTTGCCAGCTGCCAGCAGGTCGATGAGGTGCGGGCTTTTAAATTGAACTCATACTAGTGGTCGACGTTGTGGGAACATACGGGCCGCAAATATTACGAGTTCTGTGTTGGACGGTCAAGGCTAGTTGACGTTGGATACATAATGGCTTCCATGTATTGTTCTTGAGGAAGTTGATTATCGTGATTATATACTAAAACATGTATGTTTGCGCGAGCAGTACTGGCGCGATATATGTCGTTTTGCATCATGGCCGTGCCTTGATTGTACAAGCTCTGATCTCTGCAGAATAGTAAACGAAAACGTGCTTCATTTGCTCCGAACATTAATAGCGAACCAACCAAACAAATGAACCTATCCATATTGTTCTGCTATAGTCTGTGTTGGTCTGTAGCATTTAGATGATACGCAGCAATGAGATCATAGGCATGTATTTCTCAGCTAAGAGGACGGCCACATACTCCTGATAAGATGGAGGCATTTAAATGGCAGCCTCCACTAAGAGCGGGCCTGATATGAGATGGCTGCAGTTACATAGGATTCACAGTAGCCGGTTTTATGCTTTAATAGTCTCTAAAGGATTAGTGTTGGTTGTAAAAAGGGCCCATGGCAAGCTGGAACAGGAGCGTCAAATTGGTAGCTGCCGATGAAGGAGGCGCATCGTAGCTTTGGAGGGTGGTTCAACCACCCTCTACACTAGAGGTGATCTAAAGATGAAGCAACCTGCCAGCTCAGCCATGTATGGCATATGAGAACGCAGCCGCCCCCTTATTTCACCCCGGCTTAGAGGTGGTTTTATCAGGCCTATGTGAAGGCATTCTTACACATAGTCGGTGACTGTCGGCCCTATGGGGGGATGCTCAAGGTCATTAATAGGATCTGTCCTTGGGTCCGACACCCCCCGTTCGATGGTTCGTCACCTGCAGCAAACGAGTCTTATTCTGATTGGGCCTTCCGACGCCAAAGGATGCCATCAAAAATCCCTTATCGCATTTAGCTTCATGCAAGAGCATTGGCCTGGACTCATCAACACTTGTACGGCTGGTCTTCATTCTGATGCATGTAGCCATTCATGTAGCGATCATGGGAAGTCAGGGGCGTGGTGGCCCGTGGGGTAAGTTGGGTCAGGTTGCACTTTTCTGCCAAACATAGCTTGCGAACGGCTCATTTTCACAGAAGTCTCTTGATCTCAACTACGATGTTGATGACGAGCTTGACAACAACAACAATGCCACCTTCCTTATCCCTCCTCAACCTCATGAGGGAAACCCACAATCCAAGAAGGCTTCACCCATTGATGATGATCCTGCTTATTGAGCCTAGTGCAATAATTCAATGTTGTTCTTCATTCACGGGGGGTCCACAATTCTTTGGCCGGCCCAAAACTTTTGCATTTTGTGGCCTTTGTTGCCGCAACCATCTCTACTGTCATTAGACAGATCAAGACCTCCACCTCTTTGTTGGTGTTGGAAATTGGAATCATGGGTAACTTTGTACTTTGATTGTTAAGGAACTTTTTGTCTTACTTATATAAGTATTGGTGGGATTTGTTGAGAGAGAGAGAGAGAGAGGGGGGGGGGGGGGGGGGGGGGGGGGGGGGGGTGTGTGTGGTTTTCTCATGTGCCTTGAATTGCCTTCAAGGGCGCACACCGACACATGGTACTATAGAGAGAGAGAGAGAGAGAGAGAGAGAGTCTCCAACATGACACTGAAAAAAGCGCAATAGTAGGCCAGTGACTTGCCAAGATGTATACCGCATGCGGATCCACCAAGAAGATTTTAAAAGATTTACACTATCATCCAGATTATTCATTCCCATAGTGATCGTGATAACACAATCTCAACACAGTGAGCTTTGAAGGTAGGAGGTGTTATGGTTTTGGAATGATATCTGGCTTCATGAAGAATCTGTCCTAGCTTCATGAAGGCAGTGCAAGTGGTGAATCCTAAGGGGCACATGGCAAAGAATAAACAATCCAAAGGGGCACAATTGGCACAAAGGGTGAAGAATCCTAAGGGGCATAGGCTGTACAGTGACACTACAAGAGGTTGTGTGCTCTTGTGACGCTGTTAGCGACGGAAATACATTGGGTTTTTATAACCCCCGGCGTCGCTAAAACCGTCGCTACGAGCGTCGCTACAAGAGCGTCGCTATATGCGTCGCTATGAGCGTCGCTATATAGCGACGCATATAGCGACGCCTATAGCGACGCTTATAGCGACGTTTACACAGAAGACTATAGCGACGCTCATAGCGACGCTACAGAGCCATAAATAGCGACGCTTATAGCGACGCCCGAGAGAATATTTTTTTGGTGGCAGGGCATTCAATGCCCTGCCACCCATCAACCATATTGTACTTGATTCACTTTTTTAAAAAAGTGCAAAGGTAGATAATAGACCCAAAATAGTCACCCACAAGACGCATTGTTTGCAAAATTGACAATTGTACACATCATAGGCAAAATGAATTGATTGGCAAATGTAATAATGACAATTGTACAACATCATAGGCATAAAGAATTGATTGGCAAAAGGAACTGCGGTGACAAATGTAATAATATACATGGTTCAAAAAGACGTATAAAATCCGTCTCATGATACATAAGCTATGAGAAACCCTAAACTAATGCTATCTAGCTACGGCTAAACTGACGTCGTTTAGTCAGACGTCTCATCGCGTCCAAGCGGCGTATCTGTCGGATTCTGCAAAAAAAGACAATAAGACAGCTTTCAGTAAGTATAAACATATAACGACATTTATAAAACAATACAAAAAATAAAAAGGAGTAAACCCTAATACTAACCATGCCGCCGCGAGAACTGAGAATGTCCATCAGGGCGTTTAAGCCCTTCCTACCTGCGTACTCGCGCTCGTACGGTGTGGGATCACGTCCTGTCATCGACCACTGTCAAAACATACAAAGATTTCATTATGTTAGAACTAAAAAACTCATAAACCCTAAACTATCGAACATGCATAAAGAGCAATGTGAAAAGACTTACAAAATCGGCCTCAAATGATGCCCATCCACCGCTCCCCAAGTGGTGCGAGCTCCCTGCCTCTACTCGCACTCTGGCTGCATCCTTTTGTTGCTTCCACTTGTCGGGATTCTCGCGCGCTGCTTTCTTCGCATTCTTCCAATCTTCTTTGGCCAGCCAATCTGGCCTATTCCACCCATTCTTGATTGCTTTTTGCACTTCGGAACGCTTGTGTTTGCAGTATTCGCGCATTCAAATCTTCATCAGGTCTTCATTGAAGCGCTGATCCCGTGTTGGAACGGAAAACTCATCATGAAGTATGCTGATGACTCTGTTTTTTAAATCACTTGGTACTTCACTCCATTTGTTTAGTATATAGTGTCTAAACAGCTGAGAGCAAAGACCACGCATGCGCGAGATCACCTTCTTGCCGTCATCATCCATGATGATGCCGCCGCTGATGTCGACGGAGTAAGGCAAGCCCTCTGGCCGGTGACGCGTGAACCTGGGTGTCCCGGCAGGGGTCTCTAGCGGCGTGTCGATGGGGGTACGGACGTCAGGTGTCTCCACCGGCGTCTGGGCCCCGAAGCGAGGAGTGTCGAGTGGGGTGGCTCCTGGCGGAGTAGGTAGAGGTGTGTAGCTTCTAGGAACAGTCAGCCGTGCAAAACCTGGCGTAGATGGCGATGTTGTGGCTGGTGTGGGGGCGGGCAAAGAAGGGGAGGGTAAAGAGCCTCGTCGAACACGAGGCGGTGTGGAGGCATCGGTGGCGGAATCCCCACAACAACCGCCACCGCCACCACTAGAGCGCCGGTGTCTAGACGAGTGTGAAGCTCGTCTCGTCGACGCCGAAGCTTCGGAGCGCGCCGAATGCTCCGAAAGAGAGGGAGATGCGGATGGTGTAGGAACGCGCGATGATGCGCCAGAGCGATGACGCTCCACGTACCACTGTCTCTGCTGCGGTGACAAAGAAGAAAGAAACTCCTCATCATCCATACCTGCATTAAACACACGAATATTTAAACTTAATATTGAATGAATAGAGTAGACAATGACGCAAAGACCATTAAATACAATGACGTAATGACGCATATAAATACAATGACGCAATGAATCGAGTGATAGAAGAGGCAAGTCGAAAACTCAGAATTTTCAATCAAAAGATGTGAGCGCGAGTAGAAAAGAGCGTTATACACCATGGAAGGTACTTAGAGAGCCAGAGCTTTTACAACACGGAGCAAAATTGTTCAAATACAATATTTGTGGCTTTAAGAGATCTCTCTCTCATCCTCGCATAACTCAGCATAACTTCCTATATCTATATAGAGCTCTCCGTTTAAACACATATCCTCTGTTTCATTTTGTAGCTCCTCTGCATGCACCCCATATAGAGTAGTAGCATCTTGATGCTCGTCTGGCACCACCGCAGCGGCTTCTGATTGAGCATCTTCTCTGATCTCCTCCATTGATGTCGTTGTGATTGGCACATGGTAGCCTTCATACGTCCTTGCACTACGAGGGGCTACCTCTATGACGTACCACCAGTTTGATGTAGACTTTGTAGGATGAAATACTACCTGCCAGAGCCACATAACTTACATGAGAGCTTTCAAGCACATAACTTGTAAAAGGGGGATGTTAACTATTTACATACTTACTTGTTCACAATGCTCGGGTAGTACGAAAGTGTCTCTTAGGTCAGTCCATTTCTTAGTAGAATCCACCTCAAGAAAACCAGACTCTCCTCTACGCACAGTAGCGTTGCGACCCTCCATGATTATCTTGAACCATTGCACGTCGAACAAGTCGACAAAAAATCCTCTGTAATCGATCCTCAAAATCTCTTGCAGCGTGCCGAAGTAAGTGAGTTCCGCCACCACAGGATCTGCATCAGAGGAACGTCGTCGACTAGACTGTTCAAATTTTGCCATGATTCCACAATCTTGAGTAAAACGCTTTTTGTCGATTCGTTCCACCCTAAAATGTCGACCTTTACACCATGCTGCTGTGTATGACTTATACTACAACGAACAAAGATTATGAGTGGCCGTTCAAACGTTTATAAATAAAGTCACTTGCTAGTCGTACATTGCAAACTTACCTTGGTCGCGCAACCCCGAGAGTACTCCCACTCTTCTTCAGTCACTTCGTCACCGCATTGTTGTGCGCTTTTCAATTGGTTGTGCAACCATCTTAAGCTCATGAAGGTTGGTAGGCTCTCCAGAACCGCTGGATAGTGCATCGGTGGTCGTCTTCCCCGTCTCCACTCGATTCGTGCCCTTTGTCACTCTTGCTTTGCATCCTCATATTGTGAAAGCCACTTTTGCATCACTGGATTGTGAAGCATGCAAAATCGGTTGATTTTAGCCTCTAGATCTTCCGTCATCTTCTTCTCAACACCGAGATTGCACATGACAATCCCAGATATGCGCTCATCATCTATGGTTCGCCATAGCGTGTCCCGGGATTTATCAAATCCGTCTAGCCACTCTCCAATGTACACTAGGGACTCTGATACCAACCAACCTTCTGCCATGCTACCCTCCGGCCGGACGTGCCTTTTGACGCACATATCCCTTAAGCGTTTTCATGAAACGCTCTAAGAAGAACATCCATCTGGAATGAACTGTGCCAGCTATTTCCACCTCATCAACTATGTGAACAGGAAGATGCACCTGAATGGTTAGCATTGTAGTAGGAAAATGTTTCTCAAACATGCACACAAGCTCCGCAGCATTTAGTTTGGCGAATGGTATGGAGTCTACGTTGATCTCCTTTTGTGAGATCCATTGCACTAGCTTTGCAAGTTTGTAGATTGTGTTACGGATGTCGAGAGACAAACATCCCTCAATGGCAACCGGTAAAATAAACTGTAAAGTATGTGCAGCAATGATATTAAAGTCCACATTTTATGCAATGATATTAAAGTCCACTATGAACGCACCTGACACATTTTATGCCAATCGTGTGACTTCAAACCGGTAAGCTTTCCTTCTTTAGTAAAACACGTTCGGAGCGAGTGCATTACGCCAGTGGGGGTCCGCAAAGATCGAATGGCCTCTTTTACTTTGCGTTCTTGGGCTCCTGTGAAAATCCATGGTGCTTTAGGGAGTTTTATCGATCCATCAGACGCTGTTTGCGGCCAATATTGCTCCATACGATCCACATTTCTAAGGTCAACTCTGGCTCCCAAAGTATCTTTCTTGCCGGTCAAATGGTCCCATAGTAGATTACCCACATTCTTGAATATGTGCATTGGATCGAGCAAGTGATTGATCATGAGTCGGGGCCAGTATGGTAACTCGTACCATAGAGATAGTCTCTTCATCCCTGGAGGCAATCCGTCATCGCACATCTCCTTCTGCTCTAACCATGCTTGTGCAGACATCCTTGGTGGCTCTCTTCCCAAAAAGCCGTCGCGTAACACATGATTCTCTGGAAGATACGCTTGATGACCTTCGTAGATTTGCTTCTTCAGTGAGGGTGCCCTACGTGCATTCAGTCTAGGTCCACATGTGACACATGCTCTATATCCGCTTGTTTGAAGCCCTGCATGTATACACATGATAATAGATCAACTATGGGAAAAAACAATATTTACAGTGTCTGAGTGAGGAGTGTCAATAGATCACCTGAGCATTCTGTTAGCCCGGGATAGTCATGCATGGTCCACATTAGAATGCCTCTGATCAAAGCATTCCGTCGTCCTGTGTGTCGGCTCATATCCACCACCTCTATGCCAATCCACAATTGTTGTAGCTCTTCCAATAGTGGACGAAGATACACATCCATATTCCCCACTTTATATCGCCCTGGCACAATCAAGCTTAGCCATAGGTGCCCCTTCTTCGTAGTCAACCACGGGGGAATGTTGTAGTTGACGATGACAACGGGCCATACACTGTAAGATGTTGATCTTTGACCAAATGGATTTACGCCATCCATAGCCAGGCCTAAGCGCAAATTTCGAGCTTCCCTGGCAAAATCCAACCATGTTCCATCTATATGTTTCCAGGCTGCGCAATCTGCAGGAATTCGTAGCACACCATCCGAAGATTTATTCTCCTCATGCCATGATGCTAGGGCGGCCATGGACTTACATTCGAAGAAATGCTTGATGCGAGGAAGCAAAGGAAAATGTCGCAAAACCTTTTGTGGAATTTTTGTCCCGTGGAGATCTACTCGATATCTTTCGGAATCACATTTCGGACACTTCTCCATTTCTGTGTATTCCCCTCTGAAAAGAATGCAGTCATTAGGACAAGCGTGGATAGAATTGTAATCCATCCCCAAGTTTAGCAAAATCTTTCTTGCTTCATCTCGGGAATCTGGCATCACATTGTCAGCTGGTAGTATGTGCTCTTTCAGCAATCTACACAACATAAAAATATGATACATTCGTGTAAAAATCTATCAGATCATTATACATTTAGAGTTCTATTAAAGTAAACTAACTGTAATAGATCACCTGAAAAGCGTTGTGACGCTAGTGTCACTCCATCCAAACTTTGCCTGCATGTTGAGAAGAACCAGGAGTGCTTTCAATCTAGACATACGTGCTCCATTATACAATGACGTATCGGCTTCACTTTTCATATCATCATAGATAAGCCTTTCTGAATCCATGATCGTCTCGATCATTTCATCAATCTCGGGCTCAAACATTGCCTCGTTGGGAATGTGCTCTGCATGATCATCCCCCGAGCTATCAGAGGCTACATCTTGTGGCCTCACATATGCTGCTTGACCAAAGCGCCTGCGAACACGTCTATTGGGTTGCAAGATTGCTGCTTGTTGGCCAGCGTCAGAGTCCGACGAGTTATAATTGGCAACAACTCGATCTATAATAGATGGATCGAACTCGCCAAATTCGTGAACGTGCTGCAAAGAAACACGTCTTGTCCGTCGCACAGCATGCTTGCATTGATTACAAGGACATAAGACCCTCGTTGAGAGATAGGTGTTTCGGTTGGACGGTCCCACATCCTCGTCGCTACTCATAATGAGGATAAAAAACTTATAACCTGGACAACAAATTTAATATTCTATTGGCATTCTTCGTCTTATCTCTCTCTCTCTCTCTCTCTCTCTCTCTCTCTCTTTACCTCACATTCTCTAGTCATGTCCAATCCCCGCACACCTCGGTCTAGAGGTGCACGGAGATCAGAACCACCGGGTTATAATCTCGTCTTTATTGGTCAATACCTATATTTGTGGGTACAAGAAATCTACACACCCACGTCTACATGATACTGCATGTAGTGGACAAAATCCCTTTGCCTCTTCTCTAGCTGTAGCACTTCACTTCATCTTAACATCTTTTCACAGTAGATCTTTTCACTGTTCGTCTAACTCTAAACCCTAAACCGTAAGTAATTCTTGCGTGGACTCGATCTAACGTAAATAAGCATAAATCTAAATAAACGCAAATCTAACTAAAAATAAAGCTAAATCTAATTTAACGTAAGTCTAATGACTAGAGGTTGTCTAGATGGTCATTGTGTCGGGGATGTAGTGACTCTTGCCGCCCTGAAGATCCACCTTCTTCCCTATCTTCTGAAGACATTTCACCAGTACTTTTGGATCGACGGAGCCCACCATGAGTGAAGGCAGCAATACCCTATATTCCATTGAGGGCTTTCTTCACCCGCTTCATGCAGGCATCGTAGTCTATGGAGACCTAAATCTAATCTAATATAACGTAAATCTAAATCTAGCTTAAATAAACGTAAATCTAGTTAAAAATAAACCTAAATCTAATTTAATGTAAGTCTACATATAACCTAGTCTTTAACGTCTTTTAAGATAGTTTCCTACGACGTTATAACTCTCTTCTTCTTGTGTGTGTGCGCGTGTGTGGATGTGTGTGCCAATAAAAAGAGATAAATGGTATAACCTTTCTATCACCCATGCCAAGTATGATAGATTGATTATGCCATTTCCCCCTTGAATAATAGGTCTTCAGTTCAACTCCTCGTCGGCTAGATCTCTAGGTCTTTTAATTTTAATTAGTTTCCTACGACGTTAAATTAGTTTCTCTCTCTTTCTCTCTCAATGTGTGTGCGTTTTTTTGGATCGTATGCATGTTTTCTCTCTCTTTTCCTCTCTCAATGTGTGCGTTTTTTGTTTATGCATGTTCTCTCTCTCTTTTCCTCTCTCAATGCGTGCGTTTTTTGTTTATGCATGCTCTCTCTCTCTTTTTCTCTCTCAATGTGTGTGTGCATTCTTTGTTTATGTATGTGTGTGTGCGTTTTTGTTTTTGTTTGTACTCTCTCTCTCTCTCTCTCTCCCTCTCTCTCTCTCTCTCTCTCTCTCAAAAACACTATGTGTGTGTGTATGTGTGTGTGTGAGAGAGAGAGAGAGGGAGAGAGAAAGAGGGGAAGGGAACATGAGAATGAGGAGAGGGAAGGAGCATACCTGGCTCTCCTTCCTCTCCTTGTGTGTGTGTGTGTGTGTGTGTGTGTGTGTGTGTGTGTGTGTGTGTGTGTGTGTGGAGAAGAAAAAGAGAGAGAGAGAGAGAGAGAGAGAGAGAGAGAGAGAGTGAGGGAGAGCGTTACCTGCTCCTTGCTTGAGGGCGCCGAAAAACTCAGATCTGAGATCTGAGTTTTTGGGCGCGCTCGGTTATTTTTTTACCCCAGCTGGCGTCGCTATGAGCGTCGCAAATTTCTTTGTAAATTTGCGACGCTCATAGCGACGCTTATAGCGACGTTCATAGCGACGCCGGGAAATTTTTTTTTGAGCGTCGCTGTGTGAGCGTCGCTAATATGAAGAGCCTCTTGTAGTGTGAGAGGGAAGAATCTAGAGTGATACAAATTAAACCCACAATTGTAGATGGTGTCTCTTGCAGCTAGTGTTAGTAGATGGGAAAGCACTATGTGCATGTCTACATCACAACAAATAAGGGGGGTGCCCCACAATCACGGTGATGGTCCCTTCTCTTTGCAACCAGCCTACAGATGAGCTACTCCTGCAAATATGACGAAGGCATCAAATAAAAGCTCGATGCAAGACAAAGATTGTTTACCTACTCTACAGGCATGGTCAAGTTGTGTATCTTGAGCCCTTGATCAACCTCCAAATTGGAGGAAAGTTCAAGCTAAAAGTAGACACCTACGAGTTAGAATTACAACATTCTAGCTAGATTTTGAGCATGATTTGAAGAATAATAAAATTAGGAAATTCTTCAAATTTTGACATAGCAGTTGATTAGTTTTTAGTATGCCCTTGTTTTCTTCAATTACAAAAGTGTGTTTTTGGCAAGCCCTTGTTGGGACACCATCTAAAAACACTATTATTGGTATGTGCCCATGCAATTTTATTTGAGAGGGTCATGTTCAAGAAAGTCGGTTGTTCTCTTTCGCCTAAACCATTGAGCTTCCTCTTTGTAAACATGCAAACAAAAATATAAGTAAAAAATTACAAATTTGTAGGATTTTTGAACTATTTTTTATATATTTTATCAATTTTTATGCCCTTTTCAAATGTTTGTAGTCCGATAATCTTGACATGATGTTGCCATACTTCACAATGTGGAGATAATAGAGGGAGGAATGATGGCTTCTTGTGACAAAATTACTCATCCTATTAGTAGAGGCAACAAGCTTGCACCCACACCAAACCTAGTTGTGTCAATCCAGTAGAATGTTATGATGTTGAAAAAAAAAAAACCAAAAGAATGAGGAGCTCTTTTTTATAAGAGATTTTGTCAAAACTATTTTGTTTTTGTTAGTGTGGATCTACCCTTGTGTTCTAATACTAATTTTTTTTCTTTTTAGTTATTTTCCATGGGCCCTATATTTGTAACTATAGCTAAAATAGGAAAAGTTATTCTTTTTTATGGGAGCGTTCTACCAATGCTCTAAGAAAGGGGTTTCTAGCTTTACACAATTCAAATTGGTCTAAAATTGCGAAAGAGGTTTCTAGAATGGACACAATAAAAGTGTTTGTAGAACTCATGCTTGTGAAAAATTGCTAGTATCTTTATAATTGTTTATTATAGTCCTTATGCTATTATAGCCCATAGCAAAGATTTCTATTTTACAGCCATCACTAGCTCATTAGACTTGCATATTAGAGGATTTGCAACTCATGGACAGTCGTCCTGAAGTTGCATACATTGTAATAGCACTATATCTTTCTATTGACATGTCACAAAATCTAAATTTTGGGCATTGCCAGCTTAGTGTTTACATATTAGTGATTGTATATGTATAAGCTACAACAGAACATTGAAATCACATGAAAAATAACACCTCTACCCACTCCCTTGGTTTGTGTGCTAAAAATAAAGAGATCTCCTTGCTATTTTGTTATTGTAGCTTACTCTTTTGCTCGGTTTAGAGATTGCTCGGAGTTAGGGATCCTTCGAGTTGATTGGTGTCCCAATCTGGTACTGCCTTGTACGTCCGCATCCATGAGATTTCAAAAATCATTGTTTCATTCATGTGTTTGTTTGGTATGCATACAAATTGATGAGGGCATGAACATCCATGTACTATCACGTTTAAGTTGACTACTCCCAATGCCGGTGTTGGGTTTTTGTTGCATCCTTTGATAGCAGATATTCCCGATGCTAAAGATTGATTTGTTTCTTTCTTGTACGTGGAATAACTGACTGCATTCATTCGAGCTCCTATATCTACCATTGCATTTGTGCTATGATTGTTTAGTTGTACTTTGATGCGAAGGTATATTCCATCCAACCATTCATCATCTGTTGACACTCCATCCTTCTTCAATTCCATAGTCTTTCATCTGGTTTCAAAGTGTTGATAAGAATAGGAGTTTGTTGATTTTTGAAAGCAGCTTTCCTCTTGAGTACTCAAAGTCGAGCTTCCTCTTGGGATTCATCAATAACATGTTGTCGTTTCATCTTTTTTTGCTTTGCTGTATGCATCTTCTCTAGCAAATCATTGGTTAGTGGCAAATTATACTTCTTTATGCAGCATCCACTAATCCAATTAGCCATTGGTTTATCATCTAGACTGGACAACTTAATTGCTCCACTTGGAGATACATCTTCAATGATAAACAGTCCGTTTCCCTTTTTCTTGAACTTAGGAATGTGTTGCTTAAGGGAATAGATTAAAACTAGGTCCCCTTTTTTGAAGATTTTTGTAACTAGATGTGATTGCATAGATGTAAGCTACAGTTGTTAGCCTTTGATCATCAAGATTTTCTAAATCCTCAAGCCTCTCTGACAATTCATGTCCAGACCACTCAAGATCTTAGCTACCCTTAGTGTCGGTAATAGAAATTCTATCGGTAATATGGCATCAAGACCATAAACAAGCTTGAAGGGTGTAGCATTTAAAGCTGCTTGAATAAAACACTATAAGCCCATAGAGTGGCATCTAGATTCATTTCCCAATCAGTTCGTCCTGAACTAACCACTTTAGTCAATACCGAGCTAAAAATTTTAGTTGTGTGCTCAACTTGTCCATTTTCTTGTGGATGATAGGGAGCAAATTTGTTATGGATAACCATAAATTCATTCAATAGATACTCAATTACCTCATTGAGGAAATGAGCTCCCCTATCACTAACAATTTCTATTGGAAGTCCATATCTTGTGAATACATTCTCATACAAAAATGCAGTTGTGGTTCTAACATCATTCTTTCTGGTTGCCTTAGCCTCAGTCCACTTGATTAAATAGTCCGTAGCCAAAACCATATATTGAGCTTGAGTTCTATAATCAGGTGGTTGTATTGGTCCGACAAAATCTATGCCCCATTTTGCAAAATCTTTAGCCCCTATCATTGGTCTTAAAGGCATGCTATCTACCCGGGTTGGCATTTTAGCTCGTTGACAGGCATCACACCTTTGAACGTATTCTTTGGCATCTGTAAAAAGTATATGCCTACAATTAAAATTTCTCTAGTAGTGGTTTCACTTGAAAAATGACCTTCAGCTAATCCAACATGTGCTTGTTCTAGAATGGGTATATATTCGTCTTCATTTGCATAAAGATGCAAATGTTGATCCTTTCCTCTTTGATACAGTTGGTTTCCAATAGGAGCATAGTCTCTTGCTTCAGTTTCAATTGCTCTTTGACGGCGTTTACTCATATCCTTCGAAAATGTTCTGCTTGATAAGTAAGTAATTAGATAGTTACTCCACTTAGGAATGAGTGAAACTTGAAATAATGTCACGTGAGGTATGGGTGCTTGCTTCTAGCATTGAAGACAGTTTTTGACAAATGAGTGTACATCACTCCTCATGGTTGGCCAAAATACTCCAAGTCTCAAGATCCGTTGCATAGTTTGGTCTTTTGCAAAGTGAAGTCCCACTAGGGTAATGTGCGTTTGACTTAGGTATTGGGTTTTCTCCTCAAGATTAATACACAAAATCAATATTCCATCTCAATTTCTTTTGTATAGCCTTCCAGCTAGTAATTGCTACATAGCCGATTGGCCAATTAATCCGGGTGTAATAGGAAGTGGTATTTGAGAATCCACTTGAGCTATGGTCATCAATGAAACCATATCTTTTGACCAACAGGGTATCATTTCTATGGAGAACAGATATACATCTGGTAGATCATCATCCACCCCTTTTGGTGGTTCTCTTGTAATAATCCTTGATAAATGATGTGCTCTTTAGTGAGTGGTACCCTTTTTTACAACTATAGTGAAATCAAATTCCAAAAGAATGAAGAACCATCTCACTATTCTTCCTGTGTTGCATGGCTTGTTGACCAAGTAGAATAAGGCTTGGTGGTCCACAAAGATCAAAAATTTGTTGGCTATTAGGTAATGTCTATACTTTTTTATGGCATAGATCATCCCTAATCCTTCCCTTTCAGTGGTTGTGTAATTCTTTTCTGCCACGTTCAACTATGTACTAGTATATGAAACAGGAAAATCAATTTTTTCGTCTCCTGGTTGAGATAATATACATCCAACGGAAAAATTGGAAGCATCAGCATGTATATGGAATATCTTATTCCAATCTGGTGCTTTCAATATTGGGGCTGAAGTGAGAGCTTGCTTAAGCTTCATGAAGGATTCTTCACATTCATCAATCCATACAAAGAGTGTAATCAGTCCATCCATGGGTTTTGTGATTATAGCATCCATGTAAATGAATCGTCTGTAATATCCACAATGTTCCATGAAGGCTTGAACCCCTTTGATTGTGGTCGGTCTCGGCAATTCAGCAATAACATGAATTTTATCCATATCCGTTGCTATACCATTTTTAGACACTATATGTCCAAGAATTTTTCCTTGTCTGCTCATAAATGTGCACTTTTCAGGATTAAGGCAAATCCTATAAAGTCTACATTTTTCGAATACCTTTTTGAGGTGTTCAAAATGATCAGCCCGGATTGATGAATGTACACATAATTCATCCATATATACTTCCAAGAAATTCTGAAGACATTCTTTAAAAGCATGGATCATCAATCTTTGAGAGGTGGTAGGAGCATTAGTTAACCCAAAAGGCATAACCCTATAGGCAAAAATACCCCATTCAGTTGCAAAGGCCATTTTATACTGATCTTTGGGATCAACCAAAAGTTAATTGTACCCCAAAAATCCATCTAAAAAGTTGTAAGCTTCTTTTCCCACCGCAACTCGTTCTAAAACATGCTCGGTGATTGGAAGAGGATAGGTTGTCTCTAATGGTGGCTGCATTTACCTATTTGAGATTGACACACTCTCTTAATTTTCCATTTTTCTTGGGTATCACAACAATCAGAGACACCCAATCTTTGTGTTCAATTTCATAAATGAATTTGGCTTCCTTGAGCTTTTCTGTCTCTTCTTTGACCTTTTTGGCAAAAGTTTCATTATAAGCATATGGACGTTGTCTACTTGGTTTCTCATCATCTCTCATAGCTATGGTATATTGACAGATTTCTGGATCAGCACCCTTGAGATCTTTATACGACCAAGCAAAGATATCTCGGTATTCTTTCAGTAAGATTTACAAAATCTCTTCTTCTTCTTCAGTCAAGTCGTTTGCAATGTAGTCCTTCATAGGACTCAACCTATTTTCTTAGTTCTCTGACAGGTTGTTCGACTCTGATCTTTTGTTCTTGGAGAGTATATTTCTTGTAATGAGATGGAACACTCATTACATCTTTACTTTCTTCCTCGGTTGTTTCCATTTAGTGGTATACATCTCCTTTAGAGCTTTCTTCAACTCTTAATATATTTTCTTTCGTTCAATTTGTGTCATGGATGAATCATCATCCTAGTGTTTAGGTTTTGGTTGAGTTTCTTTTCACGTTCTTCTTGATGTTTTTGATATTTCTTGTTTGTTTTTTGAAAGATATCTATCCATCATTTTGTCTTTGACACAATCATGTGCATCTATGTACATCAGAAACTGTGTTCTGCTAAAAACTGATGGCATAGGTCTAGATTTCAAGTTTCTGGTGTCTCTTATTCTTCTATACCATTTCTTCTTCCTAGGTTTTTGGTTTGGAAAATCAAAAAACTTTTCCTCTCCTCCTTTTACGAGTAATTTGGCTCTCACATGTTCTTTTTCCAACCCCGAATCATCAGATATAGCTGAATGTTCTTCAAACTTGTATGTGGCATCATAATAGAGGTGTGAAAAGATTTGTTGGGCTTTCAGTAAGTTCTTGGGTTCCTGAACTTCATCTTCAATGTGAATGGTCGAAATCATTTGTATGGGAATTATGTCATAACCATCCTCGTTGCAAAATTGAGTAGGCATAGACGTATTCACACACACATCCATTGTTGCCAAAATTTGAGTCCACTCAAATGGCTCAAACAAATGATCCGAAAAGGGTTCAGGTATATATGCTTCATCTGTGCAATCCCTTTATAATATACATTAAGCTCCTGTTTTTTGAGGCTCCACACATCCAAATAGGTATGTCTTTGTTTAACCAAGATGGAAGCTTTGATTCAGATGAAGAGACCGAGTCAGATTCTTGAATGGGTGTTTTCATTACATATCTCTATGTGTGAACTTTCAAATTAACCCTTGTGATGAGCTTGTGATTGATCCCACTTGCTTCAAATACAAGTAATTGTTTTCCCAATCCTAAATGAGTTGTACTTGTCGCATGAATGGTCTTCCCAAGATGATTTCATAATTAAGTTTCTTTCCAAAGTCCACTATTGCAAAAGTATGTTGATAATCAATTCCACGGAAACTAACTATCACTTTTTCAAGCAGTCTTAAGGGTCTTTCGATATGTCCATCAACCAATTGCAATTTCATTCGAGTATGTCTAATGGCCGGTTTTCCCATGCTTCCCATAATACTTTTGTGGCTATGGCTATGCCTGCTCCACTATCCAGTATTGCCATGGTTTCTACATCATTATATCTCATTGGAAGGCCCTTGTGTTTCCTTCTTTCTCTTCATAGTGTTCTCCGACTTTGTTCATTGGGACGGATCTAATCTCTTTGCTATCCAATTCTTGTTTTAATTTCCTCAAAAATTTTGCGATTAGCCCAGTTTGCCCCACCTTTTCTAGAGTTTTCTTTAGATCATTCCATAGATATGGTCTGATTTTTAGCAGTTCTCCCAAGGTAAGAGTGCATTGGATGGGTGTAGACATGATTGAATGGATGTTGTCTACCTCTAGGGTCTGTTCCGCTCTCTTTATCTGAGTAGTTTTACACACTATGGATTCATCTTCATTGTCTCATAAGTAAGAGGGTAGTGTTCTCAGAGTTATTGGTTTAGACATTCTTGATGCTTCAGATCCGCAATCCCCATACAAGGATTGGATATCATTGTCCATATTAGGAGGTAAATGGTCTAACCAAACTTCATCTATAGGAGCCGACTTCAAGGTTATGCTCCCATCATTAATCTCCCTTACTTTTCCCAATAAATGTCCTGGCCAGTCTTCTTTCACAAATGAAATTCCATCTAAAGTGTCTTCACTGTTAGGCACTATGAGTTCTGACTCTTTGGTTTCCATGTGGGGTTCTACCACCACTTTGGATTTCTCTTTACTGATTTCTACCACAAGCTCCTCAGGTTTTGCTAGACTCTCAAGCTTGGTTTTTGTTTTTCCAGCATCTCTTGAGTAATTCCTACCAAATTTTGATAAGCTTCAAACGTAGCTGCTTCCATATCTGGAGAAGGATAGTTTTTTTGTTTGTTTCCATGTTTTGACCTGCTTTAAGTCCTGCTTGGTAAGCTTCCAAGGTTGCATTAATTGGCTCAAAAATTTTATCTACCAAAATTGATCCTCCGGATTTCATTGTGGTTTCTTTTATTTCACTTCCAGTTTCTTTCACTTTTTCTTGGAATAGTTTCTTGGCTTTTTCCTTGATTTCAACCCTTTGTTTTTGTTTTCTCATCTCATACCTTTGACTTCTTCTTTTCTTGGTCTTTTGAGAGGAGATTTTAGTGTTGTCTGATTCATCAGAGGAGTTGTGTTTCTTTTTCCTAGCCTGGGCTCTAGTGATCACCTTGATTGGAACAATAGGTTCACTCTCCGATGAGCTACTCGAAATCACTTTGACTACATTCACTACTGTTTTTCCCTTGTTTAAAGGATTTTTTGGACAGTCTTCAGGAAAGTGTCCCCCCTTTTTGCAACATTGTGTACAAAAAGCTTCAATTGGCTTAATGTTCTTGTCAAGTTCTGGGAATTCATTTTTCCAATGATCATCTGCACCACAATTATGGAAGTTTCCAGTCCTTGGCTTAATCATGGGTCTTACCATAGGAGATCTAACACCTTGATTAACTACATAGTACATCGATGTAAGCTCTGGTGTAGCATAAGTCACAGGTGCTTCCATTGAAGGTGGCTGTGAATTATACCACTCTCCTTCTACCATTACTGTAGATGGACTAGGCTCCACATAGGGTGTAGCAGGCACTAGTGCTTGTTCATCTATGAATCCTTCTGAATGCATGTACTTTATAGTCACTGCATTATGTCCAGGATATGGAGGTTGTTGACCCAACACTGGTTGTGGTCTTTCCATACCCATCGGTGGTCTTTGTACTAGGGCCATATTAGGCTTATATATGTACATGGGTTGTCCTTGTGGCCTCATGAGCACATATTGAACATTTCCATCATACTTTGGTCGGTAATAGCACTCATTGGTGTCATGGTTGGTCCATTTACCCTCGATAGCACACAATTTTTGTGGTCTAATCGGTTGTCCCTGTTGAGGTATCCCTTTCCCTAGTCCTCTCATAGGTGCTTTTTGCATGTTATTCATCCTTTTGAGCATATCTTCTATGGTTGTTAGTGGTGCTGCAATAGTTGTTCCCACTTGTATTGGTTTTGAGGATGCTGTTTTCTCACTCTGAGTATCCTTAGGGATATCTTCTTCATTGAAAATATCACTATTTTCTCCCAAGTCAATAGCGTCTAATACACACTCTTCTAGGGTCATATGTTTCTTGCTATACAGTATAGCATGAAGTTCTTTGTTCAAAAATCCTTCTAGAAACAATGACACTAGTCTTTCTTCTGCAGGTATTCTAGTTCTGGGCATCTTGCAATGTATTGTTTCATCCTAGTTTCATCCTTGTTTCTGTTTGAAGCTATAGATTTGAGCTACCGTATTATGTTTAATCCCAGTTTTGGAACATGCAGCTACAAATCCCTAAGCTAATGTATTTAAGTCCATGATTGACCTTGGTGGAATGTTTTGGAACCATGTCAATGCTTTTCCTTCTAATGTCATTCCAAATTCCTCAAATTGAGTGTGGAAATCAAATATGCGTTCTGCTCTTAGCATTTGCTTAAAGCTAGATAAGTGGTCATATGGATCCCCAAATCAAACTGTATTTTCTGACCCATTTTTGAAAATTAGTTGTTCCGACATGTCTATTTGGTTCGGCTCCAGCTCTTCTGGCAGTTGGTCCTGTCTCAAGTCCTTAAACCAATCTGTTGGAAACAGTGACTCATGTAGCCCTGGACTTGTTTTAGTGTCACCCGGTTTTCTTTCTGATGAGGTAGGTTTGGGTTTTTTACATTGCTCCCAAAAGATCTCTCGCGGAGTTCCTCTCTTGGAATAGTTTCTGGTCCTTGGCCCAATATCCAATCTGTTATAGAGTACCCTTGGTATTTGGTCTGTTCTACCTCCTCAAGACTCATCATAATAAAGTTATTGTTATAACAATCCCTAAAAAGTTAAGTAGGTAGATCTATTGAACCCTTATCTTTGATTTTGAAGATATAGATGATTTTGATGGGTGTTAACTGCCCTGATTTGGCATGAGAGGTCCACAAAAGATCATTGACATTCCTATCCTCCCAACAATAGACTCCTATCCTAGGATTATCCGTACTAAGCCGTTTCAAAGGTTTCAGATCAACTTGATTATATCCCTCAAATTCTAAAGTTGGTGGACCTTGTTTTGCTGCCATATCTGGAATTATGATATTTACTTCTAACCCCATTTGTCTATCACATTAGGGTTTTCAACTTTTAAATACTGAGTTCCTTTTATCCATATACATTTGTCCTTGTTTGTTTGCCCTTATTTCCTCTTCAAACTCTATGTCATGGTCATCAATGCGAATGGCATACTCTTCATTAGGATTCAGGTAAACCTGAGCTCCATGGCCATTAGTCTTATAAAAGGTGAGTATGTGCTTATATCACACTGTCGTTCCGGCTCTTGAATGAGTTGAGTAGAAAGACGTTTCAGATGTTGAGTCTGAATAAGTGTCTGAGACTTCTTCAAAGATAGTGTCCAAGTGGTCATCTTGATTCACACTCTCTTCGGTGGATACTCTACTAGAGGTCTCTCCAAATATACCTTGATTTGTTAGTATACGACCAGATCTAAGGTTCATATAGACTTATGAAGCCGTGGATAGAGTACTTACCGTCGGATTGACTTATTATCCGTTTTCTCCACTTGACTTGAATGCAACTCCTGTCAAGATTTCAATTCCTTGTCTGCAACCTGATTCCTGTATCAATTTTAATCAAGTTAGCTATTCTTTCACAAAGATTGTACGATTTTTGCTAACTTTTGTGACTGGTCTATGTATATCACTTCAATCTGAGCTAAGTGAGTCAGCAAATGAGTTCAGATTTTACATTTGCAAAGAGCTGAAGGACTAATCTGCAACCTGAAAACAGAGTGAGCATGTATCAATTTGGATTTGATTGAACCCAAACTTGACCAGTGGTCTTGTATTATGTTATTCTAACACTGTACAAGCTCAAAAGTCCAAAGTTCTGTCTCTGGACCTCAATAGTAAATAATCGCAGACGACTATTTACTTTTCTCAGTTTTTACACTTTTCAGGCTTGTTTTGCCAGGTAATCACCCTGTTGTGGTCTATGAACAAGTTTCATTGAGTTTAAACAAAATTTGTCCAACTATCTGTTTCGTGTCCGCAGACTCAGTTTTTGAGAATCTGGCTTAAGTCTCTCTTTTGTGATCCAAATTCCACTAAGTTTAATTTGTGGAGTCTAATTGATATGCTTGACCTTGTGGTATACTCAAATGTGCAAAAGTGTCCAATTTTGTAGCAAATGTAAATAATCATGATTATTTACTACTGGAATTTTTTTGCAATTTTTTGCCATAATATTGATACCAACTGGTTAAGCAACTCAACTTAAGCTCCCAAGATAAGTTTCATCAAGTTTGGATAATTACTGCTCAATTTGTCAACAGTTTTCTGTCCGCAGACTGACCATACAAATCTGGCCACAATTTTCACTTCGATGATCCAAATCTTACCAGATTTGATATGAGTGCTCAATATCACCTGATAAAACTGGTGGTATGCTTAGTTGGTAAAAAAAATGAAAAATAGAGCAAATGTAAATAATCGAGATTCTTTACTTCTGGTAAATTTTTACATATTTTTTATCATCTGAGCATATACACATGTTTAACACTTCAATCTAAACCTTTAAGTCAAGTTTCACTAAATTCAAACAAGATTTACCAAGTCACAATCAAGTTCTCGACAATCAGTACAGATTTCAGTTTTTATCAAGGTTTTGGTCTGTTTTATGATCCAAATTCTATGAGTTTTTACAAAAGATTTGCAATCATGCATAGAGTCTCTGGTATCAGGTTTGGTCAATTTTGAGCTGAAAGTAAATAATTGCGATTATTTACTTTTGGCCTAAAATGAACACTTTTTTGCAATTTTTTCACTGGACAGTCTTTTTATGACCTGTTTTAAGCCTCTGAATCAAGTCAAAACTTAATTTGGTCAAAAATCTCAAGAAAAAGTGAATAATCTGAGTTTTTGCAAACTCTTGAAAATTTACCTAAAATGCATCCTTACCCACTAGTTCATGCAACTTTTAGAGCGTTATCTCCAGCCGAAATTCAGTTGTTGACAATCTTTTGGTGATGTTTCAAGCCATCGACCTGAATTTCTACAACTTCACATAAACAACTCACAATTGATTCTTTTGGAGTGAGCAATGTTTTGAGATCCCACCTTGGATTCTACATACCCTACTCCTAGGTTCTACTGCGATGGGATTGTGGAAAGTGTCCACAAACACTTGTTTTCTTGTTTTTTATGATTTTCTGAGCTTTGAACTTAACACTAGGTTGGTAATGGGACACTTTTATGTCCTGGGACACTTTTATGTCCTGTCAAGTGACCATTTTCCTTGAATTATGTCAAGTGTTTCAAAATGGATTTTGAGGTGCTATCTGTCTAGAAAGTTGTCTCATGAGCTGAAAAAAACTCAACATTTTTTTGGAATATCAATTCCATCTTTAACCTTGTGCTTGCACAACATTTCACAACCTAAACTGTGTGAAAAAACGGGTCTTGTTTTTGGCTTTTTTCAACTTTTTGCAACTATACCACTCTAGAATTCATCTTTGTGAGGTCTATAATGCTAGAGAACTATCTTTAGTAGTCCTCAACATGTCCTGATGCTTCTAGGGAGAAATAAATGTTAAAGTTGTAAGTTATGACCAAATTACAAAAATTGTCAAATCCTGTTTTTTAGCCAATTTTAGCTCTTCTATGATTTGTTTGGTGGCTTTCGTGATATCCAAATGCAGTTTTGATTTTCTATGTCACATATTGTAACATAAAGCTAATATTCCTTGATTTTTGGGGCACCTAATACCCTATTTTGCATAGTAGACAACGATGGTTGATTTTTTCAATTATAGAAGAAAACAAAACATTCTAGTATATCAAGTATAGCTTTTTCAATATTGTTAGTTTCTTGTGACAACTACATGCATTTTGTAGGTAGTAACCATATCTAATCATAAGGATCAAATTTGGCTAGATATTGAATAGTTTCTATGGGATTCTACAACTCATAACGTTGAACCCATTTTTTTCATGTTTGCAGTATTTAGCACTTCATCTTTGTCCCCAAGATTCCCCTTGGTAAGAGATGTATTATTCTTTTGACATGCTCCATGGCTCCTTATGAACCTAAAGGACAATAGGGAACTAGGAAAACATGCATATATTATTTGTATTGAGCGTGGCTATAGAAACTTTGATGATAGGTTTGTAGAATGGTAAAAATTCAACTTTTTTGTACCTATTTCTTTTCGCAAAACAAAAAATAGTGAGTGAGAAGCAATCATATGTTCTGATCACCAACCCATTGAAGTTAACTAGGGAATTTATCTCAAGTCCTACAAAAATCCCTAATCTTATTTTTATGCAACAAAACGTAAGAAATGACTGTTTTGATGAAAATGTACTGGTCCATCAACTTTGGAGGCTTGGTGTGACCAAAAGATGAGAAATTTTACAAGTTTCTTATTTTTTCCATGTGTAGTAGGCCTTGAACTATAACCTCATGAAAGGATTTTACAAAATGAGTGGATCTACTATGGTTTTGGAGGTTTTTTTCAAAACCCTGAAAGGACACTTTTATGTCCTGTTAGGTTACCAACCTAGTGTTAAGACTTGTCTTTTCCATCAATCATTCTCAAAATCCTAATCTAATCCTACAATCCTACAAGGTACTTAGCAAGTACAATCTACTTCCAAGCTCCCTCTACGCAGCAAAAGACGACAATCTTAAACTATGCGATTTTAAAGAGAAAGTTTAACTCTAGGTGAACCTAGAGGAAGTTAAAGAACAACTACACAAGATACTCGTGTTTTTCCCTACTTTAGGTCTGTTCGATCCCCGACAACGGTGTCAAATGTGGGACGGGTTTCTAAGCTCACTCCTATCTTATTGCAGGCATAGCGAGAACCATGAACATAATTGTCAATCCATGGGACGAAGCTATTCGACTAGTGCATAGAGGCCACAACATGTTGTCAATCTCTTGGAAAACAACAAACAACTCGCATCTAACTCAAGCTACACTCAAATGATCGAAGTCACCAAAAGCTAATTGCTAATCGGCAAACAAATCATAACCGTTACAACATCAAGTGACATCCAAACGTTACGAAATTTCTAGGACATGTTTATAAGACCTAAGCACGCATGCTTATGGTCTAAAATCTCACTTTAAGTCAAGTGTAAAAATCACGATTATTAACAGCAGTCAGTGAGTTTTTGACCTAGTCATTTTTGACCCAGAATGCACCTAAGTGCTTAGCAGAGATGCTCCAATACCCCACCTATGCTTATTTTGTGATTTCCTAGCTTAAATTCCTACTTATGATGAAATTAGGCTACGGGTTGGTGACTCCAAAAGCTACGGATTACCATGAAATGTTTACACCAATGCATAGAGCTCTTACCTACTGCTATGCGACAGACGGCACTACAATGTGACATCCGAGAAGAGAGTAGGAAGCGCGAGAAGGAGAGAAGTGAGCGTCGTTAGCTCACGTTGTGTTTCTATTATCCAAAAACTTGGAAATAACTTACAAAAATTGGCTTTTTATACCTTAGCCAAGGTTTCTTTGGTCGAAACTAATAATTTGGGAGCTATAACTAGAGATAAATTGATACAATCTGGAAGCTTATATCCCCGACTCATCGATTACACTATACATCTCGAAAATAAGAGTTACAACATTCCCGATTTATCAAAAGAATAAGTGTTCTTACAATAAAAGCTCCCGAAAAATGTTATCAAAGTTAGATTGCTGCTAACAGTGAGCACGGCTATAGAATAGGAGAGGAGCAACGTGCATGGCGAAGAGTTGAAGGACCATCAGTGCATGGGTTCAAGGCTTCCAGAGACAGCCAACACTCGAGTGTAGTGTTTTCTTTAAGGACGATGATGAGGATATTAGTGATAATGAAGATGATGACGATGACGAGGATAATGTTGACAATCAACTCTCAAACTCTCTCTATCTCTCTACAAACGAATCCCCCCCCACCTGTTTCTCTCTCCCCCAGTAAGACTACGTATATAACCACACATTGACGAAGCTCTTCAGCGATGAGTGTAGCTCGCCCTCAGACAACGCCAGATGCCATGCATGCATTGACGAGGCTGATGATGATTTTTTATTATTTTTAATTTTTTACTCTTCATTTTTATTTTGTACCCAGACATTGTATTTAGATCCACAGAGATTTTATCATTTTGATATCATCTATAATCTTGGGTTTTGAAGGCGTTTAAAGTAACATTTTATTTCATTTCTCTCTCTCTTTCCCACCCCATCCCACTCACCATGCGGCCATCAGTGGGTTGCACCAAAGTCTGTGCTACCACAATCTTGTGTAACTATTGCTCACTGCAGCCAGTCCACCTCAAGCTGCAGACACCGGCTGCTCTATCAGGGTTACCCTTCCTTGGACGATGGTGTCGATGTTGTGGTTCCTGTAGTGTTTGTACTTCATTTGTATGGCATTGATTGGTGAGCACTGCCTCCCAGATGGAATTTCTTGCTTATTCTATAGGGTGGTGGCATTGGGATTGGTGATTGGTGGGATGATTGGCATTGCCATCGGAGGGGCCACTATGGTGATGGACGGATTAGTGATCAACATTGGGGTGTCAAGTGCGCTGGCTGTTGTAATTGTTGGTGGTGGGCCGGCCATCCTTCCTTCAAAGATTGCGGGTGTTTGGAGCTACTAGTACGGCCTTTGTAATGATGCTTCCAAAGAGGCCTAATAAAGCTGGCGGCCTATCTTCGACAGTGGATTGAGTAGAAGTTTGAGCTTATTGTCAAGGCTTCCTTTAATAGGATTGCATTTTGCAATGGTGACCACTCTTCTTCGTCAAAGTCAGACGCAAGTGGCAATGTACAATGGAATTTCACCATATTTGGCTAGCTTGGCATCCAACTCTTTCATGTGGGTGGTCCACAGCCCTTGTAGACATACTTATTCAGGCAACCATCGTATTGATTTTTTCATGCATGAAGAATCTATTAAAGTTATGCATTACACAGTGAAACACGCAATGAACTCCTAGTAATTTATTATGTTTTTTTAACTTACATGACATGAGATTGGAGTCAAGCAATCTTATTTGATGGGTATAAATACACTTTGCTGGCAACTCTCAAATCAGCCACGGAAGACACGTGGGTGCCGCTCAAGGCTTTGAGGCATAGATCTTAGAGCGTACAGAGAGCAAGCGGTAGGTGTGCATCAACATGGTTGTGCACAACAAGTACACATGCACAATTTCATAAAGGGTGAGCATGACAAACCCCCTTTCCTCTCTTTGCACCCCTTTCAACATATTCATGTGTTTCAAGATGAAGACAACATGTTTCTTTTTCTAATTTTTTATCTTGGTCGGTGTTATGGCCTCCATTTGGCTTCAACTATGGAAATCCCTCATGTTCTTGCTTCAAAGTAGCACATAGATATGGTGGCATCTAAAGAAATTTTAGTCACATTTAAACACAGTTTTAGATATATACGATGACCATTTGGAAAAAGCTCCATACCTCGTCAATGAGTCCTTCAATCTTATTGAATTGCATACCTCTATCAAAACATGATTGATGTCTAAATATATTATCAGTATCGTCATGAGTCGCTAGTTTTTCTTGCTATTCTACTACATGCACATCACACTCTCATTGTGACTTTTCTTTTGCATGTATGTATCATCATGTTAAAGAATTTGTTCCTCAATCTAGCAACCTCATCATTCATATCGATAAAGATTAGTTAATCCTTTAATTATGCCATGTTTTAAAATTATATATGACCAAGTACCCAAGCACTCTTCCTATACAAGACCCCTATTGTCCCAAGGAGGTCGCTATAATAAAAAAATGCCTATCACGTGGGTTCAACAGTAGGGATTATTTTATTTTATATTTTCTCACAGATTTACATACAGAAGGGTGTCAAAAAAATGACCATGAAAAAACATTTACAGACTGAATAGAAGAAGGGTTCCTTTTATTAGGGAAAAATTCACAGCTAAGGGGTTTTATAAAAATTCCTTGAACTCATGTGATATGTAGGTTTTACATAGAGTGACCTCCCCGAGCCTACTGTAAACTTGGGTTGTGACCACTTTTTGCAACTTGTATGATGATGACACTACATGGTCTTTCTATGATTTATTTCATCAATTGACGTTATAAAAAGTTATAACCTCATTTGTAGGGCTTAAAATTTGTTGCACTTATAAAATTGTGAAGCTTTTCTTGATTTTGTCCTCTTCAAACAGCTCATTATTATATTTAATTAGTTGTTAATTACAATAGTACTAGTCAACACCATTACCTTTATTAGGTTTACCACAAGTTTAAGGCAATTCAAGTCTCCATCTTGATTGCACTTAACCAAATGATTTTGATAATGCTCTTCATTTTTTAAATTTTAATTTCTAACTTGTTTACTGTCTAAGATTCCCAAAAATCGATGCAGACCATAATGTGATGCAATCAGATAAGTCATTTCCTTGTATTATTTTGCAAAGTCATTTTAAAAGCTTGAGTGATCATATATTAGCCATGTCCTACTAGATTCTATGATATCTGCCTTGCTTTTTAGCAAGGCAAGTATCAATCGAATATCTAAACTAATCTATACCTTACTACTTAGTCGTGAGTATACTAACTCTCTCATACAAGATTGTGCCTCCCATATGTGTCTACTAATACCATTCAAAGAGACAACGCAACTCTCTCTATACGCACGCACTAGTACATGTATTTTCAAATAGTGTATATCCTCCAAGTATGTACATCCAATACGTCACTGCTCTTTTTCATATTTTGTTTGTCTGTATTATCTTATATGTTATGAAATCAAACACTTCTCACATGTTGGCTCCTAGTTACATTGAATGACATTTTTGTGAAAATGATTTGGCATTGAGATCTATAGCTACTCACATCAGCTAAGGTATTTTGGATTCATGAACTACAGTTTGTAAGTACTTTGCTATACTCTAAAGTGGTGTCAAACAGATAGTAAATATTTTTCTCTTTTATGTCTTGTCTGGTCCATTGGTCACATGCACAAAGATTTTGATTTATGCAGTGTGTCAATGCTCATCTTGGTGTAGATTCATTGATTTAGGCAGCACCACTTGTCAGTGCAGATCCGCCGATATAGGTAGCACAACTACAAACTATAGATCCAAGATTTTTAAACAATACCAAATGCAGATTCGCCGATTTAGGCAGCAAAAGTGGAGATTTTCCTATTTAGGAAGCACGTCTTACTAGTGTAGATTCGTCGCTTTAGGCAACACCGATCACAAAATCATGTTGCAATGGTTGGCCACTACTGTCCTTAGTATGATTTTGTTACCCGGGTATATGTTGGTAGATTTTTGGATTTGGATTTGGATTTGGATTTGGAATGGGTAATAGGTATATATCTGTCACGATAGTATTTATGGAATTGAAGTTGAGATTGACCAGAATTGATTTATTGCGTGATGAGTGTGACCAATGATATCCTGAATCATCAAGGTATGACATATATTGCTTATTCCAGTAGTATGGGACACTAAAATAGGTAGTATGTGGATGACGCCAGGCATAAGCAATGTTGTTTAGTTTCATAAATTTTTCTTTTACTATGTAATATTTTTGACATAGCATACTAATCATTGTTTTTGACAAGTATGGTTTGCATATTCTTATATTTGCAACTGAGGACAGTTGTTTTCTAGCGGAGATTTATGTAATGGAATTGGTATTTTATTATTTATTGCAGCCGACAGGTGGAAAAAGAGTAGCAACTAATGGACTATGTGTAAGGATATTATATTTTATGTATATTTGGTTTTTCAAGTGCTCTTTATGAGCTTTGGCCATTTATGTCCGGTCGGCCAGTTTGTACTCACTTTGAGCATTCAAGAAATCTATAAGTAAATACGTGCAAGAGGAAAATGCTCACTCTTGCACAAGGGGAGATTGCATGCACCCAGTGTTTGCGTTGTTCTTCTCTCCTCTCCTCTCTTCTCTCACACCATGTTGGCGTAGCACTCCGCTCTAGGAGGTGCGCCTGCACATGCCCTCTCGCTCTATCTCACTCTCGTCTTTCTCTGCTCGCGTATGACGTTGATTATGTGCTACAAAATTTTCCAGGTAAGCAGATTTGTGAGTTTCATAGATTACAATATGTTGTTTTTGGTATTTTGTAGGGACACGCGCCTCCGTTTGTAGCACTTGTCTTCTCAAGGTCGGCCACACATGGACGCATTGGAGAGTCCAAATTGAACTTGTCTACACAAGGATGGCTACACACTTCTGTCTCTCATGAGAGAGGGAAGCCCTTTTGGACTATAAAAGGAGGCCTTTTCCACACACAAATGTAGCATTGTGATGCATTGTAAAGTTGATGCAACAAGTTGTGTGTGAGGTGGTGAGAGTGAAGCAAGGTGGGAGCTCCATTGAGGGTATAATCCCTTTGTAGCCTACTTCTTGTTTGAAGTACTAAAGCCATTGAGTGGCTGCTTTTTCGTGGATGTAGCCCACATTGGATGAACCACATATATATGTGTTCTCTCTCTCTCTCTCTCTCTCTCTCTCTCTCTCTCTCTCTCTCTCTCTCTCTCTCTCTCTCTCTCTCTCTCTCTATAATCTCTGATGTGGGAAAAATTGTCTCCCTCCATTAAGTAAGCTACTCTATTATCTACTTAGCTACGTCCTATTTCCTAACAATTGGTATCAAAGCAAGGTTTGCTTATAGTTGAAGTATCTAAAGGAAAGGATTCCTTGAATTGAGTGGGAGTAATGGCGGATGAATGGAATCTCAAGATTGAGAAGTTCAACGGCAAAAACTACCAACACTTGAAGATGCAGATTGAAGACTATCTCTACCAGAAGGACGACCCTTTATTTGACACTAGGCGATCGTGTACAGATGAATCATGGATTTTCCTTGACCAAAAGGCATTAAGAACAATCCGGCTAATCTTGGTGTCAACAGTGGCCTTCAATGTTTTGGAGATAAATAACACGGAGGACTTGATGAAGTCACTTGATGGCCTCTACAAGAAACCATCGGCACCCAATAAGGTATTTTGAAGCGCTTGTTCAATCTAAAAATGGCAGAGAGTGGTTCGGTTGCAAAACACCTAAACGACCCTTACACCAACATAAGGCAACTTTGATCAGCGAAGGTCAATTTCGACGACGAAGTGCGAGCCCTCCTTATACTATCGTCTCTATCGAATAATTGGGATAGCCTTGTGATAGCTATAAGTAACTCTGTCTCTCACACAAAAACACTTAAGTTTGATGATGGTGTGGGTGTTCTCCTAAGTGAGGAAATGCAAAGGAGAAGCACGGGTGAATCATCTGCACTGTGAGTGGAAACAAGAGGAAGGCTTATGGAGAGGTTCACAAACCAAAAGAGTCGTGATTGCTCAAGGCAGAACAAGTAAAACACAAAGTCAGTTCTTGAATGTTGGAACTGCGCAAGAAGGGCCACGTCAAAAAGGATTGTTGGTCCAAGAAGAGGAAGGAGTCAAAGTGTAATGGAATTGGCCTACTAACTTGAGAGTAGCTGAAATTAATGAGAGTACTTTTGAGAAATTACTTTGTGAGCATAGCAAGTGAACATAACTGAAGATAACAACATAGACATAGCAATTAGTTAACTTGGCATGAACAATACTTTTGCAAGAGAGAGAATTTAGAGAACATGACAACAGTTGAGGACCGGATTTATGTGGAGCCAGTCCCCCTCCAATAGCCATTTGTATTATGATTTCTCCCATTAAGAGAGACTTGTTACAATACAATTTTTGTGTTCCTTGCGACCTAGGTGATGCAATGAATATGGAAAGCTTCATGCATTACAAGCATAACATAAACTTTGTGGAAAGCTTTAACTATCCCAAGCCTCAGTCCCAAGACCTCAAACACCTTTGAAGGTGGAGAGAGCTAGAACGGAATGAGCGTAGGGAAGAGGAAGAAGAAACATTTCATAGGAGAAAGAATTAGTTCCTCACTTATCATCGCTCTTCTTGCTAGCATACATAATAGCATAGTAATGAAGATGGAGAAGATGTCAAGCTTAAGCATTGAAGCATGGCTCTTGGTTGAATTTGCACTCCATTGCCAAGAGTGTTGGTGTAGGCTCTCAACCTCTACTTGCTTGGAGAAGGAGAGGGAGCTCTTTCAATTTGCACAATGCACAATGAGAGTGTGTGAGTGTGTGTGGGAGAGTATACCCCCTAAGAAACCCCCTAGCTTGCTTTGGTCAACCCCCCCTTGTAGCTCATTGGACCCCTCCAGGCCTAGCCAATCACAAGCAGCAGGTATTACAAGCAACAAGGGTAGCCTTGGGACAAGTGTCCCCCTTTCCCCTTTGAGAGAGAGGACTTGATAAATGCAAAAACAATTAATTAAGTCTCCTAAATTATCATTAGACCCCTTGGTGGCTAACCAATAGGCTTCAGGCACACCATGAGGGCAACATGAGGAGGAACTTGACAAGTGTCCCCTTTGCTTTCTTTGTACTAGGCATGCCTTGTGTGTGTGTGTGTGTGTGTGTGTGTGTGTGTGTGTGTGTGTGTGTGTGTGTGTGTGTGTGTGTGTGTGTGTGTGTGTGTGTGCTCTCATCTCCCCTCATGTAGGGCTCGCCCCCTCCTTGTAGGGATTGGATCTTGACTTTTTGACACCTCAAAGCCCCTCAAGCTTAAGCCCAGTTCCCACCACAAGCTTGGCCCTTAAGCACTTCAAGCTTGGGCTGGGTTCTCACCTCAAATACAACCCTGGCATCTCAAGCATGACAATCACCTCAAGCATCTCAATCATCAAGCATCTTAATCATCAAGCACCTCAAGCATCTCAGTCATCAGGCACTCAAGCACCTTAAGCTTAGGCCGGGTTCCCACCTCAGGCACCTCAAGCTTGGACCGAGTTCCCACCTCAAGCTCAGCCCTAGCTTACCTAAGGTCAAAGGACTTTTACACTAACTATTGGAGGTCTTCAATGAAGCTAACCCTAAGGCCTTATGCTCCATTGGTTAGCCTTGCTCTTTGATGGACCACCTCTCATTTGGACCCCTTTACCATTGGCCCCGTGTTGAGATAGATCTATAAGCACATGTCTATATCTTAACCCTTGTTCCCGTTGATTCTCCCACTTTAAATGATCAATCTAATATGAGAAAAGCATTTGGATTGGTTAGATATTAGATTTTATGACATTACCCCTCTCTTGAAATCATAGTCATCCTCAACTATGAGGTAGAAGAGATAAAGCCTTAGTCATTAGTCAAACTTACTCCGCAGGTAGAGGATCCCTTTTTACCCTACAACATCTTTCCAATATAGATGACTAATCCATTTGGTGCTTGGGAGAAATGGTTGCCGCAAGCATTTCTGCTCTTTAGTCCATTTTTTTCTCCCAAAGTAGAGTGACAAATACAAACATGATTCTAAGCATGCATACTATTTAGATTTTTTCACAAGTTTTTTTAAAAAAAGAAACTAGTCTGATAAAACAAAAACACGCGTCATCAAAAAAAAAAAATTGTTCATTTGCTTGCTTTAATGTAGCATTGTAAGCATTGACAAGGTTCATATTATCCTTAAGTTGTATTCCTTGCATCCATCTAGCATCTTCAAAAGGATAATTTTTGAACTTAATAAGATACCTTCGGATAATCTTACCATGTCGTAATACCTTGTCTTCATGCCGAAGGATAGCTTCAGGATGTAGCACCTCTTCTTGGTCTTCAACTTCAGGAGGGTCTTCAATAATTGGTTCACTTGGTGGCTCTCCTTTGTAGGGCTTAAGTAGGCTCACATGAAAATCATTGTGTATGAGCCAATGGTTGGGCAACTTGAGTTGGTAGGCCGTCTGATTGATAGGTTTCAAAATTTGGAAAGAACCATAGTATCTTTTTGCTAGCTTAGCATAATACTTTTGATGGCCCGTAGGATTTTTGCCCGTCGTTTGCCTTAATCGAGCCTTAGGAAACTTGAGTAAGACCCAATCATTTTCTTTGGACGTTAAGGCCCTTCTGTGCTTGTCAGCATCAGTTTTTGCCCTTTGTTGAGAGATGGATATAGCCTCCTTAATCTTTTGAAAATATTCTTGTAGGTCACGGCTCTACTCATCGGCAGCGGCAAAGATCTTCCCATGTAATTTAAGTAGCAAGGGACTTTTAGGTCTTCCCTCAATGATCTCAAAAGATGCTTTTCTTGTAGAAGTATATACAATATTATTGTAGGCATACTATACAAGAGGTAAGTACTTTCCCCATTGTGAGCATTGATCTACTTTGGTAACATATGTCTTGACTAGATCGAGTATCGTAAGATTGGCTATCTCACTTTGGCAATCCGTTTGTGGGTGATAGGCCGAAGAGAAATTCAATCTTGTTCCTGAATTTTTAAAGAGACTTTTCCAGAAATTACCGGTCATTCTAGGATCTCATCTGACACGATGGATGTTGGTAATCCATGGTGTTTAAAAATCTGAGATATGAAGAGAGTTGCCATTTGGTGTGCCTGAATAGTCTTTTTAACAGGAATAAAGTGTGCTTGCTTGCTAAACCTATTGACTATTGTCCATATTATCGTATTACCATGGATAGACTTGAGCAATCCAAAGATGAAATCCATGGATATACTCTCCCATGGTGAATTTGGGATAGGCAATGGCTGGAGTAATCCAGGTTGCTTCCCTCTATCATATTTGGTCTTTTGGCATACTACGCATTTTGAAACATACTCTTGTATGTCCACTTTCATAGTAGGCCAATAAAAATACGTCTCTACTCCTCGAAGAGTAGGTTGAATACCTTTGTGCCCCGCATAGGGAGGAGCATGGTATTCATACATAACTTTCTCATGAAGGGAATGGGTAACACATAGCCTATTGCCGTGGAGAAGATAACCATCTTGCAAGGTGAATGGTTCCTCTTTGTTCCCCAAAGCAAGGGCTGACATTATGTCTCTAAAGTCAGAGTCAGTAGCATACTCATCTATCATAGAGAATAGATCATTGTGAGTAGCTATAGACACCGCATTAACTTTTGGTCGTCGTGAAAGTGCATCGGCCACTTGATTGTGATTACCAACAATGTGAGAAATATGGAAATTAAATTACGAAAGAAAATTTACCCACCTCATTTGTTTGTCAAAAAGCTTGGTTTGCATCATGAAATACTTGAGACTTTGGTGGTTGGTGCATAGAATGAATGGAGTCCCCAATAGGTAGTTCTTCCATGTGTCGATCTAGGGTATGTAGAACAGCTAAAAGCTATTTATTATAAATGCCCAAGACTCGTTCATCAGTATTGAGCCTTCGGCTCTCATATGCTATGGCATGCCCTTCTTGAGGCAAAACTGCTCCAAGGCAATCACCACAAGCATCACATTGGACCTCAAATGGCTTTGAGAGATCCAAAAGCATGAGGACTGGTTGGGAGGTAAGCTTCTCCTTGAGCTTATCAAAAGCATTTTGCTCCTTAGCAATCCATATGTACTTAACATTCTTCTTAGTTAAGTCATGTAGTGGTTCTACTACTTGAGAGAATTTTGCTATGAATCGTCTATAGTATGCACACATACCAGTAAAGCTTCTTAGATCATGTAGATTCCTTGGATTAGGCCATGCTTTTATTACCTCTAACTTTGATAGATCCATATGGATCATGATATGGATACCATCTTGAGAAATAATATGACCTAGGTATTGAATCTCTTGAAGGAAAAATCCTCTTTTCTTTTGGTTGAGAAAAAGCTTGTTCTCCCTCAATGCTTGAAAAATCACTTGGAGATGTTGCTTATGTTCCTCTAAAGACTTGGAGTAGATGATGATATCATAAAAGAACCCTCCAGTGAATTTGCGATAAGGTCTAAAAAATTTCTCCATTAGACGATTGAACGTAGCTGGTGCATTAGTCAAGCCAAAAGACATGACTAGATATTCATAAAGGCCACACGTTGTGCAAAACGGGGTCTTCGGGATATCTTTATCCACTATCCTTATTTGATGATAGCCACTTTTAAGGTCAATCCTACTGAAGTAGGTAGAACCTTGTAGCTTATCAAACAGATCTTCTACTCGAGGCACAGGAAATCTGTTTTTGATAGTGATATGGTTTAGTGCTCGGTAGTCCACACACATACGATATGTACCATCTTTCTTTTGCACTAAAAGGATTGGAGAACAAAAGAGAGAGGAACTAGGCCTCACCGTCCCTTTGTCTACCAATTCCTGTACTTGCCTCATTATCTCCTCTTGTTGAGCTTGAGAGACTCGATAAAGAGGCTTGTTAGGTGGTGATCTTCTTGGAAGGAGCTCAATACAATGGTCATCATCCCCTCGTTTTGGAGGTAAGTCCATAGGTATATCATCGATGAACACATCTTGGAATCCTTTTAGAAAATTAGACAAGTCTAACACTTCTTGATTCCTACCATTTACATTTGATGAAACATTAGGATTTTTTAGATACTCTTTGACAAAAATCATGTACGCAGAAACTGAGCTCTTCATTGATTTATCAAAAGAAGGAGGATTTACAAGTGGAATAGTGGGACCACGCTCACTAGCATCTATATACATGTTCTTTCCCCTGTAAGTGAAGTAAATTCTCCTTTCAGGGAACTTCATGTTGGCAGCCATGCGATCAAACCATGGTGCCCCTAGGATAACATCCTGATGTTGGAGAGGAGAGATGAAGAAGTCTTCTTTGTCGACATAGCTTTGGACATGAAGCCTCAACTTCCCAATCAAGGGAGTAACAGAGGCTTGTTGTCCCTTGAAAGCTACATCAGCGACTACTATATCTCCCATCTCAAAAGCTTGAATGCCCAACTTGGTGGCCAACTCTATTGATATGAAGTTAAGAGTAGAGCCAGGGTCAAACAAGATGAAGGCATCATGCTCTCTTACCTTTCCCCAAGCATAGGAGAGTGATGATCCTTTGCAATGAGCATCCTCTTTTGGAGCTTCGATGGTGGAAGCTCTAGGAGTCTCATTGCGAGTATTCTTCTTGGGGCAAGAACGATAGCCATGACCTTGCTCTCCACACTTGAAACACTTATGGTCCTTGCAAGAAGCTTCAAGCTCTTCAGGAGAGAGTTTGTTTTTACCTTTGTAAACTCCCTTCTCCTTGGACCGATTGTTGTTGTTGGAAGTGCCTTGGGAGTTATTTTGAGCATTGGATTTCCCCTTTGCATCATTTTTATCCTTGTTTTCCATGGGCTTGACATTACATCTAGCCCCTTGATGGAAATTGATGCATGAAGCAACCATGGTGTGGTGGATTACTTCGGTAATAGTACCGGGCCATTGAGAGTTGATGTATTCGGCCATCTCTTCAGGTAATCCCGCACAGAATTGTTGTCTTTGCTCAGCAAAGTCTATCTTTTGAAAGACAGTAGCTTTGAGATGTAAATCCCAAAACTTGTCTACATACTTGTTGATAGACTCATGAGAGAGAAGCTTCAAGCCGCGCCATTCGGTAAGAATTTTATCTTTAGTATCGCTTGCCAGAAATTGCTTCATGATGGAAACTCGTAGAGTTTTCCATGTCTTTGGGGCTTCTCTATTGCCACAAAGGCTAGCCCACCATTGACGAGCTGATTTTTGGAAGTGCATAGCTACATGACGTAGCTTGGAGGACTTTGTGAAGCCCTCGTCCCCAAAGGCCGCGTCAAATTGCTGGATGAAGGCTAAGACTTTGTCGGTAGCACCAAAGGTGCCATCATAGGTGAGAAAAGAGATACTCTTTCCTCCCTCCTTGAACTTCTTTAGCTTTTGTGACCTTCGCCATGCAGGAAATGATTTGCGATGTCCTCCCCTCTTGTATTCTCTAGGAGAATAGCCATAACTTTCATCGGAAGAGGAGGAAGGTGAAGAAGAAGGAGAAGAGGGTGACCTCTTCCTAGACCTTTTCTTCCATTGTTTCCTCTCTTGCCTTTCAGAGTGATGAGGAGAAGGACTATGGGTTGCTCTTTTCCTCTTGGGAGGAATAGGCGATCGTCTAGACCGCCTTCTTCGTGGAGCCACATCTTCAGAAGAACTTAGACTTTCATTGCTTTCTTTCTCTTTGGATTCCTCCTCTCGAATGGGAGAGAGTCTTCTTTTGGGGGTCTCTTCAAGAGGCCTCCTAAGCTCTCTCTCCTCTTGGAGAGGAAGGGAAATTCCATAGGCACGAAGTTGTTGAGTAACTTCGGCTTGCAAGGTAGGGTTGCCCATAGCTTGTTGCAACCTAGTCACAAGATAATTCACAAACATGGGAGCATCATCATTAGCACCTTCATGTGCAAAATCAAAGCTATCAATGTTCATTCTACTCTCTTGATTATTGTCAGCCATGTTAACAAAATTTTATGTATGTACTTAGTGTATGCTTTCGCAATTCAAAACCTTAGTTGCCACTCCTCTAAGCCTTTGAAAATTGGCTCTTAAGTATCTACACCCACGGCTCAAAGTGGTTAATTATAGAGAGTAGTGGAGTAGGTCTAACATAGTAGAGTTGTTGAGGGCTAGCTCCTTTCGGACTTCTTATGGATCAATAATGGTAAAGATGTAGGCAAGTCTAAAAAGACTCCATTATTAAGTCCAAAGCTCTCGAGGTGTGCACCATATCCCACATAGTGGGCTCAACAAAACCGATAATAGATCCCAGTTTCACTTACCCTAATATAGTTAACAACATCAACCATATATAGGCTACTTAAGGACCTCTCTTCTTAAGCAAGAAAAGAGAAACCAAATGCTCTGATACCAATGTAATGGAATTAGCCTATTAACTTGAGAGTAGTGGAAATTAATGAGAGTACTTTTGATAAATTACTTTGTGAGCATAGCGGGTGAACATAATTGAAGATTACAACATAGACATAGCAATTAGCTAACTTGGCATGAACAATACTTTTGCAAGTGTAAGAACTTGGGTGACTAGACTTAGGATCCTCCTCCCAACCTCCCAATATAAAGGCAGGCTCCTAGCCTCTTGCCCTAGATGGATCCCCTTGTCCACACTGCCTAGCCTGGTCCCTGGCCCAGTCTGTGACTCCCTGGCCTTGCCCTTGCCTTGCCCTTGTCCTGACATTACTCCCCCCTTGGAGAAGCATTTTCGTCCGAAAACACAAGTGGTAGTATCTTCATAAGAACACTGATGTTTTTCTTATTGGCATCCCATACGCGAGCCAATTGTCCATATGATACTTGATGCAGTGAGGAGGTTCAATGAAACCAAGAGCAACATCTTGATTTTCAACATTGTTGTCCTTTTGCAACCACACGTATCTAAATAGTAACTCGTAACTCATGTGAGTATCTTGAAAAGCTCATAGCTACTGAGGGATAGAATAGGGAGTGTTCTCATGTCAGACTTCTAAACATTTTGGAACACACAGAACTACATGTTCACCCCTAATGAAGGTTACATGCCAACATACTTTGTCAGCACACCTACTAAGTCCTTGACTTATGAAACTATTGGACCGGTATCCAACCCCACCACAACAGGTGTTCAAAGTTGAAAACCTAACCTAAGAAAATTCAAGAATAGGGAGAGAATCGCCCATTCAGAATGCTTTGTGCTAACGTATGTCTTAGTAGATCCTTTAGCCAATGCTTTGTGCTAACGTATGTCTTAGCATATCCTTTAGCCAAAAAATACTTGTAAGCTTCCCATCCAGCACGGGATGAATAGCAGCAGTAAGAGTGAGGTATTTCCCCCAACCACTTACAGACAGTCTTCTACAACTGATGATAAACTATGACTCAAGCAGTGAGTATCCAGCCATATACTCGATATGGAGTGGAGGCAACCAACTAGGTTGAAAGCGGGTTGGAGTGGAGTAAACTCTTAGAGTTGAGACCAAACAACCACAGATACCCATACTGAGCCATTATGTTGGGGGTCCCATCGTTGCAATAGCTCCAATGACCAACAAAATTATCAATCCGGAGGGATGAGCTACCCGGATAGGGCATGGAAACACTCACACGGTTAGTGAGCTAATCGTGGCAACACAAATGGTTAACTCTACAAGGTGAGCTTCTCAGCCTATGGAGGAGCTAAGCCGCAATGAAGGGCAATCTCCATATCCACTTCTCTTCACCTCTAATCAACCCAATCACACACACTACGATTGTAAGACGCACACAACACTAATCCTATCATGCAACACACTAATCGCAAGCACACACACATAGATCTATCGAGCACCACACTCCAATCAAACCTACATGCACACACAAGCAAAAGAGGGCAATCACAAAGATTAGAAAGGGATGAACCACTAATTAGTTAAGATCTAGTTAATCTAAGCATCATAGGCATTCATAAGAAGTAAGAAAGAGGCATAGTGAGAGAGAATGAATCATTGATTAGTTTTAATCAAGTCTCATGAGCAAGGAGAAGCTCAAGGACTCCATAGCCACACACCTCAAGAGCTCTCACCAAAGAGTGCTCTCAACAAATGACTTGAGAACCCTCATTTCCTTTACATACTCCCTTATATACCTAGGTTAAAAATATGCAATGTCCGGCCGCCCAAGGCCTTTAGGGCTCACCACTTACTGAATCTGCAACCTAGGTACAGTAAGTGACCTATTCTTTACAACTTGGAACTCTCATTGAGCCCGTAGCACATTAAAATATAACAATGGCTTGAAATAAATCGGGAATTTACAATACGTGACCATTTTGGAAAAACGTGAAAAATGTGTAACTCCAATCTTTAATGCTTCTTTACTTTGATCTTCGATGTGCATCCGTACGTCTTCGGTCTTTAGCAGCTTCTGTTAACTGACGTTGACTCAGTTAACATTCCCCCCTTCCTATTTTAGTGCCCGTCCTCGGGCACTGTTGAAAAGTGTCCATGGAAGCTCTAGAAGGTTTTTGATTGGTTGTTGATGGGCTGGTTATCTTCATTTGTCGTTGAATTTGTTGATGAGGTAGAATTTTTTGCAGCATCTTCATTGGTCCAAATATGTCTGATGTGAGAGATGATGTTGCATTTGTCGATGTAATAGCATAATGATGAGACTACTGTTTATTGATGAAAAGTATGTACAAGGAAAGTAGAGTGATGAGGTTCTAAATTAGGGTCTAATACCTGGATGACCAAAGGGAAAAAACCCAGAGGGAAAAAAGTGTCTTTGGGATAAGCGCCTTATTGGAGTACTTATTAGCATGGGAAATATTAATAAAGTACTGAAGGGTTTATTTGCTAATAGATATGGAATTAAAAAGGTAGCAAATATGAAAGGGTAGCATGATGGAACATTGGTTTGCTCGTTGTAGTCCACTCAAGGTGCATGGGTGGAAGCAAAAAAGAGTGTCTAATGCATATGTCCAATGATGGGACATCCTATTTATGCATACACAAAAATGCATGGAAAACAATATGCTATGCCAGAATGATTTTGAGGGGTTATTCAGAAAGATGGTGTAGCTATAAAAGCATATGACATGGGTTTGCAAGCTGGCACCCCTTTAAGAATGGTTTTCATTGTTGAGGATATGTGCTCTCATCTTACTGTGCATTATGCGTGAGTGTTGGACTCTACGACACCACCAATTGTAAGTTAATAGACTTCGACTCTTATACTCATCTCAACCAACATGAGCAACATGGTTTAGATATGCTCCACTCTTCCAGCTTAAGCGTAAGCCTGATAACTATGACTCTTAGCACAGATTTTAATATGACTTGAAGCTTTGGGACTAATGCTTTGCTCATTTTATGGCTCAGCAGCCCCGACTCTAACTATGCCAAAGAGTGTTTTTTGCACTCTGGCAACTTGACTTTTCACATTCTTGTGCTTACTACAAACATTTCTTCAGGTAAAAGTAAGCTTGAATCCTCAAAAAGAGGATTACTGAAGGACCAAGTTGGCATTGAAGGTTTCTTTTTCCATACCTGTTTTATCTTCTTCGAATCTGCATTCTCATTGGTTGGGTTGTCCTTCTCTGATTATGAAGATTCCATTATCTGTTTGATTCTCCAAGTAGGCCTGTTGATAGGAGTCTTTGATGTTGTTGTAGGCCTCTGCTGATCGTTGACATTTGACTTTTGACTAGGAGCATTGGAAGACTTAGGAATCCAAATCTCTTGATGACCTTTGTATCTGCTTTGCTCTAGGTCTTGTTGATTTCTTGAGATCTTCATGCAGGTTTGGTGTAGTTGCAATTGGCTTGTGGTTGACTGGTAGCCAAATCTTTGTATACTTTGTGTAAAATACTTGTCTAAGAGGAACATTCTTTGAGATCCATCTTTTTTTTGTATCCTCTTGAGAGTTGTGGTTGACTTTAGCATCTTTCAATGTTGTTTAATTGTATACCTGCTTCTTAGGTATCTTAGGATATTGTCGAGGTTGATACCTTGTGGGACTTCTTTCTTGGGAGGGACTTGAAGTTACTGCATATGCTCTAACCTGCGGTTTTGGCACCCATATATGTATGTTACCTCCATAGTATTCATGCTCTTTTAAACTCCATTGTGATGCTATCCATCCCATGTGTTTGTATTTCTGTGTTGTTTTTTGTCTTTAATCCAAACCGGATCATTGACTTTCACTTAATTGCTCGGAACAAACACTTGCTTGACTTTCCTTTGCTTTCTTGAGTACTTTGGTTGATATATCTTTGCTTTTCTGGGTGTCTCCTTAGAGGTTTCTGTTGGGTCGTCAATTGACTTGAATATTTGAAAGACTGACTTGCTTGAAGAGGCTAATCCATGAGGGTTATTTGATGTAGTGGCATATGCTGTCACACCTTCTTTGCTAATCAGTGGAAGTTCCACTTTAGCTTTACCTTTGTCTACTAATTCAACTCGCACTATCTGATTGATCTTTGGGCTTTCTATTTCTTCTTGATTGTCTGCAACCCCGTTCTTCTTAACTTCTGGCTTTGGTGGCATTTGATGCTCAATAGCTTCATTGGTTTCTCTTTGCTCTGTTTGATCTGCACTTGCTATTGCCTGATTTTCTTTAAGCTCTTCTGAAGTTCCGTTCAATGGAGATGAATCATCTTCAATAATCTTTGCTTTGGCATCGGTCTCCATTTTAATTGTGCTTGAGGACTTTGTGCTGTCATCCGTGGGTGACCAGTCTTGGTCTTCATTCTTTGATGTCTGTGAGATGACTTTGTCATGTTTGCATTCTGTATCTCTAACACCTTTTGGGCCATTGGCATTCCCATTATGATGTTGTCTGGCATATTTTTTGTTGTGATCACATGGAATTGGGCTATGATGATCTGTGAACTTACTTCAATGGTGGTGGAGATGATTCCCCAGCATTCTGCTCATTTGTTTCCTGATATGCTCACAAATTCAGGAGCATCTTCCAGCTGTGGTTGGCCACATCTTTTCCAAGCACGAAAAGACATCAGGTTCTTGTCTAACTGAAAATCTATCTTTACTTCTCTTGACAGCTTTTCTTCGTTTTCACCAATGATGTTGCACTTGACCACCTTAGTATTTTCTTCTAGATTGACTTCTTTTGCTATGGCAACATCCTTTGGTTGGAATTCATCTTCAGCTTCTTTGCTTTGATCACCTGTTTCAATCGATGTTGATTCCATTGGCTGTGATTGCACTTTTTGTTTGCAACAACTAATGAGCATTGTCCTCCTGCATCTGAGTAACCCTTGATCTTAGAAGATCCACTGTACTTTCTGGCAGAATCTGTCTCTTTGGAGGAGATTTCGGTGGTGACCTTTGTGTAGCTTTCTGGACTTTAGCTCCCATTGACTTTGACTTTTCTATCACACGTTCTGGCATCTTGAGGCTTTGCATCATCTTCAGATAGTCTTTGACTTCAGTCGGGCCATCTGTATGGGTTCGTACAAGGTCATGACCTTGCTGATATTCGTTACCATGTGCATCTTGATATGCATATGTGATCTTGGTCACATGTAACTGTTTGAACACTATGGGCTTTGTCGGCTTTTTACTCTGACTTGTGGAGATCAGCTGAAACTTTTGTCCTTGATAATCTTCATAAAGGCATTTATCTGTAGACTCTGATGGAATCTGGGTCAATTGGAAACTTCCAACAACCATATGATCTTTCAATGGTTTTTGCTTTGAAGGAGTATGTTGGCTAGAAGCTCTAGGGCTTCTAACTGGTGTAGCATTTCCTAGTACTAGAGCTGAGCTTGATGGATTCGCAACTCCCCCCTTCCTAGGGTGATCACTATAGCCTGCTTCAATGTAAGAGGTCAAAATTGTTTGGCTCTAATTTATTCTCACCTTTTGGGATTTTAAAGGCACACTTTGGGTAGCACTGTTGATGGTTGGCATCTGTAAACCTTCTACATAGTTTCCTATGTGTCTCCGTGAAACATGACAACTTATTCCCCAAGTCAAGCTGTAGATAGCATTATCTTTGCCCTGATATTGTCTATCCCATGGGTCTCCTATGATTTGAGCTTCTATGGTTTCAGGACCCAAGGCATCATTGATTCTAGACTCTCGTCTATATCTATGACTGTTTTGATCAAAGTATATGTTCGTTTGGTCACAACATAGAAGCTTGATCTCTGATGGAGAAGAGTTTGGCTCTGAACAGATCTCTGGGTTCACTCGGGTAATATCCTTCAGCTCTAGAAATGATGGGCTATAATAGATTCTTTTCTCTGAAATGAACCATCCTTTCTGATCTATCACTAGACGCACTTCTATGAGCTGGTATGTGGGTCGTTCAAACACTGGTTGATCCTTTTTGTACAGTTTTCCTTTTTGGTCTACATAGTGTGCATATGAATTATGGGTGTCATACAATGCTAACATCATTCTGTTTGATGTGTCCTTTACACTCGTGAATGATTGCACACTTGTGTCAGTGGATGCAAAATCATTTGCAAACGTAATAGTCTTTTCAACCTTTGGTGATATCTCGACACCTTGACTAAATTCATGCAAGAATTTATTGTTCAAAGGATCAATTTTAAGCTTTTTAGGTGTCCGTGCATCTTTATGCTGATTTTGAATTTGCAGTGCAGTTACTGGTGCTTCTAATGGTAATGTAGAACTATCCGATTGCATTAAAAGTGACAAGTCAGTTGCACTTACATCGAGATTCGCATTTGCAATTTTCTATGTACCTTGGTTGGCAGTTGATGTGTCCTTGTTGTCTAGATTTCTTGGACAATCTTGAGGAAAATGTCCCCCTTTTCACCCACAATCTGAGCAATATGCCATGACTGGTGGTATTTCATTTGGTTCTGTCATGTCAAGCTCTTGCTGAGAAGCTTCTATTTCTATGCTGGCCAAGTAGTCGACATCTTCTTTTAAAACACTGAGCATCAAGCTATAGATTGCTCTGTCTTGACCTTTGTACCGTCTTTGGCTCGGTTTTCCAATTAGATTGGCTTCTATTGGTTGATTTGTTGGATCTTAGAATTCTGGCTCTCGACTATAGATCTGACCACTGTAATCCATGTACAATGACCCTGATTGCATATGCACTAAATGGATGTTTTGTTGACTTGTGTAGATTTTTGGGTAAACACTTGGGTTGATTTTTTGAACCTCTATCTGCACTTCATCTTTAAGCTTACAATACCTGGCTCCACTAAAGTCTGTGAGCATCTGGAGTTTTCTAAATCAGGCTTTACTCTGATCAATAAGATCTTGGCTCCTCTGCTGCTTTTACTGCTCATCAAGTATCTATGGCCTTCTGTATCTGTGTACAAACATTTATCTCCATTGTAGCCATATAGCTGCAAAATTTGCTCTGTTGCAGTTGTGCATGTGTTGCCACTGCTACTGGCTTGCTCTACTATACTTGAATTCTCAGCTCAATTTAAGTCCATGTTGTCTCAATCTACAAAAATTGTCAATTGGCAGATTTTGGTATTGATTATCAGAATTTCTCCTCCTCGTACTAGTCTAATCTGCAATTCTATGCGAGTTGTGGCCCTGTTCATCTGATTAGAAGCTCAATTTGCAATGCTTGATTTTGGCAAATTTCAAAAGTTTCTGCCGCTCACGACTTTAGTTGGTCTTTTGGCTCGTTTGGTCTTATTCCCTTTTGGGGTTCATGAATCTTCTGGCTTTGCAGTGTTTCCTCGGTGAGTGGTACACTTTTCGGCCTTTGCCTTTTCGACTTGTTTGCTTTTGTGCGGTTTGCCCGGCGTGTGACTTTTTCTGGCGGTCCGTGTGTTTTTTGCATATCGGCCTTGTTCTGGCCTTTTCAAACTATTTCTGGCTTGTTCTAGCTTTTTATCTTTTTTTGGCACTTCCGAGGAGTTCCTTTTTATTTTTCCTAATTATTTGTGAAATTATGAATTTTCTTGATTTTTGATATTTTTACGATTTTTTTGTGAAAGTTTTGATTTTTTACTAATTGTTTTGGGATTGTGTTTTTTTTTAATTTATTTCTGTAAAGTTTTGATTTTTTAAAATTTTTATTTTCTTGATGAGGTTTTTTATTTTTTGTAATTTTTTGAAATGATTTTTTGTTTCTTTTAAAGATTTTTTTGTGTTTTTAATGAAATTTTTTTGTGATTTCTAAATTGTTTTTTAATTGAATTTATATAACTTACCTGTTTGCAGCCTGCAGGGAGCCGTTGACACCGGGGGACAGCACACGTGCGGCGCAAGGGGGCGCTGATTCCGGGGCCCTTGACTGCAACCAGCGAAAAGCGCAGGGCACGTGGGTTCGGCAGGCAGAGGCACGCGCGTGCGAGAGAGAGAGAGAGAGAGAGAGAGAGAGAGAGAGAGAGAGAGAGAGAGAGAGAGAGAGAGAGAGAGAGAGAGAGAGAGAGAGAGAGAGAGAGAGAGAGAGAGTCCTGGCTTGGCAGCGCGAGTCCCGGGGCTAGTGACGACGGCTGCACTTAAAGTGAGCAGAACGGCGGTTGGCGTTTCGTGGGGCAGCAAGGAACTAAGGGTAGAGTTTAGAGGGGGTGCATGCGGGGTTAGGGAGAGGGTGGGAAGAGAGAGAGTGAGAGGGGGTGAGTTTGAACGGGGTTAGAGTGAAAGGGAGTTAGAGAGAGAGAGAGAGAGAGAGAGAGAGAGAGAGAGAGAGTTGGGGAGAGTGGAGAGAGACATGGCCAAAAAAATACATTTTTCTAACCGAAGAAAATAAGGTAAAGCTTGAAATTCTCCCGGTTTTTAGGTCAAACTTTAAAGCTTTTGCCAGTAATTACACAAGAACTTGTGAAAATTTTCGGGTTTTCTTAAAGGCAAGCTCAAAATCTAACCGAGATTTTTAGGATTTCAGCCGATTAAAATACATTGGATCCCGTCTTTTTTTTTTCTTTTTTTTTTAAACTTGGTCACGCACGGACAACGAGGGAGAGAGAGAGAGTGTGACGGGAGTGTGTGTGTGTGTGTGATAAGTGGTGTTCACCCAGAGAGAAAAAGAAGAAGAAGAAAGTTTTTAACGCCGTAGGAAATTATCCCCAGGGACCGTAATGATCTATCCAACTCGGAGATTTATTACGCGCCGCAAGGCACGGTACTGAAGCCCGCAACCCGCTTCCTTTTATTTATTTTTTATTTTTTATTTTCAAATTTCTAAAAAATGCCATAAATGACCGAAATTTAGCCGAAAACTCCAAAAATCGCCGGAAAATCTCAAAATTTGTCAAAAAAATCCAAAAAATTCTAGGAATCTTAGAAAATTATCATCATTCACAACAGAGCATTTCCAACACGCAAAAGCACTCTGAAAATAGCAAATTTTATCGAAAACGCCAATTTCGACAAAATTGTCCACCTGGCCCCCAGAAATAGTAAAATGCTCAAAACTTGACCACGGAGGGCACAAATGCGAACAAATGATGCCGTAATTACGCACACACAAAATAGCTTGTGAAGATCACAAAATCAATATTTTATGGAATTATCCAAAAATTAATGCAAAAATTAGCAAAAGATTGCCAAAAAAATTACAAAAATTATCCGAAAAATACCCAAAAAATTTTCTACAAATTTTTCACACATTGGGGAATGGTGCAGCCAAATAAAATTTCCAAAATCATATCAATTCAATTGCCAATAATTTTATTAATAAATTCAAGAATAGGCAATTAAACCGGCAAAATTACCGACAAAAGTAGGTCAAAAATTGACGCAATTAGAGTGTGTAAATCCCTATTTTGAGCACAAAAACGCAGCATTTCATCATTACAAACATCATTTATGCAATCAAAACATTGAATTAACCATGCAAATTACACACTTTTTAGGCACACACACACTAAAAAATTGACAGTTTTTACCAATCTTTAGGTGCGCACACAAAAGGGTTAAATTTGTCGGATTTGCAATGTGACTTTACAAATCATTAGTTGGACATGTGCACAACACATATCAATCATCACAATTGAAAAATAATAACACACACATTGAATTCTAGGTGCTCAAACATGGGCAAAATAGTGCACACACACCTAAAATTAGCATACACACACTCAATTAGAATGCACACACACTTGATTTTAGTGTGCACACACCTAAAATTGACCATCCAAGCATGCAATTAACTCGATTAGACACCCAATTAGCAACACAAATTCATCAATTAGCAATTGAAACTTATCAAATTCATGCGCCGCCAATTCTTAAAAATTTCGGCATTACGATGGCGTGAAAATGAAAATTCGTAAAATTTTCCATCCCTAACATCAACATTGCATTGCATCAACATAGCATAGCATTACATTGCATCACATTACATTGCATCTTGGTGGGATATCTACACAATTCTACACATCTCTAGATTCTAGGGAGGTTGAGAATACCACCTTAATTACCTTTCCATTGAAGATCAATTGGATGGTCGATTGCTCCAATCCTTCATAGCACATTAGTAAGTTAGCAAAAATTAGTCAAATTAGCAAAGGGTTAGTGAGAAATTAGTGTGTGTAAACACACAATTGACAAGATATGGTCACACAATAGGGAATTATGAACACAATGCGTCATGCACACACATTCAAAATCCACAAAAACATAAACACACAAGTGAAATTAGTGAGGGAACGCATTCGTTTATGCCACAATTACACTAGCGTAGGCCATCGTCCCTAGCAACGGCGCCAAATGTTGGGGGTCCCATCGTTGCAATAGCTCCAATGACCAACAAAATTATCAATTCGGAGGGATGAGCTACCCGGCTAGGGCATGGAAACACTCACATGGTTAGTGAGCTAATCGTGGCAACATAAATGGTTAACTCTACGAGGTAAGCTTCTCGGCCTATGGAGGAGCTAAGCTGCAATGAAGGGCAATCTCCATATCCACTTCTCTTCGCCTCTAATCAACCCAATCACACACGCTACGATTGCAAGACGCACACAACACTATTTCTATCATGCAACAAACTAATTGCAAGCACACACACATAGATCTATTGAGCACCACACTCCAATAAAACCTACATGTACACACAAGCAAAAGAGGGCATACACACAAGATTAGAGAGGGATTAATCACTAATTAGTTAAGATCTAGTTAATCTAAGCATCATAGGCAATCATAAGAAGTAAGAGAGAGGCATAGTGAGAGAGAATGAATCATTGATTAGTGTTAATCAAGTCTCATGAGCAAGGAGAAGCTCAAGGACTCCATAGCCACACACCTCAAGAGCTCTCACCAAAGAGTACTCTCAACAAATGACTTGAGAACCCTCATTTCCTTTACACATTGCCTTATATACCTAGGTTAAAAATATGCAATGTCCAGCCGCCCAAGGCCTTTAGGGCTCACCACTTACTGAATCTACAACCTAGGCACAGTAGGTGACCTATTCTTTACAACTTGGAACTCCCATTGAGCCCGTAACACATTAAAATATTACAATGGCTTGAAATAAATCGGGAATCTACAATACGTGACCATTTTGGGAAAACGTGAAAAATGTGTAACTCCAATCTTTATTGCTTCTTTACTTTGATCTTCGATGTGCATCCGTACGCCTTCAGTCTTTAGCAGCTTCTGCTAACTGACGTTGACTCAGTTAACACATTACCTTGTATGGCAGGGTGTAAACTCATCATAAATCTACAGTAAAGATTGCACTTGCAGTGCAAAAAGGTGCAAAAAGAATAAAGTCCATGAATTTGCATGCCGCTCCAAATAAATCAGTGTTAAACACTAGGGCCCATAACATCTAGTGTGCATGCATTTAACACAAACTTATCCAAACCTCAATTCCATGACGAGACTTTCCACGGTACGTATGTGAAAGCCTTTCAACAAGAGTTGGACCACAACAGAATGTGAAAGCTCAGTCACACCTAGGTACCAACCATGAGACATTCTCAGTAACTTAGAATACTTGGCTATATGTAGAAACGACCCTCCGTTAAGGTGGTTTCACAACACTTGTCATCGCAACAAGTCTGTTGGAATTAGGGTTGCAGAGAAACGCACACAGCTTGGAGAAGACGAAGGAAGCTCAAGGCACACAATAGAGAGTGTGTTACTTAGTGTGCAATGGAAAAGATGGATAGCCCTAGAGTGATGGGCGTATATACAATGCACGGGGGGAAAAACCTCCTAAAGAGGGAAAAAATGCCCCGACGGTCCTAGTATGTTCACACACATCACTACCACATGTATATGGTAACAAATCCCCCCTGGAGTGATGCGGTGAACGAGAGCTGGCACATGAGTAAAGGGAAGTGCCATGCCCTAAGGACATGATCAGTCCACAAAGGGGAGTAAGCCCAAAGCTTTGCGGAAAGCTTCAAGCTTCTCACGAGACAATGCCTTTGTGAAAAGATCTGCAAGGTTGTCCTGTGTTGGCACATAAGCCAAGCTAATCTCTCCTGCTGAGAGCCTCTCCCTGACATAGTGGTAATGCACCTCAATGTGCTTTGTGCGAGCATGAAAAATTGGGTTCCTCGTAATTGCCAATGCGCTCTGACTGTCAGTGTAGATAGTGTTGGCAGTGTCCTGTCCAACACCCAAATCAGCCATAAGGCGTCTGAGCCATACACACTCAACCGTAGCTGTGAAGACCGCCCTGTACTCAGCCTCACAACTCGAAGTGGCCACAGTAGGTTGCTTCTTGCTCAACCATGATATACATGAACTGCCAAGCATGAAACAAAAACCACTTGTGGACACTCTCGTGTCAAAACAACCAGCCCAATCTGAGTCCAAAAAAGCATGTAAGTCTGGCGGCAATGATCCCCCCTTGGGATAAAACAAGCCAAGATGTAAAGTGCCACTAAGGTAGCGGAAAATCCTCTTGACAACGTGCCAATGCTTAGACCCTGGGCTATGCATAAATCTGCTAACCTGTGAGACTGCAAACTGAATATCCGGCCTCGTGTTGCATACATAAATGAGGCAGCCAACAACAGTTTGATAAAGAGTGACATCAGTAGGATCGCCAGCATCATGTAGACTCAACTTCAAACCTGTTTCCATGGGAGTGGCAATAGGTTTGCAATCCTCAGCAATTTGTCTCCCATTTGGTCCAGTGATCATCAAATCATCAACATAAAGAACCACAATGAGAAGTACATCACCCTCACGCTTTACATACAATGTGCTTTCTGTTGGACTGTTACGAAAGCCTTGTTTGACCAAATGAGTGTCAGCTTTCTCATACCAAGCACGAGGAGATTGCTTCAACCCATACAAAGCCTTGTTACATTTGCACACTTTGTCCTCTTGTCCTTTTATGACAAAACCGCGAGGCTGCGTTACATAAACTTCCTCAAATATGTCACCATTCAAGAAAGCAGTAACAATGTCTGATTGATGTACATCCCAACCAAAATGAGCTGCCAATGCACATAGAAAACGCACAGTAGTCATACGACAAGTGGGAGCAAAAGTCTCTTCATAATCTATGCCTTTTTGCTGTGCATAACCCTTTGCAACAAGTCGAGCCTTACGGCGATCAATCTCACCATCCGGCTTGCGTTTCAACTTGTAAACCCACTTCGTACCAATGGCCTTTTTGCCAGGAGGCAAATCCCATAAAGTCCATGTGTCATTTTCTATGAGTGCATCATATTCTGATTGCATGGCAGCCATCCAATTTTTTGAATTCTGTGCTTTATCAAAAGACAGAGGCTCCTCAATATCATGTAAGCTAGACACAGCCAAAGCATAACAATCTGATGCATAAGATGCATGGCGAGAGCCTGAACGAGTATGACTAGACAAAGGTGCATCCAATTTACTGTCACGCAAAGTGTGCACCAGCCATTTTGGCATACCTCTAGCCTGCTCATTTTCAGCCCTTTCCTCATCAAGTACATCATGTACATCTGTATCAATATAATAGGCTGATCTAAAACATTTTCAGAAACCCCCATAGGATGTACATTTGCCTCATTGGAACTTACATTCGTATTTCCACCACTGAAAAGAGGCAACAAAGTGTCATAAATGTCCTGTGGGCTTACATTACTGTCTCTAGTACATGACAGCAAGGGCTGAAAAGAATCTTCCACAAACACTACATCCCGTGAAACCAGAATACGTTTTGTTTGCGGATGATACAACATGTAACCTTTGCTTTCAGCACTATAACCAACAAAAATACATTTGACAGCGTTATCATCCAATTTTTTGCGCTGCACTTGTGGCACCAAAGCATATGCCAAACAGCCAAAAACACGCATTTGCTCAATAGAAGGCTTTCTATCATGCCATGCTTCATATGGAGTAATAGACTGCAAAGCTTTCGTAGGACACCTGTTAAGTACATAAGTGGCACACATGATGGCCTCAAGCCAAAAAAAATGCGGCAAAGCTTGACTTTTGACCATACATCGTGCCATTTTCATCAGTGACCTGTTTTTCCTCTCAGCAACACCATTTTGCTGAGGTGTATAAGGCACTGTACATTGGTGTTTTATCCCACGACTAACCAGAAATGCATTAAATTCATGAGAAATATACTCCCCCCCTCAATCAGAACGGAGGGTGCCCATAGTACATTTCGAGACATTTTCAGCCATAGCCAGAAATTGTTTGAAGCACATAAAAACTTCGGACTTCGCTTTAAGCGGAAATACCCATGCATGCCAGGAGTAATCATCAATGAAAGTCACGAAGTACAGGTAATTGCCCAAGGACGAAGTTTGCATGGGCCCACAAACATCACTATGCACAAGCTGCAGCCTGCATGTGGCCCTAACTGAACCATCCTTTGGAAACTTAGAACACTGCATTTTATCCAGAATACAGCCTTCACAAACATGTTTGACAGGTGCTTTAAGAGGCAGCAAAGAAGCAACCATATCAGATTTCTGTAAACGTAGCAAATTGGCAAAATTCAGATGACCAAAACGTGCATGCCAAAGTTTTGCATCTGAAATAGCCCTTGAATCTGCAACAGCATTTGCAAAATTTTGTCCACACTTGTCATACAAAGTGAGCTTATACAACCCACGGCACAAAAGCTCAGATGCAACAATTTCATCACCAAAACTGAGATCATGAACTGTACATCTGTCATCCACAAATTTGACTACAAGTCCAAGTCTAGCAAGTGCGGATACAAATAAGAGATTCTTCTTGATCCCGGGTACATAAAGTGTATCAACAAGTGTGAAGGAGCTGCCATTAGCAGCAGTGAGAAAAATTTTTCCAACTCCTTGAACTAGATAAGAGGTGTTGTTGGCACAAGTGACTGAATTCCCATGAGGGACAGACTGGAGAGAGGTAAACAATTCACGATGTGAGGTAATGTGCTTTGTAGCACCACTGTTGAAATACCACACATGTGAATCTGCAGCAACTGACAAGCATGCATCATGGATAGCAGGATTGTAAGTGAACTCTGCGCTAAAAGCCCATTCTGCATCAACATCAGCATTACAGTCTCCTTTCACAGAAGACTTAACAGTGGCTGCATTTGTAGTGGAACCAGCATTTGTAGTGGAACCACCCTCTTTCTTCTTAGCCTCTTTGGCCTTCAACTTAGGACACGACTTGATCAAGTGATCATTAGCTTTACAATAATGGAAACGCATCTTCTTTTTGCCCTTGTCACCAGAATTTCCAGACGAATTGTTGCCAGCAGAAGCATTAGGAACATAATTTTTGCCACTCGCAGCAGAACCATAAGAAGTGGCTGCATTACTGTTACCACCCATTCTTTGAGAAGCAATAAAATCCTATTCAATTGCACGCTGCCTAGTCCTATTTTTTCTGAAAAGTGACTCTTGCAACAGCAATGTGCATAATGCATCAAACTTGACAACTTCTGGATTTCCTTGGGTCATAAGTCTCCAAGTACTAGAAAAAGTCTGGTAAGAATCTGGTAAGGCATCAAGAACAGTCTGCACAAGGGAACTGTCTGAAATGACTTCTCCTGCAGAAATAAGTTGCTCATTGATATCCTTGACACTAGCAAGGAAAGTGTCCATATCATCTTCCTCATGCATAATCTTCAACTCCAACTCTTTACGCAGCAAAGCAATTTTAGCCTCATTGCAACTTGCATAAAGACCAGCCAAAATATCCCAAGCCTGTTTTGCAGATTTTGCTAAACGGATATGAGGAACAATGGTGCGCTTCACAAAGGACGCAATTAATGCATGAGCCTGTGCATCCTTAACATCCCAATGAGCTTGTTCTGTCGTAGTAAAAACAACTCTAACAGCAGCAATCCTTGCAGCAAGACCTGCAACATTCTCAACATCGCCTACATCTTCAGAACCAGGACGTACATCAATGCCCTGCACAATGTTCCAGACGCCCTTTGACACAAGAACATGTTGCATCATATAAGCCCACATAGGGTAGTTGTCCCCATCCAAACCTATCCTCAGCAACAAACATCTTGAACACATATGTGTTGTTGTCAGCCATGGTAAATGCTGCACCTAATGTGAAAACTGCCCGAAAATAGGAGAAACGGAGCGGGAACAACACGTGCTATATAGCACAAACCGTAGAAGACTATAAGGCACTTGCTATGCAAAAAATGGCACTGACAGAAATTTTGCACAAAATGACGAAATAGCATGTGCAGTACTGCCTGTAGTGGAAACGGAGGCCAAAATGAGCCCAAATAAAAAATCTGAGCAAACTAAGCTCTTCGAGTTCTCCCAAAGTATTTGTCGACTTGCGAACGCTTGCCAAAGCTCACTGAAATCGGAGAAAGTGAGCAGGCGTGTACTGGAGCAGCTGGCGACTAAGCCTGGGAGGACGCAACCTGCTCTGATACCAATTGTTGGAATTAGGGTTGCAGAGAAACGCACACATCTTGGAGAAGACGAAGGAAGCTCAAGGCACACAATAGAGAGTGTGTTACTTAGTGTGCAATGGAAAAGATGAATAGCCCCAGAGTGATGGGCGTATATACAATGCACGGGGGTAAAAACCTCCTAAAGAGGGAAAAAATGCCCCGGCGGTCCTAGTGTGTTCACACGCATTACTACCACATGTATATGGTAACAAAGTCTGTACTGAGTACCCGACAATTTTTGGCCACTGAAATTGTTCCTGATATGGTGTGCTCCAAATGGTCTAATAAACGGATGCGACCAGCACGTAGGGACGTCATAGCGACACATCATTAGGAATTAGGCACCAGTGTCAGTCCCAAAGACTCATATTCTCCACATGTGGAATATGTCTCAAATAAGGATGTCTGTAAAAAGAACATCCTTTAAGTACGAGATGTACTTGTGTGTGGAGGTAACTACAAACACTTTGCGACGCGAGTGAGAGGGACCCTCATTATCATTGCTCCACACTGGCTAAACCAAACTCCTTGAGTTCCTAGACCATGTTGTATCCCATGTGACAACGTGTGCCAAATCGAACCGAACACGTGGATTCATAACAACATAATGCAAAAAAATATATGGGACACGACGGCCCAAAATGCTTTGTTTCGACATGCCCTTCGCATGTCTCTGAAACATTCAAGCGTATTTATACGGCTTTAAAAATCCAAGCAAAACATACTAAAAAAATGGATTAACACCAAATCAATAGATGCATACCTGGAGAGTTGAACTTAATGTTCACTTACCCGTATTCAGGAGCACGTTGCCCACCTGTGAAAAAACCAAGCAACATTGCACCGGAAACCTGGGTGTTACCTTCGCAATCCAAACCCGTTGGTTATAATCTATGTAGGCAAACCCCTTGGTAAGACCCTTTATAGTATCTGCTCAACTAGTAGGTAACGATAACCAACATAGTCGACCGTGTATAAAAATGATTGGAATCAACTTGAAAAAGTTGAATTTGTCCACTGCCCCTGGTAGATTGCGGACTTCTTTCCTTGAAAGTACAACTGGGATAGATTAAATTGTGATCCTCAATGCTTATGGGGTGATTTAGAAAACACCCGCTGGGTCGTACCCCAAAACTGTGATGCCATAGACACTCATAGTGCTATAGAGAGAGCAAGAAATCCACACAAGTGAGATTCCTAGCTCGTATCAACAGCCATGTTGTCTCAACTGTTTGCTGCCTCTAGATTCCGTGGTATAGATCAGCTGATGTGAGTTTATAAGTATAAAAAACTCATCTTGAGCGTCACACTAAAAACATGTAGTGCAAAATGACACCCTAAACATCCGTAATGACAAGACTCTTGCTTGTCCATTAACGTCTATGTGTTCGTTGTGTACTCCACTAGGCAGATCTGCTCGATCTGAACAAGCACCCAAGGAATCCCAACAGTTGGTCTTACCCGAGACCTGACAATGACTCTTAGCCAGCGTGTGTGGCTCATAGGGGGCTCATAGCCCTTATGGAAATTAGTGTTCAATCAACGAACCGATGAAAACTAATTTAGATGGCGTCTTGCCCTATTTCTAGCTGAGAGTTAGAGCAGCTTGATTCAGGCTGACTCCCAAACAAACATGTTCAAAAGCTTCTTAAAAAGTTGTCAGTATTCTTTGAGAGAAATAAGAAAGAGAGAGAAAGAGAGCATGCGGGGCTGAGGAACTTTCCTTAAGCATTTATGATGTGTATAGTTGGTGCCCCTGCTCGTGTGCATATGATGCCTAGCGTGCATCTTATCCTATAAACATGCAATAGTTTTCTGCTATGACTTTCTCATCGAGAGAGGTAACCGTAAAACACAAACAAGTCATAGACTGACCCACCTACCGTGTATGTGGTTGTGACGACACCAGTGTGACTTAATGATAGCACTTTGCCAAAGAATAAAGTCCTGGATTTAGGTTCTTTTTAGTGTGGTTGTGCATTGACAGCAACCAAAATGATGTGAAACAATCTAGAACTTATCTTGCCCTTGACAAAGTGTCTAGTGTAATTATAGCGGAAGCGTGTTGCAGGTGGCAGTAGAATTGAATCCACCTAGCTAGCATGCCATGCGTACATAATCTTAAGCCCTTGGCAAAAGGGATGGCCTCAAACGTGAGAGCCAAAACCATAAGTGTCTTGCACAGTTTAGACTGGTAGGGGTTCTGTGAGCTGAGATTCCCTATTTTGCCAGTTTCTCGAATGTGTGTGACAACGCCCGTGATGCCAAGTCATTGGGCAGTACCTTGGTGCAAGGGAGAAGCCTTGCTTCCTTTAAAATTGTCAAAGCACTTTGCTTTGCACAAAAGCAGTAGTTTTCAATGGAAAAGTAAACAAAACTGAACATGGTCTAACCTGGTCGTCTTGCTGTAACCAGTTGTCCCAAGATTCCGTAGAAGAAAACACACTCTAAATCGGCTCATAACCATATCTGCTTTGCGAGATAGAATTATCTCGTGGATTATATACACCCTAATTGCAGTGATCGTGTACGCACCGCATGATGTGTTCGGCTGATCGTATAAGCTGAGATGATGTGACTGGTCTGATAAAAAATTACTATACCAGAATAGAAATTGGGGCAGAACACTACCCAATTCAAAAAACGTACAATACGCTGAAAATCCATATGCAAGTATGAAAAAATGGCTAAGCATAACATGTTCAAAAGACATATAACTACTGTGCCGTGCACCAAAACTGGAGTTTATGTCGAATTACGAACTCATGCATCATGCTTAAGTTGTCGTACATGTGGACACTGCTTTTTTTTATGCGTGCCTAAGCAATAAAAGCATAATTTTTGACGCTTTGCCCGTTGAAAGTTGGATTGTGATAGTCACTTCCTGACCACGTTGGTCATGACCAAATCTGTATCGACAGCCGATTTCCCTTGTACTTGCTGGACCTCTTTGGTCATAATTGTTGGGCAAACAACCCCTTGGGTTGCCAGCAAGTGAGAAGTTGGTTCTGGTAGCATATTTTAAATTAATCGTGTGAGAATTTCCACTTGCGTAGCCAATATTTGGACCGGTACAGCTAGCTTGCAAAATCGGGCATCAAAAGTTTGCCAGTCCTGTCGAGTGACAAACTCCCTGGCATATATCCGGCAAGTTACTATCATCCTCTAGAATATCAAACACACTCTGACGAGGAGGTGTAGATTCTTGCAGAGAGAGATAGACTACCGAGGTATGCATTATCTATTCCCGTTTCCATGTGGGTACCCTCCATGAGAGTATCCAACCACGCGGCATCTACAAGTGAAGCAGACTCCCAAGTACTTGAAGTCAAACATGTGTTGATCATCAATTTCCGCATTCATGGCAAAGACGTGTTGTGTGAACAAAAGAGAAAACAGTACCTTGGATTGCAGAAAGGTCGTTGCCGTAGTATGCACCGTAAACGGTAATTAGCTTTGCTAATTATGTTAGATACTGGTTTGAAAACTTAAAAGTCATCGTCGACAAAGCTTGATGTGATGCTACAAGTTCTGCAATTTGGAAGAAGGAGCAAGAAATTGACGTCCTGTCAAGAAGTTCTCGGCCCTTTGACGAGATCATGTTGCCCTTGACCGGATACCAAATTGAGATTCAAGGCCGAAATTATTGCCGTACAATAATTAAGTACAGAATTCTGCAACTTAATCACTCCTGGCTTGCTGAACTATATGTTGTGAATCAAGGACCGTGCCCCTTGTCGTATGCCGTGACGCCTCTCGTTGCATGTTGAGATCCATTGGGGTTGTAAGGGTGTGTGCCGGGGTGGGCATGCACCCTATATATCAAAAAATTTTGCCCAAATTTTTGGGGCCTTAGGGCAACATGTGAAAAGCCGTTTCCAAAACGACGATGGCGTTCTGCGTGCCTTGCTCGATTGAGTCCGCCGAAGAGACGAGATGCCCTCAGCACGGTTGCACGCACCGTTCAAGGCCGAAAACGACCAATTTGGAGCAGGTGATCCCATCGTCGTCCTCCCTTGCAAGCGGGGTTTCCCACAGGATTCCTCTCGTCGAGATTACTGTGTAGAGAAGTCACGCCCTCATGCACATGCAAGAAAAGCTCTAAAGAGGTGTGGCTCTCCACGCCCTTGTGTCCCCCAAAAAGTAACTTGGCTCTTGATACCAGTGTAAGAACTTGGGTGACTAGACTTAGGATCCTCCTCCTAACCTCCCAATATAAAGGCAGGCTCCTAGCCTCTTACCCTAGATGGATCCCCTTGTCCACATTGCCTAGCCTGGCCCTTGGCCCAGTAGGTGACTCCCTGGCCTTGCCCTTGTCCTGACAGCAAGAGAGAGAATTTAGAGAACATGACAACAATTGAGGACCGGATTTATGTGGAGCCGGTCCCCCCTCCAATAGGCATTTGTATTATGATTTCTCCCATTAAGAGGGACTTGTTACAATACAATCTTTGTGTTCCTTGTGGCCTAGGTGATGCAATGAAGATGAAAAGCTTCATGCATCACAAGCATAACTTAAACTTTGTGGAGAGCTTTAACTATCCCAAGCCTCAGTCCCAAGACCTCAAACACCTTCGAAGGTGGAGAGAGCTAGTCGGGAGTGAGGGTAGGGAAGAGGAAGAAAAAACATTTCATAGGAGAAAGAAGTAGTTCCTCACTTATCATCACTCTTCTTGCTAGCATACATAACAACATAGTAATGAAGATGGAGAAGATGTCAAGCTTAAGCATTGAAGCATGGCTCTTGGTTGGATTTGCACTCCATAGCCAAGAGTGTTGGTGTAGGCTCTCAACCTCTACTTGCTTGGAGAAGGAGAGGGAGCTCTTGCACTTTGCACAATGCACAATGAGAGTGTGTGTGAGTATGTGTGGGAGAGTATACCCCCTAAGAAAACCCCTAGCTTGCTTTGGTCGAACCCCCCTTGTAGCTCATTGGACCCCTCCAGGCCTAGCCAATCACAAGCAGCAGGTATTACAAGCAACAAGGGTAGCCTTGGGACAAGTGTCCCCCTTTCCCCTTTGAGAGAGAGGACTTGATAAATGCAAAAACAATTAATTAAATCTCCTAAATTATCATTGGACCCCTTGGGTGGCCAACCAATAGGCTTCAGGCACACCATGAGGGCAACATGAGGACGAACTTGACAAGTGGCCCCTTTTCTTTCTTTGTACTAGGCATGCCTTGTGTGAGTGTGTGTGTGTGTGTGTTCTCTCTCATCCCCTCTCATGTAGGGCTCGCCCCCTCCTTGTAGGGATTGGATCTTGACTTTTTGACACCTCAAAGCCCCTCAAGCTTAGGCCCAGTTCCCACCACAAGCTTGGCCCTTAAGCACTTCAAGCTTGGCTGGGTTCTCACCTCAAGTACAACCCTAGCATCTCAAGCATGACAAGCACCTCAAGCATCTCAATCATCAAGCACCTCAAGCATCTCAGTCATCAGGCACCTCAAGCACCTTAAGCTTAGGCCGGGTTCCCACCTCAAGCACCTCAAGCTTGGGCCGAGTTCCCACCTCAAGCTCAGCCCTAGCTTACCTAAGGTCAAAGGACTTTTACACTAACTATTGGAGGTCTTCAATGAAGCTAACGCTAAGGTCTTATGCTCCATTGGTTAGCCTTGCTATTTGATAGACCATCTCTCATTTGGGCCCCTTTACCATTGGCCCCGTGTTGAGATAGATCTATAAGCACTTGTCTATATCTTAACCCTTGTTCACGTTTATTCTTCCACATTAAATGATCAATTTAATATGAGAAAATCATTTGGGTTGGTTAGATATTAGATTTTATGACACAAAGTCTCAAGACAATAAGCCAACATCGGAGGCCAATGTGGCAGGTAAAGTAGAGCAAGATGCTCTAACTCTCTCATTAGACAATGTGTCAAATTCCTGGATAGTAGATTCTGGGGCTTCATTCCATGCGACACCGCACAAGCAAAAATTCCAAGATTACACCCAAGGTAATTTTGGGTTTGTATACTTGGGAGAAGATGAAGCTTGTGAAATTCTCGGCAAAGGTACAATCTGTGTCAAAACTGCAAACGAAAATGAATGGAAGCTTAAAGATGTTAGGAATGTTCCTTTTCTTCGCAAGAATTTGATCTCTACAGGACAATTGGACTATGAAGGTCAAACATTGTATTCGAAAACAAACGTTGGAAGATCTCAAAGGGATCTTTGGTGGTTGCCAAAGGAGAAAAAGTTGGTATACTTTACTTATGTATTGTTAGCACGTAACCTTTAACTTGTGCAACGGCTATAGAAGTCGATAGTGCGGTTTGGCACTACCGTCTTGGGCATATGGGTGCCAAAGGAATGCAAATCCTTCAATCAAAGAAGCTTCTACCAGGTTTGAAAGAAGTGGATTTAGAGTTCTGTGAAGATTGTGTTTAGGGTAAACAAAAGAGGGTAAAATTTCAAAAGGCAAAAAATGAAAGAAAAAATAAAAAACTTGAATTGGTTCATTCTGATGTTTGGGGTCCTTCAAGTATACCTTCACTTGGTGGCTCATTGTACTATGTAACATTCATAGACGATGCAGCTAGAAAAACATGGGTTTATGTAATGGAGAATAAACTCGATGTGTTTTCCATATTTCAAAGGTGGAAATGAAGCAGGTACCAAGCTTAAATGCCTCATATTCGGCAATGAAGGCAAATATTGCAGCCAATTTTTGAAAGCTTTTGTGCTAGCAATGACATTCGGAGACAAAGGACAACCCCAAGGACACCTTAACAAAATGGAATTTTGGAAACAATGAATAGGACAATCATGGAGCAAGCACGAAGCATGAGGCTACATGCAGGCCTATCGCTTGAGCTTTGGGCGGAATTTGTAATTACATCTGTGTACTTAATCAACCGGTCACCCTCAACGGCATTGAACGGGGAGTTTCGAAAGAGGCATGGACAGGTAAACAGGTGAATTATGCATTTCTCAAAGTGTTTGGGTGTGAGGCTTTCATGCACATAGATAGAAGCCTAAAGTCAAAGCTAGATGCAAAGTCTAAAGTCAAAGCTAGATGCAAAGTCTAAAAAGTGTTTCTTCATTGGCTATGGAGAAGCGGACTTTGGGTATCGCCTATGGAATCCTGAAGATGGTAAAATATTTAGAAGTAGGGATGTAATTTTCAACGAGCAAAATATTTACAAAGATTACTTGGAAAGAAAACAAACAAAAGACACAGGTGATGAGTACATGGAGCTTGAGGACGGTGAAGACTCAAGAAGTGCAAATGGTGACAACATGCAACAACGTCAACCAAATGAGGAGCCTCAACCTATGCCCCGAAGATCTACAAGAGCAAGTAGACCTCCATAAAGGTTTGGTCCTTCCTTCAACCATCTCTTGATCTCAGATTCTGGAGAGCCGGAATCATACAACGAAGCTATGCAACACGAATCCAAAGAAGAATGGATGAAGAGCATACAAGTGGATATGGACTCATTACATCGCAACCAAGCGTGGGAGTTGGTTGAGTTGCCTAAAGGTAAGTGAGCACTGCAAAACAAATGGATGTACAAGCTGAAGGAAGAAGAAGGTGGGAAGAAAAGGTACAAATGGATGTACAAGCTGAAGGAAGAAGAAGGTGGGAAGAAAAGGTACAAGTCTAGGCTTGTGGTAAAAGGGTTAAAAAAAAAAGGTACTGGTTTCAATGAAATATTTTCTCGTGTTGTAAAAATGGTCTCAATTAGGCTTGTCTTAAGCCTATGAAGCAATAGTTTGCTTTTTGTCATGGCTACACATGGATTTGCAATTTTGGAGGAAACAACAATGGTTATAGTGACGAAGAAAATAACACCCACAACATCTCCCTAACTTTACTTCACACATTTAGGCTATTGTCACACGAGGCTTAGTTATCATTAGTAAGCCTCGACAAGTTCTAACAGAAGCTTAGAGCGTCATTGGGAGTAGCAAGTAGAGAGAGGGAGAGCAAGGCGCAAACATGAGAGAGAAAGACATAGCTGCCCCACAGTGGAAAGACATAATTTTGTAACTGTGCTTTTTAAGGCATAGTAACGCTACTCATGTGGTAGCTATCAGAGATGGAGCAGAAAAGTAACGAGAAAATAAGCCTCGTGTGACCATAGCCTTACACTTGCTGCCTGCCGCATGCCACTGTGAGCTCTCTCCTTGTTTCGAGTATTGGTGGAGCTCTGCGGGTGGCTAGCCCTGGCACTATTTGACACCTCCTTTTTTGGAGGGGATCTACGGTCCTAGATCATTGATGATTGTGGACTGTTCAATCCGTTTGGAGGAAAGAATATGGGTTAGGTGGGATTCGACCTCATGACCTCTCCGTTCCAAGGTCATTGCTTTACCATTGCGCTATTGCAAGCGTTTTAAAAGGCATGGAGAATGGTAGCATTATATTGCGTAGTTTTGGCCCGCTACGAACTAAGCCCGCTACGATCTTAGTTCACACCGAGTGCACTTTGAGTTTACAACGATTTCACACTACAATAATATAGTGCACATAGTTTGCAAAGTTCATACCTAGTTTATATCTAAGTTCACAACTAGTTTACATTTGTCCGAGTTTACACCTGATATACATCAAGTTCACATCAACGGCTGTGATCTTTTCTGACAATCGACGTCGATTTTCAAACGTAGATCCCCTCTAAAACTGAGGTGTTTGTCAACGAGTGCTAGCTCAGTTGGTAGAGTCATAGCCTCTGTGCATGAGGTCTTGGGTTCAATCCTCCTTTGGCGATTTGAAGACATGTTCCAAGTCTTCAAGGACTGTTCTCATTTGCAGGTGTGTGCGTGTGATGGGATGCCTCTTTCTCTACCCATGAGGCCATTGTAGATAGGGTGTGTGGGTGGGTTTCAAAGTTCTTGTACTGTCTATAAAAAAAAGAAAAAAAAAAAACTGAGGTGTTAATGACGAGACTGCCGGAGTATGTCTGCTATGGTCATTCTGCGGTGAAATAATTTAAACTTGCATCTGGCCCCCGTCCGCATATCCTCGCCCCTCTGCTCCTGCGGAAGGCTCAAACAGCTCCATTGATTCTGCTTATGGAGTCCGAACCTATTTCTTCGCCTTCTGCATTTCAGCATCTGATGCAGGCGCCTGAGGACCCCATTATCGGAGTGAGAGAGAGAGAGAGAGAGAGCGAGCACACACACTCTTTTTTTTTTTTTTTGTAAGAGAAACGACACACACACACACACACATACACACTCATAGCCAGCAGTTTGGCAGGTGACAACAGCGTTCTCCAAGGATCCGAGCCCGGTAAAGCTGAATGTTGGCGTGGGTGCTTATCGCTGTGAGGTATCTACACCCACCCACTCCCTTTTTTTTGTGGCTTTGTGCTCATGTGATTCTTTGTAAAGAGAAGAAAATTTTAGCATTGTCTGTCTTGTCTGTGCACTAGGAAGGCAAGCCATATGTTCCACAGGTAGTACGAGAAGCTGAGCTGCGCTTGTTGAATGACTTGTAAGTTTTCTCTCTCGTTTGTTCTGTAGTTTGGTCCGTCATGATTCTGCTTAGAACGGTTGAGAGACATTCTTTTGCACTTATGCAAGCAACCCCATGGCAGATCACGGAACAAAGAGTATTTGCCTATTACTGGAAATCCTCAATTTACTGGGCTAAGTGCGAAGCTTATCTTTGGAGAGGACAGGTATCTTTCAGTGGATCTTTCACTACTTGAGCGGCAGTATACATCTTGGGTTGCTTTATCCAAGGGGGGATGTGAGAAAGATTATGTTGGTAGCTATGATTGAGTCTCTAGCAGGACAGTGTTATCCTTGAGTTTTGCAATTGACATACTTACCCTCATGTAGAGATTGTGAATGCATTGCAGTCCAGCTTTGAACCAGAAAAGAGTGTGTACGGTTCAGTGTTTATCTGGCACGGGCTCAATTCGTGTAGGGGCTGAGTTTCTTGCCAAGCATTATGCACATGTAAGAGAACCTATTGATTGTTGCTTTCTTATAATATTCCAAGTCTGTGCATCAATGTTACTCATTTTGTTATGTCTTGTTTTGGTTTTGTGTTTTGGCTAGAAAACTGTTTATATTCCCATTCCTACATGGGGCAATCATCCCACGATTTTCACAGTGGCCGGACTAGAGGTGAAGAGCTACACATACTATGATTCTAACACAAGAGGCTTGGACTACGAAGGCAAGGGTTTATTATCCCATTTCCGTTTAAGATGTCAATGAAAACCAAATCTTCTCTGCTGATTATTTGAGTGGTGAATACTTGAGATGTCATGTTGCTAGAGGGACCTGTCTTTCTTGTATGCTTGCCCTTATCCCTGGAGCAGAGCTTCATAACTACATATTGGTGGCTATAAATGCTTGGTAGCACTGATCAGTAGCTCTCTTAATTGCATTGCGTGTAACAGTTTGATTGCAAAACAATCCTTTTCCAGAGAAGCTTGTGAAAACCCAAATTACAGCATTGTGTTTGAACGTGTTTTGTGTATCCTATAGTCTTATGTGTCAAGTTTGAAAGCACTTGGTGGTGTCTGTCTAGCGCAAGGGATAAATAATCTATCTAGTACAGTTCATGTGAATTCAGCATGAGGGTACATTTTTTGTCATGCCATTTAGTTCTTTCATTTCACCAGGTGCTTCAGCTTACATGTTCACGTTCTGACCTGTTATGATCCTATGACCCCTAGTGAGACGCAGGCGTTGTAGCCTCTCATTAGATTTATCACATAGAGGTCTTCAAGGAGCTCCCTAGCACAGGTGCACTGCATAAGATTTTCCACCCAACGTAGTAGTCCCCTCTAGATAGACAAGGCTGCGTGCTCTGCGATCCCGATGCTATAGCTGATGTGACACCTAGAAAGTCTAAGTCGTTGTTGACATAGGAAGATTGGAGCGGCTTTTATCGGAAGCTTCTCCATGTCAAGTTGCTGTAGGCTTTAACCATGGGAAAGTCCAAGGAGAAGAGGAGTCCACTGAAGGGTTAAGGCATTTCCTTCTGGGCACATGCGCCTAGTGTGCAAAGGAGGTTGAAGTGTGTTTATAAAGGACTTGGCATGGCGTTCGCAGTTAGGCTTTAGCCCTTCCTCTAGGGGCTAGCTGTGTTGGTGTCAGGTGATCCTGGGAGGATATTGCTGCACTGTAATGAGCACTTGATTTTTGCAGGTTTGCTTCGTGATCTGAATGCAGCCCCTTCTGGTGTAGTGGTATTGCTTCATGCATGTGCTCACAACCCAACTGGAGTTGATCCTACTGCAGACCAATGGAAAGGCATACAAAAGCTGATTAGGGGCAAGAACATGCTACCCTTTTTTGACTGTGCTTACCAGGTACTGAGGTACAATGTTCTGTAGGGAAGTTGTTCTTTAGAAACTGCAGCAAAAGGTGTTGCAGCGATGATTTCATGTCTGTGTATGAAGGGATTTGCAAGCGGAAACCTCATTAAGGATGCATTTTCAGTTCGCTTGTTTGCTGGTGATGGAGGGGAATGCTTTGTCGCACAAAGCTATGCAAAGAACATGGGGCTCTATGGGGAGCGAGTAGGAGCATTAAGCATGGTAAAGTGCTCTAACCCTTGAAAGTTTACTAAAAACTTATATTCCACCTCCAAAGGATACTGCTGCCACATGTGAATGTCATGGTCACATATTACTAGTTCCTCTTGTGCTCTGTCTATTATTGATAATGTGCGATAGACTTGATTAGGGTTAACAAACGAACATTGAGAAACAGGTTAAGTGAACCAATACCCAATGCTCATTAGACTATCATTAGGAGTGGGCTTACAATACAATGTGTGTAGATGTCTTTTTTACGGTGAATTGAGGCTTTTCTGGATATACACGCGTGTGACAGTGTATATATGACTATGTTTAGAGTGTCTTATCATATATGTTAAGCAGAGTAACATACGGTGTGTGGCAAGGTGGATACGATTTGAGGAGTGGGGACACTCCACCAGATAGGAGATGTCACACAAAAAGCCTTCGATTAATATGTCCTGCCCCTGTGCCCCCCACTTTTTATATCTGGTTTTTGTGGCTTCTTTGCTTCTCTTTTGAGTTTTTCTTTGTGCTTTTACTTTTTGCTGTTTGGGTTTGCCGGTTTGCTGTATGTGATTTGTTTTCTTGTCTGCTCGGTATGTACTTCATTGTATGTTTTATTGCATGTTTGCATGCAGACTAGTGGGAGTGCGTATGGTTATTTGTGCGTGTTTTGTTTCTTTGCGCAGATCTTTATGCTCGCATGCATGTGTGTCTGTGGGGTGTGGGTGTGTGGGAGCATATATTGGTACCTAGTTCTACACCTACTTGAGCACTGATGATGCTAGTGGAAAATTGAAATGTCGTAGTTTAGTGTCAATACTATGCATGATTGAGCTGATGGTTATATTGTCTTGTGGGTGATGACCTTGAGTCTACACCTTGCGCTTCTCTTTAAGGGTGAATCTCCTGGATTCATCAGGTGTATATCTAGTTTTCTCCTGTTCAATGAGCAATTGGGTCGCGTGAGGACTTATTTTAATGCTCCATGTACCTAATAGTTCATGACTTGAAAATTTGGAACTTCTTTTAAATGTCTTTGTTGACTCTTCTTGGCTTGTGTAGTATAGCGATAGTCTAGTGTAAAAGACAAGTATGCATGATTTGCAGAAACTTCAATAGGTCTCCCTGAAATGGAGAGCTCTCGGATGTGTGGGATAAGAGCAAGTGGTGAGTTCGCTATGCTGGCACTATGTCGATGTGGGTAACATATAAAATTTCACTGCCTAGCTACGGCATTGACTATGGCTAACCCATGCATAGTTCCCATCTCTAGGAGATATTTTCCATATTTTGTGTATCTACAGAAACTCTTGCAATGCCAAGGTCTACATGGTCATACTCACACGGATCCTCCATTGATGCACTATTATCGAAAAAACTGACATGATATCATTGCTTTGTGATATCTCTCTCTAGAGTACTCCATACCATCATCATCTATGATCTCATAAGGTAATTGCTCATCTGGGCTAGCATATTTCAAGGCAGAAGGCAAAGTAGCATATGGCAATGTAAAGAGGATGACAATCCTTTATCTGAACTTGGATCCATAAATAGAGAGTGCGCGCATCCCTCTGTACTATGTGTTTTGGATGTAACGCTGCATGTAAAGCATGGCAACCCCTTCTGATTCTCTAATATTTTACCACAAGCTTTTTTCTTAGCCACTAATTCCTATCTGTATCCTGAGACTGGGCATGTCGTTTCTGGGATAGGACAATATGCCTTTCTTTAAAAGTCTCCTCATAAGCAGTTTTGGTCATTCTTCACATATGCAGTGTTTCATTTTCAAATCTCCAATTTCTTCTGGACCAAAGTTCCATGAGATAGATGGTGTTGATAGTGCCCAATTTGTGTAGGTCTGTGGAAGTGAGTCCGTTGCAAAGCGTGTGGAGAGCCAAGTGAAACTCATCATTAGGCCCTTATACTCCACTCCACCAATCCATGGTGCAGCAGTTGCGGCTACAGTCCTTGGTGATAGGTAGCATTACCATTCTTGCAGTTTTTGGTTTGCTTGTTTAGCTATATTATATATTTTTTACTTAGTTTGTCGTTGATTGGACCTCTCTCGCAAGAATTTCATTAGTGTCTGTATGTAATACTCATGGAGAATATTTCATTTCTTTTTACCAAGGGAACTGTTCAATGAGTGGAAGGCTGACCTTCAAGGCATGGCAGACAGAATCATACACATGCGGCAACTCCTTCATGAAGCCTTGAAAGCTCGTGGTTTGTGTTTCCCTCAAGATTTTGATGAACAAATGATATCAGGCATTGCATACCACAAAACTGAAATCTAGTGAATACATTCACACCACAAAATTTGATATCAGTCAAACAAATGTGGATGCCCTTGTAGGCATTTGCACACATACATACACAAGCACGCAGATGAATGTGCACTTGTGCTTGAGATCCAGTATTTGATTGTAGTATGCTTCAATTGTGTTTTCCAAGAGTCTTGTAGCCTCCCTGCCCTAGTGTGAACACACACCAGTGGCATGTGTTTTGCTAATCAAAAGAGACTTTTCTTCTGAAGCATTACATAAATATTAATCACATTATCCAATTAATATTACATAAATAGCTCGTAATTGAGAATTTGTGACACGTATCGCTTGTAGGTACCCCTGGGGATTGGAGTCACATCATCAAGCAGATTGGCATGTTCTCATTTACAGGCCTGACCAAGGAGCAAGTCGCCTTTATTACTGATAAATTTCATATATACATAACTTTTGATGGGTATAGGCCTTGAGTCCTTTGATTCTAACTTTTGCAGAGATCGTGAATCCTACTCTTCATAATTTGGCTTCTTGCTTTGTGCAGGCGCGTCAGCATGGCAGGATTGAGTGTAAAAACTGTTCCATATCTTGCTGAGGCGATACATATAGCAGTGACAACGGTTTTGGAATGAAATGAATGGTCACATTGCTGGTTGTCAAATATCTGTGAGGAGGAATAAACGGTGTCAGGAATAATTTTGCCTCACATGCTGGTGTCTTGTATGTGCTCCAGTTATCATTCCAACTACACCTGCCATTTTTTTAAAATCCTAAGGATTTTTTTTGGCAAAACCAACCCTGTTGAAAACAGAATGAACCACAGGTTAATCAAAACCAGAATATATAAATGTACTTGGACGTGTAATGGAATGAGGATGATTAAAGAATCCCCGTTATAATAGCTATGAAGGACCTGGAGAAGGCACTTAAGGAGGGTTAATTGTGTGTGTTGCAAGTGTCCTACCTGACACTCTTTGAAGGCATGTGGCTGTGCAATCAGACAGGAAGTGTACCTATGCCAACCAAGATGCAGTGATATGAAATCTTCATAATATTGTAACTTTCGATTGCGAGAGAAAAGGGAAAGGTGTCACAGCCAATTTCAATGTGCATGATCACTAGGATTGCAAGTGTTGTCATTGAAGAATAAAGCTAGCACATCCTCGGTAAAAAAAAAAAAAGGACAAAATATCAGATACAAACAGAGGTATGACAATGTGTCGATGAAAAGGCTGCTGTAATGAGGAAAATATTGCGTATACAAAAAATTTGTGGCTCATAGTGAAGTAATTGCCAGTAAGCAGGCTAAAATGAAGGGAGTGCTGCATTACATAATATAGACAGCTGAAAATTGTACTCAGTAAGCAGTCAGCTTGCTTTCCCTAGATTACTCCATAACTGCGAGAAGCCACAGAAATATTGCTAGGTTTTTTAATGCTGATGGGGAGAGTTGTAAAAATATTTTGAAAAGTTAACTACATCATAAGGACGTTTTAGGATTGTGCACTGCAATGACCCTTGGTATACTACAAATTAATGCCTTCTCAAAGGAGGACTTGGTCACACTACTGCGGCCGAAAGCGAACATTGCCTCATTGGTGGGTGATTCTAACAGATATTAAGGTAAGGTGGTGAGTGAATAAGGTGGCCAGTGGTATGCTAAAGCATTGTGGATGGATTGAACTTGAATGAAGCACTGGGGATTGAATGGTTGTCTACAATGTGAATGCAGCCGTCTGCCGCAAGTCTAGTTTTGTAGCAGGTCTAGCCTTTTACAACAATCATCATTTATCTAATTGCTTGAATCACAATACAACTATTATCATTTGTCATGTTGGCTGGGGCATTCAACTTGAAGATGGTACTCACAAGTTTGTGATCTTGAAAAGTGGAAGGCTAGAAACAATTCTAGCCAGCAATTTGGTTACTAGTATTTGAGAGATCTTTTATCACCCTCTTTGACAACTCTAGCATCATAGTTACTTCCTCATGCTTTGAGCTAGTGGCTACTTTACATTGTAGGGACATGTCATAGATACAAAATTGCATCACCGAAAGAGGTGATATAAGTTCACCTTGGGCATAACTATGCTAGATGATTTGGCATTGAAATCCTAGGGTCCAGAGGTATTAGTTCTAGTTGCCGCAATGAGGGTAGCTCCTTCTAGCACCCTTTCATCTTTGTTTTATGTTGTATTAAAACCATGCCATGAAATGCTTTTGTGTATGTCGGTAGAGTTGTTTGTCTATTTGGTGTTTAGATTGTGCTTGGTTTCCAATATATTGCTTTTTGATGTTCGGATTTTGTTTGGTACTAGTCTTGTAGAGAGAGAGAGCCACTTGTGTTGCTTACGAACTTTTGTAGAACAAGACTTCTACAAGTAAACCCCTTTCAAGCAAGTATTCCTAACACGTACTATGCCTTGATGAAGCAAGACAAGAGAGAGAGAGAGAGAGAGAGAGAGAGAGAGAGAGAGAGAGAGAGAGAGAGCGCTTGATACGCCTTGAGCCATGATGTAGGGTTTCCAAAATGTCTAGTGTCCTCTTGCTTTGATATTATGGAGAGATATTAGAAGCACAAAGTATGGCGGTAATAGCTTTAGCCAAAACAAAGAACCCCAATTGCCGGGATGTAGTAATGCTTGTGAATAACATTGGCTAAACAAGAACCTAAATATCGGACATTAAAAAATTAGGGTAGCATATTGGTTACACATGATCACCACCACATATAGTGATGCCAAACCTAAAGTAATTTATCACAAACAACAAGTGCAGGAAAACATCTAACCAATAACAGGTTGATTGAAAGCTAAAATGCACATGTAAGGGCTAATTAGCCAATACAAGCATATGAAGGAATAGAAGTGGCATGCCCTCTTTTTTAGACCTTTGGGTTTGTAAAGTATTGCATGCTATTGTGGTCCTTTTCTAGTGCTAGAGAAGGTGATTAATTGCTATTATGTTGCCCTTCAAGGTCGGGGGCCGGGGTTGGGGGGAGGGCAACATATATGCGCCTTTCATTTTCACACCATTATATAGCATAGTCAAAACGCACTTGCCCGCCAAACACCGACTAGCAAGCATAAGATTGCTGCAAACTCAACAGAAAACGACACTTCTTAAATAAGTAGCTATCATCTTCATGGGAAGGCCTTGAGGCTGTCATATACCAATCCTTTCTTGTGCTTGGGACATCTCAACTCCTGGAAGGATGACCGTGCCACGTCTCAACTATTAGAAGTTGGAAGTTAGTTGGCCCCCTTCCACCAATGCTTGAAGCTTGGGAATGGTATCTTGTAACCATTCCCAAGAATCCACGCTCTTGCACTACGACTAGTGCAGGAGTAGCTCGCCATGCATTCGTCTAGGTTTCCTGTGAATGGTCAACAAGGGACCAGTTCCTACATGTTGTGGGCTGTCGATCTACTATCAATTAAAACTTGGAAAATCAATAAAGGGTAGGTGTTGTGGGTTGTCGATCTACTGTCAATTAAAACGTGGAAAATTGTGCTAGAGACGATGGATGTCAGACACATCAACAATTGTAGTGAAAGTCAAGCTCCTCCAATGAAGCTGCAACTGCTGCAACCTCAGTGCACGGATTGTTTTGTTCCTGTTTGCACCGTTGACATTGTCAATGCTCTACAATCTTGCCTCCTCAGTAGATAGACCGACAGTGGACACTAGCTAGCCCCCCTCCCCGTGACTCTGATGGTCGAGAATGGTTGTGTAGTGACCATTCCCTGAAAAATGTGCTCCCACTATGGCTCCTAGCCTCCACCGATCGCCATGTGGTCACTCGCTACTTTAGGGAATGGTCACTCAATGACCATTCCCTACACCATCAATGTTTTTCCCCGAGGACATGTACGTAAGTCACTTCTAGGTTGAAAGTTTTGGTAGATTTAAAACAAAGACTTTTCATAAGTAATTCAAAGACCAAAGCATAACGAGTAGAGAGTGGACTATCTCAATTAGATTCAAGTAAGCATCAAATCAAACATAGATGTGTGGATTATGCACAAAGAAAAGATGTAAAAAAAACACCATAAAGAATATATACAATCAACACATGGTCCTTCTTGTAAGGAAAGATACGAGGTGAGGTGCCATTTTTCATGGCTATGGTCATTATGAAGCATCCGAAGGTGGAGGAGATACAATCACATGTAAAAGAGCGAACATATGATTTAGTCTGCTTCAATGGCGAATAGTGGCTAACATAAGTCCTGTATAGTAAGCTAAGAAGAATGGTTGTTGCATCACAATGTTTCTGCCAAGCTCATCACCCTGCATGGATGTTGCTTAGGAACTTTTGTAGAACAAGACTTCTACAAGTAAACCCCTTTCAAGCAAGTATTCCTATTACATATGTAAACCCCTTTCAAGCAAGTATTCCTAACATGTAGTATGCCTTGATTAAGCAAGACAATAGAGAGAGAGAGAGAGAGAGAGAGAGAGAGAGAGAGAGAGAGAGAGAGAGAGAGAGAGAGAGAGAGAGAGAGAGAGAGAGCGCTTGATACGCCTTGAGCCATGATGTAGGGTTTCCAAAATGTCTAGCGTCCTCTTGCTTTGATATTATGGAGAGATAGGAGAAGCACAAAGTATGGCGGTAATAGCTTTGGCCAAAACAAAGAACCCCAATTGCCTGGATGTAGCAATGCTTGTTAATAACATTGGCTAAACAAGAACCTAAATATGGGACAATAAAAAATAAGGGCAGCATATTGATTACACATGATCACCACCACATATAGTGATGCCAAACCTAAAGTAATTTGTCACAAACAACAAGTGCAGTAAAACATCTAACCAATAACAGGTCGATTGAAAGCTAAAATGCTATAAGGGCTAATTAGCCAATACAAGCATATAAAGGAACAGAAGTGGCATGCCCTCTTTTTTAGACCTTTGGGTTTGTAAAGTATTGCAGGCTATTGTGGTCCTTTTCTAGTGCTAGAGAAGGTGTATTATGTTGCCCTTCAAGGTCGGGGACCGGGGTTGGAGGGAGGGCAACATATATGCGCCTTTCATTTTCACACCATTATATAGCACAGTCAACGCGCTTGCTTGCCAAACACCGACCAACAAGCATAAGATTGCTGCAAACTCAACAACAAACGACACTTCTTAAATAAGTAGCTATCATCTTTCGTGGGAAGGCCTTGAGGCTGTCATATAACAATCCTTTCTTGTGCGTGGGACATCTCAACTCTTGGAAGGATGACCATGCGACGTCTCAACTACTGGAAGTTGGAAGTTAGTTGGCCCCCTTCCACCAACGCTCGAAGCTCGGGAATGGTCTCTTGTAACCATTCCCAAGAATCCACGCTCCTACAGTATGACTAGTGTCGGAGCAGGTCGTTCGCCATGCATTCACCTAGGTTTCTTGTGAATGGTCAACAAGGGACCATTCCCTACATGTTGTAGGCTGTCGATCTACTATCAATTATAACGTGGAAAATCAATAAAGGGTAGGTGTTGTGGGTTGTCGATCTACTGTCAATTAAAACATGGAAAATCGTGCTAGAGACGATGGATGTCAAACACATCAACAATTGTAATGAAAGTCAACCTCCTCCAATGAAGCTGCAACTGCTGCAACCTCAGCGCATGGAATGTTTTGTTCCTGTTTGCACTGTCGACACTGTCAATGCTCTACAATCTTGCCTCCTCAACAACTAGACCGACAGTGGACACTAGCTGACCCCCCTCCCCCCGACTCTGATGGTCGAGAATGGTTGTGTAATGACCATTCCTCCCTGAAAAATGTGCTCCACTATGGCTCCTAGCCCCCACCGATCACCATGTGGTCGCTCGCTATTTCAGGGAATAGTCACTCAACGACCATCCCCTACACCATCAATGTTTTTCCCCAAGGACATGTATGCAAGTCACCTCTAGGTTGAAAGTTTTGGTAAATTTAAAACAAAGAATTTTCATGAAGTAATTCAAAGACCAAAGCATAATGAGTAGAGAGTGGACTATCTCAATTAGATTCAAGTAAGCATCAAATCAAACATAGATGTGTGGATTATGCACAAAGAAAAGATGTACAAAAAACACCATAAAAAATATATACAATCAACACATGGTCCTTCTTGGAAGGAAATACAAGATACGGTTTGTCTCATGAAGAACCTTACGTGAGGTGCCATTTTTCATGGCTATGGTCATTATGAAGCATCCATAGGTGGAGGAGATACACATGTAAAAGAGCAAACATGATTTAGTCTGCTTTGATGGAGAATAGTGGCTAAGAAGAATGGTTGTTGCATCACAATGTTTCTGCCAAGCTCATCACCCTGCCATGGATGTTGCAAGAATGTCAACACTCAGAACTTTGCTAGATATAAGGAAGGGCACAACCAAAGTAAGTTAATTGTACAATAAACGAGGCACGATGACAGGCAAGTGCAAAGGTGAATGTATGCTAGATATGGTTTTGTAGGTGATTAAGTGTGCTTTTGATGCCTGTAAGCCGAGATGCTCGAAAAGTGAGCGAATTGTAGGTATATGGGTTGATTATATAGTGCTCGAAATGCTCTCCATGGCTGTCTTCATGGCTCATCAATCGAACTCCGGCGGGGACGAGGGACACTTTAATATTTTTTGAGGGCCAGTTTTACTTTTTCTTTGGACCAATATCGAGATGGGCACTTTAATAATTTTCGAAGGCCGGTTCTACTGTTTTCGGACAAGTCTTGAGATGTGTGTATGGGTGATCAACTTTAGTTTTATAGGGTTCGGGTCGATAGTGTTTGGCATGGGTTAGAGCATGTGCTTTACAATGCTCAAATTGGGTATTAATTGCTCAAGTTACAGTCAAAACAATTCTCTTAGCAGTTTCGAGCTTCCATGAGCAGGGGAAATGAATGGGAAAGCAGATAAAGTTTGAAGATTTGTGGTAATAATTTTGTGCTTGGCAAAGCTTTGGTTGATATTATGCCTAATGTGGTGCTTAAGGATGCTTTGGTTGGAAATTATATATGGTGTACTTAGGAAGCACAAAGAGTACTTGGGGTACTCTGACAAGGGGATATGTAAGTCCAATGGTGCTTAAAAATGCTTTGGTTGAGATGTATGCCAAATGTAATGCAATTGCCAAGGCACAAGAGAGCTTGGCAATCCTTTGGTCAATAGTGTGCATAATGTGGTGCTTAACGATGCTTGGTTGATAATTATACCAAAAGCGGTGCACTTCGGAAAGCACGAAGGGTACTTGAGGAGCTTCTTATTCATAATGTGGTCGCCTGGAGTACATAGATTGTGAGATACACACAACATGGGCATGGTCCATTGAAGCAAGAAGCTGTTCTTGGCAGCACTGCATTGTTTATTATGTGTTCCCAAATCTCTAATGGCCGCCCAAGAGCATGTTTAATTGAATGGGCCGCCCATTGGTTAAATGAAGGGGTTTCCAGTGTGAACATGAGGGAAAGAAAGCGTGGGCAGTGAACAGGAGGAGCAGAGGCGATTGCAGAGCTTGCGAGGAGCTGTGGAGTGCTCGGATGGCAGCGTGGATGAAGCGAGACATGCTCAATAGGCCATGGCATCTCTTTTTGGCACTACCCACCACGACTAAATTCATGCCGCTTGAGTGTCTGGATGCTACATCATCACCCCTTTCCTTACGGCCTAGCAATGACAGTGCCATCACTACTACTTAACGGGTGGGGAAAGATGCCTTGACCTTTCCCCATAATGCATAATGCATGTGACCAGCTGGCGACCGGCAGAGGCCTGGAGCCAAGCTGGGAGTATGCATTATGTCCCTTGAGGACCTTTCCATCCCGTCAAGAGTCGGGGGGTCACCATCGATCAGGGCACACTTAATTAGTTGCGAACTGTAAGCGTTCTAGGTGCTGAGGTGGCATGCTTACACATGCTGCCAACTGTTAGCATTCCGACAGCTAAGGTGACATGCTCACACAGGTTGCAAACTGTCAGCATTTCGAAAGCTGAGGTGGCACGCTCACACGGGGCTGTAAACTATCAGCATTCCAACAGCTGAGGTGGCTGTAATTGGTGAAATTTTGGGATTGACGTGCTGCAAGTTGAGCTACGGAGGCTGATGGTGTAGGGAATGGTCCTTCAGTGACCATTCTCCGAAATAATTGTGACCGCATGGCGAGCGACGGGGAGGCTTTTGTTCTTGAAAACAAAAAGGGGTATTTCTTCGTAAGAACACTAATGTTTTTTCAAGTGGCACTTTCTTTAGGTCAATCTTTTCACAACCAATGCTTGACAACATACATGATGACCTGATTGTAAATCATGTTAATCAAGAAATTGCTTGGATTCATGTGGTTGAGTTGGAGGCTCAGTGTAATCAATCAGAACCTGATGATCAATTACATTGTTGTCCCTATGCAAGCGTTTATGTAAACAACTTATATGAAAAATTGGATGAATACGGGAATTTGAAGGTAAAGAAAGTTTGTAGGCCATATTATCAACTTGTTTGAGTATCTTTATCGGTCCATAATATCTAGGGGATAATTTAGGTGTTGGCCTAGTTTTAAGACTTTTTGGATGTTTTGTCACATGTAAAAATACCTCTTTTCCTTCCATGAAGGTTAATTGTCGACATTTCTCATCAATATAGTTATCATATCTATCTTGTACTGTGGTCTACAATGTCAATGCAAGTCTTGTCAAAGTCCTTTCAAATCTGCACAAAATAAGTGCCAGGTAATGATCATTACTACAAAATTATCAACAATTTTCATTAAAAGATTTTGAACTAAAAAATGACACTCATAATTTCACTAGTTAACAGCTTTGGCTTCGGCCCACCTAGATAGATAGTCAACAACAGTAAGTATGTAACATTTGCCTCTAGCTGTCATACGGAGAGGACCTATTGCATCAATACCCTACTTCTCAAACACATCATAAGACACAATGGTGCCTCTAATTTCTAATTTGAGAACATTATTTGCTATGCTTTGGCACTCTTTACAAGATTTGCACCAATGATAAACATCACGTTGCATGCTTGGCCACACATACCCTTTCTGCAAGACTTTATGCAAAGTGATCTTTGAAGCAAAGTGACTACCACAAGAACCCTCACAATTCTCCTGCAAAATTTTATAAATTTTCTCTTTCCAAGGCACTTTTCTCATCACAAGATCAATCCCCTTTATATATAAGGCATCACCAAGTAGCACATACCTTTTGGCACAACGAAGGAAGGCACGCTTCTTTGATTTCTCCAACTTTGATGGAAGCATACCTATTTGTAACATTTTTTTCTCCCTCTCCAAAGCTTCCCTTCCCAAATAAAGAGGATAATCAGCCTTTATCACAATTGGCCAATTGAAGCTTGTGCTGCACTATGTGCTTCTTCATTTTGAGAGCTGTCCACATGTCTTAAACTCCAAGCTTCAAAATGCATAAGCAGATTCTTCACTTGAAAAAAAATATTTTTTAGCCTTGGGTTTAAAGTTTTCCACGCCCCAAGTACTTGATTAACCACCAAGACAGCATCACCTCTTACCCTCACACGATGGATGCCACGCTCAAGGCAAAGGTTGAGCCCTTTCTCCAAAGTAGCATACTCAGCTTCATTGTTGCTTTGTGTTGTAAGCTTCAAACTCCTTTTATTTACCAAAGTACCTTGAGGATCATAGCACCTCCTAAAGTTTCATTATGCGTTTTCCTGTAAGAGCCATAAAAAAACAACAAATACGCATTGTCTATGTCAGGAGCTTCAATGGGTTGCTTCTTCATCGTGTCCTCCTTGATAAGAAGATGGATTTTCTTATGAGTAAGCAAATCAGCCAATGTAGCCCTTGTACTCTCCTCAACAAGAAAAGAGAATTGGAATTCTTGTAGCTCCACAATCCACTTCATGAGCCTCTTTGACAAAGTAGGGCTATTCATCAATTGAGGTAGAAGAGTGTAGCTAGTGAGAAACATGAATGGTTTGGGTAGAAGGTAGTACCTAAGAATTCTACATGCATAAATCACACTTACCATGACGAGCCCCACATCAATATAGCCTCTTTCCAACTCTAGCTTCACCTTGCTAGCACAATAGATAGGCTTCATGTAGTGAGAGTTGTTACCTCGTGGAAGAAGCATAGCTCCAATAGCATCCTCACCTACTGATGGATTCACATAAAAATCATTATCCCTGCTAGGAGCTTGCATAGTAGGAAGAGAACCAATAACCTCTTTGATACCTTGAAAAACCTCTTCACATTCATTTGTCCATTGTAGAGGATTCAACCTTGCTACTTGCTGTAGAGGATAAAGAAGTTAAGAGGACAAAGGAATGAACCTTGACATTTACTTCACCTTTTGAATAAAAGTAGTAAGTTTCTTTGTATCCTTAGGTGATGAGAGGAGCATCAAATCCTTCACTTTGTCAGGATCTGCTTCAATCTCATTCTCTGAGATCATATGCCCCAAAAACTTCACTGTTGGTTGAGCAAGATGACAATTTTTTGGGTTGAGTTGACCTCCACTTTCATCATATTGCTTCAATGCCATACCAAGATGTTCACTATGATCCTTTCTAGAGCTATAAACACAAAATTCATCAATAAGATTCTTCACGAACTTGCCAAGAAAGGGAGATAACACCTTATTGACGCGCTTTTGGTAACACACACAACCATTCATAAGACAAAAAATAAGCACACAATAACAAAAGGATCCCCATGGTGTGATAAATGTGGTCTTATTTAGATCTTCTAAAGCCAAGGTGAGCTGAAATTATCCAGAGAATCCATCATATACACTATACCTCTCATGCCCTACAATAGAATCAATTATATCGTCTATGAAAGGAAGAGGGTATGTATCTCTCTTCATAGATGCGTTTAGGATCAAAATTAACACATATTCTCTACTTTCCATCCTTCTTGGGTGTGACAACAAAAGGACTCACTCATTCTGAAGTACTGATAGGATATGTGAAACCTGCTTTGAGAAGCTTTTCTACCTCTTCCTTTAAAGCATTAAGTTGTACCTGTCCCAGTCTCCTTAGCTTTTGGCATACGAGATGAGATCCTTCCTTGATTGGAATGTGAATTTCCTCTCCTTTGAAGCCTTTGATTTCCTCATAAGAAGTGATGAATAAATTGGGAAATTGTTGTATCATATGTAGGTACTCACCCTTCTCATGACTATTCAAATCGAGAGACAACATACCTTGTATTAGCTCTTATTTGACATTAGGTTTAACTTTGGGTTGCATCAACTCTTCAATTTTCTCATAAGGAGTCCTCATTCTCCAAAAGGCAAATAAATCTTTGTTTATTTTGATGCTCTTCTTCAAGAAACAAGGAGGGAACATCTAGTTCACTATCGCTGCTATCTTTCACCTCATTGCCATCATCCCCATTGTATTCTTCTTCACTTGAGCACTCTTCTTCATCACTTTTCTCATCAAAATTAGCATCCAAATATTTCTTGCTAGCCTCACTTTGTTTTGGTGATTTGTATTGCAGGAAAAGGTCGATGCAATTTATCGGCTCAAAACACAAAATTTTCCAGCTAAGGGGAGTAGAGAGTACCACATGCACAAAGATGATTACAAGGCAAGCTATGATTTGGCTGTGAAAGAGACCAAGAACTTTTTTGTGCATAAGGGACTAGAGATAGCGGTCATAGCCAATCAAGAGAATGGCACACATTTTTTTCAAAAATGCATTTCTTTTGTGGGTTGGGGAGAGAAGGGTTGCAAAATGACCCCTTTAGATTCTCCAAGGTTGCACGGACATGCATTAGTCCTACGGAGTAAGTACTATCTGCTTTTGAAAGCAGTATTTTTTCTCTTTATTTATTGAAAATGTTATCTAATGGTAAACTGCAAAAAATGTTTCCTATTCGATATATTGGCCAAGGGTCATGGGTTGTTGGTGGATGCATATATACAAAAATAGGAGAATCCATTCTCGCAATGGTTGAGAATGCACGTATATTGGTGACAGTTTGAAAGGTGAGTGCAATAACATTAGAGAACGAGGTCTTATCTAGTATTGCCACAATACTAATACTTAGAGTGCAGCGGTGCATTGAGCGTGGCAGAGAAGATGGAGACCGAGATCTCCACGTTGAAGAAGCTACATGCACACGCCACACGGTATTGTGGAATGTCTCTTGACAAAGCAATGTAGGCTTTTTGACAAAAGTACTTTGGCAAGGCTTTTGTGCGGTGGAAGCCAGCCATATGAACCACACACAATGCAGAGGAGAAGCCGCATTTTGCATGTACTGACTGATGCTTGCTATACAGATATTGAACTATATAATTTTATTAGGATTTAAGATCAAGAATGTGTGTTTTGAATGATGGAGTTATTCCTCTTGTTATTTGTAGATGGTTGTGAAGACTGGGGACCGAACCATGCTCATCACCACCCAGCCATGCCCTATATAGACCCTTGGCCTGCTAAATATAGGAACCCCCTTGACTACATGTCCGTCTGGCCCTTGGCCGTGCATGGTCCTACCCTTGGCATGACATTACTCCCCCTTGGAGAAGCGTTTTTGTCCTCGAAAACAAGAGCGATGATACACTAATGTTTTCTATAGTGGCATCCTTCATGGATCCAGCTGTTTGGTTGACCGGAACATGGTTCGGCAGGACGTTCGGTGAAACCAAGAGTAACATCTTGATTTTCCACATTTTTGTCCATTTGTAACCATCTTGTGTTATCGATTCCTATCCAATAGTGTGTAGACTCCATTTAGAACACACATGAGTATGCAAAACGAGTTATCACACAAAGATATACCCTAAAGAGTACCTCTTTTCACTTTCCATGAAAGTAAATTGCTAACATAACTCATCAGCCAAGTGTAAGTCCTTGACTTGTTTTCCAATTTCAACAGTAAACAACCCCACCATCACTAGTGTTCAAGGTTGAGAACTTGATTTATACATGAAGAGACTAAACTTAGTCGCAAACATGCGTTAACTTATAGTAAGTAAACTCCAAGTAGAGCAATAAATGCTTATTAATTGGAGTGCTTGGTGCTAATGTACGCACTTTGCATATCTTTTAGCCCAAGATTACATTTTGTAATCTGCCTATCCCCTTGGATAACTGACAGTACTGAGGTGTTTTTTCCCCATGGTTTACAGACAATCTTCCCAGATGACTGGTAAATGGGAATCACAATATCATATAACATTGCTGAGGAATCAACAATGTTTGGGATAACCATCGTGGTTAACTTGAAAAATCCACAAACACCCAAACCGAACCATGACCTCTGTTAGTGATTAGTAGACCCAAAAGTAATCTCATAGAGATACTTCACACAGAGTGCAAAAGGCTTCATAAGCAACAACTTGATGAATACGCATGCCGTTTCAAATCAATATTTGCTAAACACTAGGGCCCATAACACCTAGTGTGCATGCATTTAGCAAAAACAGATTTGAACTTGTATATCCACGATTATCCTTGCCAATACTTATGGCAAATGTGATGCGTCTAGCATACATTAAAGAGGATTGTGAATAGTTCTGAAAAGAAACTAAATACTTTCAGTTGCAAGCATTTGCAAGCCTTGCTGAAATGTCTGAACCATAATAGAAGGTGAGACAATGATCACTTCTAGGTACAAACAATGAAACTTTTTCATTAACAACTCATAGCCTTACAACTGGCTAAACCAAAGTCCTTGAGTCCCTAGACCATGTTGTATCCCATGTGACAACATGTGCCAAATCAAATCTGGTAAGTGGATTCATAACAACATAATGTATATTGGACACTATTGCCCAAAATACTTGTTCCGATATGCCCTTGGCATGGCCCTTGGAATTGAACTGAAAGTTCAGTTACCCGTATTCAAATGTACCTGTGAAAAAACCAAGCAACATTGCATTGGGTACCATGGGTGTTGCCTTCCCAATCCAAACCCTTTGGTTATAATCTACATAGTCAAACCCCTTGGTAAGACCCTTTATAGAATCTGCTCAACTAGCAGGTAACGGTAACCAACATAGTCGACCGTGTATAAAAATGATTGGAATCAACTTGAAAAGTTGAATTTGTCCACTACCCCGTGGTGGATTGCGGACTTCTTTCCTTGAAATTACAACTGGGATAGATCAAACTGTGATCCTCAATGCCTATGGGGTGATTTAGTAAACACCCACTGGGTCTTACCCCAAAACTGTGATGTCATAGACACTTGTAGTGCTATATAGAGAGCAAGAGATCCACACAAGTGAGATGCCTAGCTCGTATGAAGAGCCATGCTGTCTAAACTGTTTGCTGCCTCTAGACTCTGTGGTATAGATCAGCTGATATGAGTTTAAGATTATAAAAAAATCAACTTGAGCGTCACACTAAAAACATGTAGTGTAAAAATGACACCCTAAACATCCGTAAGGACAAGACTCTTGCTTGTCCATTAACATCCATATCCATGTGTACTCCACTTGACAGATCTTTTCGATCTTAGAAACAATCACCCAAGGAATGCCAACAATTGGGTCTTACTAGAGATCTGACAATGACTCTTAGCCAACGTGTGTGGCTCATAGCCCTTATGGCAATTAGAGTTCAATCAACGAACCGATGTAGACTAATTGAGATGGCATCTTGCCCTATTTCTAGCTAAGAGTTAGAGAACCTTGGCTCAAGCTGACTCCCAAAAAAACATGTTTAAAAGCTTCTTAGAAAGTTTTCATTATTATTTGAGAGAAATAACAGAGAGAGAGAGAGAGAGAGAGAGAGAGAGAGAGAGAGAGAGAGAGAGAGAGAGAGAGAGAGAGAGAGAGAGAGAATGCTGGGCTGAGGAACTTTCCTTAAGTTACTACCTTGTATATACTGCACCCATGCTCGTGTGCATCTTATGTGTAGCGTGCAGCTTATCCTATAAGCATGCAACAATTTGGTTGTATAACGCTCTCATAGAGAGAGGTAACAGAAAACGCAAGTCACATCTTGCCCCATCTACCATGTAGGGGACCGTGACTGTACAAAAATGACTAAAATATGGCACTTTTTCGGTGAAGTAAGTCTTAGATTTACGTTCCTTTTAGTGTTGTTGTGCATTGACAGTAACCAAAAAATCATGTTAAACAATCCAGAACTTATCTTGTCCATGACAAAGTGTCTGGGGTTATAGCGGAAGCATATTGCATGAGGCGGTAGAATTGAATCTACCTAGCTAGCAGGCCATGCATGCAGAATTTCAAGCCCTTGGCAAAAATGATGGCCTCAAACGTGAGAGCCAAAACCATAAGTGCCTTGCACAAATGTGGTAGGGATTCTGTGAGTGAAATTCCCATTTTGCCAGTTCCCCAAACTTATGTGCCACTGCCCGTGATGCCAAGTCATTGGGCAGTACCTTGGCATAAGAGAGAAGCCTTGCTTCATGTAAAATTGTCAAAGGACTTTGATTTGCACAAAAGCATTAATTTCCATGTAAACATAGAAAAATAAACAATACTGAACATGGTCTAACCTGGTCATCTTGTTGTAACCAGTTGTCGAAAGATGTCGGAAGAAAAGCTCGTTCAAATGTAGTCCATAGCCATTTGTGTTTCACAAGAGAGTTGGCGTACGTATCATATACATGCCCTGAAAGATTTTGCAGGCATATGGAGAAAGTTCCCAAGGACATGTGCTCATAGTATACCCCAGAGGGGAAAAAGCTCAATGCAAGGTTCCAAAATGGAAGTCGTACTTCCGATAAGTACTTTTGTGTCCTTGTAGACTGAGGTGTACGTGATAAACTGGAGCCCTTCTGGCTCATAGCCATGGCTTCCAATAGATAATGAATGCCCCTTGGCTTCACACATACTGAAAGATCCTCCATAAATATTTGCAAAGTGCCGTCATGTCAGCACTTGGAAAACCACTAGGCGAGAGATCCAAAATCACATCTACCGCTGGCTGTTGCAAATGGTGACAAATAGTTGTCCATGTGGAACATATTTGTCATCATCAATCAAGCCTAGATGTGAGGGAAAGAGCTTTGTTGAATCAACAAAGAAGCGGCCATGCCAAACAATCTTGTACCCTTGAGCAATAAGAGTTATCGGCCGTGCCGATCTCTGTAAGTACCGGTTCCTTTTTCCTTTGCATTAACATTCAACCACCGACAAATGTGTGTTGTCAAAGTATTGTGTACTCAAGCCATGCTCGATGTTGATCCCTCAACCAAACAGTGGTTCTTTGCAAACAAAGCAGTGGAAAAAAATTGACTGCGTATGGAACTGTCACAAGCTGTGCTTGTGCCTGCATGCAAGAGCTACATAGCATGTTTGAAAGCGTGATCAAACCAAAACAAAATCTACTACATACCTTGGCGATGATCTCTGTTGACTCTCAAGTCGTGCTTGAGGACTTGCTGTAGCCGTAACCATGGTCCTTACCATGGTAGGGTATATCCTTGTCGGTTGCAGCCTTGCTTGGTGTTGTATATCTGTAATAAGCCTTGCTCACATGAAATTTTGATAACAAAACTCTTAATTTACCTCAATCAACGCGTCTTGAATCAACCAATAACATCATCCTTGTCGTAATCTCTTTGTTAGGATTGCTCCATGCTGGAAGACATGGCCTTGCCATTAGCTTCCCAATTGCGAAGGCTAGCATAAATTTTATCCGCCTTGGTCCCGACATCACTCTTTGATATCCGAGAATCCCGTTGTCTTTGATTGAGTGGTAAAGACGTGTATAATTTCAACAACAGACCGACTATGAAGGTGGTGCTCATGGCGGCCCTTGATATGCTCAAAGACCACCGCGTTGGAAACCAAAGGAAACCCATGGATGAGCGGCAATTGTGCTCTAGTAGCTTGTTTTTGGGCCCACCATGGCAAAACCCTGCACTTGGGATGCCTTGCAGAGCCTGTGACGGTGGCCTTTGGTGCATGATGACATGCAACAGGATGTAGCCTCGCATGCATAGCATGGGTTGCAGCCCTTAGCAAGAGTGGGTGCCCTAAATAGGGCGCCCAACCCTGGATTCCCAAAAAAGAAAAAGAAAAATTAACGTGGAAGTGTTGCTTGGCCATGGCGTTGCACAAAGCCGCCAATGGGGAGAGAAAAAAACGGTGATGGAGCCCTCCATGGGCCTCCGTTGCGGGCGAGTCTTTGACGAAATGTATTGGCGCCGCCATGGAAATTCCATCAAGCTTAGCCAGGGCCATTTTCCCGCTGGTCAATTCCGCCAACTGTGTGTGTGCAAGTGGTGCTTCACGCGAGCATCTCCTCACCAAAACAGTGCACGCCTCATTCCTAATCTTCCTCTTCCTTGAGTGCATGCAGCGTCATGCAAGCCCAAGAAATTGAGGCTTGGAACTCCACGATCTTCAATCACCTCTCTTGGCTTTCTTCCATGAAGAACGAGAGAGAGAGAGAGAGAGAGAGAGAGAGAGAGAGAGAGAGAGAGAGAGAGAGAGAGAGAGAGAGAGAGAGAGAGAGAGAGAGAGATCACCATGCATACCTCCTCCATAGCTCCCTGCTTCTCCCTCCTCTCCACCTTGCTCTGATACCAATGTGAAGACTGGGGACCGGACCATGCTCATCACCACCCAGCCATGCTCTATATAGACCCTTGGCCTGCTAAATATAGGGACCCCCTTGACTGCATGTCCGTCCTGGCCCTTGGCCGTGCTTGGTCCTACCCTTGGCATGAAAATGGTGGTTGGGCGCCCTTAAGATAAGTCTTTGCAGTCCATACTCAGAGCATCACAGTGATGCATGGGTGGAGTATGAGAGTGAGGAGAGCGGTCTCTATCCCGATGATTGGATAGAGAAACTCCATGGTAAGGAAACGTGGAGAGACTATCCATGGTTTTTGAGCTATTTGGATGGTGAGGTTCCCAAAGACGAAGCTGAAACATACAACGATAAGTAATGTTTTTCTTGTTCAACTAATGTGTTTGGTTTGCTATAGTGTCCTCATTTTCTTTTGGACTTGCAACATTTCACAAGAAGGTTAGGGGAAAGGGAAAAAGCAAAAGTGTCACCATCAATCAGTATCCCACCGATGCCATTTTCCCTAGCACGACCAAGGGATGTCGAAGCCCAAAAACTGTAGTGGATAGACCTAAACAAGGTAAGAAGAGAGGATGACCAGTCATCAATGATTTTTCAAAGTTCTTGGAGGAGTTTCAGAGTGAAAGGAGAGAGCATCAAGGTGGCAGGTCAGATTATGAGCAGGGTGACTCCGAACATCACTTGGAGTCACAGAGATCTAGTCCATCCCAGGCTTTGAGATCTCAACTTCCCGAGCGAACTATATCCATTTTTGCTGGGGCAAAGCAAGGGCAGCCACCCAGTTTTGGTTTAGCTACTCAAACCACTTGCCTCTTTTCCACTAGGTAAGAAATGCAACCACAAATTAATGATTTTTTGCAAAATTTGGTGGTGCTTAACATTTGATTAAATTTTGTGTGTGACACAGTTTTGTCTCACTCTGACGTATTAAAAATGGTAGAAATTATAAGTGTAAGAGTAGTCCCAGTACATCTCACAATACTTGCTAAACTATACTATCTATGGAAGGCTTTCATGGATCCAAAAAACTCTTCTGAGTGAGTTTATGACACTTTGGCATCTTAGTTCAATTTTGAACTTGTCAATCAATCTTCTTTTGCATGGTAGTTTATATTGCAGGAGGCTTTGAGTGATCCAATGTTTGATTGGGTCTCTCTCACACTCCGATCCTGATCAGCGGCTTGGATGGCTGCAACTTGTGCTCGGGGGGGGGGGGAGAGGGTTCACTGTTCAATTCCCCCCTATATAATGTGCGTTTGCAGGGTATTAAAAAAACCCCTCTTTTAACATGTCTGAATGAATAAAATGACCCCTTATTTTAGGATTTGTTTCCAAAATTGAATATTAAAACCCCTTATTTTAATGTATCTCTGTTATATTGCCTAAAATTTTTGTATTTTAAAACCCCTCCTTTCGAACTCACGTTATATATTAACATGTTTACATAGTGCACCCTCGAGGACTTGTGTGGGTAGACCTTCCCACACATTGCAAACTTGAAGCCGACATTGATGGCATACCCTGATGAAATGTATTCAATTTCGAGCTCGTTGCCAATGTGTTCATCCTAGATGTAGAGTTTTTACTATCGGATGGTCGTGGCGTGTCGAGCAGACCACTTGACACTCTTCAGTGAGGAGGCCCACTTGTGAATTTTTTACCATCTTCGCACCATTTTTCTCCGGATGGTGTCACGCACATATGCTGTGAGAGACGACTTCATGGATCTAATAAGTTCTCAACCATTTCTCCACAAATTTCATGGTTGGTAGATATTGGCGTGTTTTTCTTTTAAACCCTAAATCGTATTGTAGGTCTGGACCTTGTTGTTGGCCATGTTCACACATAAAATTGAAGGGCTTCAAATGATTCCATTATATAATCGTAAGGTAGGAGATGTGGCAACAAATAGTGATGGGTCTGAGTTTGATAGTGACATGATCCAAGAGCCACTACATGACCTGCTAGGTGCTAGAAGCTCTTGGACCACCATTTTGGCATGGAGTGGAGAAGAGCGAGTTCTTTGCTCGATAAGTCGAGGAGGGAAATTTTATGGTTGGTTTTTGCCATTGCAATGGCCACTAATGTTTGCATCATCATAAACAAGTGGTTGTTGGGTACGTTCAGAAAGGTTGAGAATGCAGTTTTGGATTGTCTTGCACGATGTGGTGGCTTGGCAATGGAGTGTAAGCATCTACAATGACATTGCATCAACATTGACCATGATTGAAAATTGTTTTTGACATGTGTTCAACCGCAACAGCGGCTTCCTAGTAGTCTAGGATCGACTCTTCATGTGGGCGAGGTATCACGTTCAGCACAGTCACAACCACCTCCATCTCCTTTATGATGTCATCGAAAGTCGATTGTGCCATTTGCTCCCATGGGGCCCCCACTTGCACATTCCTTAGTAGCGCAATGTCACAAGAATTGCAGCCACCGAGAACCTAAATCCCGATTTGTATTGATTACTCCATATGAACTTATTCTCTATGTAATGGCACACCAAAACTACTGGTTGTTTATACTATGTTTTAATTCTCGATGAGCATCATGTGCTATGTACTTGCCACTATGTTTTGATTTTTGTAAATATGTTTTAATTTTTCAAGGCAAGTCCAATAAAGATGGTAAATATTTTGGTGATATTTTTTTCCACTTTATTTTACTATTAAAATATTACAGAGGCATGGTGCGAATGATCTTTGCAGTAAAGTTGTTGCCATATACATGTGGTAGTGATGTGTGTGAACACACTAGGACCGACGGGGCATTTTTTCCCTCTTCAGGAGGTTTTTTCCCCCGTGCATTGTATATACGCCCATCACTCTAGGGCTATCTATCTTTCCATTGCACACTAAGTAACACATTCTCTATTGTGTGCCTTGAGCTTCCTTCGTCTTCTCCAAGCTGTGTGTGTTTCTCTGCAACCCTAATTCCAACAATTGGTATCAGAGCAGGTCACTTCCTCCCGAGCTTAGTCGCCAGCTGCTCCAGCACACGCCTGCTCACTTTCTCCGATTTCAGTGAGCTTTGGTGAGCGTTCGCAGGTCGACAAAAATTTTGGGAAAGCTTGTAGAGTTTGGTCTGCTCAGAATTTTGATTTGGGCTCATTTTGGCCTCCGTTTCCACTACAGGCAGTATTACACAGGCTATTTTGTCATTTTGTGCAGAATTTCTGTCAGTGCCGTTTTCTGCATAACAGGTGCCTTATAGTCTTCTACAGTTTGTGCTATATAGCACAGGTTGTTCCCGCTCCATTTCTCCTATTTTCGGGCAGTTTTCACATCAGGTGCAACATTTACCATGGCTGACAACAACAACACAAATGTGTTCAAGATGTTTGCTGCGGAGGACAGGTTGGATGGGGACAACTACCCTATGTGGGCTTATATGATGCAACATGTTCTTGTGTCAAAGGGTGTCTGGAACATTGTGCAGGGCATTGATGTACGTCCTGGTTCTGAGGATGTAGGCGATGTTGAGGATGTTGCAGGTCTTGCTGCAAGGATTGCAGCTGTTAGAGTTGTTTTGCCTACGGCAGAACAAGCTCGTTGGGATGTTAAGGATGCGCACGCTCATGCATTGATTGCGTTTTCTGTGAAGCGCACCATTGTTCCTCACATCCGTTCAGCAAAATCTGCAAAACAGGCTTGGGATATTTTAGCAGGTCTTTATGCAAGCCGTAATGAGACTAAAATTGCTTTGCTGCGTAAAGAGCTGGAGTCGAAGATTATGCATGAGGAAGATGATATGGACACTTTCCTTGCTAGTGTCAAGGATATCAATGAGCAGCTTATTTCTGCAGGTGAAGTCATTTCAGACAGTTCCCTTGTGTAGACTGTTCTTGATGCCTTACCAGATTCTTACTAGACTTTTGCTAGTACTTGGAGACTGATGACCCAAGGAAATCCAGAAGTTGTCAAGTTTGATGCATTATGCACATTGCTGTTGCAAGAGTCATTGTCCAGAAAAAATAGGACTAGATAGCGTGTAGTTGAACAGGCTTTTATTGCTTCTCAAAGAAAGGGTGGTAACAGTTATGCAACCACTTCTTATGGTTCTGCTGCGAGTGGCAAAAATTATGTTCCTAATGCTTCTGCTGGCAGTACTTCGTCTGGAAATTCTGGTGATAAGGGCAAAAAGAAGATGCGTTGCCATTATTGTAAAGCCAATGATCACTTGATCAAGTCGTGTCCTAAGTTGAAGGCCAAAGAGGCTAAGAAGAAAGAGGGTGGTTCCACTGCAAATGTTGGTTCCACTACAAATGCAGCCATTGTTGAGTCTTCTGTGAAAGGAGACTGTGTTGCTGATGTTGATGCAGAATGGGCTTTTAGCGCAGAGTGCACCTACAATCCTGCTGTCCATGATGCATGCTTGTCAGTGTAGACATGTAGTAGTGTTAGTGTGTATACGCGCTTCACCAGGGGCACTTTTCTCCCACTGGGTTTTTCCCCCTGGACATCCGGTGTAAAAGGACACCTTATCTCTTAGGGTTTCATATAAGCTTTGTTGCTCTGAGTTTGTAAAAAACTATTATTCTAATACAAAGAGAGAGACTACAGAGATCTCGTACGCAAGCTCTGTGTATTCTCCTTCTCCATCTTCTTCCTACTCTGAGTTGTTGTCTTCCTTCTGTTTCCTGTTTCATCATCTTCAACAATTGGTATCAGAGCGAGGTGATTTCCAGAGCCTCTACTTGCGTTTTCGCGTCCGCGCGCGCAATCGCAGTTTTCAGAAAATTTGCTCGTGGGAGCATCCTCGACGTTCCGGGAGTATTCTGAGCAGGTGACCTGGGTGACCTGAGGTTTTACCCCCCTTTCGAAGCCGTTCGAGCCCTCAGAATTTTGTTCTGAGAAGCGTAGCAGAAGTTACTTTTCGGAGGCGTTTAGATCAAGAGGGTGTGCTTTTTGACAGATTTTCTTCAGGTAAACAGTTCTTTTGGGAAGCAGCTTGTCTTAGCTTTGTGCTGAGATTTTGTGTAGAGTTTTGCTTGCATTGGAGAGGAAATTTGTGAATCTCTTGGAGGTTCTTTTGCTCTCTTGTGTGCATCCACAGTATGGCTCAATCTACGGAGAAAGAGATTTTTGGTGCGTTTACATCCGAAGACAAATTGGATGGTACCAACTATTCTCTTTGGTCTTTTATGGCCAAAAATGTTTTGGTTGGTAAAGGATTGTGGGATTATGTATTTGGAGATGAAGTTCGTCCAGGTAGCATTGCACTTGCCACGCCTGGTCGTGGTGCAGCTGTTGGTGCAGGACCCTCACAAGTCACTCTAGAGCAAAAGAGATGGGATACTAAAGATGCACAGGCTATGGCTGTGATTGCCTTAACCATAAAGAGGACAATCACACCACATATCAGATCTTGCAGAACTTCTGAGGATGCTTGGAACACTCTGCAAGCTATGTTTGGAGGAAGAAACGCTGCCAGAATAGAGTTTTTGAAGAAACAACTTGACAAAATACAGATGGACGAAGGTGACGATACTGTCGAGCATCTTACAAAAATCAGGGATCTTAAAGAGCAATTGCTTAGCATTGATGAAGTGATTCCAGAGAAGGACTTGGTTTCCAAAACACTCAATTCACTACCACCATCTTATTTGACTTTTCACACTTCTTTGACTTTGTCTTTGCGAGCTAATCCCGACCCTCTTCATTTTGAAGAGTTAGTGGCTTTGCTATTGCAGGAGGATCAATCACGTAAGAACAAGTCTTTACAGGTGGATGGTATGGATCATGCTCTTGTTGTACAGAACAAAAACAAGGGTAAAGAGAGTGCTCATCACTCCAAGTCTGGTGCAGGACAGTCTTCAGAGAAGTCTAAAGGTGATTCCGACAAGTCCAAGAAGAAAGGTAAATGTCACTGCTGCAAGAAACCTGGTCACTACATTAGTGAGTGTAAAAAGCGAATTGCTAAAGAAAAGAAGAAAGAGTCAAGTTTGGTTGTTTCGGCTTTTGGTGATTCTTCTACAGCTAAAGAAGAGTCTGCAAACTTTGTGTAGGATTCTTATGCTTTTGTAGTATGTTCAGATTTTTCTGCTTATAGTGTTGACAAGACACAAATGATTTGGTACTTTGATAGTGGTGCATCCAGGCATATTACTTCAAGGAAGGATTTGTTTTGTTCATTGGATGCAGCTCCAGCAGGAAAGAAGGTGACATGTGCAAATAATGCTTCTTATCCAATCAAAGGAGTTGGTAAGATTTTGATTACCATTTCAGATGGTTCAGATTTATGCTTGCCAGATGTCTTATATGTTCCAGGGATCAAGAAGAATTTGTTGTCTGTATCCTCTCTTGCAAAAAATGGTCTTCGGGTCATTTTTGAGGATGACAGATGTGTTGTACGAGATCGAGAGAATGGTTATTCTCTTATCACTACAGGTACGCTGGACAATGGACTATTTGTGCTAGATCATTATGAAAAGCAGATTTAGGTATGTATTGCAGAAACAAAGACTTAGGCCATGCAGGATGCTGAGTTGTGGCATGCTAGATTTGGGCATGTTGGTTATGGCAGTTTGATGACTTTACAACGTCATAATATGGTGCATGATTTGTTTTTATTGGAGATGCCACCAAGACATGTATGTGAAGGTTGCGTTCTTGGAAAGATGCACAGATTTGCATTTTCGCAGGATGGTTCAGTTAGAGCGACACGAAAGTTGCAGCTTGTACACAATGATGTATGTGGTCTTATGAGGACGCCATCTATAGGAAACAACCTTTATTTTGTGACCTTCATTGATGACTTTTCCAGGTTTTGTTGGGTGTATCCACTCACAGCAAAGTCAGATGTGTTTGCAGTTTTTCAACATTATGTCGCCATGGTTGAAAATGAAACAGGTTGCAAAGTACAGACTCTTCGTACCGATCGAGGAGGTGAATACATGTCAGGTGCATTTAAGGATTTTTTGGGAAAGAAAGGCATTAAACACCAATGCACTATGCCATACACACCACAACAGAATGGTGTTGCAGAAAGGAAGAACAGGTCTTTAATGGAGACGGCTAGATGTATGCTCAAGGCTAAGAGTTTGCCTCATAAGCTATGGATGGAGGCAGTTGCTTGTGCAACACATGTTTTGAACAGGTGTCCTACTCGTGCCTTGAAGACCATTACTGCATATGAAGCTTGGCATGACAAAAAACCTTCAGTCAGTTATCTTCGTGTTTTTGGTTGTCTTGCTTATGCTCACATCCCTCAGCAGTTACGTGGGAAGCTTGATGATAAGGCAATCAAATGTATATTTGTGGGGTACAATAGTGGAAGTAAAGGTTATAGACTTTACAATCCTGCTACAAACAAGATTTTTGAAAGTCGTGATGTAATTTTTGCAGAAACTACTGCTCAACCTATGGTTGCTTTTGATGTACCTCATATGCAGACACATGATGTATTTGAAGGTTTGCTTCCTTCTTTTGTGGAGAATCAAGAATCACAACAGGTTGATAATCTTGATCAATCTTTTGATCAGCATGTGACACCTCATGATGTAGAGGAAATTGTGCGTGAAGAGCAAGAAGTTCTCAGGGAAGAAAGAACCTTGCCTAAATGGGTTCAGAAAACTTTGCAGGATAGCAAGCTGGATGCACCGTTGCCACGAAAAACACGTGCTGGTACTACTTTTGGCAGAGAGCAAGTAGATTTGGCTTGCTTTAGCACTCTTTGTGATGCAGATGATCCTGATTCATTTGAACAAGCTTTAGAGTGTGTTCAGTGGAAAGATGCTATGCAGCAAGAAATTGATTCTATTCATAAGAATCATACATGGGATCTAGTGGACTTGCCTACAGGTAGGTAAAAAGCCTATTGGTACAAAGTGGGTTTTTAAGGTAAAAAGGAAACAAGATGGTACTGTTGACAGGTACAAAGCAAGGCTTGTGGCAAAAGGCTATGCGCAACAGAAAGGCATAGATTATGATGAAACCTTTGCTTCTACTTCTTGTGCGTCCACAGTTAGATCACTAGTTGCAATTGCTGCTCATCATGGTTGGAAAGTGCATCAGTTGGATATCAAAACTGCTTTTTTGAATGGTGATTTGCAGGAAGAAGTTTATGTAAGTCAACCAAGTGGTTTTGTTGTAAAAGGTCAAGAGAAAAAGGTATGTAGATTGCGTAAAGCTTTGTATGGTCTCAAACAGGCTCCAAGAGCATGGTATGAGAAGATACATACTTATTTGATTGGCCAGGGATTTCAGAATAGTCCAACAGAAAGTACTTTGTATGTCAAAAAGAGAGATGGAGTTCTCATTATGCTAACACTTTATGTGGATGATATGCTTCTTACAGGCAATAATGCAAATGAAATTGAAGCGTTTAAAGATGCTTTGAGAAAAACCTTTGAGATGTCTGATCTTGGTTTGCTACATTATTACTTGGGTATTCAGTTTGTGCAATCAGAGGATGGCATATACATGTTGCAGGCAAAATATTTGCATAAAATTTTGGACAAGTTTGGTATGCAAAATTGTAAGCCAATCTCTACACCCGTAGAAACTGGATCAAAGTTGAGCATGCATGATGCTTGAGAAACTTTTGATGTACATACGTATGCAGCAGCGGTTGGTTGCTTGATATATTTGGCAGGCAACACTCGTCCAGACATTCAATTTGGGGTTTCACAAGCAAGCAGATTTATGCACAGCCCAGGTATGCATCATTGGCAGGCTGTGAAGCGCATACTTCGTTACCTTTCAGGTACCCCTAATCTTGCCATGTTCTTTCCAAGGGGGGTTATGTATGGAAAGCACAGTTCTATGCAGCTTCTTGGTTACATCGATTCAGATTGGGCTGGTGATTTTGACACACGACATTCCACAAGTGGCAATTGTTTTTTCTTGGGAAATGCATGTATATCTTGGCTAAGCAAGAAGCAACCCATAGTGGCTACATCAACTTGTGAAGCTGAGTACAGGGCAGCTTTCACGGCAACAGTTGATTGTGTATGGATACGCAGGTTATTGGCAGATCTTTGTGAGTGTCAACATGCACCCACTACCATTTTCACTGACAGTCAGAGTGCTATGGCAGTTGCAAGGAATCCAGTATTTCATGCAAGAACAAAGCACATAGAGGTTCACTATCACTATGTCAGGGAAAGGCTACATACAGGGGAGATCACACTAACTTACTGTCCTACACAGGATAACATTGCAGATCTATTTACGAAGGCGTTATCACGAGAAAAGTTTGAAGCTTTCCGAAAAGCTTTGGGCTTACTCTCATACACATGATGATCTGCTACCTTGTACGGATTCACACTATCACTACAGGGGGGATTTGTAGACATGTAGTAGTGTTAGTGTGTATACGCGCTTCACCAGGGGCACTTTTGGGTTTTTCCCCCTGGACATCCGGTGTGAAAGGACACCTTATCTCTTAGGGTTTCATATAAGCTTTGTTGCTCTGAGTTTGTAAAAAACTATTATTCTAATACAAAGAGAGAGACTACAGAGATCTCGTACGCAAGCTCTGTGTCTTCTCCTTCTCCATCTTTTTCCTACTCTGAGTTGTTGTCTTCCTTCTGTTTCCTGTTTCATCATCTTCAACAGTCAGTTGCTGCAGATTCACATGTGTGGTATTTCGACAGTGGTGCTACAAAGCACATTACCTCACATCGTGAATTGTTTACCTCTCTTGAGTCTGTCCCTCATGGGAATTCAGTCACTTGTGCCAACAACGCCTCTTATCCAGTTCAGGGAATTGGAAAGATTGTGCTCACTGCTGCTAATGGCAGTTCCTTCACACTTGTTCATGCACTTTATGTACCTGGGATCAAGAAGAATCTCTTGTCTGTATCCGGACTTGCTAGACTTGGACTTGTAGTCAAATTTGTAGATGACAGATGTACAGTTCATGATCTCAGTTTTGGTGATGAAATTGTTGCATCTAGGCTTTTGTGCCGTGGGTTGTATAATCTCACTTTGTATGACAAGTGTGGACAAAATTTTGCAAATGTTGTTGCAGATTCAAGGGCTATTTCAGATGCAAAACTTTGGCATGCACGTTTTGGTCATCTGAATTTTGCCAGTTTGCTGCGTTTGCAGAAATATGATATGGTTGCTTCTTTGCCACCTCTTGAAGCACCTGTCAAACATGTTTGTGAAGGCTGTATTTTGGGTAAGATGTAGCGTTCTAAATTTCCAAAGGATGGTTCAGTTTGGGCCACATGCAGGTTGCAGCCTGTGCATAGTGATGTTTGCGGGCCCATGCAAACTCCGTCCTTGGGGCAATTACCTGTACTTCGTGACTTTCATTGATGATTACTCCAAGCATGCATGGGTGTTTCCACTTAAAGCGAAGTCCGAAGTTTTTATGTGCTTCAAACAATTTCTGGCTATGCCTGAAAATGTCTCAAAATGTACTATGGGCACCCTCCGTTCCGATCGAGGGGGGGAGTATATGTCTCATGAATTTAATGCATTTATGGCTAGTCGTGGGATAAAACACCAATGTACAGTGCCTTATACACCTCAGCAAAATGGTGTTGCTGAGAGGAAAAACAGGTCATTGACGAAAATGGCACGATGTATGGTCAAAAGTCAAGCTTTACCGCATTCTTTTTGGCTTGAGGCCATCATGTGTGCCACTTATGTACTTAATAGGTGTCCTACGAAAGCTTTGCAGTCTATTACTCCATATGAAGCATGGCATGATAGAAAGCCTTCTATTGAGCACATGCGTGTTTTTGGCTGTTTGGCATATGCTTTGGTGCCACAAGTGCAGCGCAGAAAATTGGATGATAAGGCTGTCAAATGTATTTTTGTTGGTTATAGTGTTGAAAGCAAAGGTTACATGTTGTATCATCCGCAAACAAAACGTATTTTGGTTTCTCGGGATGTAGTGTTTGTGGAAGATTCTATTGAGCCCTTGCTGTCATGTACTAGAGACAGTAATGTAAGCTCACAGGACATTTATGACACTTTGTTGCCTCTTTTCAGTGGTGGAAATACGAATGTAAGTTCCAATGAGGCAAATGTACAACCTATGGGGGTTTCTGAAAATGTTTTAGGTCAGCCTATTACTGATGCAGATGTACATGACGTACTTGATGAGGAAAGGGCTGAAAATGAGCAGGCTATAGGTATGCCAAAATGGCTGGTGCACACTTTGCGTGACAGTAAATTGGATGCACCTTTGTCTAGTCGTACTCGTTCAGGCTCTCGCCATGCATCTTATGCATCAGATTTTTATGCTTTGGCTGTGTCTAGTTTACATGATGTTGAGGAGACTCTTTCTTTTGATGAAGCACCGAATTCAGAAAATTGTATGGCTGCCATGCAATCAGAATATGAAGCACTTATACAGAATGACACATGGATTTTACGTGAATTGCCTCCTGGAAAAAAGGCCATTGGTACGAAGTGGGTTTACAAGTTGAAACGCAAGCCGGATGGTGAGATTGATCGCCATAAGGCTCGACTTGTTGCAAAGGGTTATGCACAACAAAAAGGCATAGATTATGAAGAAACTTTTTCTCCCACTTGTCGTATGACTACTGTGCGTTTTCTATGTGCATTGGCAGCTCATTTTGGTTGGGATGTACATCAATCAGACATTGTTACTGCTTTCTTGAATGGTGACATATTTGAGGAAGTTTATGTAATGCAGCCTCGCGGTTTTGTCATAAAAGGACAAGAGGACAAAGTGTGCAAATGTAACAAGGCTTTGTATGGGTTGAAGCAATCTCCTCGTGCTTGGTATGAGAAAGCTGACACTCATTTGGTCAAACAAGGCTTTCGTAACAGTCCCACAGAAAGAACATTGTATGTAAAGCGTGAGGGTGATGTATTTCTCATCGTGGTTCTTTATGTTGATGATTTGCTGATCACTGGACCAAATGAGAGACATATTGCTGAATTTAAGGCTGATTTGAATGCTACTTTCAAGATGAAATATTTGGGGCTGTTGCATCATTACTTGGGTATACAGTTTAAGCAGTGTGATGGTGGTGTTGCCTTGTGTCAGAAAAGTTACATAGAGACATTGCTATGTAAGTTTGGACTTGAGGATTGCAAACCTATTGCCACTCCCATGGAAACAGGTTTGAAGTTGAGTCTACATGATGCTGGTGATCCTGCTGATGTCACTCTTTACCAAACTGCTGTTGGCTGCCTCATTTATGTATGCAACATGAGGCCAGATATTCAGTTTGCAGTCTCACAGGTCAGCAGATTTATGCATAGCCCAGGGTGTAAGCATTGGCAGGCTGTCAAGAGGATTTTCCGCTACCTTAGTGGCACTTTACATCTTGGATTGTTTTATCCCAAGGGGGGATCATTGCCGCCAGACTTACATGCTTTTTCGGACTCAGATTGGGCTGGTTGTTTTGACACGCGAGTGTCCACAAGTGGTTTTTGTTTCATGCTTGGCAGTTCATGTATATCATGGTTGAGCAAGAAGCAACCTACTGTGGCCACTTCGAGTTGTGAGGCTGAGTACAGGGCAGTCTTCACAGGTATGGTTGAGTGTGTATGGCTCAAACGCCTTATGGCTGATTTGGGTGTTGGACAGGACACTGCCAACACTATCTACACTGACAGTCAGAGTGCATTGGCAGTTGCGAGGAACCCAATTTTTCATGCTCGCACAAAGCACATTGAGGTGCATTACCACTATGTCAGGGACATGCTCTCAACAAGAGAGATTAGCTTGGCTTATGTGCCAACACAGGACAACCTTGCAGATCTTTTCACAAAGGCATTGTCTTGTGAGAAGCTTGAAGCTTTCCGCAAAGCTTTGGGCTTACTCCCCTTTGTGGACTAATCCTGTCCTCAGGGCATGACACTTCCCTTTACTCATGTGCCAGCTCTCGTTCACCGCATCACTCCAGGGGGGATTTGTTACCATATACATGTGGTAGTGATGTGTGTGAACACACTAGGACCGCCTGGGCATTTTTTCCCTCTTCAGGAGGTTTTTTCCCCCGTGCATTGTATATACGCCCATCACTCTAGGGCTATCTATCTTTCCATTGCACACTAAGTAACACACTCTCTATTGTGTGGCTTGAGCTTCCTTCGTCTTCTCCAAGCTGTGTGTGTTTCTCTGCAACCCTAATTCCAACGAAAGTCACTTGGGGCTCTCTATTAATAGGCAAAAAACTGCTAGTTTCATTCATTCAGTCATTGGCAAGTTTCTGTAAGTTTATTTTTCAAAAGCTAATCCTTTCGCTTTCTCTCATTTACATATTTACCATGCCGATGGGAAATTGTGGACAACATGATCAATGCCACTTGCACAACGCGGGCATGGCTCTCAGCGTGTGCAACTACCCCCCTCTGTTGACCCCATCAACAATGTGCATGCTAATTACATTTTCAACAATGTATATGCTATGAATGATGTATGCACAACACAGAGTTCACAAAACTACATGGAGGCTCTCTGTTTAGCAACAAGGCCACACACACCATATTCAATGCCATGCAAGACCTTGATGTATGCACAACACAGAGTTCACACAACTACATGGAGGCTCTCTGTTTAGCAACAAGGCCACACACAGCATATTCAATGCCATGCAAGACCTTGATTTCAATGCACATCCAACCGAAGGGGGTATTGAGCAAGTTACCACTCTAGCCAACAATGCAATCATGATTTGGGGGGACCATGGTTTTCACACTCCACATGAGTGTGCAGCCTTTGAATAACATGTGTGTTAGGAAATATGACGTAGCTAAATAGATATTTGAGTAGATTACTTAATGGAAAGAGATAGATTTCACACACAAGAGATTAGAGAGAGAGAGAGAGAGAGAGAGAGAGAGAGAGAGAGAGAGAGTACACATGATGTACGTGGTTCACCCAATGTGGGCTACGTCCATGGGAAAGTAGCCACTCAATGGCTTTAGTACTTGAAAACAAGAAGTAGTTTACAAAGGGATTATACCCTTGATAGAGCTTCCGCCTTGCTTCACTCTCATCACCTCACACACACCTTGTTGTATCAACTTCACACTATGAAATGTATGTAAAAATGGCCTCCTTTTATAGGCCAAAAGGGAAGCCCTCTCTCATGAGAGACAGCCATGTGTAGCCGCTCTTATGTAGATAAGTCCAAATCGGACCCTCCAATCCGCCCATGTGTGGCTGCCCTTGAGAAGACAAGTCCGCTCGGCCACCGGCCATTGAACTCGTCCATCGGCCATCGGCCATTGACTTCCGACCACCGGCCAATCGTCCAACCGACTGGTCGTTTTTGGACCACTTTTCGTCCGCCGTTCGGCCATAATATTCCGACAAAAAGGAATATTTTGGTTTGGTTTCCAACGAGTGATTTTATTTTCCGGCGAGTTATTTTTCTTCACGCACGATGGCTTCTCCTCATAATGGGGGCTTTACAAATGTACGTTTTTACCACAAAAAATTACAAGGGGTAAATCAGGCTCCACACTTAACAATGTGGAGGCTTGGGTAGAAGTGTGGATAAAATACATTGCTACGCAAGAACAAGCCAATGGAGCCACACACAATAATGACACTAGCGATGAGGACAACTAGATTTCTCCTTTCTTTGATAATGTTAGAGAAATAAGCCCTTGACACCATATGAGAATATTGTAATATTTTATTTTGGTCCATATCTATCTAATTGTAGTTGTTGTTTAAGTTGTGTACTTTCAATCCTTTTAATATTACTCTATGTGGTTTTGTTATTGCAGCCTTTAAATGTTGTTCAAAGTTGAATTGCATTATTATAGACTGTTAACCATTGAAATTGGCTTGTTGCAAACATTTTTTATGCATGTATCATTGTCTGATTGATGGATAATCTTGTTGCACAGTGTATATCATGATGTTTGAAAAGAATGTGTGTGCTCTGCTGTGGATATATTTTTTCGTGTTTCCATGAATTTTGTACATGAGAGAGGCATGAGAGAGGTAGGAAAGAGAGAGAGAGAGAGAGAGAGAGAGAGAGAGAGAGAGAGAGAGAGAGAGAGAAGAAGAAGAAGAAGAAGAAGAAGAAGAAGATGATGATGATGATGAAGATTGATCAAACGTTGTAGAAAACTATCCCACAAGACCTTGGAGATATATCTGACAAGGAGAGTTGAACTTAAGATAGGTTATTCAAGATGGAAATGGCATAACCCATCTACCAAGCTTGGGTGGTAGGAAGGTTGAATCATTTTTCACTTTTCTTTAACACACATACAACCACCTACAAAGCACACACACACTTGAGAGAGAGAGAGAGAGAGGGAGAGAGAATCTTTTTGGAATCTGCTCGCGAATTCCAAAAAAATTGTCATCGAAAAATAATTGTCAAAAAATCACGTCCCAAAATCATTATAGAAGTCATCCATGAATTTATCTACAAGCTAACACCCGACATCGTTAGCCAGCACACCAATCGCGCTCTATGACACGGTTTTTGGCGACAACACCTTTGGCAGCTGTTCGACTAGCACATTTTTGCCCGACGGTGAGAGTCGGCACATAGAAACACCGACATGCAGGATACATGTTACAAATGGTTTTTTAGCCAGTTTACACACAGATTCTCCAAGTTGCAAGACACAGTGCTTTCACAGACGATTTGGCAATCATGTTGATAGGAGATTCTCTACAGATAGATACATTGACACAGATGCATTTTTGTGTGAGCAGACGTAGTGCTACTGAGATCTTTTGAGAGCAGATATCCCCTCAGGGATCACTTTTACTTCATGCACATGTTCTTGCCGCCTGTTTGAGTGCGGTTTACTCATGTATGTTGAGTTGTGGACACTGCCCATTGTACTACGTGTGGAGCCGTTTTTGGCTATTTTGGTAGTTTTTCTCGGCCATTTCGGAGACTCGATTGGAAGAGCCCTTTCTGAGACTGTGGCTAGTCCATTTGTGTATGCATTATGGCTAGTCCATTTGTGTATGCATTAGACGTTGGAGAGTCAATAGCGTGAGGTTTTCTTTGAGCTGGGGTATTCTCAAATGTTGAGATACCTTCGGTGATACAGGTAGCTGGAGTTTCCATTTTTTGGTACCCTCACCGTAGGACATGTATCTGGACGATTTTTTTGTGCTTTTGACTCCGAGTTGGCGGTCATACAATAGTGGTTTTGTGCAGTATATGCCCAATGATTGTTCTTTTGAGTAGTTTATGCGTTTTTGAGTCGAGTTCCAACTCCTCATACTGAGGCAAGCTTTTCCATGCATGGGAAACCCCCCATATATCTTTGCCCTTTTACCAAAATATTTCCTATTATATAAGTTACTTTTGATTTTTCTTCCCTTTTTCACAAAAGTTTTAGCCTTTATTAAATAAATAAGACTTATGCTAATCAAGCACGATGTAGCATAAATAAGTAAGCTTTCTTTGTTGATCTCTCTTTTGACCTTAGATATTAAATATATATATTCTAAATTACATTATATATTTTGGTATTTTCTAATATATTTTTCATGTATATATATTATTCCACCCTACCAAATATTTTATTCACTAGTTTTCATTTTCAAACCTCAACCCCACTTTCAAATTTCAATAATACCTCCATCTAGATGATTGCCAATCTTTTCAAAACTCTAGGTCATGTTTTCATACATATGAAGGAGCTTACACTTGAAGGCAAGAGAGAAGTCCACTCAAAGGGGACCACCAAAAGACTTTTGCAGCCACAAATAATACATTATTTGGCTGAATTTTTTAAGTAAAGAAGAACCCCGAATCTGAAGGAGCGTTCAACATGAAAGATGTAGCTCGTGATTTCAACTTTTAGCTCAAATTTTTTCAAAATTTTTGGAGTTATGAACGCGGAGCTATGATTTTTGTAGTGGACCCCAGTTTTCTCATGTAATGGTGACACAGGCCATCCCTAGTTTTCTTCCCTCTAGAATGGCTATGGTTCTACAAGTCTTCAAGCATGATTACAAGAGACAAGGCTCTTTTAACGAGGTCTTGGCAAGTCTAGAGTGATTCTATCACCATTTTTGGAGGATCCATCCTCATCAACAAATATCCACCTTCGACAACCTCTCTTATAATTTTCTTACCTCTCTCTTCTCTCCCTAATAAGCTTATGTCTAGCCAAAGCTAGACTATTGTAAATATTTCCTATCCTCTACATCCTACCCACATTCTCTCTTCTTCTCTCTCTATTGACTGTGGTATTTTAAATAATGAGGAGACAAGATGGGAGCCACAGTCACATGCACCTCATTTTCCTAGTCACCAGAGTGGGACACTCACTTCAATTAGAAATATTGCTAAATCCTCTCCTCCTTCCCTATATAAGGAGTCCATGAGAGCTCACCATGACACAAACAAAACACACACAACATCACCAAAGAATACACTATGCATTGTGTGTGCCTAGTGCACACACACACACAGACACCCACACCATCACCATCACCGCTATCACCATGCTCGTCTTGAGCATGACCTCTACACCCTTGGGCTATGGAAGATGAAGGGCAGCTAAATGAAGGATGATGTCCATAACCCTTGTGTGAGTCTTCGCCATCAACTCCCACCTATCCGCCATGTGCTCTACCACTCTCTCCTTTCTCATTCCCCTACCCTATGCTCCCCATTTCATCGCCTTATCTTCTAAATAAAGCTTGAGGTTTTGTGAGTATGTTTTCCTGCAATGTTTTGCCCATGAAGGGTGTGCGGATTCGCCATCCTTCTGTGGTGCCTAAGTACTAAGCCGCAATACCCCCTCCCTCTCTCTCTCTCTCTCTCTCTCTCTCTCTCTCTCTCTCTCACTTGATCTCATTTCCCTTTCTCTTCATCATTACTCCCAAGAATCCATCTCTCTTGGATGAAAACTTTGTTATGGTGGTGTGTTGTTTGCGTCCTAGCCGCTGAAGCTAGGTGGTGCCCCCTGTTTGCTTTACCATGACAGGCTCGAGGCGCACCATTCGGTCCCCGGTGTTTTAGAGGCTGTCGGGGTTCGGGGTTCGCTTTGCTCGCTTCATTTGGTGCCCCCACTGAGGAACTTTTCATGAAACCCTTCAGTTTACAAGACTGAAACCCCTAAACTATTGTGAATGGATGAATGGCTAGCAGGATTTGCTAATTGGACGACAGAAGAAGAAGAGCTCCAAGCACAACTAGACGAACTCCGCATCTCCATCGAAGCTCGAGTGCCAGGCGTAACGGTAATCGATTTGTAGTGGGAGAGTCAACCAACACGCCAAACCCAGTGGATATACATAGGCCAAGTGCCAAGAAGAAGAAGGAGAAGGTCAAAACCATGTCCGCAACCTACAACCAACCCACAACAACAAAATGGAAGGAGCTCTACACAATAGAGAATCAACACTATTCTACTTTGAGAATCGGGTAACTCAAGTCACCGAGGTAATTATCACAGTCAGTTTTCAAGTCGCACCTGATGTTGCAGCACAGATAACGGAATCATTGGTTCACACTCTCACTAGAGAAACTAGGGATCTACTGAGTTTGTTTCAGGAAAGAACACCACCCTCTCCCACAAGCTTGGACAGTGACTAAGCACCTCTAAGCTTCACATGAATCAATACAACCTACCTCAAGACATATCACACATACCAACACGTGTACGCTCAATCAAGGTAATACTGGATTTGAAGGCTCACTACCAGCACGTCATTGACACCATGCCGGGTGGGGAGCGGTTTTTAGAGGTTCTGGCATCAGATCAACCATTTGTCTTACCTTTGGTACAAGGCAATGTACCGTTTGAAGTTTTAATCTATGTCCTAGTATAAGAGGGTATACACCCCTCCTTGTAAAGAAGAAAAAAACTTTTGCAAGCTAAGCAGTGTGTCTTTCTAGCTCTCTCTCAGTAATCATGGCAAGTGTAGCATTTCCAACATTTACAGGAAAGAAGGGGGAGGATTTGGAAACAAACTTCCTAGATGACTTTGAAGTAGCATGTGTAGTGAGAAACAAAGATACGGATGAATCCCGGGTTAGAATCTTTAAGCATCTCATGAAGCTAGAAGCTAGATCATGGTACAATGCACTTCCACAAGCAACCAAGGATGACTGGGAACCCTTAAAAACCGCTTTTAAGAGGCGCTTTGGGGGAGGTACCACTTCATAAAAGTTGTGGGACAAGTTGAGAGACTTGAAGCAGGAGGGTCTTTTAGAATATGCCACCTATGAGTCCAAATTTGTGGATTTGTGGGAACGGTGGGTTGAGTCACTGGAAAGGGGGGAAGCTGCACCCGATTTCCTAAAAAAAGATCGGTTCATGCATGGCTTATGGCCGCTTCTCAAGGAGAAGGTGAAAGGTAGATTCCCGGCTACGTACGAGTTAGCCGTTGAGATTGCTCGCCTTAAGGACAAGAAGCTGCGAATGAAAGCCAAAGAAACCGAGTCAATAGAAGCAGGAACATCGCGTCGACCAGCAACTATGACAACCACCATTCCACCACCACCATCGGCTCTTGGGGTAAGAGATGACCAACAAGATATGTTGGCCCATATTACTGACCAACTGCAGAGTTTGTCTGTCCACTTAATATAGCAAGGGAGGAGTCAAGAAAGAGATCAAGACCCTGGAAGAGCACAACGATAAAACAGAGAGTATCACTGCTACAACTACGGAGAAGACGGTCACGGTATGTACTACTGTCCCAAACCACGACAAAACTATAATAGAGGAGGTAGGAGGAACCAATTGTCACCCCCTAGAGAAAGAACACCCCCACCCCGAGCACCAACCCCACCAACACAAATTCTACGTCCGCCACAATCACCACTTACAATCATCCTACGCCCACCATCAATTGGTACCTGCACACCAAGTATCATTGGTCTTGCAGAAGAGGTCAAGATGAAGGTAACCGAAGAAGGATCAAGCGAGAAGTTTATTCAAAGAACTGAAGTAGTGGAACAAGAGGTTAAAGAATCAAAAGATGCTACCCAGGTGGGGGAGGTAAGTCAAGGAAATTGTGTTACAAATGTGAGTACATCTTTAACCTTGAATGAAATAGGCACCAAAGCGATCAATCGACAGCATTGGGCAGTAAGGGTAAGAAGGTGTAAAGTGTTGATTAGGCCTCGTCAGAGTAAGAGGAATGCAAAGGGCATGAAAGATACAAGAGAAGAGGAAGACCAGCCTGCTAGCAAGGCTTTGCAGAAGGTGGACAACATATCAAGCAAAGGGGAGGGCTTTGAAAACGGAAGCCTGTGCACCAGCATGGACCCAGGACAGTGTAGCAAGCTAAAGGAATCTTGCATCAAGACAGTTTCACTTGAGGACCATAACGAAGAGGTAAGTATGACTGAAGGTTTGGAGTTGGATATTGCTCCAGAGGCTTGGCAGTCGAGCAAGACTTTATTGTGTAGTGTTATAGACTTAGAGATGGGTAATGCCTCTATTCTACTGAAGGGTATTATAAACTTGGAGATGGGTAATGCCTCCAGTATATGTGAGGATGTTCATAGTAAGTTTGATGATCAATATGTTGCCAACCTTTTAAGGATGTTCCAAACTCCTCCACAACACAGTATTGTGTTTGCATGGGATGCATCAAACCTATGGCTATGGCTAACCGCTATAACATATAGAGAGAAGATCAGCATGGAGATAAGAGCAAAGGAGCCATGGATAGACAAAAACCTGATAGAATGCAATAATGAAGACCTCCTTCGTAATTTGGTACAATTTTTTACAAAAAGTGCATCCTCTCTTTGGAGAAAGGTAAGTGGATTACGCTTGTATTTAAGCCGCAAGGTAGGTGGCTTGCTATTAGCATCAGTAAAGGAAGTTGACATGTTTCAGCACACCCAAAAGAAGCATGATATGCTTGCAGTTTTTTCCAATCATGGTAGTAAGCAGGATTTTGAAAACAACTGGAGCTCACCACACCAACAAGGCGGCCATATATGGTGGATTCTTGGCACACTCTTGGGAATCATAATTTTCAGTTCTGTCTTTGCAGGAGCCAAGATGCTCATTTCCCCTCTCGCTACTGGTGGTTACAAATTTGGTCCAATTTGGCATGCAAATTTTATTGTTCGGACACTGCAGACAATGATCCTATTTTTCACTTGGGATGCAGGAGGACATTGGCACAAAGTTCTGGAAGCCATGGGCTTCCCCTTTAATCAACCGACACTATTCCAAGGAACAAGCTATCACCCGGACCTGTTACAGATTCATGAATATCCCAAAAATCTCACCAATGGCCAAATGGAATGGCTAGTTCAGAAGGCAACTCGATATTGGATCCTACAGCTAAGCGGAAGAAGAAACAGAGCTAGAGACATGAATGCCTCTAGCCTTAGGGGGAGGGCTAATGAGGCAAGCTTTTCCATGCATGGGAACCCCCCCATATGTCTTTGCCCTTTTACCAAAATATTTCCTATTATATAAGTTACTTTTGATTTTTCTTCCCTTTTTCACAAAAGTTTTAGCCTTTATTAAATAAATAAGACTTATGCTAATCAATCACGATGTAGCATAAATAAGTAAGCTTTCTTTGTTGATCTCTCTTTTGACCTTAAATATTAAATATATATATTCTAACTTACATTATATATTTTAGTATTTTCTAATATATTTTTCATGTATATATATTATTCCACCCTACCAAATATTTTATTCACTAGTTTTCAGTTTCAAACCTCAACCCCACTTTCAAATTTCAATAATACCTCCATCTAGATGATTGCCAATCTTTTCAAAACTCTAGGTCATGTTTTCATACACATGAAGGAGCTTACACTTGAAGGCAAGAGAGAAGTCCACTCAAAGGGGACCACCAAAAGACTTTTGCAGCCACAAATAATACATTATTTGGCTGAATTTTTTAAGTAAAGAAGAACCTCGAATTTGAAGGAGCGTTCAACATGAAAGATGTAGCTCGTGATCTCAACTTTTAGCTCAATTGTTTTCAGAATTTTTGGAGTTATGAATGCGGAGCTATGATTTTTGTAGTGGACCCCAGTTTTCTCATGTAATGGTGACACAGGCCATCCCTAGTTTTCTTCCCTCTAGAATGGCTATGGTTCTACAAGTCTTCAAGCATGATTACAAGAGACAAGGCTCTTTTAATGAGGTCTTGGCAAGTCTAGAGTGATTCTATCACCATTTTTGGAGGATCCATTCTCATCAACAAATATCCACCTTCGACAACCTCTCTTATAATTTTCTTACCTCTCTCTTCTCTCCCTAATAAGCTTATGTCTAGCCAAAGCTAGACTATTGTAAATATTTCCTATCCTCTACATCCTACCCACATTCTCTCTTCTTCTCTCTCTATTGACTGTGGTATTTTAAATAATGAGGAGACAAGATGGGAGCCACAGTCACATGCACCTCATTTTCCTAGTCACCCGAGTGGGACACTCACTTCAATTAGAAATATTGCTAAATCCTCTCCTCCTTCCCTATATAAGGAGGCCATGAGAGCTCACCATGACACAAAAAAAACACACACAACATCACCAAAGAATACACTATGCATTGTGTGTGCCTAGTGCACACACACACACACCCACACCATCACCATCACCATCAACGCAATCACCATGCTCGTCTTGAGCATGACCTCTACACCCTTGGGCTATGGAAGATGAAGGGCAACTAAATGAAGGATGATGGACATAACCCTCGTGCGAGTCTTCGCCATCAACTCCCACCTATCCGCCATGTGATCTACCACTCTCTCCTTTCTCATTCCCCTACCCTATGCTCCCCATTTCATCGCCTTATCTTCTAAATAAAGCTTGAGGTTTTGTGAGTATGTTTTCCTACAATGTTTTGCCCATGAAGGGTGTGCGGATTCGCCATCCTTCTGTGGTGCCTAAGTACTAAGCCTCAATATCCCCTCCCTCTCTCTCTCTCTCTCTCTCTCTCTCTCTCTCTCACTTGATCTCATTTCCCTTCCTCTTCATCATTACTCCCAAGAATCCATCTCTCTTGGATGAAAAATTTGTTATGGTGGTGTGTTGTTTGCGTCCTAGCCGCTGAAGCTAGGTGGTGCCCCCTGTTTGCTTTACCATGACAGGCTCGAGGCACGCCATTCGATCCCCGGTGTTTTAGAGGCTGTCGGGGTTCGGGGTTCGCTTTGCTCCCTTCAATACAAAGGAGACTCCACTGGATTTCTTTCCCATGAGTCTGTCTTATGCGTTATTGGCAGTTCTAGCTACTCTTACATAGTGATTGTACTACATTTTGGTTTGAGGATTTTCTCCTTTTCTAGGGGAAACTCTACTAAAATTTTCCAAGGCAATTCGCCATAAGTTTTGGGCTACAATCTCATAATCATGGTTGCGAGTAGTGCTTCCAAAGAGAAGACTACTACATCAAAAAGTCTGATCATTAGGAAGAGGATGGGGTGTAGGAGGGCCTCTTTATTTTCCATGAGGTTATGGAGGTGATTAACATTTTGATGAATAGGTATACACCGTGTGTGCAAGAATGGTGGGTGTGTAAGAGACGTGTAAGAGTGGTCAAAAGATGTATTTTCCTCCCCAAAAAGGAGGTGGACAATTTTATGATTTTTGGTCTTCCATAACTCCCACATATGATCTACATTTTGAGTGGAGATCATAGATCTACAATCTACGCATCGATCTCTTTCCATAGATATGCTATATGATATTGTTTTACCTGCTAGATTTTAAATTCCATTTTCGGGGAAAACTTTGAATTCAAATAAACTAGCCGTTTTGACTGTTTGAATTCAAAAGTTATCCTTTGATCACTTTCTTAATAGAAAAGATTTGACTTTCTTAAATTGCCAAATAAGGAGGCTCTCCTTGTTAGCAGTTGGACACACCCAATGGAAAATGACTGCTCGGCGGAATATTCTTTTTTGTAATTATTTTTTAATTGAGAAAAACCGACATTTCACCTTTGTAAATAGTGGGGCTTGCAGAAGCTTCCAGATTGTATCCCATTTTTGACATTTAGATTGAGTAGATGGTTAAATTGGAACATTAGGGTTTGAGATTGTAAGGTATTATACCACTTTTGACCTTAATGATTCGGTGAGCATACATTGTCTGTTTTTGCATTTCAGCATATCCACGCGTTCGCATTGAGAGAGTTACACATTAGGCACTTTAGTTTTCAAAAACGACGACTTGCAAATTTCGGCCAGACAACCTATGTGATTTTGTATCACGTGTTTAGGGTTGGGATTTTGGTTCATGGACCTTAGCAAGAGCGACCTATTGGTGTTAGTAGGGTCTCCTTCAAGTTCTGTGGCGTTTTGAGAACGTTTGATGGGTATTCGGCTCTTGAAAGCGCTGTAGGAAACCTCCTCTTATGCACTCCTGAAGGCTGTAGCTTAGACATTGGGTAGAGACCTCTGTAGGAATTAGTTGAGAGTCGATCGAGTGTAGATTGACACCCTATGATTGCTTCCATGCACCTGCGGGTCGAGCTTCGTCCTTAGTTGACAAATCTTTTTAGGTGAGTTCTCGCTGTGCTAACGTCCGTCGCGGCGTATCCGCCAACATTGGCGCTGCTGCCGGGGACGAAAACCCTAGGTAGGTGACCGAGACTAGTCCTTGAGGATAGGGATTCTCTGGCTTGCCAGAGTCTCATTTTACATTTCGATAGGATCAGAGGGTGGAGGACTCTCTAGGTCTTAGGAGGAGTCTAGGGAGCGTGTGTCTAGCCTAGATCCTTCGACTTAGGTAGTTTTAGGTATTAGATGAGTTGTGGTGTAGAGAGTACGAGTTGGAGTGGTAGAAGCGGTGAAAGGAGAGCTTGAGAGTCTGGAGAGGCCAAGAAGCAACCGATACACCAATATCACCATCTCACATGATAAGTAGGAGTAGGGTAAGTAGGACATCATGATTTATGGTCTGGAGTACTTCATGCATGTTATACTTGCTGTTAGGTTCATCACAAGGTTGCAAAAGACGCAAAAGAGTGTTTGAAAGCTGAAGTGAAGTTTAAAAGTTGCTGTGAGTGTTTCTGAGAGACCTGCAAAGCATCAGGAGCATTTCTGTCAGGAAAAAAATTAAATTTTAAGCAAGGAGACATCCTACGTGTAGGATGTCTACAGGGTAATCTGGTGGAAATTTTGAAATTTTGAGTTGACTAGTGTGTTCAGAAGGTAGGTTTTACCCTATTTTCACATGGAAAGTGGAAATTTGACCATATCTTGACAGGATAAGGCCAGATAGACAGAAATTGCCAGACATCCTACCCAAATTGTGCCAAGGTATTATTTTAAGACCAAAACCATAGGATGGCTGCATGAGCATGATTGACATGATTTATTGAGTGCTTGAGAAAGGTTTCATCTCAATTGGGTGAGAAAACTAGGTTTTAAGCAGACTTTAGAATTTTTGACAGAAAAGGGCTAGGATAGCTAAAATTGGGGTCTTTTGAAATCCAAACCAAAATCTAAGCATAGCACTGGGTTGCTGCCATCAAGGGGAAGCTGTGGCTCAATTTTGGGGTCAAAAAGGCCATTTAGACATTCTACGCGTAGGATGTGTTCTGTGTGATTTGGCACTTCAAACGTAGATTTGAGCATACCAAATTGATAAACACCTTAGGGAGAGTCTGTGGTTTGCATCTGAAGCCATTTTGAGCAGTTAGATATGCTACGCGTAGAATGTCCAATGCAAGAAATTGAAGCCAGAAACTGACTGTAGGCATAGTAGGGTGTTGTATAGCCTGAGACAAGCTTCCTAGTCAATTTTGGTCCAATTTGGAGTTGATTTGACTTGTCAGACCAACATCAGGATGCTGGAATAGATTTTCTGATCAATTGACCAGCTTATAGGTGTCCAAATCAAAAATTAAAAACAGTTGTGGACTCAGCACATCAGGGGGAATCCATAGTGCAAAAACCAGGCAAAACAGAGCAGGAGACATCCTACGCATAGGATGTCTACAGAGGCTTAGTGAAGAGAAAAGCTGACTGAGGAAATACAGTGATGTTCCATTTGACTTAAGGGTTCCAGAAATTCTTTTAGAAGTGAATTTGGACCTTGTTTGACCTTTTGACAGAGCAAAGACAGAATTAAGACTTTTCATGTAAATTGACCAACATCCGAGGGAAGTACAGTTCCAGATTAGCAGACCTAATCAAGAACATCAAAAGTGTATAAAATACAGTAGTGGTTGGGGTCAACCCTCCAGATACACCAATCATTACTAAGACCACCTCTAGCGGTTAAATGCTTTGATTCGATTGCCGAAATTAAACGCTTGTGTATAGGTATATTTAGCGGCAAAGCAAGAAGTTGAGTAGAAACTGATCCTTTGCTAGGTGAGTGGTTGAATTTGTGATAAATTGCATTGCTAAGTTTGATGAACAGGAAGACACATTCTTAGAGATCAAAAGGTAGCGGATGATCAAGGTAGCTTAGTGTCCACCGAGGAGAATGTAACTCAGGCAAGGCTAGATCCACTAGCACCGATCATTGAGGAGGGTAGTGATACTGACACTTCCTCCGATAAATCCTTCTTCATGATGGGTAGTCAACAGCTAGGAGGTTTCTCTAATGAAGAACCAATGCCAAGAGGAAGCACCTCCCTAAATCCTTTGAACGATTACAAGTTCACTATAATCTTCTTAGAAGGAACAAACTCTAGGGGAGCCCTAGTTTATTCTGACTATCGAGGACGCAAGTGTATTTGTATTGAAGAAAGGCCTGCTCAGAGACTGGAAATAATTCGAATCTATGATGATGGAGATAGATTCCAAGACGAAAAGGGGAACCACTATCTGACAGTTAGTAACCCTGAGGATTACAATAGATATGGAGATAACGTGGCAACAGGAAAAATGGTTTCAGAAACTCAAGAACTGCGTCCAAACATTGATCGACCAGGAGCTCTTTTATGTACGATAAGAAAACAACCAGGGTCTCAACCTATAATGAGAATGTGGGGATTTACAAGCATGAGAGCGAGGAAATAGTCTCCTACTTTCGATGCAAAGAACCCTACCCAAACGAATTAAGCAAAGACAAGGTTCTTTACTTATTCTCTTATGAAATTGCTACGGGGAAGGATATTGTTTTTTTTGATAGTTACGAATGAGAATACAAACGTATTCTCCTAGAGGAGGTAGAAAAGGCAACAGCTCTAGAAGCATCAACATCTTCCCTCGAAGAAGTGCCAAGGGTCACCTACACCACTAGCAAATCGACAAATCCATTTTCAGAAGAGTATGACGTGACCTGACATTCTACCCGACAACAGATGTTCAACTACCAGAACCAACCAGCAACTCAGCCGTTGCAGGCATGGCTTCGACAAAGTGCAACATTAGAACAAGAACGGAATTGAGATGGTTATCCAGCCGCACGAGGGCTAAGGGATTTATAGGAACCACCACTCCATTCACGGTATCAAGGCAAGAGTAAGCCAAAAACTCAAGGGTCAACAGAGCCTGGAAGACAACCCATAGAGCAAGTTCAAAGAGATGAACCATCTCTTGAAAAAACCATTAGAAATTATGGCTTAGGAGCACCACTCGGAGAGGAACCCGCTTACTACCGAAGGCCAGAGGAGGTATATCGGTTAGGACGAGGAGATCCAATGATGAGATTTGTAGACCATCGTAGAATTAGACCTTCTCAAGTGCAAAAATGGGTAAACAAGAAATACATGGGAAACAGAGATCCTAGGGATCATGTAGCAGTCTTTGTGCGTGTAATCAGAGATGAAGAGGTGTTAGATTTCCCTACCCAATTTGCAAGCCCTACCCAATTTGCAGGGTTTGGACTGACCCTAGAGGAGGATGCAGCTACTTGGTTTGACTTTGTGGAGCGTAGAGACTTTGGGTCTATGGAGGAGGTGTTTGACGAGTTTATTGAGGAATTCTCACAAAGGGGGATAGCTCATAATACAGTCTCACAAATCCATAAATTCAAATATAAAGAAGGGGAATCTGTGCGAAAGGCAGCCCTACGACTAAAAAGATATGTTAAGTTCTGCCCTGTGGAAGAACTGCCAACTCAGTTCAGATTTATGATTATATTTATCCAAGGACTAAGGAATGTAGATCTCCAGAAGGACTTACATATGAAGAGGAGCACAACGTTAAATGAGTTAACTAAGGAGGCTCTTTACCTTGTAGACAATTGTGCGGTTTACAAGGAGGGTAAATTCAAGGATCTTGACGACGATTCATCCTCACAACAAAGTGGAAGCAAGTCTGCTAAGACATCACCGAAAGGAGAAGTAGTTGTAAGCCAGGAATAGCTTGTAGAGGAAGTGCTAAAAAAGATCAACCTGTATGCCAAACCTCAGGCTAAACAACCCAAGTGGTGTGCTATTGAACAAAAATGGACAAATCATGGGACGGAGGAATGTTATTATAACAAGGGATATGTAAGAGAACGACCTTATGCTCCCCATGCTCAGGTGGCATCTCCTCAACTTACACCGATGCCTAGGTATCAAGCAGACAACCTACCAGGACCTGTAGGCATAGAAAGACCACAACCAGTGTTGGGGCAGCAACCACCCCTACCAGGATTATGACTAGTTGGCATAAGATACACACCAACAGTAACCGAACTAGAGGAGAAGGCTTTGGTGCCTATGCATGCATATTACAAAGATCCCAATGGATATGCTGCAAATCCTGTCTACTATCCACCGGAAGAACCCCCAACGCCAGAACCATGGAGCATGATGGGAAGTGCAGGACCACCAACAACTGCACAGGCAGCAGGAGAAGGAAGATATAGCTTGGATGAATGAACATTGTTGTTCATAGCCAACGGAGGCATGGGAGGGCAGAGACATGCATACCAACAAAGAGGAGCTCAAGGAGCACCTCAACAGCCTGAGGGACCCTACTACAAGTGTGGTGGAGACCATTGGCTACGAGACTTTCCTCATGATGAAATCATTAGAGTCAACGCATATTGCACTGAGTGTGGAATTATTCATTTGATTCCTGATTGCCCTAATAACCCGAGCAAAGGAGCAAAAACTACCTTGAACATGTTGAAAGTAGTGCCTTCCAGTGGAGGGTCAGAAAACGAGACATTAATACCTATTCAGGCAGTGACACGAGACCAAGCTCAAAGAATGACGAATGAACCCATAATTGAAGAGCCAAAAACCGATGCCCTGAGTTTAGAAAGGAAAAATCAGAGAAGCACTTGGAAAGCTAGAAAGGCACGTATGAAAGTCAGGAGAGAACAAGAGCAAATGGCTCTATCCGTGGAGTTAAAACACACAAAGGATAGATTAGAGCGGTTAGAGGATCTAGCTAGTCTAAGCTCACACACTGTGGCAACCATAGCACCCAAGGAAATAGCAGAACCCAAAAGTGTAGGATCAGGAGGATCAGTGTTGGCAAAAAAGGTAAATGAGCAGTTAGACGCACTTTTAAAAGCTTACAAAGCCAGACTAAAAAACAAACAAACCCAAGACCAAATATGGATGACTTTTCCATATGCCGAAATAGAAAAACAGAGGTTCAAAATGTGTCGAAAGATGATTGAAACAACTCAATCCTTGATAGAAAACCCGCTTGATAAACCTACAAGTTGGCATGAAGTACCAGCTCCAACCCCTAGCAAACCAACTTTAGAGAAACAAGTACATACAAAGGAGAGACTCACGAATGCCTCTGAGTCTAGGGGAGAGCCTATCATAGTGCCAAATACAATAGATGAAACAAGTGATGATTTTCAGTCTAAAACATTGGTAGAAATGGGTAAGGATTGTAACGGTCTAGATGACCTGTGGAAGAAAATCGGTGATGCCAACAAAGCTAACCTGGTGAGCTACCAAATGAATAGCATGAGAAAAGAGAAAAATGAGATTTTACCTCCTATTGAAGAATTTGAGGCAAGATCACAAATGAACTTTGATATGCATTCACAAGGGGGAGACCAGGGATCAATTAGTTCGGGGCACAGCCAACCAAACTCGCTAAAAACTCTACCCTCTTACCTAGGGGAGTATGAAGCCAAGTCTGAGGTGAGAGCAATCCCATCCCAAAGACTTTTTTCTAATAGAGTGATGGATTTAGAAGGGTTGGTTGAGTTATTGTCCACCCCTGTGGCATGCACAATCACATTAGTTGAACTCTTGAGGTTACGACCAAGCATGTGGACCCCTGTAGGCAAATGCTTAGAAAAATTTGGAGTAAAAGATCCACCTTGAAGCTTCAGGAAGGGATCAGAAAATTGGACAAGCCTCAACTAAACACTAGGCCAATACCTTTAAACAAGGTTGGAGAATATTGCGAGGGAGAAGATGGAAATACCACACTACCAGTAGAATTCTAAGGAGTAGTTTCCAAAGCTATTCTTGACAGTGGAGCAGGAGTCGCTATTGCCACCAAGGAAATCTGGAAAAAATGGGGAAAATCGTCTTTGAGAGCTACCAGAATGAAATTGCAACTGATAGATGGGTTCATGGAAAAGCCTCTAGGACTTTTAGAAAAAGTAATTGTCACCTCGTGCGAAATCGAGTATGAGCATACATTAGCAATAGTCGATTTCGACAAAAAGAACAATTATGAGATCATCTTGGGAAGAAAGATGGTCCAAGATTGGGGTTACGACCACATATACCTCAGACATGACGAGACTACAACCAAAATACACCTAAAAGACCATAGTTACAAAGATGTTAACCAGACACCAGTGGAAGAGTTTGATTCAGCTACATTGGCAGGGTCCGAACTCCCAGCATGGTTAGGGAAAAAAAAGAGCTATGGATGTGTGGAGCTTCACATTGTGGGAGCTTAAAAAGAGAGGAATGCATCTTAGAAAGAGCTATTGAGGACAAGGATTATATTTTGGAACCTTTTCTCGAAGATGCCTTAGAATCTCTGGAATGGGAAAATATACTAGCAACTTGGATGTCTGTACCATTACAGATAGCCCAACAACAAAATTTTGCAATAAGGATGGCTATGATGTGCTACCCTATTACATGGTATGATTTATACTAGGAGGAGATGAGATTTTAGAACCACCAGAACAAGAAGAGTTTTATAACTCCTCTGAGCATCTGGAGGTAAATAACGATGCAGATAACGAGTGTTCAGACAGCTCAAGCGAGCGTGAGAAGAAAACAACGAATATCAAGTTTTATGATTTTGCCAATCAGCACCCTAGATGTCAGGAACGCTATAGGAAAAAACGAGCAGAAAATAAATTGTGAGAGAACCCTATGCCCATGATAAAAGATATAACTCACTATCTAATGCTTGTCAAAGCAGAAGATTGTGTAAAAGACCAAATATTAGGCAGATTCTCAAAAGTTCGAAGGGAAAGAACGCAAGAGAAAATAAAACAGGTACGGAAGGCCAAAACAGAAACAAAATCAACAAAAACTCAACAATCAAAACAAGAAAAACAAAAGACCTAGGGTGGACCAAAATGGAGCGTAAAAAGAAATACCAAGAACTGAAACGGTCGTTACGAGAGGTATGGACTATTGAGGGAGAAAGTGATGGTAAGGAGGAGTCGAAAAAAGGAAACATGAATGTACCATTCCACCATCGAAAATTCACCATCTAGGACAGAAAAATCATAATGACACCACTAGTCAGGGAAAGAATAAACCAAGAATCTTACGATGGGCCGGAAAATGCAAAACGGATAGACCCCGCTGAGCCAGGCAAAAAGCCTCAGCCGGTCTATATCGCAACTGACTTAGAGCCTGAAGAAGAAGAACTGCTAACACAACTTCTCAAGAAGTATAAAGATGTGTTTGCATGGTCCTACAAAGACCTCAAGGGAGTTGATCCATCGATATGCCAACATACAATTCCGTTGAAATCAGATGCCAAACCTAGCAAACAACGTCCTTACACATATAATGACACATTTGCTAAACGAATCAAAGAGGAGATTGACAAGGTGATGGATGCTAAATTCATCTATGAAATCAAACATACAGATTGGGTGTCACCCATTATGGTTGTCCCCAAAAAGAACAAAAAATTGTGAGTGTGTGTGAACCTCAAAAAAGTAAATGCAGCCACCATAAGGGATAATTATCCCTTGCCGATCACAGAACATGTACTTGAGAGGGTGGCTGGGAAACAGGCTTATTCCTTTCTAGATGGGTTTTCAGGGTATAACCGACTGGCAATTGCAATAGAGGATCAACACAAAACAGCGTTTGCGGAAAATATATGCGTATAGAGTTATGCCTTTTGGCTTAACCAATGCTCCAGTGACCTTTCAAAGGTTAATGACTCATGCGTTCAAAGAATACTTGAGAATATTCTTAGAAATATATATGGATGATCTTTGTGTACACTCTCTTCTATGAGAAGAACATATTGACCATTTACAAAAGGTATCTGAGAAGTGCAAAACATATCGAATCTATCTTAACCCGGAAAAGTGCATTTTTATGGTTAGGCAAGGCCGCATCTTAGGACATATTGTCTCAAGAAATGGCATAACCACTGACCTAGACAAAATCAAAGTCATAGTAGACTTACCCAGGCCTATTAATGCGAAACAAGTGCAATCCTTCATGGGACACTGCGGATATTATCAAAGATTCATATATATTTATGTAGTCATTGCACAACCTCTGTATCATTTGTTAGTAAGTTCGACTGGACTGAGGAGTGTGAGACTTCATTCCAAAACCTGAAGGAAAACCTTGTATCAGCACTTGTACTTAAAGCACCAGATTGGGAAAAGATATTCCATGTTCACATTGATGCATCTGCATATGCGATCGGGAGTATTTTGGCTCAACCTGGAGACGGAACAATGGATTTCCTAGTTTGTTATGCAAGCCAACAACTAAATAGCACAGAAAAGAATTACACAACCACTGAAAGAGAGGGGTTAGGAATGATTTATGCTGTAAAGAAATTTCGGCATTATTTGCTCGCAAACAAATTTTTGTTCTTCACAGATCATCAAGCTCTTTTATATCTGGTAAATAAACCATGCAATACTGGGAGAATTGTACGTTGGTTTATTATATTGCTAGAGTTTGATTTCACAGTGGTAGTCAAAAAGGGTAAAACTCATCTACGGGCCGATCATCTTTCAAGGCTGCAAAGCGGGAAATCTCTTGAAGGAGTAGATGATGACATACCAGATGCTTATCTTTTCAATATTGAAATGATACCCACATGGTCTCAGGAAATTATTAGCATTCTTTCCTTTGGAGGTAGATTTGATAACAAGGAAGACAGATCCAAACAACAAACAATGCGACAAACAAAAAACTTCCAGTTGATTTCAGGACGACTGTTATATCATCTAGGATCGGACTAGATTCTACGATTATGTATAAATCCGGAGGAATTCGAGTGTTATCTTGAAGAAGCACATGTCCAGGATTGTTCATTTCATTGTTCAACAATGAAAACATACTAGAGACTGAAACAATTAGGGGTTTATTGGCCAACTATGTATGCTGACACACATGCTTATGTTGACAATTGTACTATATGTAGTGCCAAACGACTAGTGGATCACGCGACATTGTTTCAGGCAAACATTGCACCTGCATGGAGTCAATATATCATTGATTTCTTAACCACAAGAACATTTCCTAAAAACATAACAAAAGCGCGGAAAAGGGCTATAGAACTGGAGGCTCCCGACTTTAATTTAATTGGGAATCAACTCTATAAGCGAGGAAAGAACAATCAACTTAGAATCTGTGCAAGTGAAAGTGAATACCTGCTGATTCTAGAACACGCACATGGAGGTATAGGTGGAGGCCATTTTTTAGGCGATAAGACAACAAAAATTGTCTTAACCACGCAGGAATATGGTGGTCTACATTGCATATGGATGCTGAGGAGTTTGTAAAGCGTTGTGACGCATGTCAGCACACCAAGGTGCCGATAAAGAGCGATGAGATGCCACTACGGCCAATGATGGGAGCAAGGGAATTTGCAAAATGGGGCATTGATTTTGTGGGGCCTATTTCACCCCCTTCATATCGCACCCATACCCAATATATCATTGTGGCTACGGACTATCTCACAAAATAGGTGAAAACCAAGGCAACACAAAAAGCAGATGCAAGAACCACTGCACAATTTTTGTATGAGAATGTACCAATTGAAATTGTCAGTGATCGAGGAACACATTTTCTTAATGAAGTCATTGATTATCTGCTAGAGGAATTCATGGTCATACATAGAAAATCTGCTCCATATCATCCATAGGCAAATGGACAAGCTAAAGCCACAAATAAAACACTGTGCATTGCTCTTACTAAAATTGTATCAGAGTCAAGGACAGACTGGGATCAGCAGTTACACTCAATTGCACTATGGGCATACAGGGTAGCTTACAAAACATCAATAGAAACAACACCGTACAACATGGTGTTTGGTCTAAATGCTATATTACCCATAGAGTTTTTAATTCTGACTCTATGAGTTACGAAAAGCTTAGAATGGACAGGGCATGAGCTCTCTTCAAGAATAGATGATCTTGGAAAGCTAGATGAACTATGACTGAGAGCTGTAGCTTCGATCTATGCTAAAAAGAGAAGACAAAAAGAGTTTTTTGACAAGCATGTGCGCACGAAAGAGTTCAAAATAGGTGATTATGTGCTTGTTTATACCTTGAAGCAACATGCCAAGAAACTTAAAAAGCGAGGGATGGGACCCTTTGTGATTAGTGACTTATCACAAAGTGGAGCTGTCAAGCTTGCTACATTAGTAGGTGAAGAAATACCAAATTGGATTAGTGGGTGTCGATTAAAAAAATATCATTCACCATTAACACTGGATATGCTTCAACAAATCCATCAATAAAAAAAACGGATGAAGGAGAAATAGAGGGTACGAGAAGAAGCCCAAGCAGAAGCAAAAGAACGCATTTCAAAAAGACGGCTTCTACGACAACAACAACAATGTGGATCACCGTTGCGAATAAATACTATTCGACTAACGAATTTTGATGAAGACACAGTGGAGCCAATAATTGCAGTCAAAGTGGGTAGCAATCAAGCTGAATCGGCGGCATTGCTTGATTCTCAAGCTCAAGCAAATCTAATCTCTTACAGATTATACAAACAGCTCAAGCCCAAAGGTCAACTACATCCTACTCCACAAGTGCTGGATAGTACTACATCACATTCGTTGAAAACATTGGGTTGGATTATATTGCATGTACAAGTACATCACTATATTTACCCACACAAGTTTTATGTGGTTGAGGATGAAAGCACACAACACCCCATGTTGTTGGGACAACCTTGGCAAAAAGAGTTTAATGTGCAGATAGACTGGAATGCGGATGCAATCAAAATTCAACATGCACAAGAACAATAGGTGGTAGCCTTTTCTCAACAACCCCGGAAGAACCAGATGGCAGCAACACAATCACTGGAGGAAGAACCAAAAGGATAGGTGCCACTAAAGAACAACACGATACCCATGGAGACCAACAAGGGAACTGCCAACCATGTTCACTACAAACATAAACCAACATAGATAGTAGTGCAAAGATCAAGGTTAGTGTAAAGAATGAGGATGCAAGAGAGCTACACAAGACAAGCACAAAGCACACAGAGATGGAAAGCTTCTTCTTCTTCTTCACAGAAAAGAGAGTACAAAATGACTAAGTGCTAAAGCTGAAAAGTAGCACATATGTACATGTGGTCACTAAGTGTGAACTCGCTAGAAGCGTACTAGGCTGGCACTATAAGTGTAGTCCAGCTGTAGAATCACTGGCAGAGATCCTCCGTGTCGGTCACCTAACGCGCCAGTGAGTAAATGCCGTAAGCGGCCAAGACCCGTAGTGGATGCCAGCTCAAGGTGTAGAGCTCGACATCTCAACAGTTAGCAACCCGTGAAAAACAACTATGGGTGCGGAAGGATAGAGGTAACATGGCAAACAAACCACATTACAACAGCAGGAGTCAAAAGGAGAAAAGAGTTCAACCAAAAGCCAAGGGAATAAAACACATATGGATCCCAAAGAGAATGCTCAGTAAAAATTTAAATGCGACTTGCATTTGGATCCCGAAACCAAAGCAACAGGAACTTCCTTCAGTACAAGCAACATCGGCATGCAGACACACACAACATATGAAACCGGCAAACCGATCTATGTGGGTGCCAATCAGCAAAACAATGACAACCATGGAAGTAGCAATAAGGCTACAAAAATCTCCAAAGCAAAGCTACAAATGGAAAGCAAAAGAGACAAGGACTACAGCCAATTCCGCCACGACAATTCTCCCCAAGGAGACAACCATGGCCATATCGACTGTAGCGGCAAACCAAGCGACTTTTGCACGAAAGACGATCAAACAGAGAGCGATGGAGTTACAACTTTTACTTGCAAAAAAAAATCCGCCAACCAAATCAGCAACAAACAGGAAACCTCAACGGCGAATGCCAATAAGCATCTTGCTTATACCCTCATCTAGCACAACATTAATTTTTCCATGCATTCACCAAGTCTGCATCATGTAGGGCCACATTACACGGCGAAGCATTAGCACAATTTTTAATCCATGCACGGCACATACTATGAGGCGATACCTTGTCGTCCGCAAGGACTCCGGCTAGGAGGGGGGGAGGCATTCTCAAACGCGGACCGAATGGAAAAAAAGAGCAAAAAAGGGCATGTTTTTTGACTTTTTTAAAGGGTTGTCGTTTGATTGAAAAATTTTCTGGACTAACCCAGGTATATATGCCCTTATACAACATGAATCTACAAGTATATGGGGCTAAATGCCAAATCAAGCCCCTAGGTGTGTGTATATAGGTAAAAATAGCCATTTTTTGGGCAAAATATTGGTAAAACGGAGAAATCCGGCTATAAAAATTGCATGTGAGTGTATATAGTGTTTTGTGGTGATATTATTGAGTTATTATGATTTTTGGGGATTTTTTGGATTTGATTTGTTATTTTTCTTTTAATTTTACTAATTATCGGCAGAAAAACTTCAAAAATACAAAAAGCAGGTGAAAAACGATCGTAATGAAAAACAAAAAATATGGGGATAATCAATGACTATAGGAAAACCTATGGTACAATAGGGGTGCAATTATGTGAATGGAGTGGAAAGCGTGTTTTGGCCAGATTTTGACCGAAACGTCAAATTTCTCGGAAACTGCGCAAATAGAGTCCAAATCAAGAATTTTTTGAGCCTAAACCGCATCTCGCAAGAATTTGGGAGCACATGTCAAATTTCATGAAAAGTGGTTCGGGGACCCCCAGTATAAGATTTTTTCACTTCATTTTAAGCTCATTTTTACTATTGCCTTTTGAGAGAGAGCTCTTGCCACCTAGAGCGAACGGGACTTCCAGCAGCTTCTACGATGCGCACAACCATTCGACAGGCTCCAGACATGAGAGGTAAGTTCACCACCTTGAGATTTTCGCGCATGTTTGTTGTTTTGTCGCGAAAACTAGAGTAGGGTTCACACGGGAAGAGGGTAGTAGAGACCTACGGGTAGAAGTGACCACCTAACGGCTAACCCAAAAGCAATGAGGCTTCATCGGTGGCTTACCCTAGCATAGGAGACCACTCTTGGATGCCCAAAGGCGGCGGAAAACCATCGAAAAAAACCCTAACTTCTAGAGCCCTGCAAGAGGCCACCAAATGGTAACTCGACGAAAAGGCGCCCAAATGCTACCAAAAGTCATGGGTAGGAGCATCTCGACATGCTCGACAAGCCTATATAGCTCACATGCCCATAAGGCAACCCGAAGTGACACTAAACTTCAGAAACGGTGTCAGGAGTTTTTTGGAGCAAGGGATTGCGCATATATACATATACATGCATGGGGCATCAAATAAAGAATTGCCCATTTTTCAGAGCCAGGTGGTTACGTGGGGCCCACATGTGTACAGGTAGGACAGGGTGTACATAGTGCATCGATTTTCACTATTACCAGTACCACTGTGTTTTTTCTACAATAAGGAGGAGTTGGTAGCACGTAAAACTTCTCGAGGAAGCTATCCGCGGGCCGACGACATGAGGTAAGCAGGTGCGTCAGATGGCATCGAGTGGCGTCAGGAGGTCGAACGGGGTCAATACTTGCACGCGGAGAAGTATGGACACGACGTGGGTGTTTTCTTGTGATACTTATGCAGAAAGGTCATCATTAGGACCACTTTTTGGGGCCACTTCAAGTGGTTGCGAGACGCATTATTGAAAAGAAATGAGTGGCAGGTGTGCGGATGATGCAAAAAAGGTGACAACTATGCACTGCGAGGTTAGTTTTTGGCATGTTCGGGGTCCGTTTGAGGTCATCTAAAAGGCCAAGGGTGCCCAACTAATAAATCTAAGTGTGGGAACTGAAAAAACTGAGAGAAGACCAGAAAAAACGTGGAGAAGAGAGGAGGAACAGCCGCAGGTGTGTTTTTGGGGTTTTTGGAGCCTGTTTTGGCCGTAAACTGCTCATACGAGGTCGGATTTGAGCACTTTGACATTGTAGACTGGGGTTTTGGGCCGTTCCGGACGCGATGGTGCTGTCCATCTTGCCAAATTCCTCACTCTTTTCTTTCTGTTTTTCTGTGTAAGTTTCTCCTATGAGCGAAGTTTCTGCTCTAGTTTGTGATTGTATCTGGCTTATTTTACCCATATTGTGTGAGCTATTTGCCCCATTGGTGTTGGCCCAAGCTGAATTGTATCTAAACATCAGAAATTATCCTCTTTTGAGCTGAGTTTTTTGGGTGTGTGTGTGTCTGTGTGGAGTGGGCAAGTGGATAGTCTCTCTCCTCTCACTCCAGAGGTGTGTTCCCTGTCTCGGCCAGGTGTGTTGTCTAAGCCGAGTGGTGCCCCATAGTGTGTGTGTGTATCTTCCCAAGAGTGTGTGTCGGGTCGTTATAGAGGCGCTGTGTGTGTTTTCATCCCGCTCACATTCTTTTGGCGCCCCCACGGAGGATCTTCTTCGAGTACCTTCTGCTTCGAGCTTCGAGCTTCGAGCTTCGAGCTTCGAGCTTCGAGCTTCGAGCTTCGGGATTACAGGTTGCAGGTTGCAGATTACAGGTTACAGGTTACAGGTTACAGGGATAGGGACAGGTACAGGTACAGGTAGCTGGAGTACAGTGATATACTAGCAGTGATGTCACTTGGAATTGTTGTGGGTATGCATCACTTGGCGCCTCTTTGAGCGCATTGTCTGCTGGATTGTACGTTACTTGTGGAAACTGCCATTGTATGCATTTGTGGAGCCATACTTGGTTGTATTTGGCAGTCCCAACCATTTCTGAGACTTGGTCTGGAAGATAGTCATTTCTGAGACTTGACTATACGCGATTTGCATTAGCCTTCGTGTGAGGGTCGATAGGGTGAGGTTTTTATTGAGCTGGGGGATTCTCAAATGTAGAGATCCTTTCGGTGATACAGGTAGCTGGAGCACCCTTTTTGTGACCTCGCCATAGGCTATGTACTAGTGAGTCCTACTTGATGCTCGGGTTCTATTGCTGACAGTTTATGCATACATATACAGTCTATATTTTGGGTTCCTACTGCTCTATTTCTGGGGAAACTCTACCAAAATTTTTCCAAGTTATGATGGTTGGTTTTTTGGTCTTTTGAGCCATTTATGCTGTTATGCTGCTGAAATTTTGGCAAAATCAGAGGTTAAGTCAGGTGTGCCTTCTTGGGAGTTTCATGGTTGGCTTTAACGGATGATCAAAATGGCCCTCAATTCACTCCATTTCATTTAACTCAAAGAATCCAGATAAATGTTCATGTGTCCAGGAAGATTTTTTTCCAGCAGCGCATAGTCTTTATGTTTGGGCCAAGAAGGTTACGAGAGATCTTGGAATGTCCTTTGCCTGTTGTAATTCCGATGATCAACTATGAAAACTCATTTGATGTGCATGTGTTTGTCCTTATCTAAAGTTGAGCTCCATTGAAGTTTCTGGGGATTGGGTAGTCAAAAGTTTTGGGTTCTTGCACGTGTGTTCAAAGGGGTTCTCAAAGCACTGAAACTTGGGTAGCCATGGATTTCTCTTATCCGGAGTTTCATGGAAGAAGTGATGAAGATGTGGAAGAAGTTTTGGAAAAGATGGAGGTTGCCTGCATTAGCAACTAGATTCATGACCCTACGCAAATGTTACGCCTTCTCCAAATTTGTTTGAAGAGTGATGCACGAGTTTGGTCCAAGGCATTTGAAGAGGAGTTGCGTGCAGCGGATCCACCTGTAAGATTGAGTTGGGACAATCTAAGGCATGGATTGGAAGTGGAGTTTGTGAAGATAGAAGATCCTGACAAAGTGTGGCAAGAAGTACAAGGTTTCGTGCAGAAGGAAGGTGAGCCAGTAGATGCGTACATACGTAAGTTTTCATTGGCATGGGAGCAAATGTGCAAGGCCTTAGCACCACAGGTACCCCCGCCTGACATGATGAAGAAGGACACGTTCTTAGCTGGTCTTTGGGAGAATATACGTTGGAGAGTGGAGCTAAAGAAGCCTAGGATATATGAAGATGCACTAGAGGTAGCAAGGAACAAAGAGTGAAAGTTGAGGAAAATGAGCCAGTTAGGGGTGGAGTCTTTGCCCATGAGGTCTGAATTTCAGCCTATAGAGTCTTTACAAGGTCGCATGTCAGGGGTTCATCACGAACCAGTGGTTCCTGTTACTACTCAGGTTATGCCAGCAGTGGTCACTACATCGGTGCAAGATGATGGGCTAAGGCAAGACATGAGGCAAGTGGTAGATTTGATGAAGAATCTCAGCCTAAACATGCTAGGTCAAGTGGGAAATAATCGAGGTCGAGGGAGGTTTGCAAATCAGCCAGGAGGTGAAGAAAGACCTAGGAATGGTGTTGGACAAAGCAATGGTAGGTTTTGGAGGCAGACGTCCACATGTTATAATTGTGGAGAGTTGGGTCACATCAGCCCGCAATGTGATAAGCCACCAAGGATGGGGGGAGACATGTATCCATTGCCAAGAGAGGTGCTAACTAGGTCAAATGATTATGGCATCAAAATTAAGGGAGACGAAGGAACCAGTGGACTGACCCAAGAGGAAAAGGGAAAGACAAAAGTGCTAAGTGTAGTCACCTTAGAGAAAGCATCAAAGCTAGAGGATACATTAGTGATGCCTATTGGGAAGAGGACCACAGAGGATAAGGAAGGAAGAAGTGCCCCAGGTCCTAGTAAGAAGAAAGGAAAGAGCCATGAAGGTGAGGATGTCAAGGCCAAGAGGAAAAGGAGAGCTCGTCGAAAGTTTCATGTTTCAGATTTTCCACTAGGGGATGGGCAATTAAGCTATGACTTGAAGGAGGATCTGACGAGCACGAAGGCAGATGTTACTTTTGGGCAGCTTATAGAGATGGTGCCTAAGCTAAAGCGACAGTGGAAGAGGATGGTTAACCCAATGGAGAAAGAGCCAGAGAGAGGTTCAGTAAAGGTGTTGGCAATGGATGAGCTACCAGACATTTGTCCAATAGTAGATGTGTGGCATAAAAGGAAAAATTTGGGACAAGGTTATGTGGATGGCAGAGCCCAAATATGTGTCATAACACACTCATGCGTTGAGAAGATGGGTCTCAGAGTGGCTGGGGTGTCAGGGTTTCGGATCAGATTGGCAAACCATCAAAAAGTAAAATGCTTGGGTGTTGTAAAGAGCTTAGAAGTGGAGGCATATGATGCAAAGGCAGTGGTTGATTTTCATGTGATGCCAGCAGGGTTGGGAGCATATCCTATTATACTGGGCAGACCATGGTTACGTGCAGTGGGAGCTGTTCAAGATTGGCGACATGGTACGATTAGCCTCTATGGAAAGACAGGTACCAAGAAGCTTTATAATATGGACATAAGGAAACGATTAGAGGAGCTTTATGAAGATGAGGATGAGTCTAGTGATGAAGACTCTTCCACGGTGACAGATGAGGACAGTGATAGCACTACCAGCAGTGATGAGGATGCTGATGTTGCATTTCTTTTGATGGACAAAGAAATCCAGGAGTTTGGTTTAGTTGCATTTGCGAATGAGGTTGAAGATGAAAGTGAAGGGCCTTATGAGGTGATTGAAGGACTGATGCAAACCAAGGTTGAGTTGTCAAAGAAGCAGGAATTGATGACACAAATGATCAGTGGAGACCTCTCAGCTATGGAGAAGGATATATATTTGCACATGCTGGCTAGTTTTCCTGATTTGTTCATTACTTCATATGAAGAGATCAGAGGGTTCAAGGGCGAAGAGATGCATATAGAGCTGAAAGAAGGTGCTAAGCCAGTGCGGCAAAGGCTAAGAAGGATGGGTCAAGAGCAAATGGAAGCCTTGCAAGAAGAGGTGGACAAGTTATTGAAGGCAGGGTTCATAGTCCCTGTGGAGACCACAAAATGGGTGAGTCCAGTTGTAGTCAGTCCAAAGAAGGATGGGAAGTGAAGAATTTGTGTAGATTTTAAACCCTTAAATGCAGCCACTAAGAAGAACCCATATCCTCTTCCATTCATTAATCAAATCTTGGATTCAGTGGCAGGTTATGAGAGGTACAATGTGTGTGATGGTTTTTCAGGCTATTTTCAATTGAAGATTGCTCTTAAAGACCGCACAAAGACAACTTCTATTGCTACACAGTATTGCCATTTGGGTTATCAAATGGACCTTCCTTCTATCAAGAGAGAGCAAATTGGGTGTTGGAACCATTCATTGGTAGTTGTGTTAAAGCTTTTATGGATGACTTCTGTGTTTATAGCAGTAGGGATGAACACCATGAGAAGCTGCAGATGGTATTGGCTCGATATGATGAATGTGGAGGACAACTAAATCCAAAGAAATGTCATCTAGCACAGCCAAGGGTGAAGTTATTGGGCCACATGGTGTCAGAAAATGGCATTGAGGCTGATCCAGACAAGGTTAAGTCTATTATTCTTCTTCCATCACCTACGAGTACGAAGCAATTGGCAACCTTTATACACAAAGTGAAGTACATGGCAAGGTTTATTCCATTGTCTTCTCAGATTCTTTATCCCTTACAACAAGTGGCAAAGCATGATCCATTGCAATGGGATGAAAACTGTGAAGAAGTGTTTCAAGAGGTGAAAGAGGTGTTAGGGGGGTTGTCAGCCATGCAGGCTCCTGATTGGGAGCAAGTGTTTTATGTAAATCCATCAGTAGGGGAGGATTCCATTGGAGCCATGCTATTGCAAAAGGGGAAGGGCAGCCATTATATGAGGCCAGTGTATTGTGCAAGCCGTGTGAAGCTGGTAGCAGAGAGAAAATTCTCAGAAGTAGAGCTAGTGATGGCCAGTGTAATATTTGCTTGTCGACGATTTCGTCATTACTTGCTACCACGGCCTTTTGTTTTCTTGACGAGTTATGCCTTTTTGCCACAGTTAATTAATGGTACTAACATGTCAAATGTGGTGAAGAAATGGGTAATTGAGTTGCAAGAGTTTGAGTTCTCTTTTCTAGTGGAAGATAGTACTAGGGCTACCCTAGCTGATTTGTTGACCTACAAGGAGAATCCCCTTATTGTTAAGGAGGAGGTGGTGAGAAAGGTAGTTGAAGAAGTGCCACAGATCAGCAATGCACATGTGTTGTTCTTTGATGGTTCATACAGAAAGAGCCATGATGTAGCTTCAGGGGGTATAGCACTTTATGATCCAGAGGGGAAGCTAGTATGCAAGAGAGGGTTCAAATTGGATGCTCATAGTAACAATGAGGCTGAAATGCTACTCTGGAAGCCGGATTACACATTTGTTTGAAGCATGGGGTTCGAAGGTTGAGCATAAAAGGTGATGCCTTGTTAGTTGTGAAGCAAGTGCTGGGTGTGTGGAAGAGCAAGAACACCTCATTGAAGGAAATGTGCTTCAGAATTAAAGGCCTGTTAAAAAAGTTCAAAGCATGGATCATCAGACACATTGAACGTGCTCTAAATGGAGAGTCACATGAAGCAGCTCAAGGCATGATTGGGGAGCTATTTGTGTTGAGGACCACTTTACCTCTTTATCATGGCCGGGAAAGTTTGGCTCAAGAAGAGGAGTTTTTGCTAACAGGAATCATTCCAAAGGAGATTCAGAAGTCTAAGAAGTATGGCTTTGTGCGTAGAGCATACAGGTACAAATTGATTGGTGATGACTTATACATGAAAGGGGCTGATCTCGTGTTGAGACGTGTACCTTGCCGGGAGGAGATTTACAGAGTGTTGGAAGAGAATCATGAAGGCGTATGTGGTGGCCATTTTGCTCTAAAGATCACCTTGCATAAGATTTTGCAAGAGGGGTATGCATGGCCTAGTTTGCACAAGGATGTTCACCATTGGTGTAGGTCTTGCAATAGGTGTCAAGCATTTGGAAAGAGAGTGTTGAAGCCAGAGCTACGAAAAACCATTATGGCGTTTGATGTGTTTGAAAAGTGTGGGATTGATGCAATAGGCCCGTTACCTATCACAAGCAGGGGCAAAAGCTATATTTTGACGGCAGTGGACTATCTTTCTAGATGGGCAGAGGCTATAGCAGTAAAACAGATCACTACAAAGGATGTGGCAAAATTTGTGTATGATGAAATATGTTGCAAGTTTGGGGTGCCACTGGAGCTACTTTCAGATAAGGGGCCAAGCTTTAGAGCTAAACTGCTAGATTTTTTATGTGCAAAGATGAAGATTAGGCACCAGCATAGAACTCCTTGTTACCCACAGTGTAATGGCTTAAATGAAAGATTCAATGGTGAGTTGGTACAGATTCTTTCGAAAGTGATACAGCACCAAGGAAAGAATTGGGATTTGGAATTGCCTAGTGCATTATGGGCTTATCGTACTTCGGTGAAGACAGGTACAGGGTTTACTCCATTTCATTTGGTGTATGGAAAGAAAGCACTATTGCCTGTGGAGGTAGAGTTGCCTGCGGTCAAGATGTTAGAGAAGTTGCTTGGGCCACCTAGTGATGCATTCAAAGAGAGGCTCTTATAGCTACAAGAGGTTCAGCTGGATAGGATGAGTGCATTGGAACATTATGGGCAGATGCAAGATAGGGCTTTAGCAAAGATAAATGAAAAGGTCAAAAGTAAGGGTATCAAGAAGCATGACTTGGCTTTGCGCTACAACAGTAAGCTGGAAAACACCTTCCAAAAGAAGTTTCAAATTAAGTGGGAAGGCCCTTTCAAGGTAGTGGCGTGTTTTCCAAATGGCACATATCAGCTGGCTAACCTGGATGGTGTTCTACATAAGTCAAGGGTAAATGGATTGCGTCTTAAATTGTATCATGCTAGATTGATGATGGTGGAGCAAGATGAACTGTCTGTGGAGCAAGCAATGTCGGTGAAGGATGAGGAGACCTGTGATGCGGCGAGTCTCATATCGCTCTTTGCTGCTGTTGATCATGAATGATCTAGCAGGCTAGGGGATGGGCAAATTATGTCAGGAGTTTTTTGGAGCAAGGGATTGTGCATATGTACATATACATGCATGGTGCATCAAATAAAGAATTGCCCATTTTTCAGAGCCAGGTGGTTACGTGGGGCCCACATTTGTACAGGTAGGATAGGGTGTACATAGTGCATCGATTTTCACTATTACCAGTACCACTGTGTTTTTTCTACAATAAGGAGGAGTTGGTAGTGCGTAAAACTTCTCGAGGAAGCTATCCGCGGGCCGACGACATGAGGTAAGCAGGTGCGTCAGATGGCATCGAGTGGCGTCAGGAGGTCGAACGGGGTCAATACTTGCACGCGGAGAAGTATGGACACGACGTGGGTGTTTTCTTGTGATACTTATGCAGAAAGGTCACCATTAGGACCACTTTTTGGGGCCACTTCACGTGGTTGCAAGACGCATTATTGAAAAGAAATGAGTGCCAGGTGTGCGGATGATGCAAAAAAGGTGACAACTATGCACTGCGAGGTTAGTTTTTGGCCTGTTCGGGGTCCGTTTGAGGTCATCTAAAAGGCTAAGGGTGCCCAAATAATAAATCTAAGTGTGGGAACTGAAAAAACTGAGAGAAGACCAGAAAAAACGTGGAGAAGAGAGGAGGAACAGCCGCAGGTGTGTTTTTGGGGTTTTTGGAGCCTGTTTTGGCCGTAAACTGCTCATATGAGGTCGGATTTGAGCACTTTGACATTGTAGACTGGGGTTTTGGGCCGTTCCGGACGCGATGGCGCTGTCCATCTTGCCAAATTCCTCACTCTTTTCTTTTTGTTTTTCTGTGTAAGTTTCTCCTATGAGCGAAGTTTCTGCTCTAGTTTGTGATTGTATCTGGCTTATTTTACCCATATTGTGTGAGCTATTTGCCCCATTGGTGTTGGCCCAAGCTGAATTGTATCTAAACATCAGAAATTATCCTCTTTTGAGCTGAGTTTTTTGGGTGTGTGTGTGTCTGTGTGGAGTGGGCAAGTGGATAGTCTCTCTCCTCTCACTCCAGAGGTGTGTTCCCTGTCTCGGCCAGGTGTGTTGTCTAAGCCGAGTGGTGCTCCATAGTGTGTGTGTGTATCTTCCCAAGAGTGTGTGTCGGGTCGTTATAGAGGCGCTGTGTGTGTTTTCATCCCGCTCACAACGGCATCAGACACACAAAACATCAAATAGCTCTCACGGCCAAACCGCATGTTCGTTTGCTACCAAACTTCACGAGCGGCTTTCCTAGATCATCAACAACCAAGTCCTATGGTGGTAGACTACCACAAGTCATCGACGACATGTAAACGCAACCACGGGCGCTTCCATAGTTACAAACTGCCAAACAAAACTCCGGTGGAGCCAAAGTCCACAAAAACCATATGGCAAGGATCCCCAAGGGACCGTGAAGCTATGGAGACCAACATCAAGAAATCCATCGCCGAAAAGCACTCGAAGAGTCAAAAAACGGCTCGGAGGCTCTGAAATCCACACAGGGAGTTTCTTTCTATCTATTTGACTTTTTTTGTTGAAATAGGGCTTAAAAGGGACTCAAGGGGGCTCAGGGCAGGCACCAGTAGCACCTCCAATATAAATTTCATCAGGAGACATCCTACAAATATGGGTTCCAAACTCAATATCTCTTATGACACATAGCTTCTGAATAGCCTGTACATGCTAGACACCAAGTTTCATCACATTTGGATAAAAATTGACCTCATATGCATAAAAAAATGCAAAGTCAGAGCATAGAGGCAATAATGGGCCATAGACCTACCAAAACTAGTCCAAATCACATGAAACTTGCACAATACACTCATGAGCACATTACCAAGCTATCTGTGGGGTCATATGTGAAAAATGATGAAATAGACATCCTACACGTAGGATGTCTAAATGACCAATTTGGCCCCCAGCTGGCATTTTTCAGTTCCAGATCTCCTTGTACCACCTTCCTAAGCTCATATATCAAGTTTCAAGCCATTCTCATCACATTTGGACCCCAACACCTCCAAGATGTACTTTTTGAGTCCAAAAACACTACACATGCTCTTACCAACACCAATTCTTGTGCAAATCAAAATCCAAGAGCAGGGCCATGTTCCACATGCCAAGGGCTAACCCCAGAACCAAATTCAAGTCTTTTTGATGAAAAAGACATCCTACGCATAGGATGTCTCCAGTATGATTTGACCTTCTGTGCAAGAAATGAATTCATGGGAGCCATTAACATGGTGCAAGAAGCCTGTATATCAACTTTCAACCCATTTGAATATCATTTGCCACCCGTTGAGGACATCCTACCCAATTTGTGAGCCTAAACCTGAATCTGCCAAAAATTGCACTTTTGTGATGCCCAAACCCAATTCCAATCACATAGCCATGTTGCACAGGTCAAGGGCCACCAGCCTACCAAGTTTCACCAAAAACAGGCAAGGTAGACATCCTACGCGTAGGATGTCTAAATGATAAATTTTTAGCCAAAAAGCTACTGTGAGCACATGAAGAGTTTCCCTAGTTCCTTTTAAGTTTTATTTTCAATTTTCAAGTCATTTGGATAGTTAGAACTCAGTTTCTCAGCTAATATGAAAAAAATGCTAACTTCGGACTACCGAGTGCAACAGGATCTATGGCAGCCGCAAAATCATTTGCAAAGAAGAAGAGAATGACAATAAAAGACTACTTAGAAGAAGTGGAGCCGTTTGTGATCTCAGAAGGAACCCTGAAGCCAACCAGCACATGGATTCAGGATGATTTGCTAGAGTCCAATGATTTGAAGATCTACCAAGGCGTGTTCAAAGATCCTGAAGGAAATGCAGTAGAGCTACCCATGATACCACGGGAGCTCAATGAATTTTTCAGAAGCAAGATGGGAGATTACCTGGAGAAGTTGGACCTCCATAACTACTTTGAAGCTTTGTCAGCGGGAATTGACATCAAAAGAGTGTGGAAATTTGTAACCACTATCGAAGAAGATGGAGTGGCCCAAGTCACCGATCTGCAGGGCAAGCCAGATACCATGATTGTCATCACAGAGAGGGTGGTGGCAGCCGCACTTGACATCTTCAACAAGGGAGATAGTGTGACAAAGAGGAGAGATGAAGTCGAAGTCTACTCAGAAAAGAAGAACAACTACACATTTGAAGATATTGCAAACCCAAAAGTGGCCATCATGAGCCAGCTCTACAACCAATACTTCCACATGTGTACAAAGCAGCCACAGAAGTACATAATGCCACCTAGAGCCATTTCTACCACGTTCACCTGGGCAATGCAGAAGAGCAAGCCAAAAGTGATCAACTATGATGCTTACATCCATGACAACCTGGTGAAGATGGGGAACAAAAATACCACCTATATTGTACCGGGTGAGTTGATAACAAAAGTGGTCTATGGAGCACTGAATGCCAAAGGAAACTGGCCTGAACCTCCCTCACAGAATGATTGGCTAAAGTTGAAAGAAGATAAAGAAGAAGAACCTCCAAGGGCACCCAGAGTAGCCACAAGGTTGAAGCGCAGGTTAGAGACCGTGCTAGAAGAGCTGCCAGAGTTGAAGAAAGGAAAGAAAGAAAGTTTACAAGTTCCAATCAAAGAGACCAAGTCACACAAAGCGGCACGGATCGAAAGACTGAGGGGAAAGCTTCAGAGCCAAAAGAGCACTCAAGGGAGATTTGAGAGAGTTGTGGAAGCCATCCTTGGAAGCCATGTTGGGATCATCTCGAAGGGTGCACTGAGATCGGTTTGAAGACTACATCAAAAACTTTGAGATTTTAGATGCTATGACAGAAAATATCCCGAATGTCCCTTTTACAGAAGAAGAAGTGGACGAAGTAAGACGGAAACTGCTAGAAGAGCAGGAAGGCCAAGAAAGAGAGAGAAAGACCAAGGTGGATCGGGATTTCAAGAAGAATCCACCGACTCCACCGTCAAGCCCGGAATCCAGCCCACCCCCATCACCACCTCCCCCTTAGCTCTCCACAAACCCAACAAAAGGAGGATGAACAAGAAGATTCCAAGCAAGAGAAGAGCCAAGAGCAAGAGCAGAAAGAAGAAGCTGAATCAAAAGAGGAGAAGCTAGATCCAGAAGAAAAGATTTCTTGATCTAAAAGCTGCGGGTTACTCTAGAGAAGAGGCAACTACGGTAGCATTTGAGTTGACAAGCACAAGGCCCAAGGAACAGATGTAGAGCCTTCGGTTAGTGGAATTGAAAGAGATGGCCACCGATATAGTGGACCTACAGCCACCAACCAATGATTGGGATGTGGTGATGCAAAAGCTAACCGGGCTCAGGGCAAGATCAATGGCCACGGAGAGTGAGATTGATAATCTCAAAACCAATGAAGTTTAGATCAAGGTTGAAGTCGACTCACTACAAAAAAAAGGCCAAGAGAATATGGACAAACAAAAAAAGCTGCAAGCTAGTTTGGATGCGGCATTACAAAGATGCCAGGAGATGGAACGACAAAATCAGGTAGCAGAAAACAAACTAGCAAAGAGCAGAGGAATAATACAAGAAAATCAGCAAGTCATTGACAGATGCAGAGAGAGAAAGGGACAACCTGAATCTACAACTTGCTGAAGAGTACTCCAAAGAAGTGGAAACATTGAGGAATGCCAAGGAAAAGGCAGAGATAGAACAAGAGGCAAGCTAGGATGAGGTAATAGAACTAAAAGACCAAATTAAAGTAAAAGATCAGACCATCCAACGGCTAAGAGCATCTGCGGACAGAGTTTGAGCTACTAGCTCGATCGGCACGACTTTAGAGACTGAGCTATATGAAGAACAAATTAAGGAGCTCCAAAAGGAGTTAACACTGGAGAAGAGGCAAAGGATGATGTTGGATGAGGGATCTATGGTAATGCAGAACCACCTCGAAGAAGAGAACAGAGCCATGAAAAATGAGCTAGAAGCCGTAAAAAGAAAGATGGATGAGGATTTTCAGAGATGGCAAGCAGAAAACGAAGCCATCAAGAGGAAGCTTGAGGAGGCGGAAAAGATAAATGCAGATCTAAACGACCTCCTAGTAAACATGGGAGAGCAAGCGGAAGAGGAAAAGAAGACACTTCAGAAGCAGATAGAAGAGCTGAGAGGCCAGCAACAAATGAAAGAGCAACAGTTTAGCACCGGGCCAGCAGCCACGGAGGGAATTGACATAGAGAATGTGTCAGATCCAGTGGACACCACCATGCAAGAGGAAATCCTTGTGGGACCCTCGCAAGAGCCCCAGGATCTGACACAAGAAGAGGAAGAAAAGCTGCAGAAGGCCATAGAAGCGGCAGTAAAAGACACAGCCAGAGAAGCATTGGAGTGGGAGCAGAGGGTGTTTAAGTCGATGACCATTCAGAAGATAGATGCCAGTAACCTTCAGCATGAATGGCTACAACCATCTCTCCCATATCCTCTGCTAAAGTATGAAGCTGCTACGATCAACAAACGGATCAAAGAGGACCCAACAGTGCCATTGTACAAAGCAGATATCTCCAAGCCTGAAGGAGTCAAGCTGATAGTGGATTCTCAACCTAGGTGAAGAAAGGCATGGCTCACAAAATATCCTCAATATTTAATCCATCTGATAGAGGCACCTAAAGTGATCAGAGATAACCTCAGTTTTTGCCCTCTACCAAGGATGAGGACATGGAAAGCCCACGAGCTGTTGTAGAGAAGCCAACCCACTTGGCTAAATTACCCGAAGTTGCCAGGCTTAAAGGTAGGTGAGAGAATAAGTGAGCAATACATGGTGAAAACCCTAACGGGCGCCATCAAATTGTTCACTGGCTTGCCTGACCTGTCTTGCATCATGATGAGAAAAATATGTAAAACCCTTTTGGCAGTCTTCGAAACCTTCAAACCAGGCCAGGCGACAGAAAATATCTTTTTCTTTCAAGATACATACAGATGTGCATATGATCTGTCTGCTCAGCCTTTCCACGAGGTGATACATGCGCTTTATCAAAGAATCATGTTTTTGCCTTCGTATTACCTCCAGGCATTCGAAGAAGCCTTCTACATTGGCTTCTTCACCATCAACACAGATATATTTGGCCCTCTGCTATACTGGCTCATCATGCAAGATATGAGTCCCTTCTAAAGATGAGAGAAAGCCTACACTGAAGAAGCAGCTCAACAGCCATGTCGGGGACGACATGAACAGGAGGGGGGGAGCGTTAGTAGCTGGACACACCCAATGGAAAATGACTTCTCGACGGAATATTATTTTTTGTAATTATTCTTTAATTGAGAAAACCCGACATTTCACCTTTGTAAATAGTGGGGCTTGCAGAAGCTTCCAGATTGTATCCCATTTTTGACATTTAGATTGAGTAGATGGTTAAATTGGAACATTAGGGTTTGAGATTGTAAGGTATTTATACCACTTTTGACCTAATGAAAAAAACCTTTGTCATTTTTAAAAAGTTCAGTCTGTGAGTGAGCGTACTGTGTACGAGAGAGAGTGAGAGTTTCATCTTGACGCTACGCGTGCACCGGTGGTCGGAATCGAGTGCGGAGAAGTGTAGCGTGTTGCCCTCGACGAGAGCTACGCACCAATACCTACATTGTCCGTGTACAGTCTGGTTTTGCGAACTCGATCCACGAGCTACATCTGGTGATTCGGTGAGCATACGTTGTCTGTTTTTGCATTTCAGCATATCCACGCGTTTGCATTGAGTAGAGATACACATTAGGCACTTTAGTTTTTGGAAACGACGACCTGTAAATTTCTTCCAGACATCCTACGTGATTTTGCACCAGGTGTTTAGGGTTGGGATTTTGGTTCATGGATCTTAGGGAGAGCGACCTATTGGTGTTAGTAGGGTCTCCTTCAAGTTCTGTGGCGTTTTGAGAACGTTTGATGGGTATTCGGCTATTGAAAGCGTTATAAGAAATCTCCTCTTATGCACTCCTGAAGGCTGTAACTTAGACATTGGGTAGAGACCTATGTAGGAATTAGTCGAGGAGAATCGGTCGAGCGTAGATTGACACCCTATGCTTGCTTCCACGTGCCTGCGGATCGAGCTTTGTCCTTAGCTGACAAATCTTGTTAGGTGAGTTCTCGCTATGTTGACGTCCGTCGGGGCGTATCCGCCAACACTCCTAGACCCCATTCTCTTCCTAATGCGCTCAAATTTTTTTAATTTGGCGTCAATGTATGCAAGATGTTTTGATCAACAAAGGCTCGATCGCACCCTTGCATGAAAGAAGAGAAAATGTCTACACTAATGATAAGTGGGATGAATTGAATGAGCGGTATGGCGACCGCTTGCACCTTGGTGAATCCATTTACTTTACCATAATGGATAAGAACAATTCCAAAGATTTGCGGGATGCTCTATGTCAGGCTTGGGATGGAAACAATGCCTCGAACAAGGTTTTCTTGATGAAGAAATTGATGCGCATGAACATGAAATAAGGCAGTAATGTTAGTTCTCATTTGAATGAGTTTAACAATGTGTTTTCACGGCTTACTTCAAAAGGTCTCAATTTCGATGATGAAATGAAGGACATTTTCTTTCTATGTTCGCTACCATCATCATGGGACACTTTCAACACAGCCATAAGTAACTTTGCACCCAATGACAAGCTAGATTTTAGTAGTGTTTCTGGTGTATTGCTCATTGAGGAGATTCAACGTCAATCTCTTGATGCAAGTGGGCATGGTGATGCATATGTGGCTAGTGGAAATCGTGACAAAAGGGAATTTCGAAGGCAGTGTGGTCGTAGCCGCGATCATTCACAAGATTGCAAAAGGGTCGTAGAAAGATTCACGGCAAAGACAGGGGAAATGTAGAGTGTTACTGCTGCCATAAAAAGGGACACTTGGAGAAAGATTGCCGCACAATGCAGCGTGATAAGGGCAAAGAGAAAGCAAAGTCTGACAAACCAAAAAGCAACGTGAAGATTGAAGAGCTTAGTGTGGTTGAGTATCCAACCATTGAGAAAGTTTTGAAGTGTCAAATGATGTGTTGATTTCACCTCTGTTTTGAGCCTTGATGCATTGTTAGCTCATGATGAGTGTTATGTGCAGAATTGGATTGTGGACTCAAGTGCTAGCTTTCATGTGACTCCTCACAAGTACCACGCATGGAACACTGAATCTAGGTTTTTCTTATGAGCTTGATATATGCGGTGTGGGTAGCATCAAGTTTTCTTTGTGTAATGGCCTTGAGTTTATGCTACATAATGTAAGACATGTACCCAAATTGACAAAGAGTATGATGTCAGTTGGGAAGCTGGATGATTTGGGTTACTCTACCATCTTTGCTCATGGTTCTTGGATTATCAAGAAGGGAAATCTGGTCATGCTTAAAGGCTAGAAGTCTGGCTCATTGTACTCGCTTCATATCTCTTCTATGAAAGAGAATTCTATTTGTGTAGCCGAGCTCCGTCTACAGAGTTGTTGCATAGCCGGCTAGGACATATGAGTCAAAAGGAAATGAAACCCTTGCAGCGCTTTAGTTATATCCCTGTGTTAAATTTCTCTAACTTCTCTTTACATTGATAGACCGCTTATGGCGTGGTTTCAAGCTTTTAAAAAGATGCAATGTGTACACATTGTAATAGTCAGGTTCGCGTGCTTGCAATCGGGCACATGTACATGCCTGGATAGGGTATCGGGGCCTTTGATATGGTCTTGGTGGCTTCTTTTGGCTCTAGGGAATGTTTTCAAGATTTCTAGAATGCAAGTGGGAAATGTGGGCACTCTCATCCCGCCCGAAAAGTTTGGCACATGCAATAACTGTCTATTTATGGTGCCTGATCTACGATGATGCATGCACCGCCCTAGAAGTGGTCAAAAATGGAATGTGGGGACGTGTAAAAGTTCTTGGTTATCAAGTGATTTTCCAAAGTCTTGAAAGAAGCCATATCTGCAAGGCCATAATCTCCTAGATCATCATCGTCATGCATATTAGTGTCAGCAGCCGCCGTGGTGTCGTGCTTTTGATCTAGGTGCTCAAAAGCAAAAGGGTGTGTAGGTGGGATATCCTCACTGGCCATGGTAAACACACACTAATATAAAGAGGAAAAAAAAATGTCAACTTGTATCTTGTGAAGCTTGAAGTCTGTGTTTTTTATGCTCCACAATTTGCGTTGCATGCAAACCTTGCCTTGCGGAAATTGTAGCACTTCACGTGTCGTTTATTGTAAGAACACCATTGTTGATTCTTCACAAAAACTTGTTGTTTTGGTGAAGGCTTTTGTTCACTTTGAAGCTACCTCCTTGAGGAAAAAAGAATTTATGGAGGAAAACTTGCCTTCCTTCAAGAAGTGAAAAGGAATGGTGAAACTACTTCCTTGAAGTGTGAAGCTTTACCTTTTCTTCTAGCTTTCATTTCAACACAAGTATGCTATCTTTCCTTGTTATACACAACAAGGCTCAATAGCTTAATGGTACAGTGTTGGCCTCTTACTCTCATGGGGTGGGTTCAACCCTCCTTCATGCAAGGGTTAAGCGGGCTTTCCTATGCGTGCAGCCAATGGCGCTAACGAAAGCCTTCCAAGCCTCCGTGTTGTAGAGTTGCCGGTTGAGTTTTCCTTGGTCGTCTGCCTTAAGTCGTGCAGTGTGGAGGGCGTGGGTGGGTCAGCCGTGGTCGACTGTTGCTGTCTGTCTGCACGTGTTGCACACAAGAAATTGTGCCTGTCTTCTTTGCTGCACAATGGAGATGTCGTTGTCTGCAGATCACGGGAGAGAAGCAGCACATCGCATGCACATGCAACCCGCTTTTCCCCTTTCTCAAAAATAGCTCGAATACCAGTGAAATGGTGGTGGTAATATGTGGGCTAGTCTCCACCCAACCGTGCTATCTTAAAGCCTCCCCCTAGCATACACACTGTTTGGCCGTGCAGGTGGCGTGCCCGTAGGACCCATGTCCTTACAACACAAGACTCCAATGCTACATTGTGATAGTCAGAGTGCCATTGCGTTAGAAAAGAATCCCATGTTTCACTCCAAGTCAAAGCATAAAGAGGCCAGGTATCATGTGGTACGGGATATTTTGGGCACTATCCGGCCCTGCCGGTGGCCTTGCCTGTGGACCCATGTCCTTACAACACCAGACTTTAGTGCTACATGACAGTCAAAGTGCCACTGCGTTAGAAAAGAACCCCGTGTTTAACTCCAAGTCAAAACACAAAGAGGTTAGGTATCATGTGCTATGGGATATTTTGGCTAGAAAACATATTGAGTTAGTCAAAGTTCACACGGATGAAAACCCAGCGGATGATCCAACAAAGAGACTAGCCTCACATCGGTTCTGACATTGCATATAGACGATGGGAGTAGGGTGAATCTATAGTCATGCTTCATGTTTTTATACATTTGTACATAGTAGACCCTACATTATTTAGCCACTTGGGCCACGTTGGCCTTCAACTGGGAGATTGTTGGGTTTCAGGACCGTGGCTGGTTATGACTGAGCGAGCGGCCGCCCACTTATTATTTTGGTTCATAAAGATAATAAGGAGTGTGAGAGCTATTCTCTCACAAGCTCCACCAAAGTTCTATGTCTGTGTTCTTCCCTCCCCCCTTCTCCTTTCCTCTCTTGCACACTCTGGAAACTCTTCATCAGTGGCTTGGACTTTATGGCTGGTGTGATTGATGACTCTTCTTTTTGCATTGGAGAGAAGACCCCCGGTGCTACTGAAAATATGATTGATGCGACTTTCAGAAAGGAAGCTTATTGCACCCTCTTTACCTCCCTTGGTGGCACTCATTGACCAAATGCTTGGGTTGAAAATAGTGATAACACCTTGTAGCCCACCCCCGGATGCGCTTGATTTGCGATCAGTACAAACAATGCCTGATGGGGGGCTTACCTCCTAGATTTTGACAATGCTACAACTTGGTAATAGAACTTGGATGAAGGACTTCAATGCTTCTATTGTTTCCTCTTCTTCCGTCATGCAAATTGCAAATTCCTGTAGGGATTCCTCCATCAATGACGACATACATCACTACTTTTGTAAACTAAAGGTCTTTACAAAGATTTCCTCACTGGGAGCACCATTCTAATGAGGCAGGCGAATCAACCTTTGTGGCCTCTACACCAGGACGATTCCTAGGGATGTCATTAGCACAATGGGAGATAGAAACTTGGGGGGCACCACCTAGCAGATGTGTGGCTAGGAAGCACTACAGGGACTTAGAGAGTAACACATATACACACACATACAAGAGTTAGGATGCTTCTGCTCATCGAATGAAGCCAGGCAAAGAGTAAACACCATTCATATAATAGCGACAATAAAGAGCACGTGCGCAATGAAAGTGTGAGATAAGTAAGAAGAGATAAAGAAAGCGATCTTTAGACATTACAACAAATATCACACTAAAACTCATGAATCACAAGCATAAAATGCGTGTTTATATTTTACAAATAGGCCAGATGTTATTTTAGAGAAAAGAGAACTCTTGTCGTTGCCCATCCATTCACGCTGGTGTGCCCACAAGGATTCTTTATTGTCGATGGATTCGGATTGCTTGGCCGCGTGGTGAACGACACCATCTGAAACCCAAGAACTGGAATACTCCACATTGCTTTGCCAATGGTGCTAGCAAAGTGCGTGGCATATCATGCGGATAAGACTAGTGGTATGATTTATGAGATACTATAATGGGCAGTGCGGTGGTGTGTGTTAACTAATGGTTTGTACAAAGCCTTTATGCTATGGCAGAGAGAGAGAGAGAGAGAGAGAGAGAGAGAGAGAGAGAGAGAGAGAGAGAGAGAGAGAGAGAGAGAGAGAGAGAGAGAGAGAGAGAGAGAGAGAGAGAGAGAGAGAGAGAGAGAGAGAGAGAGAGAGAGAGAGAGAGAGAGAGAGAGAGAGAGAGAGAGCTATTCTCAATGGTGCATAGTGGATTTCTAATGATCATCGGTGTGGTGATAGCTATCATAACCTCCTTCTCTAAGATCTTCTAACTTATGATCGTGTTGTCTTGAGAGTGACCTCTTCTCAGTTTATATAGGAGAAGGGAGGAAATTTGAATGGAATATGTTAGTACCGATCATATCTTAGATGCATGGGACCAAGCACATGGCTCTAGCGCCCACTGTATTGGCTTATTAATAAAAGAGGTGCGGCTAGATCTCCCCCTAGTGTGTGGATGGCCACCACAACTAGAGAGAGGGAGAGAATATAGAGTTTTTGTATTTGAAGTACAAGAGAGTAGGTACAAATAGGTGACTATTGATTTACACGTCACTTGATTGACTACTAGGAGAAAAATGCATGTTGCTAGCTTGAATACTCCCTCGGCATAGTCGTGGCACTTAGGATGCTTCTCACATTGTTTTTATCGTCGCAATCGCCGGATTTTGCAATTAGACGCCCTATCAAATGTGATTGGCTCTGTTGTTTTCATCGGGATGCCTTTTTTTGTTTGTGTTGATGTCATTTGAGCCACCACAATTTTGTGTATATAGTGCATATGTGCATGTGAAAAGTGAGTACGTAGTGTGTGCATTGCGTGTACGTGTAAGTGATATGAGAGGTGAGAAAGCATTATGAGAGTTTGAATGTGTGTGTTTGGTAGTATACTAGCATGTGTGTGTCAAAACAAAAAATTGAAAATTTTCCTCATCTTGAGGTTGTGAGAGAGCGAGAGAATGGAAGAGTATGGGTGAGTGTGTGTGGCATGGGGGGATGGGGAGTGTGTGTGTGTGTATAGCAGGAGAGGAAGTATGTGTATATGGCAAGAGAGGAAGATCTGAAAATGTCTTGCTTGACAGAGGAAGAGAAGGATGATTTTTTTCCTCTTATTGTCAATAGAGAGAGTGAGTGTGTTGGACAAGAGAAAACGTGTGTGTGAATGTGTGTGGGATAAGAGAAGCTAAAAACTCTTTGCAAAGAGACAGTGTGTGAGTTGAATTTTTTCTTACAAAAAAGAAAAGATAAATCTAGAGAGATTCCTACACTAGAGTGAGAAAGGGAACGAGTGAAAGAGAGCCAAGAGGGTGATGCATGGTGGTGGGGAAAAGTCTCTCCTCCTTGGCATCATTGGATGGTGGCAGCAAGCTGCCATCCTCCTAGTATTATTAAAAAGGCTTTTTTTTCCTTTAGGAAAAATATGCTCTCTGTTACCATATACATGTGGTAGTGATGTGTGTGAACACACTAGGACCGCCGGGGCATTTTTCCCTCTTTAGGAGGTTTTTTTCTCGTGAATTATATATATGCCCACTCATTCTAAGGCTATCTATCTTTCCATTGCAGACTAAGTAAAACACTCGCTATTGTGTGCCTTGAGTTTCCTTTGTCTTCTCCAAGCTGTGTGTGTTTTCCTCTGCAACCCTAATTCCAACAATTGGTATCAGAGCAGGTAGCATCCTCTCGGGCTTAGTTGCCAGCAGCTCTAGCACACACTTGCTCACTTTCTCCGATTTCAGTGAGCTTTGTCAAGTGTTTGCAGGTCGACAAAAATTTTGAGTGATCTTGTAGAGCTTAGTCTGCTCAGATCTCTGATTTGGGCTCATTTTGACCTCCGTTTCCACTACAGGCAGTACTGCACAGGCTATTTTGTCATTTTGTGTAGAATTTTTGTCACTGCCCTGTTTTGCATAACAGGTCCCTTACAGTCTTCTACAGTTTGTGCTATATAGCATGTGTTGTTCCCGCTTCATTTATCCCCTTTTTGGGCAGTCTTCACATTAGGTGTAGCATTTACCACGGTTGACAACAACACAGATGATGTTTGCTGCTGAGGACATATTGGATGGGGATAATTACCCTATGTGGGCTTACATGATGCAACATGTTCTTGTGTCAAAGGGCGTCTGGAATATTGTGTAAGGCATTGATGTATGTCCTGGTTCAAAGGATGTAGGCGATGTTGCAGGTGTTGCTGCAAGGATTGTTGTTGTTAGAGTTGTTTTACCTACGGTAGAACAAGCTCGTTGGGATGCAAAGGATGCATAGGCTCATGTGTTGTTTGCATTGTCTATTAAGTGCACCATTACTCCTCATATTCATTCAACAAAATGTGAAAAACAAGCTTGGGATATTCTGGTTGTGGTATTTATGCAAGCCGTAATGAGACAAAAATTGCATTACTGCATAAAGAGTTGGAGTCAAAGATTATGCATGAGGAAGATGATATAAACACTTTCCTTACTGGTGTCAAGGATGTTAATGAGAAACTAATATCTACAGGAGAAGTCATTTCAGACAGTTCTCTTGTGCAAAATGTTCTTGATGCTTTGCAAGATTCTTACCAGACTTTTACCTGACTTTTGCTAGGACTTGGAGACTTATGACCCAAGGAAATCTTGAAGTTGTCAAGTTTGATGCACTATGCACATTGCTATTGCAAGAGTTACCTACCAAAAAAAACAAGACTAGGCACGTGCAATTGAACATGCTTTTATTGCTGCTCAAAGAAAGGTTCGTAACAACAATGCAACCACTTCTTATGGTTCTTCTGCAAGAGGAAAATCACCTGTTCCTAACGATTTTACTTGCAGCAATTTGTCTGAAAAATCTGGTGATAAGGAAAAAAAGAAGATGCATTGCCATTATTGTAAATTTAATGATCACTTGATCAAGCAGAGTCGTAAGTTGAAGGCCAAAGAGGGTGGTTCCACCGCAAATGCTGGCTCCACTACAAATGCAGCCATTGTTAAGTCTTCTGTGAAAGGAGACTATGATGCTCATGTTGATGTAGAATGGGCTTTTAGTGTAGAGTGCACTTACAATCTTGCTGTCCATGATGCATGCATGTCATTTGTTGCAGATTCACATGTGTGGTATTTTGAGAGTGGTGCTACAAAGCACATTACCTCACATCGTGAATTGTTCACCTCTCTCGAGTCTGTCCCTCGTGGGAATTCAGTCACTTGTGCCAACAATGCCTCTTATCCGGTTCAGGGAGTTAGACACATTGTGCTTACTGCTGCAAATGGCAGTTCTTTCACACTTGTTGATACACTTTATGTACCTGGGATCAAGAAGAATCTTTTGTCTATATCTGCAGTTGCTAGACTTGGACTTGTAGTCAAGTTTGTGGATGATAGATGTATAGTACATGATCTCAGTTTTGGTGATGAAATTATTACATTTGGCATATTATGTCGTGGGCTGTATAAGGTCACTTCGTATGACAAGTGTGGGAAATTTTTTGCAAATGCAGTTGTGGATTCTAAGGCTATTTCACATGAAAAACTTTGGCATGCACGTTTTGGGCATTTGAATTTTTCCAGTTTGTTGCGTTTGCAAAAATTTGATATGGTTGCTTCTTTCCCACCTCTTGAAGCACCTGGAAAACATGTTTGTGAAGGTTGTATTTTGGGTAAGATGTAACGTTCTAAGTTTCCAAAAGATGGTTCAGTTAGGGCCACATGAAACAAGTTGCAGCTTGTGCATAGTGATGTTTGTGGGCCCATGCAAACTCCGTCCTTGGGAAATTACCTTTACTTTGTGAATTTTGTTGATGATTACTCCAGGCATGGATGGGTATTTCCGCTTAAAGCAAAGCGCAAAGTATTTATGTGCTTCAAAAAATTTCTGGCTAGACTGAAAATGTCTCAAAATGTACTATGGACACCCTCCGTTTCGATCGAGGGGGGGAGTATATGTGTCATGAATTTAATGCATTTCTAGCTAGTCGTGGGATAGAACATCAATGTATTATGCCTTATACGCCTCAACCAAATGGTGTTGCCGAGAGAAAAATAGGTCACTTATGGAAATGGCATGATGTATGGTCAAAAGTCAAGATTTGCTGCATTATTTTTGGTTTGAGGCTATCATGTGTGCCACTTATGTACTAAACAAGTGTCCTACAAAAGCTTCATAGTGTACTCCATATGAAGCATGGAATGATATAAATCCTTCTATTGAGCACATGCATGTTTTTGGTTGTTTGGCATATGCTTTGGTGCCACAAACACAATGCAAAAAATTGGATGATAAGGCTGTCAAATGTAGTTTTGTTGGTTATAGTGCTGAAAGAAAAGGTTATAGGTTGTATCATCCACAAACAAAGAATATTTTAGTTTCATGGGATACGGTGTTTGTGGAAGATTCTGTTCAACCCTTGGTCTCATGTACTAGAGACAATAATGTAAGCTCACAGGACATTTATGACACTTTGCTGCCTCTTTTTTCAATGGTGGAAGTACGAATGTAAATTTCAATGAAGCAAATGTACAGCCTATGGGGGTTTTAGAAAATGTTGCAAATCAACATATTACTGATGTAGATGTACATGATGTACTTGATGAGGAAAGGGCTGAAAATGAGTAGGCTAGAGGTATTCCAAAATGGCTGGTGTATACATTGCGTTATAGTAAATTGGATGCACATTTTTCTAATTGTACTCGTTCAGGCTCTTGCCATGCATCTTATGCATCACATTGTTATGCTTTGGGTGTGTCTAGCTTACATGATGTTGAGGAACCATATCTTTTCATGAAGCACATAATTCAAAAAATTGGATGGATGCCATGCAATTAGAATATGATGTACTTATAGAAAATGACATATGGACTTTATGTGATTGCCTCCTTGCAAAAATTCCATTGGTACAAAGCTGGTTTACAAGTTGAAACGCAAGCCGGATGGTGAGGTTGATCTCCATAAGGCTCGACTTGTTGCAAAAGACTATGTACAACAAAAAAGCATAGATTATGAAGAAAATTTTTCTCCCACTTTTTGTATGACTACTATGCATTTTCTATGTGCATTGGCAACTCACTTTGGTTGGGATGTATATCAATCAGACATTGTTACTACTTTTTGAATGGTGACATATTTGAGGAAGTTTATGTAACGCAGCCTCGTGGTTTTTTCAAGAAAGGACAAGAGGATAAGGTGTGAAAATGTAAGAAAGATTTGTATGAGTTGAAGCAATCTCCTTATGCTTGGTATGAGAAGGCTGACACTCATTTGGTCAAACGAGGCTTTCCTAACAGTCCAACAGAAAGCACATTGTAGGTCAAGCATGAGGGTGATGTACTTCTCAGTGTTTTTCTTTATGTGGATGATTTGTTGATCAGTGGTCCCAATGAGGCACATATTTCTGAATTTAAGGTTGATTTGAGTGCTACTTTCAAGATGAAAGATTTGGGGCTGGTGCATCATTACTTGGGCATACAATTTAAGTAGTGTGATGGTGGTATGTGTCATAAAATTTACATAGAGACATTGAGGATTGCAAACCTATTGCCACTCCCATGGAAACAGGTTTGTATTTAAGTATACATGATGTTGGTGATCTTGCTGATGTCACTCTTTACCAAACTGTTGTTGGCTGCCTCATTTATGTATGCAACACGAGGCCGGTTATTCATTTGTAGTTTCATAGGTCATCAGATTTATGCATAGCCCAGGGTCTAAGCATTGGCACGATGTCAAGAGGATTTTTTGCTAGTTGAGTGGCACTTTACATCTTGGCTTGTTTTATCCCAAGGGGGGATCATTGCCCCCAGACTTACATGCTTTTTTTGACTCAGATTGGACTGGTTGTTTTGACACGCGAGTGTCCACTAGTGGTTTTTGTTTCATGCTTGGCAGTTCATGTATATCCTGGTTGAGCAAGAAGAAACCTATTATGGTAGCTTAAAAGCTGTAAGTCTAAGTATAGGACAATATTCACAACTACGTTGAGTGTGTATGGCTCAGACGCCTTATGGCTGATTTGGGTGTTGGACAGGACATTGCCAACACTATCTATACTGACAGTCAGAGAGCATTAGTATTTGCGAGGAACAAAATTTTTCATGCTAACACAAAGCACATTGAGGTGCATTACCACTATGTCAAGGAGAGGCTCTCAACAGAAGAGATTAGCTTGGCTTATATGCCAACACAGGACAACCTTGCAGATATTTTCACAAAGACATTGTCTCGTGATAAGTTCAAAGCTTTTCGCAAAGATTTGGGCTTACTCCCCTTTGTGGATTGATCATGCTCTTAGGGCATGGCACTTCCCTTTACTCATGCGCCATCTCTTGTTCACCGTATCACTCCAAGGGGAATTTTAAACTATATACATGTGGCAATGATGTGTGCACACTAGGACTGTCGGGGCATTTTTTCCCTCTTTAAGAGGTTTTCCCCCCCGTGCATTGTATATATGCCCAATTATTCTAGGGCTATCTATCTTTCCATTGAAAACTATGTAAAACACTCTCTATTGTGTGCCTTGATTTTCCTTTGTCTTATCCAAGCTATGTGTGTTTTCCTGCAACTATAATTCCAACACTCTCTTGGAGTGGCTTCTCATGGGCTGAAGGTGAAAATTTCTCGGGAGTCTCCTATTGACTATGGTACATCCTTAAGATTCATCGTGCTTGAGATGAATTCCAAATTAGAAGCTTGTCAAGTATTTGTGCTAGCCTTCTACCTTCAGTCTTCAAACCGCTCTAGATTGTGCATACTGTCAAGATGTAACTATGCTTGGAGTAAGACTCTTCCCTTTGTAAAAAATGGTTACTCAATGAATCATTTTGCTTCCTAATTTCCATTCATGGCATATATCTCAACCAAATTACTGCCAAGCACCTCTCCTTTTGGCTAGTTTTAATTTCCAATATGCATCGAAATCTTGCACAATGTTGCACTCCTTCGAAATGTGAGAGGATGATTTTTTTTTGTGGTAATTTTCTCTTAGCTATATACAAGTGACGGCTTTTGGGGGGTTGTGAGAATCGTGCATCAGCAGTAGCCATGGAGAAAGCAACACTAGTAGAAGCAATTAAAGAAGCTACAAAGTGAAGAGACCTATCAAAGGATTAGCTCACAGGGTAGAGGACAAAGAAGAAGACGTAGGCAAGAACAGCCTTGTCTTCTATGATGGCATACTTTGAAAATTGAAGCCTCTCTACTTGTAGGGGAGGACTGTTATTTTCCTGTGTAGATTTTGTCATCCTGTGTGGATACCAACCAATCATCCTTAGTGGACATTGCATATTTAGTATTTTTTTGTCATCCAAATCCCAAGGGGAGGATTGTAAAGTGTGGGTTTTGTCCTAAAGCCTCAATGAAGGACAGAAGAGGAGGGGGATTATCTCACATGTAATGGAGTCAAGTTGTAGAGCTATTTAAAGCTCACTTTCATGAATAAACAACACAGTTCAAGTTCACACTACATGATTGTCTATGGTGAGCCTGTGCTAAGCTAAGTCAATACTCAAGATTTTGTTTATGAGTCCAAGCTAACCTATCTTGGAGCCTAATTCACTTGAATGATAATATTGCTTACACACACTCACACACTTTCACTATGTTTCTCTTTCATTCACCCTAGCTAGCAGGATCCCGTTCCAAACATGCCCAAATTTGGTGTAGAGTCTATATATGACATGATAAAAAATTTTGGATACTCAAAATGCTGATAGAACCTCTCCATGATAGGTTTAGACATCATACACGATGTCTTTTCTTATAAAATTGCCCTGTGAGAATGGGGATAAGATGTATATGCTAGGTACATGCCTTGTGTCAAGTTTCTCCTTTTTTGGAGAATGTTTCTAGTGGATAAGTTCATATTTACCCAAGGACTCCAACTAAGCAATTTTTGGCTAAAATGGTGGCTTGATGTGGTCCAATTTGTGACCATGGAGGCAATTACATGGTCTTGTAGATAACCTCGAGGAGCGCCTACTCATGAAGTGGGGTGCCAATCTGACGACTTGTTCTAGATCTAGATTGACTTAGGCTCCGAGAAGTTAGGGTTTTTCTAGCTGACCGAAACCAGCATAGGAGGACATAGCTCATCTAGCCTAGGATTCACCACTATCAAGTCTTGTAGCTATCGGGTTAGTGGTTGCTGAGTTACAATGCCGTTTTGGTCTCTTCTCGGTGATGCCACATTGTTGCTTTCATGAGCTTTTCACGTGCTGAAGTTAGCATAGAACAAGAAGAGTACATGGTAATGAGCTACCTATCATGTCTAGTGTTGTGCGGTGTCCTATGTACATTGTACATAATTGTAGAAGATCCACACGACGCTCTAGGTCTCTCAAGCTCTCTCTAATTGTGAATAGTCAAAATGAGGTCGTAAGTGGGGCCCAAAATATCTTATATTGAGGGTCCCCGGCCCACTTATTACAAAATTTGACATGTACTCCTATCTTGTCGTGAAATACACATTAGGTTCGAAAATTTCTCCCTTTGGACTCCGTTTGCCCAATTTCTAAAAAAAATATCATTTTCGTCCAAATTAGGCTTTTTGCAACATTTTCATAATTGCACCCCGACTTCGCCGTATGTTTCCCTTAACTTACTAATCTCTCTTGTATTTTTCTTTTATCATTACGTCTCCATCTCACTTGAATTTTTTTGTTTTTCTTTGTTTTTTAAAAAATTAACAAAAATAAAAGAAAACAAAAAATACCAATAAAAGAAAACACTAAATTAATAAAAAATACCAATAAAATAAAATAAGTAAAAAAGAACACAATAAATCGCTATGTATAGTCATTCACAATTTTTTTGACTGGATTGCTCCATTTTTCTTAATTTTTTGCATAAAAGTTACTATTTCTACATATATACACACACACCTAGAGACTCATTTCTAGTGTTTGTCCTCTTATCTCTGTAGAATCACATTAGAAGGGCATGTATTCTTGGGTTCATGAAAAAACATCTACAATCAAATGCAATAAAATCCAAAAACATAAAAAACAAGGCCCTTTTAATACTTTCCAAATTTGTCGACGATGTATTTCCCTAGGGTATGTGTTGAACATTGGGATCAAGCCTTGTTAATGTAGGCCAGCTAATGCGGCCCTATATGCATATTCGATCAATGCATGGAAAAGAATAATGTTGTGCAAGAGGAGGATATAAGTAGTGTGCTTATTGGCATTTGATGTTGAGGTTTCCAGTTACGTTAGTACCAATAGGAGAGTGGTGAAATAATAATCGTTCTAATTGTGACGCTGGTTGTTTAATTGACAAGGCATTCCCTTGTACTTATGGTCCGTGTTGCTGCTTTTGTCGACAGTCTTGTTTGAATCCAATATATGCATATGGCGTTTGTGTTGGCCTTTGTTTAAGTACCCAAATTTGAGTTTGGTCTTTTTGAGCTTGCCATAATTTCTTGGGTACCCAAACCTGCTTCACATGTTTTTGTGGGTGATATGGCTTTGGGTTTGGTTGGATCTAAGGGGTTTGTGCTTAAGGGAGTTTCCTGTTGTGTCGCTTTGAAATCCAGATTTTCACTTGATTACCTTGTACAGCAATAAACTTCTTTGGTACCCAAACCTGATCATATGGTTGAGTTTGTTTTTGGGATGTATCATTTGTCCTTATTGAGATAGCTGTAAGCTTGGCCAGCTTAAATTATGAAACCTTTTCCTTCTTAATCCAAACTTTCTTAGGTTCTATTTGTGATTGCAGTGGTGGTTGTTGCCTGGTGGGTTTTTCAGATACATGTCTTGGACTATTCTTGGTGCTTGGCTCTACAGTAGTAATTTCCTTTGTTTTTCTCTTTGAAATCCATTACTTAGCTTTTCTTAGGAAGAGTTTTAAGGAAGGGTTTTTTTCCCATAGATTTTAAATTCATTACCAATGGTTTGTTGCTCTGTTCTACCACTAATGGAACCACTTGGTTTTCTTTTGCATGCTAAATGTTGACTGTATCAGAGCTCCAATCAATATGTACATTGTACTTTCTTTATCATGGCTGATTGGGCAATAATGGATGTTGCATTGACTTATATTCTACCACATAGAACTTTTGCAGGAAGAGATATTTATTAATTTGAACATGTATCACCGTCCATCCCATTGCCTTGATTGAATGCTCTGAATAACTTTGAATGTCCTGTTGTGCTGGTTGAAGCTCTTTCTCAAGTATCAGCTACTTGTATAGGCTGTAGGAAATTAGATTTCCTTGAGCTCCAAAATCTAAGATTCCACTGGCCTCCACTTAATTACATCTCCAAGCTTGAATTTCATTGTCGGATCCACCGTATGCTACTCTTCAAAATTTGTCATTTTGATTATATTGATATGTAGTGGTGGTCCTTGCTGTTGCTATTGTTGTAGAAGCTTTCGTTTTGGCATGCGCTCCTTGGCTTTGTTTTGAACTTTTTTTACAATGTGATGCTTTTCTTGAGATTGTTTCTTTTCCGCATGGATTTTTTGAAGCATGTTTTGGGTTAGTGGTAAAAGATACTTTTTAAGCCGACCGCCACTAATCCAATTAGGCATTTCTTCACCATCCAATGTAGCAAGCTTGACGGCCCCACTTACTGATATATTAGTGATCACCAAGGGTCCCATCCCTCACTTTTTAAGTTTTTTTTTTCATGTTGTTTCAATGTATAAACCAAGACATAATCTCTTGCTTTAAACTCTTTTGAGTGTACATACTTATCAAAAAATTCCTTTTGTCTTCTTTTCTAAGCGTAGATAGAAGCTACATGTTTCAGGCAAAGCTCATCTAATTGTTCAACGTCATTGACTCTTGAGGATAATCCATGGCCTGTCCATTTGCGTTGTTTAGCTATTCAAATGTTGTTTCAATGTATAAACCAGGACATAATCTCCTACTTTAAACTCTTTTGAGTGTACATGCTTATCAAAAAATTCCTTTTGTCTTCTTTTCTAAGCGTAGATAGAAGCTACATGTTTCAGGCAAAGCTCATCTAATTGTTCAACGTCATCGACTCTTGAGGATAATCCATGGCCTGTCCATTTGAGTTGTTTAGCTACTCATAGTGTTGGGATTAGGAATTCCATAGGCAAGATCGCATTAAGACCAAACACCATGTTGTATGATGTTGTTCCAATAGATGCTTTGTAGGCTACTATACAAGCCCACAGTGTAGAGTGTAACTGTTGGTCCCAGTCTACTCTTGAATCTGATACTATTTGGTCAAGACAATACATAGAGTCTTATTTGTAGCTTCAGCTTGTCCATTGGCATGTGGATGGTATGGAGCAGATTTCCTATGAACTATCATGAATTCGTCTAAAAGATTTTCAATAACTTCATTAATGAAATGTGTGCCATGATCATTGATAATTTTTATGGGTAGACCATATAAAAAAAATAAAATTCATATAGAAACTGAGCAGTGGTCCTTGCATCTACTTTTTGTGCTGCCTTAGATTCATCCCATTTTGTGAGACAGTCTGTGAAAGCTCCACTTTGAACAAGAACCAATATTAACTTGAGCCATGAAAGCTCCACTTTGAACAAGAACCAATATTAACTCAAAAATCTTGTGTGTGTGAAGATTAGGTGTAGCCTCACTCCGAATTGCACAGATGCAATTCTCTTTCGACCTGCTAAAAATTCTAAATTGATGCTTTGATTCTTCATCATGAAAGCTTCAATTTCATGGAATCTTCAGAACTTCATTGGAGAAGCCCAAGCAGTTATTTGAGGATAGGAAACCATAATTGGAGGCCTCACAACTTCAAACATGTAGTGGAAGCAGCACGGGACTGCACTCGCACTAGTTGAATCTCCTTGCTTATATGCCCAAATGAGCTCATTATTGGCTCTATAAGTTCCTTCTCAACTTTTGCAACGATGGCACCATCGTTGATGTGGCATTTTGAGCCATTGTTTTGAGGTGGCTGGTCTCAAATTCATCTTCATCATCCAAGAAGCGAATGTGTTTTACTCCTCCCCTAGACTTGTAGCATCCAACAACAATTTCTTCTCTTGCTCGGCATAACATCGTACAACTTGTGCTTAAAGTCTCTCCTTCACCCTGAACATGGATAGATTTGGTAAGAGGCTATCACTTTCTTTTTTTAATATAAATTATTTCTGCGTGGAATTCTCACTTTGCTATGCCAAGGACCTCACCCAAAGTAAATTCCACCTTATTGTTCAAAATCCTCTCTTCCAAAACCTTTTTGAGATCCGTTGCTGCCTATAAATTGGATTGGAGTTTGTAGGTTAGACCCTTTTCTTTGGATTTTGTTGCTTCCTTCTTCTTCTCTATAGAGGCTTCTTGCATAGGCACCTCAGAGGTAGGAATTTGTTGTGGAGAATTTGACCTAGGAGGCACTGTGTCATTTCTACCTCCACTCTTGTGGCTCTTTTTGAAGACCCTTTATCCACATTCTCACGCCTACATTTCTCTTCAAAAAAAGCCTCACTGGCTTGAAATCTGGCAATGTACACATGCACTGACAAAGAATCTACAGGGTCGTTTCAACCTGTTTCTAACTGAATACAATCTCCAGCTTCATGCAAAAATTTTGTAGTCATCTTACCCTTCATAGCACATTCTATAGCACATGGCTTCAGCACCATACACACACACTCTCTCCCTCTCATATTCCTATCATCTTGCTACTTGCATCTTAAGGTGTGAAGATTTGCCACCTTTGGTATGAGAAGTGAGCATACTTGCATGTATCCCTTACCTCATTATCTTCCTTACAACATGCACAAGTAGTAAACCCATTCTCACTCACTCACCATTCCTCTCATCTTGTTTTTCGATCACCCCATCCGACACTTGGGTGTGGATCTTGAAATTGTTTTCCATGGCATGTTTAATTGTGTATATGTATGCGTCCTAGCCGCATATCTTGCTAGGTGGTGCCCCTATTGTGTACCTCCCATGATGAGGCCATTGTGCATAGTCTTGGTGTAGAGGCCACCGGGTCTCTTTTGCACTTTCTCCTCTCATTTGGTGCCCCCATGGAGGAGGGCTTTGAAAATAACTTCAATAAAAAAAGAGTAGCCATGCATGCCATAAATCATGGACGAGTGGCTACAAGATTTCAAACTAGAGGCTAAAGAAGAGGAGACTGTAGAAGCAATCAAGGCCTTCATCGAAGTGCTACTGCTAGGTTGTAGCGTCCTTAATATCCAAGAGATAAGCTCTCCATCTCGCATTGCTCGTGCTGATTGCAAATCAAGAGCATCAAGAGGGAGGGATACAAAATTTCATCACTGCTGTCAACCAAAGCATTCCGTCAATGAGTGCCGATAGAGGAGGTGAAGAAAGAAAGGTGAGTTTTTCTTTTGAGAACCACATCAGTACTTTCACATCAGTCAGATTTTGTGTAGCACCAATTGTTTTCGCTCCAACCATCAGAGAAGAGTCATCAACTATATCAACCACAAAGTCCAAGCCACAAAGCTTAAAGCATTTGGTAGAAGCAAGCAGGCTTACGCTCTCTCTAGGCCTAGAGAGTTCAAGTCAAGTATGACCATCCAAGTGTCGTCGCCGCATGCAAAATGGAAAGCCGATTGAGGTAGACTCTTCTCGCCTAGTTTGTTTTGAACCCAATATGGAGGATTATGTGGACTTCAACAAGAGGTAGAGGCCTGTGGTGAAGATGTCACCTTGTCAACACTTAAGATATGCAACTCTAGTGGTCAAAGCCTTGTCCTACACTCAACATGGATAATAACAATAGGCCAAAAGTATTTCCTTTTTGTTTCTTGCAACACATGCATGTAAACGTGTAAATTGATAGGAAGATATTCTACTAGCAAAAGATTTTTTTCCTATTTGGAGTAGAGATGCTTGATGAAATCCTTGGATCCCCACCTCCCATCATCTTGCCCCTTCTTGATTACTACCACTCTTTTGATGTAAGCATCTTTATTCTATTCTAGCCTTGCACTCTTCTTAGCTCCTGCTCAAGTTTTCCACCCATGTATAAACCTTTATTAATCAATAAGTCATTCCAAAAAAAAAAGTTTGTGATTGTCTGCTCATTGATTTACTATCGTGGCAAGTGTCTCTTTTCCCACATTTAGTGGTGGCAAGAAGGGAGAAGACATCACCACCAATTTTTTGGATAACTTTGACATCGCTTGTGTGGTTTCCAACAAGGATGACAACGTCTCACGGCCTAAGTTGCATTGTATGTTATAGAGTGTACGTATAATATGCCTTAAACGGGCGTATTATATGACACCCATCTTTATTCGACCCTATTGTACGGTGCCACATCAGCAAAAACACCGTATCGTATAATTTCTCAATATTTCAATCGAATTATTAATTCGATCTAAATATTAGTTTGATTGAAATATTAATTAGATCAAAATAAATCTGTTTATATACGCTGAAACGGACTGTTTTGTTCATTTCATTGATCTCTCTTCCCTCATCTCACCTATATGTGAGCTTTACAACACGAAGAAAAATATAAAAATTCTAGTTTAAATTTAGCCATATTTTTTCTAGTGAAAATTTAGAGCTTGAATATATTTATTTTTTAAAGCTTTGGAGTTTTGAGTTATTTGCTTTGTGTGAAGTATATCTTACACTGAGAGGTAAGTTAAGTAAGATAGTTAATGATTACTTGCCTTGTGTAGAGAAAACTCACACTTGGAGGTGATTCAAGGTAGTTAAAGTTAGTAGTTATTTGCTTTGTGTTGAACTATGTTCACACTCAAAAGTAACTTTAGTTAAATAGTTAAAGTTAAGAGTTACTTGTTGTGTGTTGAACTATGTTCACACTTGGAAGTAATATGTTAGATTTATCTAATGATTGTCTATCATGTGTAAAGTAATACTCACACTATAGACAATTTAGGTAGATTAAAAATAATCTCTCTCTTTGTGTAGAGGTATTCTCACACCTAGAAGAGATTTATAGAGTAGTGAATTTTGATTGCTTGCCATGTGTAGAGTTACACTCACACTTGGAGGTAATTTAGATAGGTCTTTTAAAGATATCTTGCTTTGTGTAGAGTTTACTCACACTAGGAAGTTATTGAAATAGATTAAACAATTTATTTATCATGGTTCAGGTGTAAACTGAAAGCTCACACTTGAGAAAAATTTATATTTGGTATTTATAATTTAAAGAAGTTGAAAACGTTGATGAATAAAGTAATGTAAATGGTATTAGAGTTTGATTTTAGACGTGTCTTTAGTAACTAGTTCTGTTTGAGTTTGCAACAGAAAAAGATGGTGAAAGGATACGAGTGGAACTACGTGGATGAATTGGTCAGTGGGAAGGCTACATCAAAGCTGAGGTATAAGACCGCAGCCATAATTTTAGTGGAAATGCTCACAGATAAAAGAACATGTTTTCAAATTTTTTGGAAACGTGGCAACTTGCAAAAACCCCCCAAGAGGTATTGTTGAAAAATTTCCCGAGTGGGCGCTCAAGGAAAAGAGAGTTCTTGAGGGCAAAAAAAAGGGAGGTCCCAAAACGATGGTTCCATCTATGGCTAGGGACCTTGAGATGACACTTGAGAATGATCAAAACCCTCACTCGAACCCTACTTTAGGTCAAGTAGGGTGTCATTCATCCTTTGCTGGGAATTGTAGCTCTAATCCTATCGGAAGCTCTACTGCTAACATAAGCCGCAGTGAAGCATGTATTGGAGGAGAATTTGCACCAAGGGATCCTACTTTGCAACAGGCATTTGGGAAACAATGGCTGCTTGAACTCCATCTTAAGTGGACTCAAGCATTTGTTGCATGTGGACTTCCTTTTAATGTGATTCGAAATCCTATCTTCAAAGATGCTTTAATGAGCATGGCGAAGAAGGGTTTTGTGGTTCTTGATTATAATAAGATGCATACAGAATATTTAGATAAAGTAAAAACAACATCAGAGAATATTTTACGATGCACAACACTTGATTTTGTGCCGGAGTATGGATGCACAATTACTCTAGATGGTTGGACAAATTGCTAGAAGAAACCATTGATTAGTGTGATATTGATTTGTCCAAGAGGTGCCATCTTTCTTGAAGAGATCGATACATCCTTGAAAGAAAAAAACTAGTGGATATCTTGCTGGTGTTTATGAGCGTTCAATTAGAAGAGCAGTGGGACCTAAATATGTGACATCCATTGTCATAGATAATGCATCTAACTACAAAGCAACTAGAAAAGCAATTGAAGCAAAGTATCTAGAGATTACATGGGTTCCATGTGCTGCTCACACTTTGAATTTGCTCTTAAAGGACTTTGGAAAATTTCCTTCTATTAAGCGAACTCTTCTAGATGAAAACCACTTGGTGAAGTTTATAAGAGAGCATTCATTTTCTGACGCTTTGTTTAGAAAAAAGTCCCCAACAAAAAATTTACAAATTTCTTGTGTGACCCGTTTTGCGACAACATATTACGTTCTCTCCACACTATAGCTTGTAAAAGCAGCCCTTGTTGAAACAGTGGCAGATAGAAGAAGGGACATTTGGCTTGATAAATATCCCAAGTATGAACATGCTGCTTCCAAATGCTATCAACTTGTAAACTCTCCTGTTTTTTGGAGAAATGTAGAAATAATAGTTACTGTCACAGAACCTTTCACTCATCTGATACGATTAGTGGACAAAGAAGCCTCTATCTTTGGACGGGTTTACTGGTATATGCATGAAGCCACTCGCAAGTTAAAAGATAGTACATCTTATGCAGGAAAAGAGAAAGCCATGATGATGAAATTTGTCAAAAGATGATGGGAGCAGTTGTATACTCCTTTACATGGAGCAGGTTTTGTCTTGGATCCCAAGATCCAGATGCACGAGCAATCTTCAAACAATGAAGTGATCAGTGATTTCAAGAAAGTGTGTGCTCAAATATTAGGCAATGTGGATGGATAGGTGACATACACACAAAAGACGGCATATACTAGTAGAGAGGGAACGTTTGGGGATCCTTGGCATATAGATGCTATCAAGATGATGAGCACACCAATTTGGTGGAAAGAGTACGGTGGAGAAAAAAGTGAAACTTCGACGTGTGGCTATGAGAGTATTGTCTGTTGCCGCCTCAAGTGGTAGCTGTGAAAGAAAATGGTCTTTTCATTCGCTTTTGTGCATACTAAAAAACAAAATTGAACGAGCTGCAGACTTGGTGTATGTCTTTTGTAACATGCGACTTATGCATAAGCCTACAAAGTTAGCCACACGTGCCATAGAAGAAAGCTTTGGGCGCTTCCAAACACACGAAGAAGTTGCAAATGAGCTCAACTCTGATGATGAAATGGAATGGAACCCGGAAGATATTGATTTAAAATGTTCAGATATCGAACAAATTGATGACATTGTGGTTGTGATTGAGGGGACGGATGAGCTGTAAAGTTTGTACTATATTCTCAATTGATTTTGCAATGTGAAAGTTATGTGGAGTTTAGCTTTACAATCCATACCTTCTCTCTCTCTCTCTCACTCTCTCTCTCTCTCTCTTCCTCTCTCATTGTCTCTCTTTCTCTCCATCTGCTCTCTATCATTGTTAAAAAGAGGGTAGAAGAGAGAACATAACTTACACAATTGCAACAACATCTGTCACGTCCATTTGTTCCAACAAATAGAGATTTATAAACCAAAAAGAGGTTTTAATTACAAAACCTTGAGATTTAAGATACAAAAAGAGCTATGTATTGTTTGGGAGATTTAATTCAAATCATGGGCTTGTTCTCTAAAGAGAGCAGATAGACAAAATTCTGAATTCCCAACTGAATCACTTGGACCTGCATTTCCCATGTCTTCTTCGTTAAACAGGCCCATACCTTGCCTCGTACCATGCCAACTTTCTTTCTAGCTCTGTTATACGAGCGTGCAGCATGACTGGGGTCTCTCCTTGACTTGCCAAATCCATGCCTTGGGTTGCAAGCTGCTCAATAACTACGGTTTCTTCGGGAAAATATGTGTAACCTCTCTTGCGAGGAGGGTCTTCTTGATTAGCTTCTTGTGCATGAATCTTCTTGACTGGGCGCCCTTTCCCAACACCTCTTGTAGTGGGATGATCATTCCAATCAACTTTGATCCGCAATACATAGTAGCAATAACATTGTTGCACAAAGTAAATTGCCACTTGATTATTATTTGGTGGAAATCTGTACACTTGGATAAATCTTGCAAGGATATTTTGTGCGAGGACAGTGTGTTGCAGATCTGAAACCTTCAAGGGAGTAGAAGCCTTAGCATTTCCAGTGACTCAAAATAATGTGTTGCGTACGAAGTGATTCGGGCATAACTGTCTGCATTGCCTGTAATTTACTAGCTCCCCTTGAAGTTCTAGTTTGTCTTGTTGGGTTGCAGCGAAAGCGTTGAGATCTCCTTGAGACACCCGAATCTCTTCCTCTTTGTTAATTTGTTGAGCCAATGCATGATTAAACAAAGGATCATTAGGCTGCTGTGCATTTTGGTCGGAAACAATATCTTCCATAACTAAAATGAAAAATAATAAACTTTAGTGAGATAGGTCTTAGCACTTGAAAAAGAGAGATGGTTTAGAGAATTGAGCGATCTAACTTGAAATACTTTAAAACTTCAACTTGGACAACTTTAAAAACATTGCACACGTGACAACACACATTGCACACGTGACACCATTAATGCCAAAAAAGTTGATTACTGGTTTAATCATGAATAGGTCTCAAGCCATATTCGGTTACAATATGATAGCCAACATTATGGCTTCAATTCAAACAAAGGCATATCTTAGGTCTATCTAAGGGTTTGGGAGATTTTCCACTAGCAAGATGTTTGTTTACATTGCAAAAAAATTTGCGCTTGAGAACCTCGGTGGGCTCTGGAATACATGCAAGCAAGCACCTAAGAATATACGAGAGATTATATATATCAGATGCCTTGGTGAATGGAGGAGGATTGGTGCTGATATTTTTAGGGGCAGTCCATGGATAATCTCACTCAAATTGAGCTCTACATTGAGGGGTGAGATTTGGCAGCTTGGGAAAAGTTGCCAAAGTGTTTGATGGTGTACTTTGTCCCCAGTCCGCAATGTCAGCATACACTCCTCGCTCGCCAAAATGGAGTAGAATATTTCTAGTGTGTAGATCATTGTGAAGGAATTTGTGACTATGCACGAATTTAATTGTCTACGGAAGAGAATTGCAGATTGGCAAAATGTTGTTTGTGAACTGCTGTACAGTTCCAGACGTGTGTTGGAACTCTCTGATTGCAGGCTTGCTTCCATCATGATGACATGCCTGAATCCACTACTCAAGATGACCTCCATTCCAAAGCTTGAAGATCAACATAGGTCTTTTGCTATACTGGACAAGAGCACGGGGCAATATCATGCCACAATGATGAACAGTTGTAGCAATTGCCTCCTCTAGCACAATCTGCAATGTCGGCTTGCTTCCTATTTGGCCTTTGTATATCTTCGCCGCATAGACAGGATCTTTGAAGAGAGGATGAGCCACGGATACTTGTTTCACATTTGCAAAACGTCCCTCACCTAATTGGGGTGCTTGCAAGTGAAAGATGGAATGCTCCCCAAGTAAGTGTAGGACAGGAGGACACATTGTTTCATCTAGGTTTACAACGGAGGATTGAGCAGCTGATGGAGGAGGTATATCCTCTTTTGTCTTAGGACGTTTTGAAGAGCCTTCGATCTTATCTTTGCTCTTCAATTCTGAATGTAGATGTGCTACAAACTGCATTTGCTCTTTGATTCCAGGTTTGGTTTTGATTTTTGGATGAACCATACTTTCAAAACTTCTAGTGACTTGGCCTAATAATTGCTTTACCATGTTATGCATCACTCCATTAGTGCATAGAGCTAGGTCAAACGAAACTGGGAATGCACTACACAGCTTTGGTCAACAATGTTCCACAAGTTCAATCACAAAATCATCAAACTTTACCTGCAGTGGATCAAATGCTCATCGCAAATGATCATCTGAAGCTCCATAGAGAGACAAAATAAGAGCATCACTAATAATTTTGCGATGCTGACGTGTTAACTTTGTCTCTATCATACTGAAGCCTGAAAATACATGAAGGAAATATAAGTAAGGTAAATCCAGAATAGATAAAAATTTGACTTATATGATTATTAATAAATATAAACAAAAACATTTCATGGACAATAATAACCTCCAATAATGAAAGATCTAAACATTTCATGCATCATAATAACAACAGTAATGAAAGACGCGATGGTCAAAGCATTCAGGATTGAAGAATGTAAAATATGTATCTTCTCCCTGTAGTGTGACACGGGGTCATGAGCAAACAGAGATGAAGAAGTCATTAAATCCAATCTCCTTGCAGTGCGACATGATGGTCAGCAAAAACCAAGAACGATGGATTTAAAAACTCGAAACCTCTCCCTGCAGTGCAACACGGTGATCAGCAACAACCAGAGACGAGGAAGCTATTGAGTCCAGTCTCCTTGCAGTACGATGCGATGGTCAGCAACAACCAAGAATGATGGATTTAAAAATCCTAAACCTCTCCCTACAGTGCGACAGGGATGGCTAGAAGCAACAACCAAAGACGAGGAATATATTGAATCCAATCTCCTTGCAATGCGACACGATGGTCAGTAGCAACCAAGGATAATGGATTTGGCAACCCTAAACCCATCTCTGCAGTGTGACGTGATGGTCAGCAACAACCAAGGACGATGGATTTGACAACCCTAAACCCCTCCCTACAGTGCGACATGGTGGTCAGCAATCACAACCAAAGATGAGGAATCTATTTTTTTAAATCCAATCTTCCAATAGTGCGACACAATGGTCAGCAATAACTAGGAAGAAAAGATGCATGATAGCTAACTCTTCCCTGTAGTGCGACTCAGTGGTCAACAACAACCAAGGATGGAAAGTCTAATTGTACAACCTAAGCTACTCCCTGAAGTGTGACACAAAGGTCAACAACAGTCAAAGATGAAGCGTCTAAAGTCTAACCCCCATTGCAATGTGTCACGAGGATCAACACAGCCAAGGACGGGTGTCTAAACCTGCAGACTAACAATGGGTGTGAGCAAAGCTCCACAACAACATCGCTAGTAAAAAACAAAATATAAACTAACACTGAGGTGCGAACAAAGCTCCACAACAACAGTGTTAGCAAATTAACTCCAAAAAAAAAACACTAGAAGAAAAATCACTTGCTCTGGGGCTCGCTGTGGATGTGTTGTGCTCGCTGTCTACTGCTCTCTCTAAATCTCCAGCAACTCTGTCTCTATCTCTCTAGCAATCACAATCGCAACAGTTCGTTCGAACTGCCGCGGCGCCCTTTTTTTATAAGTATAAATGTATTTCGATCGAACTATATTTTGATCAAAATATAGTTCGATCAAAATATTTTTTATTCAGATATGTGCGTATAATATGGATATACAGCGTATAAATCTGTAATATACGTAGAATTTATAATATACGGGCGTATAAATGCAACTTAGTTCACGGCTACAAATTTCTCCTCTATTGATGAAAGTAGAGGCCAAGTCTTGGTACAATGCTTTGCCCCAAGCTACCAAGGATGCATGGACCTACTATGTGCTGCATTTGTGAAGAGGTTTCGTGGAGGAAAAACCTCAAAAAAGTTATGGCAATTGCTGACAAAGTTAAAGTAGGGAGGTCTCCTAGAGTATGCCACTTATGAATCCAAGTTTGTGGATTTGTGGAAGTAATAGGTTGCCTCACTAGAGGAAGGTGAAGGAGCGCCTAATTTCCTGAAGAAAGACAGTTTCATTTCTGGCCTGTGGTCACCGCTTAAAGAGAAGTTGAAGGGGCCATTCCCTACAACATATGAGTTGGTAGTGGAAGTAGCCCGCTTTAAAGACCTTAAAGACAAGAAGCTACACTTGCAAAAAAGAGTCAATGAGTCAGAGGAATCAAGCACAGTCCGACTAACCCCAGCGGTGGCTGCAATTGCCACTCAGAGAACACAACCACAAGAGGCATCAGAAGAGTAGCAAGGCATGTTGAGTCGCATCACTACTCAGTTTGAGAATCTATTTGTGCATTTGGTGCAACAAGGGCATGCACACAATCAAAATCAAGAGTAAGGGAGAGGACAACAAAGAAAAAACCAAGAATACCACTGCTACAAAGGTAGGGAGGATGGCCATGACATGTATTATTGCCCACACCCAAGGAGGCAAAATTTCAATAGAGGAGCCAGACAAAACCAGGTTTCACCACCGAGAGCAAGAAAACCACCACTGAGGGCACCACAATAAGAACCACCCATTCAACCACATCCACCACCACCACAACCTCTCATTCCATCCTTACCGCCACCACTAGTTGGCAACCAGACAACAGTAAGTGTCATCAATCTTGAGGGTATGGGAAAGGAGAAAGAGGAGGAGGATATCAAGGGAGTGGCGAAAGGAAGACCAAGTTTAAAGGAGTAGATGCCATGGGGCTAAAGCGCACTAGGCTAAAACATGAAAATTAAAGGGAAATCTAGCAAAAATCTGTCCAAGTCACGACGTAAAATTGACATTGTAGATTTCTCTTTGGGTGAATATTCTAAACCATATGATTTGGTTCAAGATGTTTTTGTGCAGGGCCCAAAAATCATCTGGCCCCAATTATTCCACCTAGCACCTAGGGTGAGGAGACAATGAACAAAGATGGTTAGCACAAGACGACTAAAGCCAAAGATAGCTGGGGCTATCTCTGGAAGGAATCTAGATGACATTCTACCAATGATGGTTGCTCACATCAAAGGACAACACATCTCCAATATCTACATCAATGGTGGTACACAAGTATGTGCCATGAGTGAAAAAATGATGCACCATTTGGGTTTAGAGGTGAGTCGGCTAGCACCATGCCGAGCCAAAATGGGAAATAATGTAAAAGTTCAATGTGTTGGTGTTATAAATGCAGTTAGGATAAAGGCGTTCAACACCAAGGTAGATGTGGACATCTTTGTCATGCCACACGAAGGGGAGGGCTATCCTATCATTCTAGCCTAGGCCTTGGCTTATGGATATGAGAGCTAAGAAGGACTCGGACACTGGCATAATCAAAATGAAGAATGACTAAGGGAAGCCAATACTTTATGACATGAAGACAACTCGACAATGCACCATGGATCTAGAAACCTCTATGGATGAGTTTTCTAGTGGTGACTCTTCAACCACTTCAGAGGAGGAGTCAACAGTGAGTGAAGAAAGAGACAATAGCATTGAGGTGATGGGGGTCATTCTCAAGGACCCTAAGAAGATGGAGCAACCTGATGCCTCATCATCAAACCAAGCGGAGACACCAGATATACAACCTCTGGTAGAAGCAAGTAAGCTACATCAAATGCTCTCTAGTGAGTTCTGTGGGAAGGAGCATGAAGATTATATTTTGATGCTTATTAATATTACTACACATTGTTCATTGATGAATATGATAAAATCATTGGTATCACAGTAGTTCAATATCACATTAAGCTTAAGGAGGGAATTAAACCTATAGTACAGAAGCTCAGGCGGCTAGGAGTAATTCAACAAGATGCCCCACTCAAAGAGGTGAGGAAATTGCTAGAAGCAAGTTTCATCTATCCTGTGAAGACTCAGAGTGGGTTTCTCCAGTGGTAGTCACACCAAAGAAGAATGGTAAGTGGAGGGTTTGTGTTGATTACAAGCCTCTTAATGCAGCCACAAAGAGGGACCATTTTCCTCTTCCTTTCCAAGATGAAATTCTCAATGAGGTAGCATGACATGAGCGCTACACAGTATGTGATGACTACTCAGGCTACTTCCAAATTAGCATCACTGAAGAAGACACAAAGAAGACACTTGCATCACACCAGGGCGATGTTTTTCTTATAGAGTTATTCCTTTTGGTCTCATCAATGCTCCAACCACTTTTCAATGCTATGTGACATTTATTTTTCAGCCATTCTTTGGAAAATCAATCCGTGTTTTTATTGATGACTTTTGTATCTATATCTCCCGCTCTCTTCATTTGGAGAAAGTTTATGAAGGTCTAGCTAGGCTGCAAGCTTTGGGTGGCAAACTCAATGTGGAGAATGGCCACATTAGTGAAAGCAAGGTTATTCTTCTTGGCCATGTGATCTCTACCAAGGGCATTGAAGCTGACCCAAGCAAGGTGAGGTATTTGAGTAGGTTCATTCACATGCTCTCTCAAGTGGTTCTCCCTTTACAACAAGTTACCCATCAAGAGATCTTCACTTGGAGTGAAGAAAATGAACAACAGTTCAACAAGGTAAAAAAAATTCTAGCCTCACTTCCCACCATTGCACCTCCAAAATGGGACAAACCATTTTATGTAAACCCTAGTGTGGGCAATGATACACTTGGGGTGGTTTTGATGCAAAAGGATTATCAAACTTCTCTCATGTTGACAAGCGCAAGCGCAAAACGGACCCCGATGGCCTCTACGCTAGGACCGTGCACGCCAAACTCGTCATGAAAGTAAACAGGGGACATCACCTAGCTTTGAGCGGTTAGAAAGAGGACATTAGTGGTTAAAATAACACTAATACTGCAGATCAGAGAGAGAGAGAGAGAGAGAGAGAGAGGATGTAGACATAGATGATGAAAACCCCTTGGGATGTGAGGGCAACCTTGATTCAAAGTGGCATTTACAGAAAACTCAATTTCGGCCAGATGGAGACCATGGTGACACACACACACACACACACACACACACACACACACACACACACACACACACACACACACACACACACACACACACACACACACAAAGAGAGAGAGAGAGAGAGAGAGAGAGAGAGAGAGAGAGAGAGAGAGAGAGAGAAAGAGAGTGTGTGTATAAATAATGAGAGAGAGAGAGAGAGTGCCTATCGCCATGCTGCCAACACAGGGACGGAGAGACATAGAGTAGGAGTAACCGAGGGTGAGAGAGAGGGAATTGTGATGTGTGTGTTAAGAGAGAGAGAGTGTGTTCTTGCTGCACTTGGCGGATAAGGGAGAGGGTGGAGGCCCCTGGTTGGAGTGGTGCCATGGTTGATGACGAGAGAGAGAGAGAGAGCCATGGATGCTTGCAAACAAATGAGCGGGAGAGGGAGGGATGGTGATAATGGAGGAGAGAGGGGGGGGAAATAATGGAGGAGAGGGAGGGAGGGGTGCCATGCTTGGTGGACCACTGTGGGTGCATGCATGAGCAAGGGAAAGAGAGAAGGTGGTAGTATCTTGCATAGTCAAGGAAAAAAACATTTTTTTCCAGTTTGTTTCATGCTCCCCAATTGGGGTTGGCTCCCATGGCCAGGCTCCGAAAGCCGGCCATCATTAGCCCTCCCCTTCTTGCTAGAGGCATGTTGGAATTAGGGTTGCAGAGAAACACACACATCTTGGAGAAGACGAAGGAAGCTTAAGGCACACAATAAAGAGTGTATAACTTAGTGTGCAATGGAAAGATAGATAGCCCTAGAGTGATGGGCTTATATACAATGCACGGGGGAAAAAACCTCCGAAAGAGGGAAAAAATGCCCCGGCGGTCCTAGTGTGTTCACACACATCACTACCACATGTATATGGTAACAAATCCCCCCTGGAGTGATGCGGTGAATGAGAGATGGCACATGAGTAAAGGGAAGTGCCATGCCCTAAGGACATGATCAGTACACAAAGGGGAGTAAGCCCAAAGCTTTGCGGAAAGCTTCAAGCTTCTCACGAGACAATGCATTTGTGAAAAGATTTGCAAGGTTGTCGTGTGTTGGCACATAAGCCAAGCTGATCCCTCCTGCTGAGAGCCTCTCCTTGACATAGTGGTAATGCACCTCAATGTGCTTTGTGCGAGCATGAAAAATTGGGTTCCTTGCAACTGCCAATGCGCTCTGACTATCAGTGTAGATAGTGTTGGGAGTGTCCTGTCCAACACCCAAATCAGCCATAAGGCGTCTGAGCCATACACACTCAACCGTAGATGTGAAGACTGCCCTGTACTCAGCCTCACAACTCAAAGTGGCCACAACAGGTTGCTTCTTTCTCAACCATGATATACATGAACTGCCAAGCATGAAACAAAAACCACTTGTGGACACCCGCGTGTCAAAACAAGCAGCCCAATCTGAGTCCGAAAAAGCATGTAAGTCTGGTGGCAATGATCCCCCCTTGGGATAAAACAAGCCAAGATGTAAAGTGCCACTAAGGTAGCGAAAAATCCTCTTGACAGCTTGCCAATGCTTAGACCCTGGGCTATGCATAAATCCGCTGACCTGTGAGACTGAAAACTGAATATCCGGCCTCGTGTTGCATATATAAATGAGGTAGCCAACAGAAGTTTGGTAAAGAGTGACATCAGAAGGATCACCAGCATCATGTAGACTCAACTTCAAACCTGTTTCCATGGGAGTGGCAATAGGTTTGCAATCCTCAAGTCCAAACTTACATAGCAATGTCCCTATGTAACTTTTTTGACACAAGGCAATACCACCATCACACTGCTTAAACTGCATACCGAAATAATGATGAAACAGCCCCAAATCTTTCATCTTGAAAGTAGCATTCAAATCAGCCTTAAATTCAGCAATATGTCTCTCATTTGGTCCAGTGATCAGCAAATCATCAACATAAAGAACCACAATGATAAGTACATCACTCTCATGCTTTACATACAATGTGCTTTCTGTTGGACTGTTACGAAAGCCTCGTTTAACACTAGAATGGTAATAGGACACTTTTATGTCATTGGACACTTTTGTGTCCTGTTAAGTGACCATTTTGCTTGAATTATGTGAAGAGTATGAAAATGAATTTCTAGGTGCTATATATCCACAAAGTTGCCTTATGAGCTGAAAAAAACTTAGCATTTTTTTTTGAGTATCGATCTCACCATTAACCTTACTCTTGCACAACATTTTTGAACCTAAACTGTGTGAAAAAACGGGTCCTGTTTTTGGATTTTTTTCAATTTTTGGCAACTATACCACTCTAAACTTCATGTTTGTGAGGTTTAGATGGCTAGAGGTTAGGCCTTCATAGTTCTCAACGTGTTTTGATGCTTGTAGGGAGAGCTAAGTGTTAAAATTGAAAGTTATGACCAATTTACAAGAATTGCATAATCCTGCTTTTTTGCCAAAATTAGCACTTTTATGATTTTTTTGGTGGCTTTCTTGATATCCAAATTCAATTTTGATTGTGTAAGTGTAATGTATAACATAAACCTAATCTTCCTTGAGTTATGGGGGACCTAATATGCTATATAGCATAGTATATGATGATGGTTTAGTTTTTTGATTGCTGAAGAATACGATACATTTTAGAGTAGCAAGTATAACTTTCTCAGTATTGCTAGTTTCTTAGGACAATTGTGTGTATTTTGTATGTAGTGACCATATCTAATCATAGACTACAAACTTGGCTAGATATTGAGTAGTTTCTATGGGTTTGTAGAGGTCATAATGCTAAACCCAATTTTTTCATGTTTGTTGTATTTAGCACTTGATCATTGGCCCCAAGGTTCCAATTGTAAGAGATCCATTACCCTTTTGACATGCTCCATGGCTCCTTTTAAATCCAGAGGCCCAAAGGGAACTAAGAAAACATGTATATAATATCTGTATTGAGCGTGACTATAGAAACTTTGATGATAGGTCCGCAGAATGGCAAAAATGCAACTTTTTTGTACCTATTTTTTTTGCCCAAAAAAAATTAGTGAGGTAAAAGAAACCATATGTTTTGGTCACCAACCCATTGAAGTTAACGGGGCATTTTATCTCATGTCCTACAAAAATATCCACTCTTATTTATATGCAATCAACCATAAGAAATTGTTGTTTTGGGCAAAATGCATTGGTCCATCAACTTTGGAGGCTTGTAGTGACCAAGGGATAATAAAAAATTACAAGTTTCTCATTTTTTTCCATATGTAGTAGTTATTGAACTATAAGCTCATGAAAGGATTTTTCAAAATGAGTGGATTTACTATGGTTTTGGAATTTTTTCCCAAAACTCTGAAAGGAAACTTTTATGTCCTGTTAGGTTACCATTCTAGTGTTAACCAAATGAGTGTCAGCTTTCTCATACCAAGCAGGAGGAGATTGCTTCAACCCATACAAAGCCTTCTTACATCTGCACAATTTGTCCTCTTGTCCTTTTATGACAAAACCGCGAGGCTGCGTTACATAAACTTCCTCAAATATATCACCATTCAAGAAAGTAGTAACAATGTCTGATTGATGTACATCCCAACCAAAATGAGATGCCAATGCACATAGAAAACGCATAGTAGTCATACGACAAGTGGGAGCAAAAGTCTCTTCATAATCTATGCCTTTTTGCTGTGCATAACCCTTTGCAACAAGTCGAGCCTTATGGCGATCGATCTCACCATCCGGTTTGCGTTTCAACTTGTAAACCCACTTCGTACCAATGGCCTTTTGCCAGGAGGCAAATCACATAAAGTCCATGTGTCATTCTCTATAAGTGCATCATATTCTGATTGCATGGCAGCCATCCAATTTTTTGAATTCTGTGCTTCATCAAAAGACAGAGGCTCCTCAACATCATGTAAGCTAGACAAGGCCAAAGCATAACAATCTGATGCATAAGATGCATGGCGAGAGCCTGAATGAGCACGACTAGACAAAGGTGCATCCAATTTACTGTCACGCAAAGTGTGCACTAGCCATTTTGGCATACCTCTAGCCTGCTAATTTTCAGCCCTTTCCTCATCAAGTACATCATGTACATTTGCATCAGTAATAGGATGATCTAAAACATTTTCAGAAACCCCCATAGGTTGTACATTTGCCTCATTGGAACTTACATTCGTATTTCCACCATTGACAGGTGCTTCAAGAGGTGGCAAACAAGCAACCATAACAGATTTTTGCAAACGTAACAAACTGGCAAAATTCAGATGACCAAAACGTGCATGCCAAAGTTTTGCATCTGAAATAGCCCTTGAATCTGCAACAGCATTTGAAAAATTTTGTCCACACTTGTCATACAAAGTGAGCTTATATAGCCCACGGCACAAAAGCCCAGATGCAACAATTTCATCACCAAAACTGAGATCATGAACTATACATCTGTCATCCACAAATTTGACTATAAGTCCAAGTCTAGCAAGTGCGGATACAGACAAGAGATTCTTCTTGATCCCAGGTACATAAAGTGCATCAACAAGTGTGAAAGAACTACCATTAGCAGCAGTAAGCACAATCTTTCCAACTCCTTGAACTGGATAATAGGCATTGTTGGCACAAGTGACTGAGATCCCATGAGGGACACACTCGAGAGAGGTAAACAATTCACGATGTGAGGTAATGTGCTTTGTAGCACCACTGTCGAAATACCACACATGTGAATCTGTAGCAACTGACAAGCATGCATCATGGACAACAGGATTGTAAGTGCACTCTGCGCTAAACGCCCATTCTGCATCAACATCAGCATTACAATCTCCTTTCACTGAAGACTCAACAATGGCTGCATTTGTAGTGGAACCAGCATTTGCAGCGGAACCACCCTCTTTCTTCTTAGCCTCTTTGGCCTTCAACTTAGGACATGACTTGATCAAGTGATTATTAGCTTTACAATAATGGCAACGCATCTTCTTTTTGGCCTTATCACCAGAATTGCCAGACGAAGTACTGCCAGCAGAAGCATTAGGAACATAATTTTTGCCACTCGCAGCAGAACCATAAGAAGTGGCTGCATTACTATTACCACCCTTTCTTTGAGAAGCAATAAAAGCCTATTCAACTGCACGCTGCCTAGTCCTGTTTTTTCTAGAAAGTGACTCTTGCAACAGCAATGTGCATAATGCATCAAACTTGACAACTTTAGGATTTCCTTGGGTCATCAGTCTCCAAGTACTAGCAAAAGTCTGGTAGGAATCTGGTAAGGCATCAAGAACAGTCTGCACAAGGGAACTGTCTGAAATGACTTCACCTGCAGAAATAAGCTGCTCATTGATATCCTTGACACTAGCAAGGAAAGTGTCCATATCATCTTCCTCATGCATAATCTTCAACTCCAGCTCTTTACACAGCAAAGCAATTTTAGCCTCATTGCGGCTTGCATAAAGACCTGCTAAAATATCCCAAGCTTGTTTTGCAGATTTTGCTGAACGGATGTGAGGAACAATGGTGCGCTTCATAGACAATGCAATCAATGGATGAGCTTGCGCATCCTTAACATCCCAACGAGCTTGTTCTGCTGTAGGCAAAACAACTCTAACAACTGCAATCCTTGCAGCAAGACCTGCAACATCCTCAACATCGCCTACATCCTCAGAACCAGGACGTACATCAATGCCCTACACAATGTTCGAGATACCCTTTGACACAAGAACATGTTGCATCATATAAGCCCACATTAGGTAGTTGTCCCATCCAACCTGTCCTCAGCAGCAAACATCTTGAACACATCTGTGTTGTTGTTGTCAGCCATGGTAAATGCTGCACCTGATGTGAAAACTGCCCGAAAATAGGAGAAACGGAGCGGGAACAACCTGTGCTATATAGCACAAACCGTAGAAGACTATAAGGCACTTGTTATGCAGAAAATGGCACCGACAGAAATTCTGCACAAAATGACGAAATAGCCTGTGCAGTACTGCCTGTAGTGGAAACGGAGGCCGAAATGAGCCCAAATCAAAATTCTGAGCAGACCGAGCTCCTCAAGCTCACCCAAAATTTTTGTCAACTTGCGAACGCTCGCCAAAGCTCACTGAAATCGGAGAAAGTGAGAAGGCGTGTGCTGGAGCAGCTGGCAACTAAGCCCGGGAGGACATGTCCTACTCTGATACCAATTGTTGGAATTAGGGTTGCAGAGAAACACACACAGCTTGGAGAAGACGAAGGAAGCTCAAGGCACACAATAGAGAGTGTATAACTTAGTGCGCAATGGAAAGATAGATAGCCCTAGAGTGATGGGCGTATATACAATGAACGGGGGAAAAAACCTCCTAAAGAGGGAAAAAATGCTGGGCGACGGTCCTAGTGTGTTCACACACATCACTACCACATGTATATGGTAACAAGGCATTCATGCCTTTAGCATTCACTCCCCCTCCTTTGGAATATCTACCATGAACTCCGAATCAAACCTTAGGTAGTACCTTTTGAGCCTCCATCCATTGAATCTGGTCTTGCGAATTCGACCATCTGCTTCCATCAATTTGTAGCCGCCATTGACATATCACTTTTTGATGATGAATGGGCCTTCCCATCTGGGCTGAAACTTCTTATCTTTTCGAGTGTCAAACCTGTTATCATACCTTAGGATGAACATACCTTTCTTGAGACCTTTTGCCCTAAGTCTCTTGTTGAAGGTAAGTCGACATTGATCTAACCTGTGCTGCATAATATTTGATAGCATCTTCTCTGTCTAGTTGAAGCCTCTCTAGATCCAAGATGTGGTTGTGGAGATGGGCAATTGGGCACTATAAATGACTAGCCATAACTCGCAAGCTGGCTAGCTGTACCTCAATGGGTAAAAGGGACTCTTTTCCATATACTAGATGAAAAAGGGTGAAACCTAGTGATGTTCAGAATGCCGTGCAGTAGGCCCAAAGAGTGGCACGAGATGCTTATCCCAATCACTTGTGTTGTTATTCACCTGCTTTGTGATGATCTTGCAGATCATGCCACTTACCTTTTTCACTAGACCATTGCACTGTGGGTACAATGGAGTGGAGTGTCAACGCGTGATGCCTAGCTTTTTTATCAGTTCTCCCAGCAAGTCACCTCTGAAACCTAGCCCTCTATCAGATACTATCTCTAGCGGTGTGCCAAAATGGCAACATATGTGCTCAAATATGAACTTCACTACTTCTTGGGATGTAATGCGTGTGGTGGCTGCTGCTTTCGCCCATCGGGTCATGTAGTCTAGACCAACTAGAATGTATAGTTTACCTGACTGGGACCTTGGTAAAGGACCAATTGCATCTATTCCCCATTTCTCAAGAGGACCATATGAGATGATAGTAGTCTGTGGCTCACAAGTTAGTGTTTGATCACTGGATACTTGACAAGCTCTGCATGTTTTACTTCAATGATGCACATTCTTGTTCAGACTGGGCCAATAGAATCCTGCTTGTGGAATCTTCCTTCTAGTAATATCTAGAGCAAAGTGGCCGCCGCAAACACCATCATTCCCCATTTCTCAAACGGGCCATATGAGATGATAGAAGTCTAGGTCTGATAAAAATCAGAGTCTCTAAACAAGAAAAATCCAAGGAATAGACCTTTAACATTGACAATGGCTTGGGTCTATAGCCTTAGAAGAAGACCTAGTCTTGTCTCACAACGGAAATGGGACAACGTATTTAAAGTCCAAAAAACTAATTTGGCCCTATAACTTCCACAAATTGGGCTAAGGTATCCTCAACCAACGCTTTTTTCCCCCTGACATATGTGAGGGTACAACTGCTGGTGGACTCCTCTTCCAAGTGAGGATGTTTTCCAAACATTTTAGTGCACGGGGTTGGATAGTTACCTGACTAATCAGGTCCACCCATCCATGATTGACAACCTTAGTCAATCCCCACTTACCACCCTGCACTCATACATGATTCTTTTGTTTTCTAATAACTATCACATTGTTCTAATACTTAAAATAATACTTTCTTTTAACTTTCCGTCACAGTAATTCCTTCAATCAATTATTAAAGACAACATTGAAAGCATTCTATAGAAAACAAACATCTTTAAACTTAAGACATGGTACTGTCAATCAAAACATTATCCATAATAACCATGACTAGTACTCTTCTTGTCTCAAGATCACCTAAGGGTGAAAAAACAAACGGCACCCATTCCTTATTCACAATCCGGAGTGGATAACCCTCACCCAAGGTTCCGGGTGCCCATACACCAAACCAGTTGCCCATACATCCGAGTGGCTCCCCTAGGATAAAAACGGTATCCTAACTTATGTAGAAACATCAAGATATGACACGGAGTAGAAACTCATTCATGGGGTTAACAGACTTATCCGTGGCTGGAAAGCCATCATTGTCATCAATTTATACCAAGGAGTCGGAGGTGTCTTGAGACGAGCTGTCTTAAGGATGATCAATCATATCTTTCCTAATTCAACCAGTTTTAACCCAAACAATTCTTTCCTATATTATAAACAAATGCACGTTGAAAGTTACCTTCCGCTTTTGGTCAATTATTCCTTTTTCGATTCTTACTCACTCCTTAAGTATGCAATGCTAACTTATAAAAGACTTAAACTATTTAAAAACTTAATTGAATAATGGAAAACCCACCTGGGACTGATCAGCCATCTGCTACTGCGCTGGCACCTGAAGACTCTCCTCCGTAGGCTTACTAATAGGCCCAGCTTCATCGTCGTGCGACGCTCTCCTTCTTTTTAGAACTCTGCCCTCATCATCAGATGTAGGATTGGCTCGGGTCCTTTTAAGTGCCATAACTTCTTATTCCTTATAAAAAGGACGTTTAATCATTAGGTAAATTATCCAAAAGATCTATAGACTTAACCTTTGTATCCAATGTTACCCAAGTCTACGTTAATTTATAGTCTTAATTGGTAAATTCTTGACCTAGTACCTTCTTATTTTCCTATATAGGCATGGTAACTTTTTCCATAGCTTCCCTAAAGGTTTTCTAAGATCTTCTAATTTTCTTATAATTTTCTATATTTTTTTCCTAATTTTCCCATCGAATTTTAAGCTAGGAATTTGCTTATTTTGAGCTTAATATTATTTCTATTTATTTTCTCTTAAAGATTTCATTTCCTCAACTTTATATCCTAGGTTTACACTTAGTATAATTTTCCTAAAAACTTTTGACCGCAAAGTCTATTTATTTTAATTAATCTTTTGCTAAAAATAGGACTTTTGGTCAATTATAATTTTTTTAAACTCACTAATTAACTATGGTATAAGTATCACAAGTAGATAAGCATGTTTGTGACCTTCGGTAATTATAGGATACTTATATAAATTCATTTACTAATTTCCTTTCCCCGATTTATAAGCAAAATTGGTTACTATTAGTTAAAATAATTTTCTAAATTAATTATCTAAGGTTAAGATAATTATCAAGGGTTTCTTAAGATGTATTTTACCTTTGATAGTCATTAATTTATGGTTAAAATAAATAATTTCAGTCCTAATATAATATAATAATTAATTAAATTAAAAACCCTAAACTTAATATCAATAATCAACAGAGAATTTAGAGTTATGAGAGAATTTAAGAGTATAAATAGTGCTAATTACTGTTGATTAAACAAGTAGAGCTTTGCTCTCTAGTGATTTTTGAGTGGAGGTTCCTCTAGATGGGAGAGAATTTTCCAAGGCTCCGAGTCTGTTTGAAATTATGAAGCAAGGGGTCCTATTTATAGGTTTCTGGCACTCGCAAGCTCTCATAGGCTGAAAAAGGTAGTTGCTTGGAGCTCAAGCAGCCCCCAGGCTCAAGATGGCACCCCCTGCTACTTATTCTGTGTTGGGCACGTTCCACACAGCCCCCCCAGCTTCCAAAATCAATATCTGCTATTTTTCTTGACTTTTAATGATTAAACTTGGAAATATCTGCAATTTCTAGAACCTTAGGATAAAAAGTATTTAGCAGTAATAATTAAACCATTCAATTCTACTTAACTAATTAGGTTCATAGTGTAACCTTTCAGAGTCCGTATCTTTTTCAGATTTTATCGAAATTCGGTTTTGAAAAATTCTAACCATAGTAAAGCTCTGGTTACGGTTCCAAAAATACCAATATTTGCAGTGTTTTCTTAACAACCAAGTTAATTTGATCAGGCTTTGTACAATGTTTAAGGTTTCAGCAACTAGAAACCTTACATCTTGATTCTGTCTTTGCTACCCTCTTCCTTGCTCTCGATTTCTGGCAGGTGCGTGCACTTGCTGCACCAGATGTATTGAAAGTTTTTCTATCTGGCTAGTGATTCGGTTGAGCAGGTTTTGTTGATCTTCATCCGGTTCCTATGGGTGATTCCTTTGGATGGCTACTACAAGTGCGCCAGATAGGTGTGGTCGGGCCCTACCCGGCTCCTCTTCCTCTCGATAGTTCTCGCTTGTAGATGCAACTTTTTATCTTTAAGGCGGGCTACTTCAGCTGCTACCTCATACGTAGCAAGAAACCTTCCCTTCACCTTATCTTTAAGATTTGGCCATAAACCAACCACAAACCGGTCTTTATTTAGAAAATCGGGTGCCCCTTCACCCTCCCTTAGTAGCTGAAAGGACATAGGAAGATAGACATTGCTCCCCCCTCGCTTGGAGAAGCGTTTTTGTCCGCGAAAACAAAAATGGTAGGATCTTTATAAGAACACTAATGTTTTCCAACGTGGTATTCATCATGGAATCAACTGTTTGTTTGATCAAAACATGGTGCAGTAGGAGGTCCAATATAATCGAGAATAACATCTTGATTTTGCACATTGTTGTGCATTTGCAACCATTTTGTGTTATCAGTTCCAATCCCATTATATTGTGTAGAATCCATTTAGAACGCACATGAGCATGCTAAACGAGTTATCACAACAAGGATGTACCTGAAGGAAACTTTCCATGAAGTAAACTTGCTGACATAACTCATCAGCCAAGTGTAAGTCCTTGACTTGTTCTCAAATTTCATTAGTAAACAACCCCACCATAACTAGTGTTCAAGGTTGAGAACTTGAAATATACATGAAGAGACTAAACCTAGTCGCAAACATGCTTTATCTGATGGTGGTAAGCAAACTCCATGTAGAACAATAAATTATTATTAATTGGAGACCGTGCTTGCATGCTATGCGTACTCAACTGCAAAAGAGGCCGAGGTCGACATGACAGCAAAAAGCCGTGGCGTGGGCTTGGCCCCTTGAATATGCAGAACGAAGGAGGCCAAGGCCGTGCAGGTAAGCACCCTTACACACTCGAGGTGCTCTGAATCTCCCTCAGCAAAATTACAGGGTCTTGGCCTTGGCATGATCGCGAGGGCCTACTCTGTAATTCTCGTCATGACATGGAGGCATGGGGAGCGACATAGCATTGGCATAGGAGCGTTTTCCCCTACGGAGCAGAGGCCGAAATCCATCACTGTGCAGTTGTGATTTTTTTAATGAAAAAACAAAAAAATTGTTAGCTTTTTACCTTTTAAGGGATCTTTCCCACATGACCTAGCCTGCATTAACATGCAAAGGCATGCAAGGGCCCCGCACAGAGCTCCTTGTAACATGAACGATGCGCTCATCGCTCTCGGGTTGCCAGTCTTGTCCGATCGTGTAAAGGCACGACCTGCTCTATTTGGGGTGACACTTCACCGCGTCAGATGTATCCAGAATACGACCACATGGTTCCATCGCTCGAAGAGGGCTTGTCATCATTGGAACTTGTGATTGCCGACATCGGGCAAGGTTCTGAGCAAGGCTGCTCGGCAAAGACAATGTTGATGCTCGGTTCGAGGTTCATGAAAGCTCGAGCATCCCGGACATGTGATCAAAATGACAAGTTTATACAAGTAAATTATGAGGTAAGCATTCAATTTTACTTGCATTTATCAAACTATTCAAGTACTTGTTGAATAGTATAACATGCAAGGTCTATGAGTGATCCCGTGTAACCGTGCATGTACTAGACGTGTATATGCATCCACAAGCAAGGCTTGTCCCAAGCACAAGGTGCTTCTGTGATTAGCATAAGCATAACAAGCATGATTGTTCTCCATCATCAGTACGATCAGGCATGCACGGCATGTCTTGAAACATTATCGTGCTATGTCTAGGCCGGATGTTTTCAGTCAATCCGGTTAGCAAATAGATTTCCATGCTTCGACAACCAATTTCAGGTATGCTTTGTCGATGCATTACAATGTTCCTACTCCATTATTATCCACATAACTTGATCTACAATTAATTGTTGTATATCTGCATAAAGTAATGTATGAGAATCGAACGATAATCTTTCCATGCACCAGATGTGCGTGCAATTTAGGCATTCCAAGCACAAGCACGGCTTGTGACAATCGTTTTAAGCATTACACTTTTGTTGGCATAGAACCAATGCTTAACTTGCCAACATGACTCAAGCATGACTTGAGTACCTGCAGTCCTGATTTGCTGCATGGATCAATAGCAGTTCACTTTTGCTGCATTGGAATCTCAAGGAGATTGGCACAACCTGTGGCTCAACTTCATCAAGGGTGCACATAGCTCGGCATGGCCGACTTCTTGTCACTGCTTCCAGAAGCCAGCAAAGATGCTTGCCACATGGCACTAGTCAATTTCAATAGAAATTGCTTGACAAGGTCAATTCTTGTTTGCCATGATCTTTGTACGTTGGTACCAGTATCTGTTGACTATGATTTGGGCATCTTGCATCGAAGATTACTGCAATTGGACTATGCTATGAGCATACAAAATTGGCGATATGATTGCAAGTTATTTCATTACATACCAGACAGGTGTATATGATATACACAATAATTCTCTCTCGCGCAACAGATAGGGCTATAAGCTGCATTTGAGCGATTTTTTCCTTGACATCTAAAGACAATTGGTTACAGCAAGACAACCAGGTTAGCCAAATTTATGTTTTGTTTGTTTTTTCATGAAAACATATTTACGTTGTTTGTTATGCAAAGCAATGTGATTCGCTAGTTTCACATGAGGCAAGGCTTCTAGATCGTGTTAGGATACTGCCCATTGACTTGGCATTAAGGGAAAGTTTGGGAAACTGGTATGTTCAAAAATTTGTTCCCATTTTAGGCGTAGTGACATCACGTTATGATAGATCACTACCACGATAGAATGTGCAAGGCTCTTGCGCTTGAGACCGTCACAATAGCCAAGGGAATACAACCTTCCATGCAAGGCATGCTAGCAAAATGGACTAAACTCAACCACATCATGGATTACACTTCCGCTATAACACCAAACACTTTGTCAAGGACAAGATAAGTTTGGATTGTTTCACATACTTTTGGTTGCTGTCAACGTACAACAAACATTACGAAGAACCTAAAAAAACACGACCCCTGCAGGGTAGGTGGGTCAAGATATGTTTTGTGTTTTTCTGTTACCTCTCTTGATGAGAGCGTCATACCAAAAAATTGTGGTATGCTTAAAGGATAAGCTGCAAATCAGGCAGAAGATGCCTAAGCACACACATTCTGGGCACACACTCTAGAAATTTACGGAAAGTTCCTCAGCCCAACATTCTCTTCTTCTCTCTCTTTCTTTTTTCTCTCTAAGAATAATAAAAACTTGTGAGTTAACATGAGCCAAGGTGCTCTAACTCTCAGCTAAAAATTGGACAATATGCCATCCAAATTAGTCTTTATCCGTTCCACGATTGAACACTAATTGCCATAAGGGTGATAGACCGCTTTTGACGTGTACAAAGTAGCACTTATATGCATGGTCATATGTACAAAAAGATGTAAATACATGCATTTGGAAGCTTTGCAATGTGGTTTCAAGTTCAAAAAAAGATGCAACGTGTATACATTGTGAATAGTCAGGTTCGCGCGCTAGCAGTCGAACACATGTACATGCCCGTATAGGGTATCGGGGCCTTGGATATGGTTTTAGGTGGCTTATTTTGGTTCTAGATAATGTGTTTGAGCTTTCTAGAATGTAAATAATGCAAGTGACAAGTATGGGTACTCTCATCCCGCTCGAGAAGTTTGAAACATGCAGTAACTGTCTATTTATGGTGCCTGATTTGCGGTGATGCGTGCACCACCCTAGAAGTGGTCAAAAATAGAATGTGGGGATGTGGAAAAGTGATTTGGGTATTGAGTATCAAGAGTAAAAAATTTGGTGAATTTTGGAGTTCGTTTGGGATTTTTCCCGCAAAAAATGCCCGCGGGGGGTCAAAACTGGCCAAAACTAGGCCAAAAAGGTCAAAAAAGGTGTGAAAAGGCATCAAAGTGCCACATCGGTCACGCTGCCATGAGTGCTTGGGCTAAAGGATCACTTTGGAAGCCAAGTTTGGGCACTTTCACCTCTCTGTGTGGGGAAGGAAGCAGGGTTCCTATAGGTGGTCTACGACGGTCCCGTCACGTTCGCGTCCTGTTTTCGAGTGTGTGGAGGAGTGAATGAGAGATTTATCTCTTCAATTTTGCACTTAGGAGAGTCTATGGAAGTTCTGAGGTTTCCATGGATGTGTGTGTGCGAGGAATTGAGGGAAGAAGGTGCGGCTTTCTGCAAGACTATGTGACCCTGTATCGGTGCCATTAGGGTTGCCACTACTCCAAAGAGTCCAACAGAGTGGAGTTTGGTGAAGGCTTTGAAATGGTTTGAGAGTGGCCTTTTGTGGCTGGATTTTGTGGGTTTTTGATGATTTTTCTTGTATATTTTGGTCACCATCAAGCGTGATTTCCAATGTTGATCACCTCGACTCACCTTGTAGTGTCTGCGGGCAGGCAAGGGCTTATAGGTCGAAGCGTTTGGAGTTTGAATTGAGGTTGTGGGTAGAATTTTTAGGGAGCTTTTGAGTGGTGGTGGGTGAGGTGAGAAATTTAAGTAAATTCCTTGTATTGTGCTGAGTTTTCTGGGTGTGTGAGTGTGCGCACGACATCTTTTCCTCCACCATCCTTTGGCGATCCCGCTGGGGAGCGAAAGTTTGCCGCTTGTGCACCCAGGTGAAGCGATTTTGCTGTGAAGTTCGAGCTTCATTGAAGAAAAGTGGTGGTTTGGTTGAGGTGCAAGATTTCAACTTTTGTGGAGTTACTCACGCAAGGGAGAAGCGACCCGAAGAGATGGCTTATAGTCAGCTAGTGTTCATAGGGAAGGAGGATGTGAAGGACTGGATTGCGGATTTCGAGTGGCATACGCTTGGTATGCACATTGTGAATGACGAAGCAAAGCTTCATGTATGTCCTCTGGCACTCAAAGGAGAAGCTCTGAGTGGTTTGAAGGTTTAGAGGAAGACAGAAAGCAAACATGGGAGCAAGTGAAGTTGGCAATTTTTGATAGGATTGGGAAGAAACTAACCGCAACAGAAGCGACGACAAAATTGAGAGGTTTGCAGCAAGATGTTCATGCTAACTTTAAATATTTTTTGCAACACTTCAAAGGAATTTGGGTTCAATTAGAGGTGGCATCCCAAGTACCTCCAGGGGATTTCTTTAAAGTGCGTCAGTTTATGGATTGTCTCCATCCAAGTGTAAGGGAGAAGGTTGATCAAAATGAGCGTGCTACATTTGAGAGAGCTGTGGAAATTGCTGAGGCCAAGAGCAAGAAGATCAAGAGAAGGTGGGAGAAAGGTATGACATACACTGAGCCAGTTATGGTGCAACCAATGGTCCCTCTGGCAATGGATGATAGAGTGGAGCGAGTGGTTCAAGGTCCAGATCCTGTTACGGCTCGGGTTTTGCATGATCTTGCTGGTCAGTTGTTTGCAAGAATTAAGAATTAACATAATGAATAGGAACCAAAGAGAAGAGCGGCCAGCCGGGAGAGGTAGGGGACGAAGGCTACAAGGTAGATGCTACAATTGTGATGAAGAGGGTCACTACGCCCCTGATTGTTCTGAACCACCACAAGAGAGAGGAGAGATATACCCCTTATATGGACGTGGTCGAGGGAGAATAGAATAAAATCATCAAGAGCAAGCACTAGAATCACCACCGCTGCAGCAACCACCACAACTGTTGCCTGGAAGTGGAGAAGGTAGAGCTATTAACATCATTACCCTTGAGCATCAAGATGTGGATGTTTTGGCCAATAAGAGAGCTAGGCATGATAGGGAGAAAGAGACAGAAGAAGAGAGATAAACAAGAGCAAGGAAAGGAAAGGCTAAGGTAGAAGACAAACCAAAAAGTAGCAAGAGGCGGCGAAGAAGGAAAATTGGTCCAAAGGACTACCTCCTTGGCCAAGGTGTTGAAGACTATGATATTGTCGACGACATACGAAATCAAAAGGTAAATATATCTTTTGGTCAGTTGGTGGCTTTGAACGCTAAATTGAGGAGGCAGTGGACCAAGTGTGTGAGTACATGGCTTCCTTCCAAGAAGGAAAAGCATCAAAGCATGGTGTCATCCTTGAGGGTTGGTCACCCAGTGGATATGGTGCCATTAGTTGAAGCTATGCTGGGAAAGAAGACGGAAGTCCAAGCATATGTGGATGGTGGTGCCCAGGTGTGTGTCATGACTGAGGCTATCATGAAGGAAGCAGGCGTTAAGATGTCAGTGAATGCTTCGATCCGTATGAGGATGGCCAACCACAAAAAGGCAAGGTGTCTTGGAATAGCTGAAGATGTGAAGATAAAAGTCTTGGAGATTGAGTGATTGGGTGATTGCTATGTGATGCAAGCGGGTTAGAATGCTTATCCGATCATTTTAGGGAGGCCATGGCTTATAACCCTTGGTGCTAAGCAGGATTGGGGCACGGGCTTGATCACCATCCCCGACAAAGAGAAAGGAAGGACCATTCTCTACAACATGAAGACACACGAGAGCCATACACAACCCCTATTGGAGATGCAAGATACAGATTCAACAGAAACTACGTCATACGATAGTGATGCGTCGTCTACAACATCAGTAGAAAGTGTAGAGGAAGGATTGATGCAATTATGTCCTGATCTTTTTGGGATAAGTGTTGAAAAGGAAGCATCGATGCATGATGTGAATGTCAAGGAGAAGAAGGATAGTCTAAAAGCAATTGTAGAGCCTGCCAAAGTGAATGTAAGGAGCATGCTAGGAGAGGACTTGACAGAAAAAGAAAAAAAGGAGTATGAAGACATGTTCAAGGAATTTCCGAAGCTATTCGCCATTGAATATACAGAGTTGCAAGGAGCTAAAGGAGTTGAGCATAGAATCAATCTAAAAGAAGGTGCCAAGACAAAGGTTCAAAAGCTTAGGAGGTTGGGGGTCATTCATGAGAAGGCACTTTATGAAGGGGTGACAAAGCTTTTGGAAGTAGATTTCATCTTTCGAGTGGAGGAGTCTGAATGGGTCTCTCCAGTTGTTATTGTGCCCAAGAAGAACGGAAGATTTAGGATATGTGTTGATTTCAAACCTTTGAATGTTGCCACAAAAAGAAATCATTATCCACTACCCTTCCTAGATGAAATCCTCAATCAGGTTGCCGGTCATGAACGGTACTCAATCATGGATGGATTTTCTGGCTACTTTTAGATCTAGATAGCGATTGAAGATCGATTGAAGACGACCTTCATTACTCCCTGGGGTTGTTTTACCTACAAAAGAATGCCTTTTGGGCTGGTTAATGCATATGCTACCTTCCAAGGATGGATGAATAGAGTGTTTGGTCCCTACTTAGGTAAGTTCATTCGTGTTTTCATGGATGACATTGGGTGTTATAGCTCCAGGGTCACATATTTGGAGAAGCTGAGGTTGAGTTTTGAAAGGCTTCAACAAGAGGGTGGGCAACTCAACCCAAAGAAGTGTAAATTTGCTCATGCCAGAGTCCATTTGCTAGGACATGTGGTTTCCCAAAATGGAATAGAAGCTGACCCAGAGAAAGTTAAGGCTTTATTGCTTATGGATCCACCCAACAACATAAAGGATTAAGCATCATTTGTGCATAAGCTCAGGTACTTGTCACGTTTTTTTTGGATGCTATGTCAGTATGTGTATCCTCTCCAGAAATTGAGTCAAAGAGTGGACTTTGGAGCTTCAAGAGTATGAGTTTGAGTTTAAAGTGGATCATTCTATTAAAGCTCACTTGGAAGACATAGTGGTACATAAGGGGGGGGGGGGAGCTTCCATCTTACCCAAGGGTGGAAAAGGATGATCATGAAGAGGAAGTAGATATTACAGATGCGTATACAATGATGTTTGATGGTGCATACAGGATCAAAAGGCAAGTTGTGGGGTAGTCATTAAGAACCCAAAAGGTGATGTAATCTTTTCTAGAGCTTACGATCTTGATGAAGCTGAAAGCAACAATGAGGCCGAGTATCTCACGTTTTTCCTTGGGTTGAAGCAGTGTGTTGAGTTTGGATTGAAGAGGGTCATTGCAAAAGGGGGTGTGTTGCTAGTCATGAATCAGTTGCTTGGTTTGTGGAATATTAAGAAAGACAATTTGAAGAAGTGGTTCTACGGTATCAAGAAGCTTTTGAATGAGTTTGAGAAGATACAGTTTAAGCATGTTCCTCATGAGAAAAATAAAGAAGCTGATGAATTGGCTAGGGACAAGTTGGATGCCTTGGTAGCTCCTTTAAAGGTCAAGGAAGCCTTGTATGCAGGAAGGGAATCATTGAAAGATGTAGAAGTATTTATTAGTAAAGGGCAATGTCCAGAGGGCATGTCAAAAGTTCAGCGTCAGAGAATAGTTGCAAAAGCAAGAAACTACACATTGGTAGGTGAGGATCTCATGCTTTATGGCAAGGATAGCATTTTGAGAAAAGTGCCGTACAAAGAAGAGATAGGCTTGATTTTGGAGCACTGCCATGAAGAAACAGGCCATCAAGGTAAGGATCAGGTTGTCTTTTGTGTTTTCAGAGCAGGTTACTGTTGGCCCTCTATGATGAGAGATGCTTATTTTTGGTGCAAGTCATGCCATGAATGCCAAGTGTTTGCAAATCGGAAGCTTTTGGCTGAGCCTCAAAAGGCTATAATGTCTTTTGATGCATTTGCAAAATGGGGAGTAGATGTTGTAGGTCCAATGCCAAGGACCAAAAATGGAAAAAGGTATATTCTTGTGGCTGTGTACTATTTGACAAAATGGGTGGAGGCAAGAGCAGTAAAAGATGTAACAGCAGGAAGAGTGGCCTCTTTTTTATATGAACAGGTGTGTTGCAGGTTTGGATCTCCTATGGTTATCATTTCTGATCGTGGACCACGGTTTAGGGAAAAACTTGTTGCTGCTCTCATGGAGAAATTGAAAATTCAGCATAGGCACTCTTCTCCTTACTATCCACAATGCAATGGGCTGGTTGAGAACTGCAATGGTCAAATTGTGAAGATGCTATCAAAGTATGTTAGAGAACATCCTGAAGAGTGGGACTTGGACTTGGAAAAGTGTTTATGGGCTTATAGAACTGCTTATAGAGTGTCAACACAATTTACACCATATGAGCTTGTTTATGGAAAAGAAGCTCTTATGCCCATACAAGTGCAGTTAGATGCCTTGAAGTTGTTGTGCAAAATGCAAGGTGAACATAATGAAAAGTTGCAAGAAAGAATTCTTTCTCTAGAGTCGCTACGAATGAATAGAGAGAAAGCCAGTGATTATTATCTTCAACAAGCAGAGACAAGGATGGAGAAAATGCCAGAGAGAGAGATCAAAGAGGGAGATCTGGTGATGAAGTATGATTCTCCCTTGGATTTTACTTTTCAGAAGAAGTTGAGGGACAAATGGTTGGGTCCCTACAGAGTGAAGCATGTATTTCATAATGGCACCTATGAGTTGGAAAAATTGTCTAATGAATGTTTGCGCTACAGAATAAATGGGTATCAATTGAAGAAATATTTTGCGAGGGATGTGGTTCCAGATGCAAATAGTCTCTTGGTTGAGCATAAATGCTCTACTTAGATGGTGGGCAATGATGATAGACCACTTTTGACGTGTACAAAGTAGCACTTATATGCATGGTCATATGTACAAAAAGATGTAAATACATGCATTTGGGAGCTTTTCAACGTGGTTTCAAGTTCAAAAAAAGATGCAACGTGTATACATTGTGAATAGTCAGGTTCGCGCGCTAGCAGTCGAACACATGTACATGCCCATAAAGGGTATCAGGGCCTTGGATATGGTTTTAGGTGGCTTATTTTGGTTCTAGATAATGTGTTTGAGCTTTCTAGAATGTAAATAATGCAAGTGACAAGTATGGGTACTCTCATCCCGCTCGAGAAGTTTGAAACATGCAGTAACTGTCTATTTACGGTGCCTGATTTACGGTGATGCATGCACCGCCCTAGAAGTGGTCAAAAATAGAATGTGGGAATGTGGCAAAGCGATTTGGGTATTGAGGATCAAGTGTACAAAATTTGGTGAAATTTGGAGTCCGTTTGGGGTTTTTCCCGCGAAAAATGCTCGCCGGGGGTCATAATTGGCCAAAACTGGGCCAAATAAGGTAAAAAAATGTGTGAAAAGGCATCAAAGTGCCACATCAGTGACGCTGTCATGAGTGCTTGGGCTAAAGGAGCATTTTGGAAGCCAATTTTGGGCACTTTCACCTCTCTATGTGGGGAAGGAAGCAGGGTTCCTATAGGTGGTCTAGTGGAGTCCCGTCGCGTTCGCGTCCTGTTTTCGAGTGTGTGGAGGAGTGAATGAGAGCTTTCTCTCTTCAATTTTGCACTTGGGAGAGTCTATGTAAGTTCTGAGGTTTCCATGGATGTGAGTGTGTGAGGCATTGAGGGAAGAAGGTGCGGCTTTCTGCAAGACTATGTGACCCTGTATCGGTGTCATTAGTGTTGGTGCTACTCCAAAGAGTCCAACAAAGTGGAATTTGGTGAAGGCTTTGAAATGGTTTGAGAGTGGTCTTTTGTGTCTAGAGTTTTTGGGTTTTTGATGGTTTTTCTTGTATATTTTTGTCACCATCAAGCATGATTTCGAATGTTGATCACCTCGACTCACTTTGTAGTGTCTGCGGGCAGGCAAGGGCTTGTAGGTCAAAGCATTTGGAGTTTGAATTGAGGTTGTGGGTAGAATTTTTAGGGAGATTTTGAGTGGTGGTGAGTGAGGTGAGGAATTTAAGTAAATTCCTTGTATTGTGTTGAGTTTTTTGGGTGTGTGAGTGTGCGCACGACATCTTTTGCTCCACCAACGGCTATGAGCCACACACACTGGCTAAGATTCATTGTCAGATTTTGGGTAAGACCCAACTCTTGGAATTTCTTAGGTGCTTGTTCTTAAGATCGAACAGATTCGCCCAGTGGAGTACACATCAAACACATCGACGTTAATGGACAAGCAAGATTCTTGTCATTCATTAGGAAAAATATGGACTCTCCTTGGGCCTTTTTGATTAGTGAAGGCTTAAGGGAGAACCAATGAGTTGGCTCTTGGGATATCACCTAGAGGGGGAGGAATGGTAGGGGTGCAGCCTAATTGTCTCCGTCTTCAATGCTTGGTTCTTAGAGAGAGGTGGGAGGTAGGCTGGGGGGGGGGGGGTAAATAGGAGGAGAGAGGTGTCATAAAAGAGGGAGGGACCCCCCCAAAAAAAACGCGCATGCTTGAAAACCCTAAAAATTGATTTTTTTTTTTAAAGTTCCAAAGTTGACCCATTTGCCTCCAAAACTACCCCAAAACATAAACTAACTTAAAAAAGTCAAAATTTTCCCCCAAAATCCACTTTTCTCTCTCTCCCTCATTACTTTTCTCTCCCACACTCTCCCTCTTCTCCCTCCTCTCATTCTCTCTCTACAGTCAAGGCAGCCATAGCCAAAAGATTTCCACCACTCTCTTCCTCTCTCTCCATAGCTCCCCCTTCTCTCAAACGTCCATCAACCCTCTACAGTCCCACACTCCATAGCTCACAGCTCCACTATCCTCTCTACCTCTCTACCTCTCACTCCTCCCCTCTTTCTCTATCTCCACTGTCAAAGCCACCATATCCACCATAGCCACCATAGGCAGCTCACCTCACCCTCCCCTCAGCTCCTCATTCTCTCTCCACAATACTAACTCTTTCAAATCCCTTCCTAAGCCCAACTTCCCAAGCATGTCCACACATAGACAGCCCAAACCAGAGATAGAGGAGATTGTGTTGCACAACACAAAAGACTCAGAGGGGGTATGGATCCCACAAGTATTCAAGAAGGGTGCATGGGTCTTCATGCAACCGTCATGTGCTGTACCTCATCGCGTACGGTGTCGAGGCGTATTGGAACGTCATTGGAAGGGCCGGCTACTAGAATTCAAAGAAACCAAGTCCAGAATCGTGGCCATCGTGCAACACGTCTACAGTGCAGCTAAGATCCACCTCAAGAGAGCTTCAACTCAATTTGCACCTCATTGTATGTTTTCATGGTTTAACTATCCCATGCATATGTCATGTTTACGTTTATGTGATCATTATGTTGAACTAAGGGCATTTGTAAAGATGTTTTTCCATCCAGCTTAGTTGAGGAGCAGCCGCTTGAGTGCCTCTCAGGCACGTTCATGGTTGTGCATGCTCACATTGGGGAGCTTATGTTTCCTAATGTCTCATCGAAAAAACTTACCGAGCAGCGAATATTCATGTACTCCCACAAGTACGTGGTGCCGAAGTCAAGACAAAGCTATGGTAGGTTAGAAGCCGTGGAGACACCCTCATTGCAGAGTGCAGAATGGACAACTCCAGACCATTGGTATTTGCTTTCTTTCAAGCGCAAGGTGCTGCAAGATTTCTAAGGGTCCCTAAAGTTTGGTAAGGAAACCAGATCGGTGGGTCTCAGTTGGCATTGTCCCATTCATTTGTTTGTGCATGCATTCCGCTCTCTGCCGATTGTAGAAACACCAACAATGTTTGTTTGCAAAGAAGTTGACATAGATGCAATGGACACCATTCTAGGTGTCAATTGGGACTATGTTGACGGTTTGCATGATGGTGACCGTTATAAGTGCAATGTGTCCCCCACACAGCTTTGCCTTCTGTATTTGAAAGCAAGGTGCACCTTGTATGCACGGTTTAGCTACGAGAGGTGGATGCACAAACGTGGCACATGGATACCCTTGCAGCTGACAGCCGAAGAGGTTCAATCCTTTGAAATTCGTGTCCGCATGTCCAATAACGAGGTGGAGGTGGTTGCAGTGAACTGCATTGGACTCTTGCCAATCTTCGGGAACACTTTGTCATAATGGGATTCGAGGATGTCGGTAATGCAAGTTTCAAACTGGAACAACGTAAGGTCTGCTTTGTGCTTGCTTAGCTACCTTTCTTATTTTTTGTGGGTTTTTGTATTTTGATTGCCCATTTTTTGGTTGTATAGATTGGAAGGCGGATGGAGGCCACTATGCTTGTTTACAAAGATTGGGCTACAGACGAAATCATCTTGTCTAAGTGAATTGGCTTGTAACTTTAATCGTTCATATATTGGATATTTTATTAAAGATTTTGAAAAGTTTTAAGGTGTTGTACTTGAGTTTTAAGCTGGTGTAAATTTATTTTTTAAATGCATATTTTTTATTTTTTTCGAGATGGAATATGTCTATATAAGGGGGACCACCTCCTCATTTCACCATTTTCATCCTAGCATTGCAGAGAGACCTAGCATACCCAATCACGCAAAGAGAAGACATGGCTGCTACTAGTGCTTTAGATGCATTCCTTACTGAGGTTGGGCATGCAAATCGCCCTGAGCTTCAAGCGTTTTTCACAACCCAACCCGATTTGGAAACCACCTTGACCCTCCACTCTCAATCTCTTGAGCACATTACTTCATACATTTCCACGTGCATGGGGAGATTCATTGTTGAGTTACCAAACCAGCCAGGGCAATGGGTCCCTGAAGGCCTTCTCCACCACATCTACCAAGGGGACATGCCATTTCATCAGCGGCTTGCACGCTTTGCCACCATAGCACAACCCGCCGGACAATATGTGCGGCTTGAAGATGATGATGTGCGAGCAATGCATAAGGGAAGGATCGGAAACACTTTTTCCTCTGTTCAGGCCATAATGATCTTCCTCCTTCACGAGTGCCCAGCAGGCCCTGATGTAGTGCTACCACACTTGTAGATCGGCGGGGTACTGGTTGATGTGAAGGACCCCAAGCCTACGGCCATTGACTCATCCGCAGAGGAGAGGACGCTTGCCTTGACCTACCCTGTAGGGATTCAAGGCCTCTTGGAGGCCTCTCCATCTGTCGATTCATCCTTGGGACCGCCAGAAGGAACCACCACTCGGGATGCCATCCCTGAGGTAGAGATTACCCTCTTCTCCTCCATTGTGATGGGTGGGGAGGAGTTTGTGTTTATGCACGATCTGGAGAAATCCTTTGAGCTTCGCATGGATGATTGTTTCGCCATCCTCGATGCCCATGGCAAGTTTGAGGTTGATACCACCACCTCCCATGACGATGATCTCCTACTGCCCATGGGGAATACTTTGGCGGACACAGTGGTGATCGCACAAGCCGAGGTGGTAGCGGCCGAGCAGGCCAAGGTCTCTGAGGAGGAGTTTGTGGCCGTGCATGCCATGTGTTTGGCTAAACGCGCAAGTGTGGATTCACCACCACCTACTGCAACACTTGTTTTGCTTGATCCAAAGGGGAAGTCAAGTGTGGATCTTTACTTGCACTCGGATGCCAATGAGGAGGATCGTAGACAAGAGGTATAGATGCTCACTTACATTTGATTGTTACAAATGATTTTGTTAATGTTATATCATAATTCTGTGCCATATCTCAGAAAACCTATGTTTTGCACGATGTTCTGGAGGTTGACGCCTAGGCGCAACGGTCAGGGGGGGGGAGGATGCCGTTCGGACCTCAAGCGGCACTTGCTCACTACCTCGACACACTTCTCACTGGTGTCGTGGTGTTTGTCCATGCCGACTACTCTCCCAATGGTCGCTACAACATTTTTGCTCTCCGTTCACTCTCCAAGGTGTTGTGTTTAACAACACTTGCCCAAACAGCCAACCTTGTAGTGCTTGTAAAGAAAGATTTTGCAATATCCACTTTCGGTGCTAACTTTCACGGGCGCCTTATTGCCCATGTCGGCATGAACCAAGCTGTAGGGGTTAATGACACCGAAGAAATCACAACCACTTTACTTAACAGGGAGCCATCCCAAAAGGCCAAGCGCCATAAAATTGTAATTCGAAAGATCCTAAAGCAAAAGCTGGATATCATGTAAAGCATTGATTTCTTTAATGAAACTACTTTTTGCTGTCTATGACTCTCTTTCTTGCAAGGTTTTGAATTTCTTATATGTTGGGCTTCCATTGTGTATGAGAAGCACCATAATTTCTGCTATGACTACTAAAGGGTTTGGCAGGCATTAATATTAATAAAATGCATACTTTGTTATATCTAGGCTTCCAAAGTTATGTATGTGCCTAGTAAAGGGATTGGAAGTCCCTAAAATATGCTGCCACAAGGGCGCGTATTGGGGCCTTCCATCAGCAGATGAAGTGTGAAAATGTGCGTCCTTGTGGTAGATGATTTTGGACCCATCTAGGAGCATAGCCAGGTGCAAAACAGAGTGACAAGACATTAATACCCACTTGCAAAACAGAAAGACATGCATACCCAGGTAACCTTAAGCCCATCTTGCCCCAGATACCTAAATTTGTATTAACAAACCACATGCACAAGAGTAAACTATGTGGCAATATCTAGCCCATTTTGGAGTATAGGACTGACATGGACTAAGGGGGGATGATTGCCAGAAGCATCTATGCTAATGTTAGCATTGAAGCAAACAAAACATATTTATTGCTTGTCAATGTTTCAAAGAACAAAAAGAGACTCAATTCGGATGATGTATCCAAAACAATTGTCTGGAAACCACTGGAAAGTGTTTGGAAAGCACTAGAAAAGGCTGCCACAAGGGCGCGCATTGTGTCCATCCATAGGCCTCTGGAAGCCCCAAATGCGCGCCCTTGTGGCAGCCAGTTTGGGGGCATTCCAAGCCATTTTCAACACTTTGTAAATGCTTTTTCCATGCAATAGTGAGTCACATAGCATGGATACATCAGGAAGTGCATGCCCCACTTAGCCAAGGTGCTAAACGTAGGCAATTTTTCACAATAACAAGCTAATGGCTACATACATACAATAGAAGGTAGACAAAACTTGGACCAGTGCTACATCGCATGGTATAGAATTAAAACAATACAATGCGCAGTGGGGTATACAATAAATACGCTTATATTCAAATTCTTCCTAATACAATGCACAGAGTGGGGTATACAATCAAAAGACGCTTGTATTCAAATTCTTCCCAATCTTGGAGTTCCGTAAATACAAAAAGGTTTGATGCCTAATTACAAGCTACTCCTCATGGCACAAACAGCGAGCAGGCTGCATATCCTTGGGAATAATGGTTACACGCTTTGCATGGATGGCACAGAGGTTAGAATCCTCGAATATGCTAGTTAAATATTGCTTTGCTGCCTCTTGAACTGCCTCTATGTCCACGACGCCCATCCGAAACTGAGTGTTGTACAATTGCAAAACCTCCTTGCATAGCCTTGCAAAAGGGGCCTTCCGAATCAAGAGCTCGGTGCTCTTTTGATAGTGTCAAATCTCCGCAAAAGCACGGCTGCGATTTCGTACCTTCTGAGGTCGACGTGGAGGTGCATTTTTGACACGAGTTGGGACAGCTTGCTTCCTCTTCTTGTAGACAATGCTCTTTTTCTTTTTTTTCTGCACAGGCACTTCCAACACCTCATAATCTGATTCCACCCACTCTCCATCTGATTCGTGCTCTTCACTATTGAGCGGATATGATGGTGTAGGTCCACTCCCTTTAGGAAGTGTCTTACCCCCAATAGACATGTGAGCCTTATAAGTTTGTATTTGGACGCCAACCCATGGGGCATCTTCATCCGTTTGCGTCTCTTCGGAGCCTTCTGACGGTTGCTTTTGGCTGTTTGTTTCTTTGCCTTGGTCGCTCTCATCCTCCCTGTTTCCATCAAAATCGTTGGAGTCCGATGAATAGACAACAAGGCGATGCTTCCTTCTCTCTTTTGCAGCTGTAGAGGACTGGCCATGCTGATTTGAAGCTCCAGCTTCTTCTGTGTGGACTTCACCTTGAGCTTGTGAAGTTCCAACTTCTGTTGCTGTACCTTTGAGTCGTTGGCCATCCGGCCCCTCTGGATATGCAATCCTAGCCGTTTGTTTTGTTCTTGCCATGGTAGCACCTAGCAGGGAGAATGACAAAATGAGCGCCTGCAACCTTTATATAGGTTTTTTTGATATTTGGGCCCTTTCAAACTATGCGGCCAATTGAGTGAAACTCAAATAAACCAATTGAATTTAACAATCAAACCTGGATCATGCAGACGGCTGACGCAACGCCCAAACGTTGCCTTTTCGATATTTAGTTGCACGCCAAGCTTCATGGCCCAGGGACGCTCGCGAGCGTTTTCACTTCTCGGATGCTGCAGTACGGGAGGCGTTGCGTAACTGCTTTGCTAACATCGACTCTCTTGCTTTCTCAATAGTACGAGTTCTCCCAAAGGTGTGCCTAAAAAACTAGTTAAACATCTCTTGGAGGTAGTTGGAGTGTGAACTACCACCACCATGCCGATTATTCTTGAAGTAGACTCCTTTTGCTCGATAGTGGGACTTCTCCATGCCTTATGTACTCCATATATCAAGCGAACCATAGAGGTCCATGAAGTATGCACCATGCGCATAGAGAATGTGCTAAAAAAACCAAAAAGGAGATAAGCCAATAAAAAAGTTGCATTTTCAAACATTGCATATGTATTAAGTCCGTTAAAACAAACCATGTAGTGTGTAATCTTGCTTTCAGACCATCCGTCCTTAGCGGCCTTTGTGAATTCATAAAGCACCTTCTTGAACTCCTCTCGCTGCTCAACGGTGGTGCTTGAAAGATTCATCAATTGCACAACCTTTTGAAAGGATGACCATACTAGCTTGCGTTGGTTAGCAACCTCCACATTGGGATCTTTGTCCGTCGTGCATGAACACAAATCTTTCCACAACTCCCACCGCTTCTCACTTGCTAGATCGACACTTGCCTTGGATACCTGCATTGGAGACTTTGACATCTTCTTGAAAAATCGACGTGCCTTGGCTCCATTCATGGAAACCTTCTGTGCCACCTCATATGTCTTCTCCCTACATGTCTCTGCTACAATGTTCACCCTTGATCGGTGACATCCAATCTCATTAAGGAGCGTCTCCACCCCCTGCAAGGAGTCTTTTGACCGTTGAAGGGACTTCATTGTGAAAGCATAATCAATGTGATGCTTTAGGATCCTATGAAATATTCACATAAACTCATGCAATGTACAAAAGTGAACATTGTTGAGGGAGAAGGGAATTATGGGGTTCCACCCAGGATCTTTGCTATCCCTATTGGGCACCTGCAGCATATCACATGAAAGAACCGAAGTTTGCCACTCCCTATTTATATGGTCATCATTATCTTCATCCTGACCTTCCACTTGAGTTGCTTGACTTGTCTTGTGCCCTTTCGTATAGAATGTACAGGGAAGTAAAGAATTTGCACCTTGTTTTCACCCAAGCATGCACTTTATGGTCTTTAGATCACCACCTAAATTCCATTCAACATCAAACTCCCCACGTCCTGGAACCATGAGCTTCTCACCGTTTATTTGAGCTTTAATGACCTCTATGACCCATTGGATTCTACTAAAAATCCATGCAAGGACTTCATGTGTCTCTTTCGGAACTTCAATTGCACCAAGCCACCATATATCCTTCTCTGATTGCACACTAAAAGAGGGCTTTGTCGCTTCACTTGAACTGCAAGATTGCTTGGCATAAGCTAGGGCTTCATTCATAAGCGTGATGCTCATTCTCTCCAACTTTCTCCCTTTAACAATTACACACTTATCCAACTTCAGCACGAACACAAGCTTGCCTTCAAGAACTGCCAACAATATAAAGCCTCAGAATGCATGTTATGACACATCATAGAGCATGAAGGCAACTCTAAACTAACCTGCATCACTCAAATTGTAGAAAAAAGCCATGGACTGCTGCAATCGTATCAAGTCCACAAAGATATTGTTGAATTTGGTGTAAACAAACCCTTCGGTCCACAACACACTGTTATAAACAGCACCGCTTCCCTTCCCGCGGCCCTTTCTTCCTTGTGATTTGCTACGGAGCGGCTGAAGAGGCATCGTGTCTTCAATATACAAGTAGTCCCCTAATCGGTGAACAACATCTTCATTTGACACCTTCTTGGCAATCGCCACTCTGTGAGGAAGTGGGAATAGGTTTTCCGTGACTCCTCGACTTCTTAATGCATCTTTTAACACTTGATGTATTGCTTGATATCCCTTCGTACTAATCCCAACAGCATCACAAATATCCTGAACATCTAGATCAGTGACAATATTATAAAAATCACTAAGAACTCTCTTAGTGATTGCTTCTTTCAAGTGTTTTGCCTCTGGAGCATCAAGCATCCCAATAAAATCCTCTTTGTTGAAACAAGAACGAAGTAAAGTAGCCCTAGCTGACGCATTATCGCCGACGTACGTTTCTTGGACAAAGTTCCTATTGCCCAAAACAACAATGATGAGCGGTATTAGACTTAAACAACATGAGGGACAGAGCATGTTACCTTTTAGCTGTCACCCTGCATTTTCTTGCACCTCCACTTGGTGCAAGAGTCTGAATTTCAACCAACTCTCATTTCCTCACCCTACCTCCCATGGCAGTACTCTTCATGTGTGAAAGAGTATCCTCAAGCTTTTTAATTACATTTTCCTTGGTTGTGATGGTGCTCTTTGCCTCCTCAAGCGCACTAGTAGTTGTTTGCATCTGATCTTGAAGATTGTGGAAACTCCCATTGAGCAACTGCCAATGACGCAAGTAGATCTCGGACCGCGCAATCTCGTGTTTTTTGAGTCTCTTGCAGTAGCCCAACAAACCTTGGTATCCATTTCCAATGTATTGCAATAGTGATGGAATGTTTGTAAAAGACGGATGAACATTGAGAGAAGGATCCTTTGGATACAAGCATCCGTATGTCCAGAGATCCACATTCTTCTCCCCTTGAGCGCGGCATTCATTGGCTGAAGGTAATATACCCAAGCATGTTTTCTTTGTCGGAACATACTCTTGAGGTAGGCGTAGGAAAAGCCCTGGAGACCTACCGCGTGAAGAGCTTACTGGGACATTGGTCACGTCGTCAAGAGGCATTGTAGGATGGAGAGATGGAGCTTGAAGGATGGAGAGATGGGTGTGTAGGTGCAGCAGCAGGTGAAGGTGCAAGGGGGATGGGTGTAGGAGAGGAGCTTATATTAGGAGGGAAAGTTTTCAATTTTGGGGGGAATCTCCTAAAAGTTTTGAAGGGAGTCAAAAAATATTGAATTATGAGTAATTTAACTTAAAAATCTTTTTTTTAATATGTATATATGTTGGGGGTACTTTTTAGGGGGGAATAGAGTTTTTTTGAAAGTTGTTGAAAAAAATCATTTTTTTGACCTCTTTGACCCACGGATTTGCTTAGGTGGCATGGGAGAGTTAAGAGGCCACTTACAAGTTGGCCAAAAAGCTAGAGAGAGAAGACCCCCTACCCCCCTACTTTTCAAATGGTTTACCCCCCCCTTCCCTACTTTTTAAATGGTTACCCCCCCCTTCCCCCTACCTTTTTAGGGGTCAAAGGTGGAGGTGACCCTACCAAAATAGCCCCATTCAAAGACTTTGTCCCCCTTAATCTTGGCAGGCTTCCTTGAAATTAGGGATTCTTACAAGGCCCAAGGAGAGTCCATTTTTTTCCTAATGTACGAATGTTTAGGGTGTCATTTTTGCACTACATGCATTTAGTGCGACGCTCAAGTTGAGTTTTTACATCTTAAACTCACATTAGCTGATCTATACCACGGAATCTAGAGGCAAGAAACAGTTGAGATAGCACGGCTATTGATATAAGCTAGGCATCTCACTTGTGTGGATTTCTTGCTCTCTCTATAGCACTACAAGTGTCTATGGCATCACAATTTTGGGGTACCACCCAGTGGGTGTTTACTAAATCACCCCATAAGCATCGAGGATCACAATTGATCTATCCAAGTTGTACTTTCAAGGAATGCCATCCCCCCAATCTACCAGGGGCTAGTGGACAAATTCAACTTTTCAAGTTGACACTAATCATTTTTATATAGGGTTAACTATGTTGGTAATTATTACCTGCTAGTTGAACAGTTTCTACAAAGGGTCTTACCAAGGGGTTTGCCTACGTAAATTCTACCCAACGGGCTTGGATTGCGAAGGCAACACCCAAGGTTTCCAGTGCAATGTTGCTTGGTTTTTTCACAGGTGGGAGACATGCTCCTGTGCATTTGAATACGGGTAACTGAAATTTCAGTTCAATCCCCAAGGCATGTCGAAACAAGTATTTTGGGCTGTAGTGTCCAATATACATTATGCTGTTATGAATCCACTTGCAGGATTCGATTTGGCACATGTTGTCACATGGGATACAACATGATCTAGGGACTCAAGGAGTTCGGTTTAGCTAGTGTGGAGCAATGAATAAGGGTCCCTCTCACTCTTGTTGTGGAGTGTTTAGAGTTACCTCCACCACAAAAGTACATCTTGTACTTGAAAGATGTTCTTTTTTAAGAACATCCTTACATGAGACATATTCCACATGTGGAGAATATGAGTCTCTAGACTGACACTGGCACCCATTATTTCAAGTATGTGTCACGAAAAAGTCCCTAGGTGCTGGTCAAATCTGCTCTCTATACCATTTTCAGCACGACGTATCAGTAGCAATTTCGGTGGCAAAAAATTGTCGGATACTTAGAATGACTTGTTCAGGTACAAGTACTGCTAAACAACATTACAGATGGTTGTTTATACATATAGCAAGGCTCTAAGTTTTTAATGAAAAAGTTTCATTGTTTGTACCTAGAAGTGATCAATGTTTCACCTTCTATTATGGTTCAGACGTTTTAGCAAGGCGCAAAATATTGCAACTAAAAGTATTTAGTTTCTTTTCAGAACTATTTACATTCCTCTTTAATGTGTGCCAGGCGCATCACATTTGCCATAAGTATTGGCAAGGATCACCATGGGTATACAGGTTTGGATCTAATTTTTGCTAAATGCATGCACACTAGGTGTTATGGGCCCTAGTGTTTAAGAAACGCTGATTTGGAATGGCATGCGTATTCATCAAGCTGTTGCTTATGAAGTATTTTTCACTACATGTGCAATATCTCTATGAGATTACTTTTGGTTCTACTAATCACCAATAGAGTTCATGGCTCGTTTGAGTGTTTGTGGATTTTTCAAGTTAACCACGATGGTTATTTCAGAGATTGCTGATTCCTCAACAATGTAACACGATATTGTGATTCCCGTTTACCAGTTGTGTGGGAAGACTGTCTGTAAACTGTGGGGGAATAAGCAGATTACAAGTGTAATCTTGTGCTAAAGGATAGCAAAGTGCATACATTAGCACCAAGCAATCCAATTAATAAGAATTTATTGCTCTACATGGAGTTTGCTTACCATCAGATAAAGCATGTTTGCGACTAGGTTTAGTCTCTTCATGTATACGTCATTCTCAACCTTGAACACTAGATATGATGGGGTTGTTTACTGATGAAATTTGAGGACAAGTCAAGGACTTACACTTGGCTGATGAGTTATGTCAGCAAGTTTACTTCATGGAAAGTTTCCTTCAGGTACATCCTTGTTGTGATAACTCTTTTAGCATGCTCATGTGCGTTCTAAATGGAGCCTACACACTATAATGGGATTGGAACCGATAACACAAAATGGTTGCAGATGGACAACAATGTGCAAAATCAAGATGTTATTCTTGATTATATTGGACCTCCTACTACGGTGGGAACAAACCCTAAGAAAAGAAAAATCACTGGATACTGATTCTACCCGCCGACGATCACTACCTGACAGTCATTATGGGTGAAGAGTAAAAGTCTAGTGAAAGGGAGGAGAATCTTATGCATTAAGGAGTTGGATTCAACAAAATATTATCAAATTCAAGCATAATTCACTTGTGGACACAAGGCTTGCACATAAAGTCAAGAGAGGACCACCTGGAAGACTTTTGGAAGGAAAAGGATAGAACACATATTTTTGTGGATTTTTCTCTATTTTTTCATTCCAAATTGGAAAATGTTTTCAACAACAAAGTGGTAGGTGTTGACCTGATCTTTTGGTCCATATTTGTTTTATAATTTTTGGACCTATGGCCAAAATGGTGGAGCCTATCTGTCCACATGGGAAGAAGTCATGATTATCCAACTCCACACACACAATTTCTTATAGGTTTCTCACCGTTATTGCTCTATTTTCTCTTATTTTATCAAGATTCTCTCAAATATTATAAGGACGCCCTTGGCCTCAAGCTATGGAAGGTGGCATGGAGAGACAAAGTTGAAGGCGATTAGGAGGAAATTTATCAATAAGTAGGGCACACAGAGCTCTCTCGTTGGGGGAATGACTCTAACTGAGCTTACTCTGTAGTAACTCCTCTTGTTCATAATCTCTTCCCTAGTCACTCTCTTGGCCTATAAAAGGAGGCCTTGTCTTTTGTAAACGGGGAAACACACACACACACGCTACCCCATATGCACACTCTCCCATACCCACATACACACCATTGTGCTACATGCTAGTAGCATGAACCCTAATCACATAATCACAACACCATTGTCATCACTATGCACAAAATGAGCACCATATCTCCACACACTTGTAATGAAGGATTGAAGATGCGATTTCAAGAAAAATAATGATGCTACACTCATGATATTCCTCGCCACCATCAACTCCCATCCCTCCATTATGCTTCCTACAGTCTTGTTCCCTTCTCATCTTCTTTCCCTATGCTACGTATTGTATTCATCTTTTGCAAGCAATCAACACACTCCATCTTGGTTCCATACCTTGTGTCGTTTGGGATACACTTCCTTGTGAGTATGGTTTATGCTTGGTCTTTCCATTTTGCTTATGTTAAGGCGTGCGAATTCGCCACCATACACACACACACACACACACTCTCTCTCTCTCTCTCTCTCTCTCTCTCTCTCTCTCTCTCTCTCTCTCATATTCCTATCATCTTGCTACTAAGGTGTGCGGATTTTCCACCTCTGGTATGAGAAGTGAGGATACTTGCATGTCTCCCTTACCTCATTATCTTTGTTACTACATGACGAGTAGTAAACCCATTCTCACTCACTCACCATTCCTCTCATCTTGTTTTCCAAACACCCCATCCACACTTCAGTGTGGATCTTGAAATTGTTTTCCATGGCATGTTTGATTGTGTATATGTATGCATCCTAGCCGCATATCTTTCTAGGTGGTACCCCTTTTGTGTACCTCCCATGATGAGGCCATTGTACATAGTCTTGGTGTAGAGGCCACCGGGTTTGTTTTGCACTTCCTCCTCTCACTAGTAGCTCAAAGGAGTGATTGTGGTCAGATGCATAATCATTGTCTATTAATATTGTCTTCCATTTATTCTGACCATGATCTCCCTAGATAAGTTCATGTCCTCCAACCTGTTGAGGTGGATTTTGAGTTTCTCCACCTGGTGGGTCATGGTATTTAGCTAGCTTACTTGAAGCCTGATTTGGATGTGTGCTCCTAGTTGCTAAATCCTTGATAGTTGAACGAGTATTATGACCACCCGTTGGTGCACCCAAACTGTGTCGACCCATGGAAGTGCCAGTAGCAGTGGTGTGGAAATCAGTAGCTTGATGGGAAAATCTTGAGCAGGTGCTAGAAGCAGAGAACAAAATATCTTGCCAGGAAGTGTATGTCAAATGTGGATTTTAGCAAACCAAAGGAGGTTTTCATGCTCAACTCGTCGGGATACCTAGAAGTGTGAAAAGGTTGGTTGGGTGCAATCGTAATCTAGTGCCATGATATGTTATATGTTGAATGCTTTCACAATTTTGGCAATTTCGAGGCTCTCGGGATGCATCAAACCCGCTCAGTTGGATGTTGTTTGAAGGTTGCCACACTTGTAGCGGTCCTGCTCTTCTCATAGTGGTGTGCGGAATTGACTATGACCCGTTTGCATTTGCGTGGGGTTGTCGACACTAAAGATTATGTTTACGAAGGCTTTGTTGGATCATCAGCTTGTGGCGCGTGAAAGGATGCCAAGCTCAATACTTAAAAAAAAAAAAGAAGTTAAAGCTTAACTTAGGAAAAAAGGAATATGACTGCATGGCGGCGATACTGCAGGTCGTCTCCAGGGCGCAACTATACACAGCGAGGTTGCCTTCATGGGAAAAAGAAAAAGGTCTGTTGATGGGGAAGGTGAGGTTAGCCAAGAGGGGGGCGGCTCTTAAAAGTGCTGCAGTTGCATGGCAAGGGTGTCACCAACTGTAAAAAAAGGGCAAAGAAGGTGACCACCACTAGCGATATCGCTAGTGGCCAAAGAGCATGAGAGGAAGGCAGTATCGAGTGGGCTGACATGCCGTGAACAGGAGACTGGCTGAGTGCAGGTAGGAGGGATGCAGCCCATCGAGTTCTTTGGCTGCGCTATCTGCAGAGAGAGAAGGGCCGCTAAGGGTCTGGTTATAAACAAGGCAGAGGATTACACAGTTGGATGGAGGTACAAAGCCGCCAAGACGGCAAAGGGTGTGGCCGCCACTTGCATAAGGAGGAGGAGGGGAGCCGGCTATGCTATCCCACTCCTTTAGCCCTATAAACTCGTCGGATGCTTCACCAAGGAGGGAGTTTTCTCAAAGAGGTCCATCATTGTACATGTTTTCCTAATCAAAACAGCTTGAGTCCCCATATGCTTGTTGTTTTCGTGATCAATATATGTCGTATTTTTCTCTCCCGCTCGGTTATATGTGTGCTTCTGAGGGATGTTGGGTGTAGCTAGGGATTCTCTCTATGTGGATGCAGTGTGTGTCATGAGGGTGTAAACTCGTAAGCAAACTCATGTATGCGAGTGATCATGAAAGCATTTGTACATGTTAGCATATTTTTGATCACCTATATGCGGTTATATGTTGCTCTGAGGGGTTAGAAGCAGTAGCCATCATGTTGTGCTTTGTGATTAAGTGTGTGTAATTGGGGTTGGTTGGGTTCGGGCTTGGGCAGTGATTGTTTGCAGATCAAGAGTCTAGGTGTGTGTTTATTAGGGGATAGGGGTGATGTGAAATCACTGGGCTATAGAGAGACATTCAGATTGTGTGCTGGTGGTTTTCTCATTTCCCCATTTCCACCGTTCCATCCTCCTCATCATCATTAGGTTTCTTCTGGGTTTTTTGGCCTTGATATTGAGTCTTATCCTCATCATCTTCTTTATAATCCTCATCCTAATTTTTTTGATTGTCTATATATTCCATGATGTTTTCACTGACCATTGTTGTATTATGCTCACCTGCTCCTCTAAGCTTGGAGTGAATTGTCTCAAAGGAATTCTCAAGGTCAGACACATTGAGAGTTAAATCCACAATCTATACCAGCCTTTGATAAATGTATTTCTATTGAATACTCTTACCCTTGTCCTGATTCCTATATGTCTATATTACAATGGTCTACTATATAGCCAACTCTTGGGAACCAAAAGTACCTTGTGTCTAGGATTTCTAGTAACAATGACTATGAACAAACTCACTATGATCTTTCTATTGAGTCTCGTTATTGAGTATGGTGATCAAGTTGGTTAGTATGGTTGGTGGAACCAGTACCCAAAGCAGATTGGTTCCCCTCTATTGTTGGTTCAGGAGGGGGTTGATTGTCATCATCATCATCATCATTGTCATTGTGACCAGCTCTTGTATCCTCCCCTTGGTCTTGGTCTTCCTCTTATTCTTCTTTTTCATCATCACTATTAATGTAGCCAAACCTGGTAAGTGTTGTGAGAAGGCCAAAGCAGTTCTATGGATGCCAACAGGGGCATGGCATAGACCTAGAGTATGTATGGAGGACCAAGGTAGACCAATGATTTTCAAGATGTATACTTAGGATGGATTTCTAGGCCAAGTAGACTCCAATAAGGGTCAATGATGTTGGAAAATTGAGGTGTTTGAAGTGCTGGGATTATGTTATGGATGCTTTGTTAAGTATGGAGCCTGATTTACCCTTGTAATTTTCTGTGGTAAAAGCGCACATTTGTAAGGCCCCCATTATGAGGAGAAGCCATCGTGCGTGAAGGAAAATCATTCGCCTGAAACCAAAATTTTCACGGCCAAAAATCGCCGGAATATTCGTTTTCCCCCCCGGAATATTATGGCCGGACGGCGACCGGAAAGTGGTTAGAAAACAACAGTCGGTTGACCGGTGGCCGATAGTCAATGACCGGTGGCCGGTGGTCGAAAGTCAATGGCCGGTGGGCCGATGGCCGAATTCAATGGCCAATGGACGAATTCAAAAGCGGATTTGTCTACACAAGGGCGGCCACACATGGACTGATTGAAGGGTCCGATTTGGACTTATTCACACAAGGGTGGCTACACATGGCTGCCTCTCATAAGAGAGGGCAGCCCTTTTGTCCTATAAAAGGAGGCCATTTCTACACACATTTCATAGTGTGAAGTTGATGCAACAAGGTGAGTGTGAGGTGGTGAGAGTGAAGCAAGGCAGGAGCTCCATTAATGGTATAATCCCTTTGTAAACTACTTCTTGTTTTGAAGTACTAAAGCCATTGAGTGGCTGCTTTCCTGTGGACGTAGCCCACATTGGGTGAACCACGTATATCGTGTGTACTCTCTCTTTCTCTCTCTCTTCTCTACTCTATAATCTGTCTCTCTCCATTAAGTAATCTACTCAATTATCTATTTAGCTACGTCTTATTTCCTAACATGCTTGAGAGTCAGTCAACCTTCATCATCGCCTATGTCATTGCCTACATCATTGCTAGAAGGCTCTAGAAGAATTTAGAAGGATCTAGAAGATTCTAGAATCTAAAAGTATCAAGGAGATTCTAGAAGTTTCTAGAAGCATGGAGAATATTCTGAAAGAATCTAGAAGTTTCTGGAAAGCTCTAGAAAGTTGAAGAAGGATCTAGAAGGTTCTAGAAGAACTAGAAGGATCAAGAAGTTTCTAGAAGCTTGGAGAAGATTCCGGAAGAATCTAGAAGTTTTTGGAAAGCTCTAGAAAGTTGAAGAAGGATCCAAAAGGTTCTAGAAGAACTAGAAGGATCAAGAAGATTCTAAAAGATTCTAACCTCCTCAAGAAGAACCTAGAAAGTCCTAACCTCCTCAAGCACTAGCATAAGTAGGGGTCTTGGGCCACAAGCCCCTCAGTCTTGCCAACACCAGCTGTGAGCCTCCTATGAGGAAATCCCTCTTCTAGTTCTTATGTTCAAGTCTTGTCCTTGCAATCAAGCCTTGTCTTGTACTCAAGTCATGTAATCCAAGTCTTGTATCTAGCTCTCTTAATAAAGTATTAAGTCTTGTAATCAATATTAATCTTATCATCAAATCCAAGTTCTTGTACATTGTGAGCACCTCCTCTTTCTCTCTTCGAGCTCTATACACGCTCATAGCAGTTTGGCAAGACTGCCATCTCTTAATCTTCTCAAGCCATCATGGAGCCGATGATGGAAGGTGTCATCAACGCATTGCACAGCAGCCAAGCTCAATTACAAGAACTTCGCGAGAGTAACACTTAACTTCAAGCAGGGCAACCCCTAATCTTGGGACCGGTGTTGCAAAATCTTCAACGTCAAATTCAAGAGCTTCAAGAGACAAGCACACATCAAGCACAAGCTGCAAGATCTAGCTATTCTCAACAACATAAGAAGGAGCCAAAGGTCAGCATGCTTGAAGAATTTGATGGGACTAGATCAAAGTTTAGAGGTTTTCTCCAACAAGTACGCCTCTTCATTCGAATGCAACGAGAGCGTTATCCAGATGATGCCTCTCAAGTAGGCCTTATTGGGAACCTCCTCTCGGGTACGGCTCTCTCCTAGTTTGCTCCCTTACTTGAAAAAGAATCTCCTCTTCATGACTTTGAAGCTTTTGTGCGGGAGTTCTCTGTAACCTTTGGGGATATTGATAGAGCAAGAGTTTCTGAAACCAAACATAGAAATCTCCCCCGAGGATCAAGACTTGCATCTGTCTATGCATCTGAATTTCAACAGCTCACTTGTGATCTGACTTGGCATGATGAATATTTCATTAGCCAATTTCGGTGGGGAATAAAGGATGACGTAAAACATCTTTTATTGACTATACCAAAGGTTCACACACTAAACGAGTTCATCTCTCAAGCAACAGAATGTGATAATCGACTATTTGAGAGGAGACAAGAGAGGCGTCTTGCGGCACCATTGCGACCCCAAACAAAAGTGACACATAATGGCTACACACCTCAATAGGCCATGAATCAAGCATTGAGCCCATGCAAATTGATTCAACACAGTTTCAACCTCTCTTAGCCCAGGAGAAGCAAAGGCGACGCATTAATGGCTTATGTATGTATTGTAGAGAGCAGGGGCACATAGTTCAACAGTGTCCAAGGAAGAGAAGGATGAAGGTTGATGTTGCAATGGCGTCAACGTGTTCGGAAAACATGGATGTCCAACCCCAATAGAGACCAACCAATTGGACAAAAGACAAGCAAACAAAGGTCTCTTTCTTCCTGTTGATTCCACTTCAAGTTTTATGCTACCAGTCAAGATCCATATGCCGGGTAGGCACATGGATTGTGAAGCATTACTAGATTTAGGCGCAATGACGTGCTTCATGGACAAAGAATTTGCAAAAGAATGTAGACCTCTTACCGGAGCATCGACCCTATGATTGTGCTACAGAGCTTCAGGAGGGAACCCAACCCCGCTTTTGGCCCAATATACAAGCTATCTCAAGATGAATTGGTAGAATTACGGAAAAATATTGATGAGAATCTTACTAAGGTGTTCATACGACATTCATAGTCCGCAACAAGAGCTCCAATACTCTTTGTAAAAAAGAAGGACGGAATTCTCCGGATGTGCATGGATTATAGGGGCCTAAACAAGATCATCGTCAAGAATCGCTATCCCCTTCCCTTGATCCTAGAGCTTCTTGAGCGCCTTGGCAAGGCAAGAATATTTACAAAAATAGATCTTCGTGGTGCTTACAACCTAGTCAGAATCAAAGAAGGTGATGAATGGAAGACAGCCTTTCGGACAAGGTATCCCACTTTGAATATACCGTCATGCCATTTGGTCTCACAAATGCCCCAGTTGTTTTTCAACATTTAATGAATGATATCTTTTGGGAATATTTGGATTATTTTGTGGTAATATATTTGGATGATATCTTGATATTTTCCAAGGATCAAGAAGAGCATGAGCACCATGTACGATTAGTGCTTGAAAAGCTTCGTGCATTAGGGTTATATGCAAAGTTGGAGAAATGCTCTTTTCATCAATCTAAGGTGGAATTTCTTGGTTATGTAATTTCTGAAAAAGGAATCTCCATGAATCCAAAGAAGGTTCAAACCATCCTTGATTGGGAGACACCCACCTCGATAAGAGATGTTCAATGTTTCCTAGGATTTGCAAATTTTATCGTATCTTTATACAGTTATACTCCAAGGTGGTTACAACACTCACTAGGTTGACAGGCCATAATAAGTTTGCCTGGGACTCAGAGGCTGTGAAAGAATTTTAGACTCTCAAACAAGCTTTCACGACCGCACCCATTCTACTTCACGCAGATCCTACAAAGCCTTTCATCCTAGAAACAGACGCTTTAGATTTTTCCCTTGGCGCTATTCTATCCTAAGTAGGAGAGGATGGTCGAGTACATCTAGTGGCTTTTCATTCCCGCAAGTTCTCAGCTGCAAAAATCAATTATGAAATCCATGACAAAGAGCTCTTAGCAATCATCAACTCCTTTGACACTTGGCGTCACCTACTTGAAGGAGCTCCTCATAAGATCACTGTCTATACAGATCACAAGAATTTGGAATACTTCATGACATCCCGCGTCTTAAATCGTCGCCAAGCTAGGTGGAGTGGTATCCTATCAAGGTTTGATTTTCTTATCTCTTGTAGACCTGGCCGTCAACAAGCTAAGCTAGATGCCTTATCAAGAAGATCCTACCTTGCACCTAGAGAAGGCGACGCAGCATTTGATCAACAAGAGTCAGTGATTTTGAAACTTGAGCAGCTTAAGGAAATGCCACCATGTGCCAAGCTCCTGAAGATTCTACTTTTCTTTCTAAGGTGAAGATGAAAATTGCCAAAGACCCACTTGCTCAGAATATTAGACAACAACTACAAGGACAAGAGGTTAATGAGAACTTTCAAGAAATTGATGGACTAATTTACTATAAGGGTCTTCTCTATATTCCGGCAAGACCAACAGGCTTGGAGGTACTTCAGCAACGGCATGATCTTCCATCAGCAGGGCATTTTGGGGTTAATAAGACAATTGAGCTTCTCTCCCGTGACTTTTGGTGGCCTCAAATGTGGAAGCTTGTCAAGGAGTATGTAGGCACTTGTGACACTTGAAATAGATCAAAGGCCCCTCGTCATCGTCCTCATGGATTACTCCATCCCTTGCCCATTCCAACCAAACCATGGTCATCCATCTCTATGGATTTCATTGTAGAGCTACCCTTGTCACAAGGATTTGACTCCATTTTAGTAGTCGTGGATCCGTTTACAAAAATGGCACACTTCATTCCAACCACTAAAACCATCACCAATGAAGGTACGACCAAACTCTTTCTACAGCATATCTATCGTTATCATGGATTATTGGATGACATAGTTTCTGATCGAGGCCCACAATTCATCTCTAGCTTTTGGAAAAGCTTATTCAAGATACTCGGAGTACAAATCAACCTCTCCTCAGCCAATCACTCACAAAGTGATGGACAAATAGAGAGAGTAAATCAAGTGTTGGAACAGTATCTCCGTTGTACTATCAATTATCACCAGGATAATTGGGTCGAGCCCCTACTGCTAGCAGAATTCTCCTATAATAACAGTTTTCATGCGTCCACCCGTCACACTCCATTCTTTGCTAATTATGGTCAACATCCCAAACAGGATATCCACAGACACTATCAAGTCAAGAATCCAGCCGCTATTCATCTTACACAACAATTATCTACAATTCACAAAGAACTTACAATTCATATCAAAGAAGCTCAATCCAACTATAAGGAAAGTGAAGATCTCCATCGCATGCAGCATCCAAAATACAAACAAGGGGATAAAGTGTGGCTCCTCTGACGTGATCTATGTTCATCTCGTCCCTATCAAAAGCTTCATTATCAAAGGCTTGGCCAATTTAAAATTATTTTTCAAGTCAATCTAGTCACCTATCGACTCCGATTGTCCTCATCCATGAAAATCCATCCGGTCTTTCATGTCTCAGTCCTAGAACCTTGGCACACATATAAGATCCCAAGAAGAGCCCTACAACCACCTCCTCCGGTTGAGATTCAAGGAAATGACGAATATAAGGTCGAGAAAGTACTAGATTCTCGAGTTTGGCGTGGCACGTTACAGTACTTGGTGCATTGGAAGGATATGATGTTAGTGAATGAACCTGGGAACCGGCACACAATCTACAACATGCATCTCTCAAAGTCTAAGAGTTCCATCAACAACATCCATGGAAGCCCAACTAAAGGAACACCACTCTCCTCGTGGAACTCATAGCTAGAGGAGGGGATAATGTCATGGATGCTTGAGAGTCAGTTACTGCCTGCATCATCACCTGTTTCATCACCTACATCATCGCTAGAAGGCTCTAGAATAATCTAGAAGGATCTAGAAGATTCTAGAAGTTCTAGAAGTATCAAGGAGATTCTAGAAGTTTCTAGAATCATGGAGAAGATTCCGGAAGAATCTAGTAGTTTTTGGAAAGCTCTAGAAAGTTGAAGAAGGATCTAGAAGGTTCTAGAAGAACTAGAAGGATCAAAAAGTTTCTAGAATCTTGGAGAAGATTCCAGAAGAATCTAGAAGTTTTTGGAAAGCTCTAGAAAGTTGAAGAAGGATCCGGAAGGTTCTAGAAGAACTAGAAGGATCAAGAAGGTTCTAAAAGATTCTAACCTCCTCAACAAGAACCTAGAAAGTCCTAACTTCCTCAAGTAACCTCCTCAAGCACTAGCATAAGTAGGGGTCTTGGGCCACAAGCCCCTCAGTCTTGCCAACACCAGCTGTGAGCCTCCTATGAGGAAATCCCTCTTCTAGTTCTTATGTTCAAGTCTTGTCCTTGCAATCAAGCCTTGTCTTGTACTCAAGTCATGTAATCCAAGTCTTGTATCTAGCTCTCTTAATAAAGTATTAAGTGTAATGGGAATGGCCTATGAACTTAGAGAATAGCGGAATTTAGAGTGAGCAATTTTGAGAGCATAGAGGGTGAACTTAATTGGTAGTAGCAACTCTATCATAACACTTAATTAACTAGGCATGAACAATACTTTTACAAGAGAGAGAGTGTAGAGAATATGAAAACAGTTGAGGACCGGATTTATGTGGAGCCGGTCCCCCCTCCAAAAGGCATTTGTATTATAGATTCTCTCATTAAGAGAGACTTGGTACCATACAATATTTGTGTTCCTTGAGACCTCCTTGGCAATATGGAGATGGAAGGTTCACACACCAAGCTTTTGCATAATTTCAACAATCAATCTTAGCTTGAAAACATCAAGAACTTGTGAACATCATTAATCTTTGTGTTCCCTAAATCATTTGAGTGCATGAAGATGTATACTTTTATGCATCAACTTGTGCTTAAAGCAATAATTAATCTACCTTGCAATACAATTAATCTACTTGCATTAAGTAATTAATCTACTTACAATAAACCATTAGCCTTCTTGCAATAAGCATAACATGCACTTGTAGAAAGCATTAACTATCCCAAGCCTCAATCCCAAGACCTCAAACACCTTCAAAGGTGGAGAGAGCTAGCAGGGAATGAGGGTAGGGAAGAGGAAGAAGAAACATTTCATAGGAGAAAGAATTAGTTCCTCACTTATCATACTCTTGTTGCTAGCATACATAATAGCATAGTAATGGAGAAGAAGAAGAAGATGGCAAGCTTAAGCATTGAAGCATAGCTCTTGGTTGGATTTGCATTCCATAGCCAAGAGAGTTGGTGTAGGCTCTCTACTTCTCAAGGAGCTTCGAGAAGGAGATGGAGCTCTTGCCTTTTGCATAGCACCCCCATGAGAGTGTTTGTGAGTGTGTGTGGGTGACTATACCCCCTAAGCAACCCCCTAGCTTGCTTGGGTCGACCCCCCCTTGTAGCTGATGCTTGAAGCTCATTGGACCCCTCCAGGCCTAGCCAATCACAAGCAGGAGCCATTACAAGCAACAGGGGTAGCCTTGGGACAAGTGTCCCCCTTTCCCCTTTGGGAGAGAGGACTTGATAAATACAAAATCAAATAATTAAATATCCTAAATTATCATTGGACCCCTTGGGTGGCCAACCAATAGGCTTCAGGCACACCATGAGGGCAACATGAGGAGGAACTTGACAAGTGTCCTTGCTGCCTCTTCAAGCTGGGGTTTCCCTTGTGTGTGTGTGTGTGTGTGTTCTCTCTCATCCCCCCCCTTGTAGGCTCACCCCCCTCCTTGTAGGGATATTTTTGACTTTGGATGAGCAAGCCCCTTAGTCATCAAGCATGACAAAGCACTTGAACTAGGGGGTGTTCCCACAAGCATCTCAGGCAAGCATCGCAAGGCACCTCAAGCACCTTAATCATGTAGCAAGTGAAGCACCTCAAGCATGGAGCCAGTCGAGCACCTGAAGCATCTTAATCAAGCACCTCAAGCATGTCAAGCACCTCAAGTACGACAAGCACCTCAAGCAGGACAAGCACCTCGAGATTAGGCCGGGTTCCCACCTCAAGCTCAACCCTAGCTTGCCTAAGGTCAAAGGACTTTTACACACATTATTGGAGGTCTTCAATGAAGCTAAACCTATGGTCTTATGCTCCATTGGTTAGCCTTGCTCTTTGATAGACCATCTCTCATTTGGGCCCTTTAACCATTGGCCCCGTGTTGAGATAGATCTATAAGCACATGTTTATATCTTAACCCTTGTTCCCGTGTATTCTCCCACATTAAGTGATCAGTTTAATATGAGAAAATCATTTGGGTTGGATAGATATTAATTTTTATGATAGATCTATAAGCACATGTCTATATCTTAACCCTTGTTTCCGTGTATTCTCCCACATTAAGTGATCAGTTTAATATGAGAAAATCATTTGGGTTGGATAGATATTAAGTTTTATGACATTACCTCTCTCTTGAAATCATAGTCGTCCTCGACTATGAGGTAGAGATGGTAAAGTCTCACCGATTAGTCCATTGGTCTTAGCGGGTAGAGGATCCATTTTTACGCTACGACATCATTCCAGAGTGGATGACTAATCCACTTGGTGCTTGAGAGACATTGTCTGCCGCAAGCATGTCTGCTCTTTTTAGTCCATATCATACTTCCAAAGTAGAGTGACAAGGTCTACTTGGTGTTTGGGAGACGTAGTCACCACAAACATGATCGTAAGTATGCATACTTTAAAATTTGTGCACAAAACATAAAAAGAGAGTCTTATAAGACAAAAACATTGATCATTTAAAATGCATTTCTTTTACATTTGCTTACTCTTTTGTGTCATTGTAAGAATCATTAACAAGGTTCATATTATCCTTAAGCCTTATTCTTTGCATGCATTTAGCATCTTTGAAAGGATAATTAAATAAGATACTGTCAGTAATCTTACCATTTCTTAATACCTTGTCTTCTTGTTGAAGGATGAACTTGGGTTGGAGCTCCTCTGCTTCATCCTCGATCTGTGGCGGGTCTTCATTTGTGTGTAATTTGCCTTAGATGAGCCTTGGGAAAGTTTAGTAAGACCCAACCTTTAAAAAAAAAAATAAAAATAAAAGGATAAGGCTCTTTTGTGCCTAACGGCAGGAGCCTCTTTTTCCTAGCTAATAAATGGATATAGCCTGTTTAATCTTGTAAAAAGATTCTTTTTGATCTCGGATATACTCTTTTGCAATGAAGATCTTCCCAGGTATCTTAAGCTACAAGGGACTTTCGGATCTTCCGTCTTTAGCCTTGAAAGGTAGTTTCTCCTTAGAAGTATGTTCACGTTATTAGAGACATATTGTTGTTAAGATAAGTACTTCTCTCATTTTGAGCATTGATCTACTTCGAATCACAGGCTTTTAGTAGATCAAGGGTTATTAGTTTTCTATCTTTTGGCCATCCATTGGAATAGTAGGCCGACATAAGAGGGTTACTCTAGTTCTGATAGAGATTCTATCAAAAATTAATGGTCATGGTAGGATTTCTATCCAACACTATTAGATGTTGGCAAGCCATGGTCCTTTTTTCATACTTCATCTTTTGGTATACCATACATTTTGAAACATTCTCTTGTATGTTATTGTTTCTTGGTAAGCCAATAGAAGTATGCTTCTACTCCTAGCATAGCAAATTCGAATTCCTCTTTGCCCCGCATATGGAAGGAGCATGGGAAGCAAGGAAGATATAGCCTATTGAGGTATGGAAGATAACCATCCTTTTACGTGAGTGATTCTTTTTCTTCCATTTGTAAGGCTATTATCATATCCCTAAAGCCTGGGTTAGAAGCATATTTAACTATCATAAAACATAGCTCATTGTAAGTTGCTATTGATATCCTATCTACCCTTGGCCATTGGGAAAGTGCATCGGCTACATGATTGTGCTTGCCAGCAATGTGAGGAAAGTAGAATTTAAGTTGCAAAAATAAATTTTCCTACCTCATTTGATTGTCCGAGAGCTTGGTTTGCATCATGAATGGAGTCCGCAAGAAGTACTTCCATGTGTCTAGAGCATTTAAAACATCTCATAGGTCCTTTTGTATATGACCAACATTCCCTCATTGGAGTTGAGTCTTTGAATCTCGTATGCTACGGTATTCCCTTCTTGAAGCAAAGTTTTGCTCAAAGGCAATCATCCAGGCATTACTTTGGACCTCAAATAGCTTTGAGAGATCCCATAAGTTGAGAAATAAGTTTCTCTTTAAACTTTTTAGAAGTATTTTTCTCTCTTTGCTGTCCATGTATACTTAACGTTCTTTTTTGTTAAGTCATGTATTGGACCTGCTATAAGCATGGATTTTTCCTATGAAGCATCTTTAGTATGCACTCATACCTTTAGAGCTTTGCAACTCATGTAGATTGCTTGGATTAGGCCATCTTTTATTACCTCTACTTTTTGTGGATCCATAGAAATACCACCTTTAGAGATAATGTGACCTAATTATTGAATCTCTCTCGAAACCTACCAGTCCATGTTATTGCCTTTTTGAAATCCTCTTGTGGAGCTTGTAAAGCTCAATAAGGAGGCTTATTAGGCAATGAGCTTCATGGTAAAAGCTCCATTGTATGGACATTGTCCCCTCATTGTGGAGATAGCTCACGGGGGTATCATCATTAAAAACATTTTGGAATCCATTTAGGGATTTAGACAATTCTAATTCCTCTTGATTCCCGTTTTTTATTATTATTATTATAATAATATTGTTATTGGTTGAAACATTAAATTCATTTATAGACTTTCTAACAGAAATCATATATATGAAAATATAAATTTTCATTAACTTGTGAAAGCATGCATATGTACAAGGGATAGGATACTACCCCACTCATAAACATGTATGTACATATCTTCTAGCATAGGAAAAACAAAAGAATTTTTCTATAAGCATCCTCTTTTGGAGTTTCCAACATAGAAACTCAAGGTGGCTTGTTGCGTGCATTTCTTTGGGGACAAGCACGATAGACATGCCCTTGTTGTCCACACTTGTAGCATTTGTTATCCTTACGATAACACTCTAGCTCTATTGCAGAGAGTTTATTCTTACCTTTATAGACTCCTTTCTCCTTAACTTTGTTATCGGTGTTGCTAGAGTTGCCTTTGGAGGAAGTTTGAGCATTAGTCCTCCCTCTAGGCTCATTTTGATCCTTCACTTCCATGGGTTTAGAGTTTTTCTTAACCCCTTGTTGGGAATCGATTTGAGAGGCGACCATAGTATGGTGTATGACCGCCGATATGGTATTAGGCCTTTGTGAGTTAATATACTCGGCCTTCTCTTCAGAAATACCCGCACATAATTGTTGCTCTTGCTCCCCAAAGTCTATCTTTTTGTAGATAGTGGCTTTGAGAAATAAATCCCAAAACTTATCTACATACTTTTGGATAGACTCGTAGGGAGAGAGTTTCAAGTTTTTCCATTCTGTGAGGACATTTTCTTGAGTGTTGCTTGCCAGAAACTGTTTTATGATGGAGGCTCTTAAAGTCTTCCATGTCTTTGGAGCTTTTCTTTGGGCTTGTAGGCTATCCCACCATTGTCGAGTGGAACTTTGGTAATGCATAGATACTAGACGCAGTTTAGAGGACTCTATGAAGCCCTCATCACCAAAGGCCGCATCAAGCTGTTGGATGAAGGCCAAGACCTTTTCCATAGCACCAAAGGTGCCTGCATAGGCAAGGAAAGTGGTGTTCTTCCCTCCCTCTTTGAACTTCTTTAGCTTCTTGGACCTTCTCCATACCGGATAGAACTTGCGATGGCCTTTCCTCTTGGGCTCTTTGAGAGAAGAGCCGCTACCTTCATTGGAATATGAGGAGGTTGATGAAGATGGAGAAGAGGGTGACCTCTTTCTCTCCTTTTCCTTTATTTGGTACCTCTCTTCCCTTTTGTGATAACGAGGAGGAGGACTTTGCAGTGATCTTTCCCTCTTGGGGGAAGTTGTAGATCGTTGAGGCTGCCGTCTTCTTGGAGCCATATCTTTGGAAGTATTGGAAGACTCACTTCCTTCTCCTCCTCTTGGTGAAGGCTCTAAAGTAGAGACTTTATCTTTCTTCTTGGATGGAGGTAAGCCCGCTAGTAAACATTTAAGCGCTTCGTATGGGTTCTCCTCTTCTCTCGCCGTAGAGAGCCCTCTCTTGGAAATCTCATGAAGAGACTTCTCAGGTGCTCTCTCTTTTGGGGGAGTTTGGAGAATCCCATAACTATGAAGTTGTTGGAAAACTTCACCTTGTAGGAATGGGTTTTCCATAGCTTGTTGCAGCTTAGAAACAAGACATTTGATAAACATGGGATCATCATCATTAGCACTTTCATGTGCAAAATCAAAGTTATCAATGTTCATTCTACTCTCTTGATTATTGTCAGCCATGTTAACAAAATTTATGTATGTACTTAGTGTATGCTCTGGCAATTCAAAACCTTAGTTGCCACTCCTCTTAGCCTTTGAAAATCGGCTCTTAAGTATCTACACCCACGGCTCAAAGTGGTTAATTATAGAGAGTAGAGGAGTACGTCTAACATAGCAGAATTGCCAAGGGCTAGCTCCTTTCGGACTTCTTATGGCTCAATAATGGTAAAGCCGTAGGCAAGTCTAAAATGACTCCATTATTAAGTCCAAAGCTCCTGAGGTGTGCACCACCCCCCACATAGCGGGCTTAACAAAACCGATATTAGATCCCAGTTCCACTTACCCTATTATAATACACAACATCAACCATTTATAGGCTACTTAAGGATCCCTCTTCTTAAGCAAGAAAAGAGAAACCAAATGCTCTGATACCAATGTAATGGGAATGGCCTATGAACTTAGAGAATAGCGGAATTTAGAGTGAGCAATTTTGAGAGCATAGAGGGTGAACTTAATTGGTAGTAGCAACTCTATCATAACACTTAATTAACTAGGCATGAACAATACTTTTACAAGAGAGAGAGTGTAGAGAATATGAAAACAGTTGAGGAACGGATTTATGTGGAGCCGGTCCCCCCTCCAAAAGGCATTTGTATTATAGATTCTCTCATTAAGAGAGACTTGGTACAATACAATCTTCGTGTTCCTTGAGACCTCCTTGGCAATATGGAGATGGAAGGTTCACACACCAAGCTTTTGCATAATTTCAACAATAAATCTTAGCTTGAAAACAATCAAGAACTTGTGAACATCATTATTCTTTGTGTTCCCTAAATCATTTGAGTGCATGAAGATGTATACTTTTATGCATCAACTTGTGCTTAAAGCAATAATTAATCTACCTTGCAATACAATTAGTCTACTTGCATTAAGTAATTAATCTACTTGCAATAAACCATTAGCCTTCTTGCAATAAGCATAACATGCACTTGTAGAAAGCATTAACTATCCCAAGCCTCAATCCCAAGACCTCAAACACCTTCGAAGGTGGAGAGAGCTAGCAGGGAATGAGGGTAGGGAAGAGGAAGAAGAAACATTTCATAGGAGAAAGAATTAGTTCCTCACTTATCATACTCTTGTTGCTAGCATACATAATAGCATAGTAATGAAGAAGAAGAAGAAGATGGCAAGCTTAAGCATTGAAGCATAGCTCTAGGTTGGATTTGCATTCCATAGCCAAGAGAGTTGGTGTAGGCTCTCTACTTCTCAAGGAGCTTCGAGAAGGAGATGGAGCTCTTGCCTTTTGCATAGCACCCCGGTGAGAGTGTTTGTGAGTGTGTGTGGGTGAGTATACCCCCTAAGCAACCCCCTAGCTTGCTTGGGTCGACCCCCCCTTGTAGCTCATTCTTGAAGCTCATTGGACCCCTCCAAGCCTAGCCAATCACAATCAAGAGCCATTACAAGCAACAGGGGTAGCCTTGGGACAAGTGTCCCCCTTTCCCCTTTGGGAGAGAGGACTTGATAAATGCAAAATCAAATAATTAAATATCCTAAATTATCATTGGACCCCTTGGGTGGCCAACCAATAGGCTTCAGGCACACCATGAGGGCAACATGAGGAGGAACTTGACAAGTGTCCTTGCTGCCTCTTCAAGCTGGGGTTTCCCTTGTGTGTGTGTGTGTTCTCTCTCATCCCCCCCCCTTGTAGGCTCGCCCCCCTCCTTGTAGGGATCTTTTTGACTTTGGATGAGCAAGCCCCTTAGTCATCAAGCATGACAAAGCACTTGAACTAGGGGGTGTTCCCACAAGCATCTCAGGCAAGCATCTCAAGGCACCTCCAGCACCTTAATCATGTAGCAAGTGAAGCACCTCAAGCATGGAGCCAGTCAAGCACCTGAAGCATCTTAATCAAGCACCTCAAGCATGTCAAGCACCTCAAGCACGACAAGCACCTCAAGCAGGACAAGCACCTCGAGCTTAAGCCGGGTTCCCACCTCAAGCTCAGCCCTAGCTTGCCTAAGGTCAAAGGACTTTTACACACATTATTGGAGGTCTTCAATGTAGCTAACACTAAGGTCTTATGCTCCATTGGTTAGCCTTGCTCTTTGATAGACCATCTCTCATTTGGGCCCTTTAACCATTGGCCCCGTGTTGAGATAGATCTATAAGCACATGTCTATATCATAACCCTTGTTCCCGTGTATTCTCCCACATTAAGTGATCAGTTTAATATGAGAAAATCATTTGGGTTGGATAGATATTAATTTTTATGATAGATCTATAAGCACATGTCTATATCTTAATCCTTGTTCCCGTGTATTCTCCCACATTAAGTGATCAGTTTAATATGAGAAAATCATTTGGGTTGGATAGATATTAATTTTTATGACATTAAGTCTTGTATTCAATATTAAGCTTATCATCAAATCCAAGTTCTTGTACATTGTGAGCGCCTCCTCTTGCTCTCTTCTAGCTCTATGCGCACTCATAACAGGTTATGCCCTAGAATGTGCTGCTTAACGTGCTCTACAAGACGATCCAAAGGGCTCCTCAAAGGGAGATATAATGTGAATCACATGGCACTTCAAAGTTGGGAATTCTTTGTAAATTTCCACTGGATAAGGCAGGTATAGATGGATGGTCAAAGCTAATGTTAGTGAATAGCTTTGAAGTACTCAAGTTGTGGTGCATGCTGGTCTTTTTGGAACATCAATTGGAGCTCACATCGACAAGTTATGGGCCAACTAAATTTTTCAAGGGGCCGAGTTATGTGGAAGTTTGATTGCCTTGATGGGCACACCATATAGAGGTTTTGGGATTTCTAGAGTTTTAGAAATGCATTGTGTGGAGTTGGCTAGATTTGACAGCTCATGAATTGGAGTCACGGGTGGCGAGATATGCCTAGTCAAAGTTTGACTTTGTAAAGGGGTTGGAGGAGAGCAAAGTCTTTGGGAATAAAAAATTCCAAGAAGGGCTCCTAGCTACGCTTTATAGTTGAACACTGGGTTTGTAAGCAGGAAGTAGAAGGGCTTTAAAGTGTAGAATAATAATTTTATTTTTATAATGTTTATTTCTCCAACTTGCCAAGTTAAAAGGGCGGGCTCCATGGGGCTGTCAGTTGGCCCTCAATGAGCCCACATGTGGGTGCTTAAGAAAGAGTTTTGTGGTATATAGTCTAGGGCATGTCCCCTTTTGATTCACAAGGGGAAAGAGAGATTGAGAGAGATATCCTCTTGGCTTGGCTACAACGTCTAGCCTTGGGTACTACATAAAAGGCATGGGTGGCAGCTTGTTGATTGGTTTTGGTCGCGGGGTAGTATTGTGACAATGGTGGTGGTAGAGCAGGTGATGGCATGGAAGGAGTCCCACTATGGGTGGTTCCCACATCCCAAATCCCCCAAATAATTTTGAATGCAAAGTTTTTCCCTCCCCCCCACTAGCAACCTCGCTAGTGCAAGGGAGAGGGATGATGAGTTTAAAGTGGTTTCAAGGTAGTTTTGAGGGTGATTTCCAAAGAGGTTGAGAGAGAGAGAGAGAGAGAGAGAGAGAGAGAGAGAGAGAGAGAGAGAGAGAGAGAGAGAGAGAGAGAGAGAGAGAGAGAGAGAGAGAGAGAGAGAGAGAGAGAGATATGAAACATTGAGCTTGTATAGTGCCATGGGGCACTAGAGACCTTGCTAATGCTCCCCGGAGCTCAAGAAGGAGGGCAGTCGGAGAGAGGCCAAGGAGTGGGCACTACCTTTGAAAAAATGTCAAAATAGGGCATTAAATGGACCAATCAAAAGGAAAATTATAAATCTATAACGGTCTCCCTACAAAAGGAATTTCTTAAATCATTGTAGGGACTTTTTTAAATTCATTTGAGTCTATAGAGGAAGGCTGTTTTGACAGATGTATGTGCCTATTTAGACCTTGAGGTTTTTATCATGGGATTAGTCATAGTTTTAGAATTTCAAGCTTTGAAAAAAGCTGAATAAAATCTCCAGCAGTAGCCAAACAATCCATCTCGTCCATCTCCAATAAAATGTAGTAGCTCATTGACATTACAAAGGGGAGAATGCATTGGTCATTGGATTTCCAGGGTAAATATGGCCATCAACCCATAAATTAATTCCCTTGCGCCCAAGGTTCCGTAGAGCTGATCTCCAGCATTGGGATTAGATATACCAAGTCGCACAGTAGAGTACTCCTGCTCTAAATCAGTGCTTAATTGATATCATTTTGTCTAGTTATTGATATCTTATAGTGGTAGGGGATTGAATGACATTTGTGTTAGCTAACCAAGAAAATTAGAGAGAGAACGTGTGTAATGGTGACTGATACAAGCTAGTAAAGGTGGCTATGTAGGAAAGAAGTGGGGAGTACTTAGAGATAGGAGAAATTGATTATGTTGTGGAGGAAATAAAGAGAGGGAGTGCAACTCAATATCTTTTGAATTCAAGTTGTTGATCATGAGTGTAGAGAGAGAAATGTTGTTGCACACAAAGGTAATAGAGTTTTCCATTGCTCTCAGTTGGAGCTGGAGTGCGAGAAGCATGAGAGAGAGAGAGAGAGAGAGAGAGAGAGAGAGAGAGAGAGAGAGAGAGAGAGAGAGAGAGAGAGAGAGAGAGAGAGAGAGAGAGAGAGAGAGAAAGACAATAAAGGAAGAGAGAGTGGGAGAGAGGGCAGATCTGCAACCTTGGAGGATCTGCACTCTGTCAGAAGTAGGTAGCAAATAATGTTTCTTAATGATTGGGAGGGGAAGTGCCAAGAGAGAAAAGGGGGAGAGAGAGAGAGAGAGAGAGAGAGAGAGAGAGAGAGAGAGAGAGAGAGAGAGAGAGAGAGAGAGAGAGAGAGAGAGAGAGAGAGAGAGAGAGAGAGAGTTGGCTCACATTTTAGAGAGAGAATGCAGTGAGAGAATGTGGAAAATCTTCTTTTCTGGTAGGGGGCTGAAAAGTGCCACCTTTAATGAGATCTAAGTGAGAGAGAGTGTTTTATATGTTAGAGAGAGAAGAGGGGTGGAAAAGGGCCATCTTAAAATTCATTTACCCACCTCTCTTTTGGGTTACTAAATATACTATTTTCAAATACAAAATATAGAGATGGCTTTTGTTAAAATCTCAGCATAGTTCTTATTGCCGTCTCTTTTGGGCTTGGTCAAAACTTGGCTTAAGCTTTAAGTGTTCCCTTTAACGCCAAATAAAAAGGCCCTCCTATACCCCGTTCACTTCCTAATGCATTCCCCCTCTCCATCTTCTAGTGCCCCCACTAAGGAGTAGTTGATTGCTCGTCCGTTTTGATCAAAGAAGTTTTTTTTCATCAAGTTTGATGGTAGCAACAAAGTTATGGACTAGTTTTCACTGGAGAAGAAGACCCGGAGGAGTGGATGACCAACTTCGAGCTGTATAGGTATAGCAAGATGTAGACATTTTTTTGCTAATGCAGGGGAGAGCAAAGACATGGTTCTATGCTTTGGAAGGGGAAGTGCAACTTATGTGGCCGGCTTTGCGGGCATGTTTTCTACATGATTTTTGTAAAGAGTTGTCCCCTAACGATTTGGATACAATATTTAAAAGTTTGAAGCAGGACATGAATGAGGAGTTGGGTGTTTTTCTCAACCACTTTGAGGAATGATAGAGGGATTTTGTAGTTTCCATGCCATTGGCTAATGGCAGGGAGTACTTTAAATTGGAAAAATTTATGTCTTGTTTGCATCCCAAAGTTCATGCGAAGGTGGATTTCGAGATCCTGGAGAATTACAACTGGAGCGGTCACTATTGTCTACAGAAACGGGTACGTGCAGTTCAAGATTTATCTGAGAAAATGCAAGAATTGTGCTTGAGTGTTATGGATAGAGGTCAGGCAAGGGCAGGAAGAGGCAAGGCTAGGCAATTACCCGACATGTGTTATAGTTGTGTAGAGGAGGGCTACTATGCTCTAGATTGTCCTCGTCCATCGAGGGAAAGGGGTGGCATGTACCTTCTGTTTCGTCAAGACAAGGGGCAAGCAGAATGGTCACAGGGAGTAGCAAGATGATGAAATTCAAGCAGTCTCGGCTCCACTAGGTAATGATGAAGTGCAAAGGGTTAACATTATTGGCGAGGTCAATATTATGGCCAACAAAAGAGCAAGAGTCAAAAGAGAGACCGAGATGGGACAAAAAACAAAGCAAGGAAAGGTAAAGAGAAGATGAATGAAGGCCAAGAGCAGCTAGAGTCAAGGAAGAAAATTTGGAGACGAAATATTACACAAACGGATTTTCAGTTTGGGTGCAGTAATCCTGCATATGACCTGGTAAGGGATGTTAAAAATCACAAAGCTAATATCACTTTTGGACAGCTACTTACATTTAACCCTAAATTGAGGAGACAATGGTCAACAAGTGTTAGCACAAGGCTTCCCCAAGCAAGAGGATGTGCATGTTGTACAAAATTTAGCCTTGAGGGTGGAAAGTTCAACCAATGTGCTTCTAGTGGTGGAAGTTTTTCTTGAGAAAAAGAAACATGTGCAAGCGTATATTGATGGTGGTACTGAGGTCTGTGTAATCACCATGTTTGCTATGAGGGATACCAATATTAAATCTATAATTAGGTCCAATGTGCGAATGAGGATCACCAACCATGCCAAAGATCTTTGTTTGGGAGTGGTGCAGGATGTGAAGGTAGACGTCATGAGAATTGAATGCCTAATTGTTTTTTTTTCATGAAAATAGGCGAAAATGCTTACCCACAAAAAGGCCGTGGTTGTTGGCAATTGGGTCCAAACAAGATTGGGAGAAAGGAGGTGTTTACCTTGCCCGATCAAGAGAATGGAGGGCAGATCATGCTTGACCTGAAGACCATGGAGAGCCATTTTCATCTGGAGGCAAGGGGTGATAATAGAGATTCTAGCACCAGCTACTATGAATATGAAACTTTGTCGACTTACAATGAAGGGTCCACCAGTGTCGAAGAGGAAGAGAGTGTTGAAGACCTATTGAAGTTAGACACATATTTTTTTGAGGTCACCATAGATTTTGTTGGTTTGAGTGAAGGTATATGCAAGCTCCAGTTTGTAGTCTAAAGGTTAAAGAGGTGGAAGACATGTTAGGTGTAGATCTAACCAAACAGGTGAAAGAAGGTTATGTGGAACTATGTGCAGCCTATCCCAATTTTTTTGTGATTGAATATAAAGATTTGAGAGGAGATAAAGGAGTAGAGCATCGAATCCTACTCGAAGATGGATACAGGCCAAAAGCATAGAAGCTACCAAGGTTGGGAGATATTCAAAATGAGGCTCTATGGCAAGAGATCAATAAGTTTCTTGAGGTAGGTGTTGTCTATCGAGTGAAAGAATTTAAATGGGTTTCACTTGTTGTTATCACACCAAAGAAGAACGGGAAATGGTGGGTATGTGTAGACTATAAGCCCTTGAATGATGCTACCAAGATAAACCAATACCCCTTGCCATTTTAGGACGAGATTTTGAACCAATTTGCAGGACATGAGAACTATTCTATCATGGATGGATTTTCAGGGTATTTATAGATCGATATTGCTTTGAAGGACCAGTTGAAAACCACCTTCATCTCTCTATGGGGGTGCTTTGCTTACCGAAGGATGCCTTTTGGACTGGTGAATGCGTATGCTGCCTTTCAAGACTAAATTAACAAAGTGTTTGGGCCATATTTGGGTAAGTTCATTAGAGTTTTCATGGATGATATTGGTTGTTATAGTTCCAGGGAAAAAAACCTATCCAAATTAAAGCTATGCTTCCAAAGGCTAGACAAGGAAGGAGGGTAATTGAACCCAAAGAAGTGCAAATTGGCACAACCACGGGCTCAGCTGTTGGGTCATGTGGTCTCACACAATGGTATAGAAGCGGATCCAAAGAAACCGAAGTCTTTGGTTGTGATAAAGCCTCCCACTAATGCGACAGGGTTGGCATCATTTATGCATAAGTTCAAATATATGCTACAATTTTTTTGGATGTTGTCCCAGTATGTGTATCCTCTTCAAAAGAGGGCTCAACAAGTACATGGATTTCAATGGGATGATGAATCTCAAGAAGTGTTTGACAAAGTGAAGGGAGTCTGTATAGCTCACGGCATTCGTAGCACCCATGTCCTCTCAAAAACACCCTCAAAAGATATAACTTACGCTACAAAAATTGTTTTGTACACTCTACCCAATGCTCACACACTTGACAAGACCAGAACACAACATACACCCACTACCGCAACTCATTTCAACCCTTACACATGCACACCACCACTAAATGTCACTCTCTTTGCACAAAACATCACCGGTTTTGGGGGGGGGGGGGGGGGGGGGGGGGGGGGGGGGGGGCACACACATCCTCACTACCGACACCGTGGAACACACAAGTGTAGGAAATAAAAGGGGGGAAGGGGTAACGACACCAGACTAGGCAACAATGGCTTGATCTTGCTTCAAGAGAACACTTACAAAGCTTGAAATTCCAAAACTATGACTAATCCCATGATAAAAAACTCAAGGTCTAAATAGGGACACACATCTGTCAAAAAAGCCTTCCTCTATAGACTCAAATGAATTTAAAAAAGTCCCTACAATGATTTAAGAAATTCCTTTTGTAGGGGGACCGTTATAGATTTATAATTTTCCTTTTGATTGGTCCATTTAATGCCCTATTTTGACATTTTTTGAAAGGTAGTGCCCACTCCTTGGCCTCTCTCTGACTGCCCTCCTTCTTGAGCTCTGGGGAGCATTAGCAAGGTCTCTAGTGCCCCTTGGCACTATACAAGCTCAATGTTTCATCTCTCTCTCTCTCTCTCTCTCTCTCTCTCTCTCTCTCTCTCTCTCTCTCTCTCTCTCTCTCTCTCTCTCTCTCTCTCTCTCTCTCTCTCTCTCTCTCTCTCTCTCTCTCTCTCTCTCTCTCTCGCTGTCTCTCTCAACCTCTTTGGAAATCACCCTCAAAACTACCTTGAAACCACTTTAAACTCATCATCCCTCTCCCTTGCACTAGCGAGGTTGCTAGTGGGGGGGAGGGAAAAAATTTGCATTCAAAATTATTTGGAGGATTTGCGATGTGGGAACCACCCATAGTGGGACTCCTTCCATGCCATCACCTGCTCTACCACCACCATTGTCACAATACTACCCCGCGACCAAAACCAATCAACAAGCTGCCACTCATGCCTTTTATGTAGTACCCAAGGCTGGACGTTGTAGCCAAGCCAAGAGGATATCTCTCTCAATCTCTCTTTCCCCTTGTGAATCAAAAGGGGACATGCCCTAGACTATATACCACAAAACTCTTTCTTAAGCACCCACATGTGGGCTCATTGAGGGCCAACTGACAGCCCCATGGAACCCGCCCTTTTAACTTGGAAAGTTGGAGAAATAAACATTATAAAAATAAAATTATTATTCTACACTTTAAAGACCTGCTACTTCCTGCTTACAAACCCAGTGTTCAACTATAAAGCGTAGCTAGGAGCCCTTCTTGGAATTTTTGATTCCCAAAGACTTTGCTCTCCTCCAACCCCTTTACAAAGTCAAACTTTGACTAGGCATATCTCGCCACCCGTGACTCCAATTCATGAGCTGTCAAATCTAGCCAACTCCACACAATGCATTTCTAAAACTCTAGAAATCCCAAAACCTCTATATGGTGTGCCCATCAAGGCAATCAAACTTCCACATAACTTGGCCCCTTGAAAAATTTAGTTGGCCCATAACTTGTTGATGTGAGCTCCAATTGATGTTCCAAAAAGACCAGCATGCACCACAACTTGAGTACTTCAAAGCTATTCACTAACATTAGCTTTGACCATCCATCTATACCTGCCTTATCCAGTGGAAATTTACAAAGAATTCCCAACTTTGAAGTGCCATGTGATTCACATTATATCTCCCTTTGAGGAGCCCTTTGGATCGTCTTGTAGAGCACGTTAAGCAGCACATTCTATGGCATAACCTGTTATGAGTGCGCATAGAGCTAGAAGAGAGCAAGAGGAGGCGCTCACAATGTACAAGAACTTGGATTTGATGATAAGCTTAATATTGATTAAAATACTTAATGTCATAAAAATTAATATCTTTCCAACCCAAATGATTTTTTCATATTAAACTGATCACTTAATGTGGGAGAATACACGGGAACAAGGGTTAAGATATAGATATGTGCTTATAGATCTATCATAAAAATTAATATCTATCCAACCCAAATGATTTTCTCATATTAAACTGATCACTTAATGTGGGAGAATACATGGGAACAAGGGTTAAGATATAGACATGTGCTTATAGATCTATCTCAACACGGGGCCAATGGTTAAGGGGCCCAAATGAGAGATGGTCTATCAAAGAGCAAGGCTAACAAATGGAGCATAAGACCTTAGGGTTAGCTTCATTGAAGACCTCCAATAATGTGTGTAAAAGTCCTTTGACCTTAGGCAAGCTAGGGCTGAGCTTGAGGTGGGAACCCGGCCTAAGCTCGAGGTGCTTGTCCTGCTTGAGGTGCTTGTCGTGCTTGAGGTGCTTGACATGCTTGAGGTGCTTGATTAAGATGCTTGAGTTGCTTGACTAGCTCCATGCTTGAGGTGCTTCACTTGCTACATGATTAAGGTGCTTGAGGTGCCTTGAGATGCTTGCCTGAGATGCTTGTGGGAACACCCCCTAGTTCAAGTGCTTTGTCATGCTTGATGACTAAGGGGCTTGCTCATCCAAAGTCAAAAAGATCCCTACAAGGAGGGGGGCGAGCCTACAAGGGGGGGGATGAGAGAGAACACACACACACACACACACACACACACACACACACACACACACACACACACACACACACACACACACACACACACACACACACACACACACACACACACACCACACACACACACACACACACACACACACACACACACACACACACACAAGGGAAACCCCAGCTTGAAGAGGCAGCAAGGACACTTGTCAAGTTCCTCCTCATGTTGCCCTCATGGTGTGCCTGAAGCCTATTGGTTGGCCACCCAAGGGGTCCAATGATAATTTAGGATATTTAATTAATTGATTTTGCATTTATCAAGTCCTCTCTCCCAAAGGGGAAAGGGGGACACTTGTCCCAAGGCTACCCCTGTTGCTTGTAATGGCTCTTGCTTGTGATTGGCTAGGCTTGGAGGGGTCCAATGAGCTTCAAGAATGAGCTACAAGGGGGGGTCGACCCAAGCAAGCTAGGGGGTTGCTTAGGGGGTATACTCACCCACACACACTCACAAACACTCTCATGGGGGTGCTATGCAAAAGGCAAGAGCTCCATCTCCTTCTCGAAGCTCCTTGAGAAGTAGAGAGCCTACACCAACTCTCTTGGCTATGGAATGCAAATCCAACCAAGAGCTATGCTTCAATGCTTAAGCTTGCCATCTTCTTATTCTCCATTACTATGCTATTATGTATGCTAGCAACAAGAGTATGATAAGTGAGGAACTAATTCTTTCTCCTATGAAATGTTTCTTCTTCCTCTTCCCTACCCTCATTCCCTGCTAGCTCTCTCCACCTTCGAAGGTGTTTGAGGTCTTGGGATTGAGGCTTGGGATAGTTAATGCTTTCTACAAGTGCATGTTATGCTTATTGCAAGAAGGCTAATGGTTTATTGCAAGTAGATTAATTACTTAATGCAAGTAGATTAATTGTATTGCAAGGTAGATTAATGCAAATATTGTATGGTACCAAGTCTCTCTTAATAAGAGAATCTATAATACAAATGCCTTTTGGAGGGGGGACCGGCTCCACATAAATCCGGTCCTCAACTGTTTTCATATTCTCTACACTCTCTCTCTTGTAAAAGTATTGTTCATGCCTAGTTAATTAAGTGTTATGATAGAGTTGCTACTACCAATTAAGTTCACCCTCTATGCTCTCAAAATTGCTCACTCTAAATTCCGCTATTCTCTAAGTTCATAGGCCATTCCCATTACACTTAATACTTTATTAAGAGAGCTAGATACAAGACTTGGATTACATGACTTGAGTACAAGACAAGGCTTGATTGCAAGGACAAGACTTGAACATAAGAACTAGAAGAGGGATTTCCTCATAGGAGGCTCACAGCTGGTGTTGGCAAGACTGAGGGGCTTGTGGCCCAAGACCCCTACTTATGCTAGTGCTTGAGGAGGTTACTTGAGGAAGTTAGGACTTTCTAGGTTCTTCTTGAGGAGGTTAGAATCTTTTAGAACCTTCTTGATCCTTCTAGTTCTTCTAGAACCTTCCGGATCCTTCTTCAACTTTCTAGAGCTTTCCAAAAACTTCTAGATTCTTCTGGAATCTTCTCCAAGATTCTAGAAACTTCTTGATCCTTCTAGTTCTTCTAGAACCTTCTAGATCCTTCTTCAACTTTCTAGAGCTTTCCAAAAACTTCTAGATTCTTCCAGAATCTTCTCCATGATTCTAGAAACTTCTAGAATCTCCTTGATACTTCTAGAACTTCTAGAATCTTCTAGATCCTTCTAGATTATTCTAGAGCCTTCTAGTGATGATGTAGGTGATGACACAGGTGATGATGCAGGCAGCAACTGACTCTCAAGCATCCATGACATTATCCCCTCCTCTAGCTATGAGTTCCACGAGGAGAGTGGTGTTCCTTTAGTTGGGCTTCCATGGATGTTGTTGATGGAACTCTTAGACTTTGAGAGATGCATGTTGTAGATTGTGTGCCGGTTCCCAGGTTCATTCACTAACATCATATCCTTCCAATGCACCAAGTACTGTAACGTGCCACGCCAAACTCGAGAATCTAGTACTTTCTCGACCTTATATTCGTCATTTCCTTGAATCTCAACCGGAGGAGGTGGTTGTAGGGCTCTTCTTGGGATCTTATATGTGTGCCAAGTTTCTAGGACTGAGACATGAAAGATCGGATGTATTTTCATGGATGAGGACAATCGGAGTCGATAGGTGACTGGATTGACTTGACAAATAATTTTAAATTGGCCAAGCCTTCGATAATGAAGCTTTTGATAGGGACGAGATGAACGTAGATCACGTCAGAGGAGCCACACTTTATCCCCTTGTTTGTATTTTGGATGCTGCATGCGATGGAGATCTGCACTTTCCTTATAGTTGGATTGAGCTTCTTTGATATGAATTGTAAGTTCTTTGTGAATTGTAGATAATTGTTGTGTAAGATAAATAGCGGCTGGATTCTTGACTTGATAGTGTCTGTGGATATCCTATTTGGGATGTTGACCATAATTAGAAAAGAATGGAGTGTGACGGGTGGACGCATGAAAATTGTTATTATAGGAGAATTCTGCTAGCAGTAGGGGCTCGACCCAATTATCCTGGTGATAATTGATAGTACAACGGAGATAATGTTCCAACACTTGATTTACTCTCTCTATTTGTCCATCACTTTGTGAGTGATTGGCTGAGGAGAGGTTGATTTGTACTCCGAGTAACTTGAATAAGCTTTTCCAAAAGCTAGAGATGAATTGTGGGCTTCAATCAGAAACTATGTCATCCGATAATCCGTGATAACGATAGATATGCTGTAGAAAGAGTTTGGTCGTACCTTCATTGGTGATGGTTTTAGTGGTTGGAATGAAGTGTGGCATTTTTGTAAACGGATCCACGACTACTAAAATGGAGTCAAATCCTTGTGACAAGGGTAGCTCTATAATGAAATCCATGGAGATGGATGACCATGGTTTGGTTGGAATGGGCAAGGGATGGAGTAACCCATGAGGACGATGACAAGGGGCCTTTGATCTATTGCAAGTGTCACAAGTGCCTACATACTCCTTGACAAGCTTCCACATTTGAGGCCACCAAAAGTCACGGGAGAGAAGCTCAATTGTCTTATTAACCCCAAAATGCCCTGCTAATGGAAGATCATGCCGTTGCTGAAGTACCTCCAAGCGTGTTGGTCTTGCCGGAATATAGAGAAGACCCTTATAGTAAATTAGTCCATCAATTTCTTGAAAGTTCTCATTAACCTCTTGTCCTTGTAGTTGTTGTCTAATATTCTGAACAAGTGGGTCTTTGGCAATTTGCATCTTCACCTTAGAAAGAAAAGTAGAATCTTCAGGAGCTTGGCTCATGGTGGCATTTCCTTAAGCTTCTCAAGTTTCAAAATCACTGACTCTTGTTGATCAAATGCTGCGTCGCCTTCTCTAGGTGCAAGGTAGGATCTTCTTGATAAGGCATCTAGCTTAGCTTGTTGACAGCCAGGTCTACAAGAGATAAGAAAATCAAACCTTGATAGGAAACCACTCCACCTGGCTTGGCGACGATTCAAGACGCGGGATGTCATGAAGTATTCCAAATTCTTGTGATCTGTATAGACAGTGATCTTATGAGGAGCTCCTTCAAGTAGGTGACGCCAAGTGTCAAAGGAGTTGATGATTGCTAAGAGCTCTTTGTCATGGATTTCATAATTGATTTTTGCAGCTGAGAACTTGCGGGAATGAAAAACCACTGGATGTACTCGACCATCCTCTCCTAATTAGGATAGAATAGCGCCAAGGGAAAAATCTAAAGCGTCTGTTTCTAGGATGAAAGGCTTTGTAGGATCTGCGTGAAGTAGAATGGGTGCGGTCGTGAAAGCTTGTTTGAGAGTCTAAAATTCTTTCGCGGCCTCTGAGTCCCAGGCAAACTTATTATGGCCTGTCAACCTTGTGAGTGTTGTAACCACCTTGGAGTATCCCTGTATAAAGATACGATAAAAATTTACAAATCCCAGGAAACATTGAACATCTCTTACCGAGGTGGGTGTCTCCCAATCAAGGATGGTTTGAACCTTCTTTGGATCCATGGAGATTCCTTTTTCAGAAATTACATAACCAAGAAATTCCACCTTAGATTGATGAAAAGAGCACTTCTCCAACTTTGCATATAACCCTAATGCACGAAGCTTTTCAAGCACTAATCGTACATGGTGCTCATACTCTTCTTGATCCTTGGAAAATATCAAGATATCATCCAAATATATTACCACAAAATAATCCAAATATTCCCAAAAGATATCGTTCATTAAATGTTGAAAAACAACTGGGGCATTTGTGAGACCAAATGGCATGACGGTATATTCAAAGTGGGATACCTTGTCCGAAATGCTGTCTTCCATTCATCACCTTCTTTGATTCTGACTAGGTTGTAAGCACCACGAAGATCTATTTTTGTAAATATTCTTGCCTTGCCAAGGCGCTCAAGAAGCTCTAGAATCAAGGGAAGGGGATAGCGATTCTTGACGATGATCTTGTTTAGGCCCCTATAATCCATGCACATCCGGAGAGTTCCGTCCTTCTTTTTTACAAAGATTATTGGAGCTCTTGTTGCGGACTTTGAATGCTGTATGAACACCTTAGTAAGATTCTCATCAATATTTTTCCGTAATTCTACCAATTCATCTTGAGATAGCTTGTATATTGGGCCAAAAGCGGGGTTGGGTTCCCTCCTGAAGCTCTGTAGCACAATCATAGGGTCGATGCTCCGGTAAGAGGTCTGCATTCTTTTGCAAATTCTTTGTCCATGAAGCACGTCATTGCGCCTTAATCTAGTAATGCTTCACAATCCATGTGCCTACCCGGCATATGGATCTTGACTGGTAGCATAAAACTTGAAGTGGAATCAACAGGAAGAAAGAGACCTTTTTTTGCTTGTCTTTTGTCCAATTGGTTGGTCTCTATTGGGGTTGGATGTCCATTTTTTCCGAACACGTTGAGGCCATTGCACCATCAACCTTCATCCTTCTCTTCCTTGGACACTTTTGAACTATGTGCCCCTTCTCTCTACAATACATACATAAGCCATTAATGCGTCGCCTTTGCTTCTCCTGGGCTAAGAGAGGTTGAAACTGTGCTGAATCAATTTGCATGGGCTCAATGCTTGATTCATGGCCTATTGAGGTGTGTAGCCATTATGTGTCACTTTTGTTTGGGGTCGCAATGGTGCCGCAAGACGCCTCTCTTGTCTCCTCTCAAATAGTCGATTATCACATTCTATTGCTTGAGAGATGAACTCGCTTAGTGTGTGAACCTTTGGTATAGTCAATAAAAGATGTTTTGCGTCATCCTTTATTCCCCACCGAAATTGGCTAATGAAATATTCATCATGCCAAGTCAGATCACAAGTGAGCTGTTGAAATTCAGATGCATAGACGGATGCAAGTCTTGATCCTCGGGGGAGATTTCTATGTTTGGTTTCAGAAACTCTTTCTCTATCAGTATCCCCAAAGGTTACAGAGAACTCCTGCACAAAAGCTTCAAAGTCATGAAGAAGAGGAGATTCTTTTTCAAGTAAGGGAGCAAACTAGGAGAGAGCCGTACCCGAGAGGAGGTTCCCAATAAGGCCTTCTTGAGAGGCATCATCTGGATAACCCTCTTGTTGCATTCGAATGAACAGGCGTACTTGTTGGAGAAAACCTCTAAACTTTGTTCTAGTCCCATCAAATTCTTCAAGCATGCTGACCTTTGGCTCCTTCTTATGTTGTTGAGAATAGCTAGATCTTGCAGCTTGTGCTTGATGTGTGCTTGTCTCTTGCAGCTCTTGAATTTGACGTTGAAGATTTTGCAACACCGGTCCCAAGATTAGGGGTTGCCCTGCTTGAAGTTGAGTGTTACTCTAGCGAAGTTCTTGTAATTGAGCTTGGATGCTTTGCAATGCGTTGATGACACCTTCCATCATCGGCTCCATGATGGCTTGAGAAGATTAAGAGATGGCAGTCTTGCCAAACTGCTATGAGCGTGTATAGAGCTCGAAGAGAGCAAGAGGAGGTGCTCACAATGTACAAGAACTTGGATTTGATGATAAGATTAATATTGATTACAAGACTTAATACTTTATTAAGAGAGCTAGATACAAGACTTGGATTACATGACTTGAGTACAAGACAAGGCTTGATTACAAGGACAAGACTTGAACATAAGAACTAGAAGAGGGATTTCCTCATAGGAGGCTCATAACTGGTGTTCACAAGACTGAGGGGCTTGTGGCCCAAGACCTCTATTTATACTAGTGCTTGAGGAGGTTAGGACTTTCTAGGTTCTTCTTTAGGAGGTTAGAATCTTTTAGAACCTTCTTGATCCTTCTAGTTCTTCTAAAACCTTTTGGATCGTTCTTCAACTTTCTAGAGCTTTCCAAAAACTTCTAGATTCTTCCGGAATCTTCTCCAAGCTTCTAGAAACTTCTTGATCCTTCTAGTTCTTCTAGAACCTTCTAGATCCTTCTTCAACTTTCTAGAGCTTTCAAGAAACTTCTAGATTCTTCCGGAATATTCTCCATGCTTCTAGAAACTTCTAGAATCTCCTTGATACTTTTAGATTCTAGAATCTTCTAGATCCTTCTAAATTCTTCTAGAGCCTTCTAGCAATGATGTAGGCAATGACATAGGCGATGACGAAGGTTGACTGACTCTCAAGCATGTTAGGAAATAAGACGTAGCTAAATAGATAATTGAGTAGATTACTTAATGGAGAGAGACAGATTATTGAGTAGAGAAGAGAGAGAGTACACACAATATACGTGGTTCACCCAATGTGGGCTACGTCCACAGGAAAGTAGCCACTCAATGGCTTTAGTACTTCAAAACAAGAAGTAGTTTACAAAGGGATTATACCATTAATGGAGCTCCTGCCTTGCTTCACTCTCACCACCTCACACTCACCTTGTTGCATCAACTTCACACTATGAAATGTGTGTAGAAATGGCCTCCTTTTATAGGACAAAAGGGCTGCCCTCTCTTATGAGAGGCAGCCATGTGTAGCCACCCTTGTGTGAATAAGTCCAAATCGGACCCTTCAATCAGCCCATGTGTGGCTGCCCTTGTGTAGACAAATCCGCTTTTGAATTCGGCCATCGGCCCACCGGCCATTGACTTTCGACCATCGGCCACCGGCCATTGACTACCGGCCACCGGCCAACCGACTATTGTTTTCTAACCACTTTTCGGTCGCCGTCCCCGGCCATAATATTCCGGCAAAAAAAGGAATATTCCGGCGATTTTTGGCCGTGAAAATTTTGGTTTCGCACGAGTGATTTTCCTTCACGCACGATGGCTTCTCCTCATAATGGGGGCCTTACAAATGTGCGCTTTTACCACAGAAAATTACAAGGGTAAATCAGGCTCCATACTTAACAAAGCATCCATAACATAATCCGAGCACTTCAAACACCTCAATTTTCCAACATCATTGGCCCTTATTGGAGTCTACTTGGCCTAGAAATCCATCCTAAGTATACATCTTGAAAATCATTGGTCTACCTTGGTCCTCCATACATACTCTAGGTCTATGCCATGCCCCTGTTGGCATCCATAGAATTGCTTTGGCCTTCTCACAACACTTACCAGGTTTGGCTGCATTAATAGTGATGATGGAAAAGAAGAATAAGAGGAAGACCAAGACAAAGGGGAGGATACAAGAGCTGGTCACAATGACAATGATGATGATGATGATGACAATCAACCCCCTCCTGAACCAACAATAGAGGGGAACCAATCTGCTTTGGGTACTGGTTCCACCAACCATACTAACCAACTTGATCACCATACTCAATAACGAGACTCAATAGAAAGATCATAGTGAGTTTGTTCATAGTCATTGTTACTAGAAATCCTAGAGACAAGGTACTTTTGGTTCCTTAGAGTTGGCTATATAGTAGACCATTGTAATATAGACATATAGGAATCAGGACAAGGGTAAGAGTATTCAATAGAAATACATTAAGCTGTTTTGATTAGGAAAACATGTACAATGATGGACCTCTTTGAGAAAACTCCCTCCTTGGTGAAGCATCCGACGAGTTTATAGGGCTAAAGGAGTGGGATAGCATAGCCGGCTCCCCTCCTCCTCCTTATGCAAGTGGCGGCCACACCCTTTGCCGTCTTGGCGGCTTTGTACCTCCATCCAACTGTGTAATCCTCTGCCTTGTTTATAACCAGACCCTTAGCGGCCCTTCTCTCTCTGCAGATAGCGCAGCCAAAGAACTCGATGGGCTGCATCCCTCCTACCTGCACTCAGCCAGTCTCCTGTTCACGGCATGTCAGCCCACTCAATACTGCCTTCCTCTCATGCTCTTTGGCCACTAGCGATATCGCTAGTGGTGGTCACCTTCTTTGCCCTTTTTTTACAGTTGGTGACCCCCTTGCCATGCAACTGCAGCACTTTTAAGAGCCGCCCCCCTCTTGGCTAACCTCACCTTCCCCATCAACTGACCTTTTTCTTTTTCCCATGAAGGCAACCTCGCTGTGTATAGTTGCGCCCTTGAGACGACCTGCAGTATCGCCGCCATGCAGTTTAACTTTTCCTAAGTTAAGCTTTAACTTCTTTTTTTTTTTAAAGTATTGAGCTTGGCATCCTTTCACGCGCCACAAGCTGATGATCCAACAAAGCCTTCGTAAACATAATTTTTAGTGTCGACAATCCCACGCAAATGCAAACGGGTCATAGTCAATTCCGCACACCACTATGAGAAGAGCAGGACCGCTACAAGTGTGGCAACCTTCAAACAACATCCAACTGAGCGGGTTTGATGCATCCCGAGAGCCTCGAAATTGCCAAAATTGTGAAAGCATTCAACATATAACATATCATGGCACTAGATTACGATTACACCCAACCAACCTTTTCACACTTCTAGGTATCCCGACGAGTTGAGCATGAAAACCTCCTTTGGTTTGCTAAAATCCACATTTGACATACACTTCCTAGCAAGATATTTTGTTCTCTGCTTCTAGCACCTGCTCAAGATTTTCCCATCAAGCTACTGGTTTCCACACCACTGCTACTGGCACTTCCATGGGTCGACACAGATTGGGTGCACCAACGGGTGGTCATAATACTCGTTCAACTATCAAGGATTTAGCAACTAGGAGCACACATCCAAATCAGGCTTCAAGTAAGCCAGCTAAATACCATGACCCACCAGGTGGAGAAACTCAAAATCCACCTCAATAGGTTGGAGGACATGAACTTGTCTAGGGAGGTCATGGTCAGAATAAATGGAAGACAATATTAATAGACAATGATTATGCATCTGACCACAATCACTCCTTTGAGCTACTAGTGAGAGGAGGAAGTGCAAAACAAACCCGGTGGCCTCTACACCAAGACTATGTACAATGGCCTCATCATGGGAGGTACACAAAAGGGGTACCACCTAGAAAGATATGCGGCTAGGATGCATACATATACACAATCAAACATGCCATGGAAAACAATTTCAAGATCCACACTGAAGTGTGGATGGGGTGTTTGGAAAACAAGATGAGAGGAATGGTGAGTGAGTGAGAATGGGTTTACTACTCGTCATGTAGTAACAAAGATAATGAGGTAAGGGAGACATGCAAGTATCCTCAGTTCTCATACCAGAGGTGGAAAATCCGCACACCTTAGTAGCAAGATGATAGGAATATGAGAGAGAGAGAGAGAGAGAGAGAGAGAGAGAGAGAGAGAGAGAGAGAGAGAGAGAGAGAGAGAGTGTATGGTGGCGAATTCGCACGCCTTAACATAAGCAAAATGGAAAGACCAAGCATAAACCATACTCACAAGGAAGTGTATCCCAAACGACACAAGGTATGGAACCAAGATGGAGTGTGTTGATTGCTTGCAAAAGATGAATACAATAGGTAGCATAGGGAAAGAAGATGAGAAGGGAACAAGACTGTAGGAAGCATAATGGAGGGATGGGAGTTGATGGTGGCGAGGAATATCATGAGTGTAGCATCATTATTTTTCTTGAAATCGCATCTTCAATCCTTCATTACAAGTGTGTGGAGATATGGTGCTCATTTTGTGCATAGTGATGACAATGGTGTTGTGATTATGTGATTAGGGTTCATGCTACTAGCATGTAGCACAATGGTGTGTATGTGGGTATGGGAGAGTGTGCATATGGGGTAGCGTGTGTGTGTGTGTGTGTGTAGTGTTTCCCCGTTTACAAAAGACAAGGCCTCCTTTTATAGGCCAAGAGAGTGACTAGGGAAGAGATTATGAACAAGAGGAGTTACTACAGAGTAAGCTCAGTTAGAGTCATTCCCCCAACGAGAGAGCTCTGTGTGCCCTACTTATTGATAAATTTCCTCCTAATCGCCTTCAACTTTGTCTCCATGCCACCTTCCATAGCTTGAGGCCAAGGGCGTCCTTATAATATTTGAGAGAATCTTGATAAAATAAGAGAAAATAGAGCAATAACAGTGAGAAACCTATAAGAAATTGTGTGTGTGGAGTTGGATAATCATGACTTCTTCCCATGTGGACAGATAGGCTCCACCATTTTGGCCATACCTCCCAAACCGTAGCTCCAAAAATTATAAAACAAATATGGACCAAAAGATCATGTCAACACCTACCACTTTGTTGTTGAAAACATTTTCCAATTTGGAATGAAAAAATAGAGAAAAATCCACAAAAATATGTGTTCTATCTTTTTCCTTCCAAAAGTCTTCCAAGTGGTCCTCTCTTGACTTTATGTGCAAGCCTTGTGTCCACAAGTGAATTATGCTTGAATTTGATAATATATTGTTGAATCCAACTCCATAATGCATAAGATTCTCCTCCCTTTCACTAGACTTTTACTCTTCATCCATAATGACTGTCAGGTAGTGATCGTCGGCGGGTGTAATCAGTATCCAGTGATTTTTCTTTTCATAGGGTTTGTTCCCACCTCTCCTTATTCCAAGATCCAAATGTGTCAAAACCATAGCTATGTACAAAATAAATACATAGGTTTTTTTTGTGGTTTTCATGCATCAAGTGAATACCAAGAGAGAGATGGAGCAAAATTTGAAAAACGACCCTCATTCGGCCTTCCCTTGAAGCTAAAAGCATTTATGTCTCTAGATCTGTGCTTGATTCTTGTTCAATTGAGGTGGAGGAGTCTTCCTCCTCAGGGATTTCCATCATAGGTGCTTGATCAAACCTCAAAAAGTATTATCTTCAACCTCCATCCATTGACACGTGTTTTGTGGAGCCTACCATCTGCATCCATCAATTGGTAACTGCCATTGTTGTAGCGCCTTCTAATGATAAATGGCCCCTTCCATCTAGGTGAAAACTTTTTACCCTTCCGAGTGTCAAACCTGATATCATACCTTAGGCCCAACATAACTTTCTTGAGACCTTTTGCTCTAAGTCCCTTGTTGAAGGTCAGTCAAAGTTGCTCTACTTGTGCTGCATAATAGTTGAAAGCATCTTCTCTGTCTAGTTGAAGCCTATCTAGATCAAGAATGTGGTTGTGGAGAAGATCATTAGGGCGTTCCATCTGCCAAGCTAGAACCCTGAGACTAGGCAATTGTACTTCAATGGGTAAAATGGACTCCTTACCATACACCACGTGATATGGCGTGAACCCAAGGAATGTGTGAAATGAAGTGCGATAAGCCCAAAGTGAAGTCATAAGATGCTTGTCTCAATCACTTTTTTGATTTCTTACATGTTTAGTGATGATCTTGCAGATCATACCATTTACCTTTTCCACCAAACCGTTGCATTGTGGATAGTAGGTAGTTGAGTGTCATCGAGAGATACTCATCTTCTCCATCAGCTCCTAAAGCCCAATAGCATCAATTCCCCATTTCTCAAATGGTCCATATGAGATTATAGGAGTCTGTGGCTCATATGTGAGCCTCCTATCCCCTGCCTTTTGACATTCCTTGCATGTTTTACACCAATGATGCACATCCCTATGTAGACTAGTCCATACAAACCCGGCTTGTAGAACCTTTCTACTGGTGATGTCACGTGAAAAGTGACCTCCACAAACACCATCATGGCAACTTGTAATTATTTCTATGATTTCTCTAGAGAGAGGTACACGCCTAAGGAATTTATCCTTACCCTTGCAGTAGAAGTCGTCATTGATAAGGCGGTATTTTGTTGCCTTGCGCACAAGCCACTACTTTTGGCTCTTAGTAAGATCTTTAGGACACTCTCCTATGTCCAAGAAACTCATGATGTTAGGCGTAGCATTGCTACCTTCAAAGAAAGGCAGCTTCAACTTGATAGCACCCACCACTAGAACATCTTGTAGCTTCTCTCTAGCTAGAGCATCTGCTTCTTGATTTTTTGCTCAAGGGACATGATGTAATTGTACGGCTTGAAACATCCCCAAAAAGTTCCTTAACCTTGTGCAAATGGCCTAGCAATCTATGATCTTTACAAGCCCAAGTTCCTTGTAATTAAAAGCATGGCATCACCAAATACATTTAACTGTTGAATACCTTGTGTCACACACCACTCTAACCTAAGAGTTAAGGCTGCATATTCTGCTTCATTGTTGGAGTGGGAATCCAAGAGATGCCCAATGGAGAATACCTTTTCCCTTTGTTCATTGAAGACGACAATGCTCGTTGTAGCTTAGTCCATTGTCCTATTATAGGCTCCATCAAAGAAAAGAGAGTGAGCCCTCTCTGTCTTAGGGAATTCCAATACAGGTGTTACTTCCTTGTTACTATTCTTGATTTTCAGCTTTTTTTCATAGTGGCGATGGGTGATAATGCCTCCTAGACTGGCTCTTGTGGAGCTCTCCACTTGCATTGTGTAGTCAAATTCTTGCAACCTTGTCAGCCATTTGGAAATGCTACAAGAAACATCCATGTGCTTCATTACATAAGGAAATACTTCTTTCATTGTTAAGATTATGAATGGTCTAGACAATAAATAAGAGTGAAATTTCGTGGTAGCAAACATTAATGCAAGCACCATGTGCTCCACTTCCGTGTAACCCTTTTCTGATGGAGCCATCATGCGACTAGAGAAGTAGATAAGACGCATTGATGGCTGGATTTTGAGCCTGGGCATGGGAACCAACCCCAACCAGGGATCATGAAAAAAAAATTAAAAAATGTTTTTTCCTTGACTCTACAAGCTGTGGGCCACCAAGCATGGCAACCCTCCCTCCCTCTCCTCCATTATTCCCCCCCTCTCTCCTCCATTATCACCATCCCTCCCTCTCCCTCTCGTTCGTTTGCAAGCATCCAAGGCTCTCTCTCTCTCTCTCTCTCTCTCTCTCTCTCTCTCTCTCATTGATGAATTGGAATGCATGGTTCTTGATTTTATGCTGCAAGAAGGCATAGAAGAGGTTAAGATCGGAAATGCTGTAATCATGATTTTTCTTTATGCCGATGATGTAGTGCTCTTGGCACATACCTTAGAAGATGCACAAAAGCTTATGAGTGTCTTGGAATGCTTTTGCCTACATAGCGGGATGATCGTGAATGGATCCAAAACCAAGGTTATGCTTGTAAAGACCCTCAATGATGAAAATCCATGCATTGTATACAACAATGAGAAACTTGAAGTGGTAGATCACTTCAAGTACCTTGGCCTTGAGGTTCCATCCAATCATAAATGGAAGGATTGTGCAATGCGTCGCTTGGAAGCCGGAAAGAGGGCCTATTATGCCTTTGAGAACATGTGCAATGCAGGAGAGATCAAGTGTTGGGATCTCAAAAAGTACCTCTTTGACACATTGGTGACACCGGTGCTTCTTTATGGAGTGGAGGTGTGGGGTGGAAGCATCAGGAAGTCTACTTGGAAAGAGTTTGAGAATGTCCAAAAGCGTTTTCTCACCAACTTTCTCCAAGTCAAGACACAAACACCCTACATGCTCTTACTTCTTGAGTCCGGATTGCTTCCCATTGAGGTCTTGGGCATGCAAAGGGTTGTGGAGTACATGCATAAGACACAACGTAGCCCTTTGCATCGACTTCCTAGAATCGCATATGAAGCAAGTCAAATGGTTCAAAAGACATGCAAGAGCAAAATACTATGTTCGGGGTGGATGCTTGATATCAAGAAATGGTTTGGAAGATGGGATGCATGTCACTTGGTCATGGATGCGTCGATCGACTCCCAAGTTAATGAGGCCTTCTTACAACGCCAATGTATCACGGCTTGGGAGAAATCCGGAGGTTCTCGCTTCAGCCATTACACCACACACGTTGCCCCAAACTACAAATCTCTCTTCTTCTCGGAACGAGGTAACCGAACCCATTCCTACATCCTTGAGCCCATCCCGTTGAGTGCGATCCGCACCATTGCCTCCATTCGTCTTAGCTCCCATTCTCTACGCTGCGAGACAGGACGTTGGGGCACTGGCGAGGAGTGTCATCGACTTTGCACCTTATGCCCTCGTCAAGTGCGAGAGAGTGAGTACCACACACTACTTGAGTGCTCAACTTTTGACCACATTAGGTACTCTTTTCCCCATATATTCAGCCATGATCTCTCCCTACATACCTTCCTCTCCCAACCACGATGTGGACTCTCTATTGCGACGCTCATTTCAGCCATTTTTGAGCATCGAGAGTCACTTATGAACTCCACTCACACCACGTGACATGTTCATTTGGTCCCATAGGTCATATTTGACCTCCCCAGACGATAATAGAACTATCTCTCTCTCTCTCTCTCTCTCTCTCTCTCTCTCTCTCTCTCTCTCTCTCTCTCTCTCTCTCTCTCTCTCTCTCTCTCTCTCTCTCTCGTCATCAACCATGGTGCCCCTCCAACCAGAGGCCACCACCCTCTCCCTTATCTACCAAGTGCAGTAGGAACACTCTCTCTATCTCTATCTCTTAACACACACCTCACACCTCCCTCTCTCTCACCCTTGTTGACTCCCTCTCTCTCTCTCTCTTCGCCCCTGTGTTGGTAGCATGGTGATAGGCACTCTCTCTCTCTCTCTCATTATTTACACACACACACACTCACCCACACACACACACACACTTACCCTCAGCCTCTCTCTCCCCATCACTCTGTGTGTGTGTGTGTGTGTGTGTCACCACGGTCTCCATCTCGCAGAAACTAAGTTTTCTATAAATATCACTTTCAATCAAGATTGCCCTCATATCCGGAGGGGTTTTCATCATCTACATCTACGTCCCTCTCTCTCTCTCTCTCTCTCTCTCTCTACTATGTGCAATATTAGTGTTATTTTAATCACTAATGTCCGCATCCTAGTCGCTCAAAGCTAGGTGGTGCCCCTGTTTACTTCTCATGATGAGTTCAATGTGCACGATCCTGGCATAGAGCCATTAAAAACCATTTTGCGCTTGCACTTGTCATTTGGTGCCCCCATGAAGGAGTGCTTCTTGAAAACCTTTAGTTTACAACGCTCAAAATGATGCACGTCGTCAACCATGGATGAGTGGCTGCGGGAATTCTCCAATTGGAGAACAAAGGAGGAAGAAATTGAAGAAGCACTACCCGCCTTCGTCGAAGTGCTGCTGTCGGAATACATCGTCGTCAACATCCAAGAAGTAAGTCCTCCGTCTTGCATCAAGAGCCACCCAAGGGAGGGTTGCAGGCTGCTCTCATTGTCATCGCCCAGCGCACTCTATGAATGAGTACCGTCAATGAAGGAAAAGAAGAAGCATAAATCCTCTACATCGACATCCATCGTGAAGAGGTCATCCATATCAAGGAAGGAAAAAGGTCGGTAAGGACTCTCTTCCCGAAGGAGTCTTCAAGTAAAGGTATAGCCTCTGCTCCTAAGTGGCCCAAAGGGGCCAAAGGAAAGGGAGGGCTAGGCCAATCCGAAATCACATGACCCCAAAGGAAGAAGAACCCCTAGCCTAGGCTACCAAAAAGAAGGTCATCCAAAGCAAAGCGGCAAAAGATCTCCTATTGATTTGCACGGCGCATGCGAGTGCTACCAGTTCACTTTGACAACCCCAAAGCAGAGGTGGTAAGGAGGTTCCCATGCCCTAGAGAGGAGTGGTTTGGCTACTATCCTCACTGTTTTGGATGGCGGGTAGAGGGCCTTCCTCCTCTCCCCGTACAACTCATCCTGAAGAAACTATCTACCATGGGTGAAACCCAATGGGCCAGAGACAAGAGTTACAACTAAATGGTGTGGATTTCATGCAACAAGGCAATTATGGTAACTACTTGCAATGGCTGCTAGCTAGAATGCTAGGAGTGGTCAAACGCATCGCCATCACTCCGTACGTGCTGAGCAATGAAGGGAAGTTAGAGCCTGTGAAGGTCGATGACCTCCTGTGCATGTGCCGACTTGTCAACACCGGCATGGCAAGGATGTAAGTAAGTACTCTACACTCTGTGCATCATGATAATAGATCAACCTCTTTTCCATTTAGGTTTCTGCAACACATGCACGTAAATATATATGTAGATAGGAATATCTTCTATCAACAGAAGATTGTGTATCTGTTTGGTGTTGCGGTTCTAGGAGAGATCCTTAGCTCCCCAAACCCCATTATCCTCACCGTCTTAGATTACCATCACTCCTTCAATGTTTCCATTTTCATCATGTTTTAATATATCCACCCAACCTTGTAAGAAAGCTGCTATAAGCCGCTTAGTCATTTGTGTTATTAAAAAAAACAAAGTTTGATGTTTTTTTGGCAATGGCAAATGTTTTCTTCCCAACCTTCATGGGTAAGGTGGGGGAAGATGCTTCAAATTTCTTCGATAATCTTGAAATAGCATTTATCATCTCTGGAAGGGATGATGATGCTTCGCGTTTGCATATTTTTCCACTGCTAATGAAAGTGGAAGCAAGATCATGGTACAATGTCTTGGTGCCAGCCACCAAGTAGAGGTGGGATTTGCTAAGAGCAGCATTCCTAAGGAATTTTGGAGAAGGCACCATATTCGAGAAGCTATGGCAATTGCTGATGGAGTTGAAGCAAGGAAGTATGTTGAGTATGCAATGTACGAATCAAAGTTTTTAGATCTATGGGGATGATGGGTTTCATTAATAATCTGATGCCAAGGGTAGGACTATAGGAGGGCACGGCCCTAGCCATGGCCCGATGGATACACATGCGGTACACGGTCTATATATAGGAGGTCTAAGGACCTATATATAGGTATGGTTGGGTGGTTATTGGCATGTCTATCTTCCTATGTCCTTTCACTGGTATCAGAGCACAGGGGAGAGTAGCCATGGAGGGGAGGGGAAGGAGATTTGAATGGCTTATCTCTCTCTCTCTTTATCTCATGCGAGAGCAAGGCCTCTCTTCTCTCATGCAAGTGTTCTCTCTCTCTCTCAGGCCTAGACAGAGGAGGAGATCGTGCTTGCATGCTATGCGTGCTCAACTGCAAAAGAGGTCTAGGTCGACATGACAGCAAGAAGCCGTGGTGTGGGCATGGCCCCTTGAATATGTATAACTAAGGAGGCCAAGGCTGCGCGGGTAAGCACCTTTACACACGCGAGGTTCTCTGATACCAGTGAAAGGACATAGGAAGATAGACATAACAATAACCACCCAACCATACCTATATATAGGCCCTTGGCCCAGTGAAAGGAGGAAGATAGACATGCCAATAACCACCCAACCATACCTATATATAGGCCCTTGGCCCTCCTATATATAGCCCCTCTACCGCATGTGTATCCATCGGCCCTTGCCCAGGGCCGTGCCCTCCTATAGTCCTACCCTTGGCATGACATTACTCCCCCCCTTAGAGAAGCGTTTTTGTCCGTGAAAACAAAAGTGGTAGGATCTTCATAAGAACACTAATATTTTCCAACGTGGTATCCGTCATGGATCCAGCTGTTTGTTTGATCAAAACACGGTGTAGTAGGAGGTCCAATATAATCAAGAATAACATCTTGATTTTGCACATTGTTGTCCATCTGCAACCATTTTGTGTTATCGGTTCCAATCCCATTATAGTGTGTAGACTCCATTTAGAACGCACATGAGCATGCTAAAAGAGTTATCACAACAAGGATGTACCTGAAGGAAACTTTCCATGAAGTAAACTTGCTGACATAACTCATCAGCCAAGTGTAAGTCCTTGACTTGTTCTCAAATTTCATCAGTAAACAACCCCATCATATCTAGTGTTCAAGGTTGAGAATTTGACGTATACATGAAGAGACTAAACCTAGTCGCAAACATGCTTTATTTGATGGTAAGCAAACTCCATGTAGAGCAATAAATTCTTATTAATTGGATTGCTTGGTGCTAATGTATGCACTTTGCTATCCTTTAGCACAAGATTACACTTGTAATCTTCTTATTCCCCCACAGTTTACAGACAGTCTTCCCACACAACTGGTAAACGGGAATCACAATATCGTGTTACATTGTTGAGGAATCAGCAATCTCCGAGATAACCATCGTGGTTAACTTGAAAAATCCACAAACACTCAAACCGAGCCATGAACTCTATTGGTGATTAGTAGAACCAAAAGTAATCTCATAGAGATATTGCACATGTAGTGAAAAATACTTCATAAGCAACAACTTGATGAATACGCATGCCATTCCAAATCAGCGTTTCTTAAACACTAGGGCCCATAACACCTAGTGTGCATGCATTTAGCAAAAATTAGATCCAAACTTGTATACCCATGTTGATCCTTGCCAATACTTATGGCAAATGTGATGCGCCTGGCACACATTAAAGAGGAATGTAAATAGTTCTGAAAAGAAACTAAATACTTTTAGTTGCAATATTTTGCGCCTTGCTAAAACGTCTGAACCATAATAGAAGGTGAAACATTGATCACTTCTAGGTACAAACAATGAAACTTTTTCATTAAAAACTTAGAGCCTTGCTATATGTATAAACAACCATCTGTAATGTTGTTTAGCAGTACTTGTACCTGAACAAGTCATTCTAAGTATCCTACAATTTTTGGCCACCGAAATTGCTACTGATACGTCGTGCTGAAAATGGTATAGAGAACAGATTTGACCAGCACCTAGGGACTTTTTCGTGACACATACTTGAAATAATGGGTGCCACTGTCAGTCTAGAGACTCATATTCTCCACATGTGGAATATGTCTCATGTAAGGATGTTCTTAAAAAAGAACATCTTTTAAATTACAAGATGTACTTTTGTGGTGGAGGTAACTCTAAACACTCCACAACAAGAGTGAGAGGGACCCTCATTCATTGCTCCACACTAGCTAAACCGAACTCCTTGAGTCCCTAGATCATGTTGTATCCCATGTGACAACATGTGCCAAATCGAATCCTGCAAGTGGATTCATAACAGCATAATGTATATTGGACACTATGGCCCAAAATACTTGTTTCGACATGCCTTGGTGATTGAACTGAAATTTTAGTTACCCGTATTCAAATGCACAGGAGCATGTCTCCCACCTGTGAAAAAACCAAGCAACATTGCACTAGAAACTGTTCAACCAGGTAATGGTTACCAACATAGTTAACCCTATATAAAAATGATTAGTGTCAACTTGAAAAGTTGAATTTGTCCACTAGCCCCTGGTAGATTGGGGGGATGGCATTCCTTGAAAGTACAACTTGGATAGATCAATTGTGATCCTCAATGCTTATGGGGTGATTTAGTAAACACCCACTGGGTGGTACCCCAAAATTGTGATGCCATAGACACTTGTAATGCTATAGAGAGAGCAAGAAATCCACACAAGTGAGATGCCTAGCTTATATCAACAGCCGTGCTATCTCAACTATTTGTTGCCTCTAGATTCCGTGGTATAGATCAACTAATGTGAGTTTAAGATGTAAAAACTCAACTTGAGCGTCGCACTAAAAGCACGTAGTGCAAAAATGACACCCTAAACATTCGTACATTAGGAAAAAAATGGACTCTCCATGGGCCTTGTAAGAATCCCTAATTTCAAGGAAGCCTGCCAAGATTAAGGGGGACAAAGGCTTTGAATGGGGCTATTTTGGTAGGGTCTCCTCCACCTTTGACCCCTAAAAAGGTAGGGGGAAGGGGGGGGTAACCATTAAAAAAGTAGGGAAGGGGGGGTAAACCATTTGAAAAGTAGGGGGGTAGGGGGTCTTCTCTCTCTAGCTTTTTGGCCAACTTGTAAGTGGCCTCTTAACTCTCCCATGCCACCTAAGCAAATCCGTGGGTCAAAGAGGTCAAAAAAATGATTTTTTTCAACAACTTTCAAAAAAACTCTATTCCCCCCTAAAAAGTACCCCCAACATATATACATATTAAAAAAAAGATTTTTAAGTTAAATTACTCATAATTCAACATTTTTTGACTCCCTTCAAAACTTTTAGGAAATTCCTCCCAAAATTGAAAACTTTCCCTCCTAATATAAGCTCCTCTCCTACACCCATCCCCCTTGCACCTTCACCTGCTGCTGCACCTACACACCCATCTCTCCATCCTTAAAGCTCCATCTCTCCATCCTACAATGCCTCTTGACGACGTGACCAATGTCCCAGCAAGCTCTTCACGCGGTAGGTCTCCAGGGCTTTTCCTACGCCTACCTCAAGAGTATGTTCCGACAAAGAAAACATGCTTGGGTATATTACCTTCAGCCAACGAATGCCACGCTCAAGGGGAGAAGAATGTGGATCTCTGGACATACGATGCTTGTATCCAAAGGATCCTTCTCTCAATGTTCATCCGTCTTTTACAAACATTCCATCACTGTTGCAATACATTGGAAATGGATACCAAGGTTTGTTGGGCTACTGCAATAGACTCAAAAAACATGAGATTGCGCGGTCCGAGATCTACTTGCATCATTGGCAGTTGCTCAATGGGAGTTTCCACAATCTTCAAGATCAGATGCAAACAGCTACTAGTGCGCTTGAGGAGGCAAAGAGCACCATCACAACCAAGGAAAATGTAATTAAAAAGCTTGATGATACTCTTTCACACATGAAGAGTACTGCCATGGGAGGTAGGGTGAGGAAATGAGAGTTGTCCGAAATTCAGACTCTTGCACCACGTGGAGGTGCAAGAAAACGCAGGGTGACAGCTAAAAGGTAACGTGTTCTATCCCTCATGTTGTTTAAGTCTAATACCGCTCATCATTGTTGTTTTGGGCAATAGGAACTTTGTCCAAGAAACGTACGGTGGCGATAATGCGTCAGCTAGGGCTACTTTACTTCGTTCTTGTTTCAACAAAGAGGATTTTATTGGGATGCTTGATGCTCCAGAGGCAAAACACTTGAAAGACGCAATCACTAAGAGAGTTCTTAGTGATTTTTCTAATATTGTCACTGATCTAAATGTTCAAGATATTTGTGATGCTGTTGGGATTAGTACGAAGGGATATCAAGAAATACATCAAGTGTTAAAAGATGCATTAAGAAGTCGAGGAGTCACAGAAAACCTATTCCCACTTCCTCACAGAGTGGCGATTGCCAAGAAGGTGCCAAATGAAGATGTTGTTCACCGATTAGGGGACTACTTGTATATTGAAGACACGATGCCTCTTCAGCCGCTCCGTAGCAAATCACAAGGAAGGAAGGGCCGCGGGAAGGGAAGCGCTGCTGTTTCTAACAGTGTGTTGTGGACCGAAGGGTTTGTTTACACCAAATTCAACAATGTCTTTGTGGACTTGATACGATTGTAGCAGTCCATGGCTGTTTTCTACAATTTGAGTGATGCAGGTTAGTTTAGAGTTGCCTTCATGCTCTATGATGTGTCATAACATGCATTCTGAGGCTTTATATTGTTGGCAGTTCTTGAAGGCAAGCTTGTGTTCGTGCTGAAGTTGGATAAGTGTGTAATTGTTAAAGGGAGAAAGTTGGAGAGAATGAGCATCACGCTTATGAATGAAGCCCTAGCTTATGCCAAGCAATCTTGCAGTTCAAGTGAAGCGACAAAGCCCTCTTTTAGTGTGCAATCAGAGAAGCATATATGGTGGCTTGGTGCAATTGAAGTTCCGAAAGAGACACATGAAGTCCTTGCATGGATTTTCAGTAGAATCCAATGGGTCATAGAGGTCATTAAAGCTCAAATAAACGGTGAGAAGCTCATGGTTCCAGGACGTGGGGAGTTTGATGTTGAATGGCATTTAGGTGGTGATCTAAAGACCATAAAGTGCATGCTTGGGTGAAAACAAGGTGCAAATTCTTTACTTCCCTGTACATTCTATACGAAAGGGCACAAGACAAGTCAAGCAACTCAAGTGGAAGGTCAGGATGAAGATAATGATGACCATATAAATAGGGAGTGGCAAACTTCGGTTCTTTCATGTGATATGCTGCAGGTGCCCAATAGGGATAGCAAAGATCCTGGGTGGAACCCCATAATTCCCTTCTCCCTCAACAATGTTCACTTTTGTACATTGCATGAGTTTATGTGAATATTTCATAGGATCCTAAAGCATCACATTGATTATGCTTTCACAATGAAGTCCCTTCAACGGTCAAAAGACTCCTTGCAGGGGGTGGAGACGCTCCTTAATGAGATTGGATGTCACCGATCAAGGGTGAACATTGTAGCAGAGACATGTAGGGAGAAGACATATGAGGTGGCACAGAAGGTTTCCATGAATGGAGCCAAGGCACGTCAATTTTTCAAGAAGATGTCAAAGTCTCCAATGCAGGTATCCAAGGCAAGTGTCGATCTAGCAAGTGAGAAGCAGTGGGAGTTGTGGAAAGATTTGTGTTCATGCACGACGGACAAAGATCCCAATGTGGAGGTTGGTAACCAACGCAAGCTAGTATGGTCATCCTTTCAAAAGATTGTGCAATTGATGAATCTTTCAAGCACCACCGTTGAGCAGTGAGAGGAGTTCAAGAAGGTGCTTTATGAATTCACAAAGGCCGCTAAGGACGGATGGTCTGAAAGCAAGATTACACACTACATGGTTTGTTTTAACGGACTTCATACATATGCAATGTTTGAAAATGCAACTTTTTTATTGGCTTATCTCCTTTTTGGTTTTTTTAGCACATTCTCTATGCGCATGGTGCATACTTCATGGACCGCTATGGTTCTCTTGATATATGGAGTACACAAGGCATGGAGAAGTCCCACTATCGAGCAAAAGGAGTCTACTTCAAGAATACTCGGCATGGTGGTGGTAGTTCACACTCCAACTACCTCCAAGAGATGTTTAACTAGTTTTTTAGGCACACCTTTGGGAGAACTCGTACTATTGAGAAAGCAAGAGAGTCGATGTTAGCAAAGCACTTACGCAACGCCTCCCGTACTGCAGCATCCGAGAAGTGGAAACGCTCGTGAGCGTCCCTGGGCCATGAAGCTTGGCGTGCAAACGGATGAAGATGCCCCTTGGGTTGGCGTCCAAATACAAACTTATCAGGCTCACATGTCTATTGGGGGTAAGACACTTCCTAAAGGGAGTGGACCTACACCATCATATCCGCTCAATAGTGAAGAGCACGAATCAGATTATAAGGTGTTGGAAGTGCCTGTGCAGAAAAGAAAGAGAAAGAGCATTGTCTACAAGAAGAGGAAGCAAGCTGTCCCAACTCGTGCCAAAAATGCACCTCCACGTCGACCTCAGAAGGTACGAAAGCGCAGCCGTGCTTTTGCGGAGATTTGACACTATCAAAAGAGCACCGAGCTCTTGATTCGGAGGGCCCCTTTTGCAAGGCTATGCAAGGAGGTTTTGCAATTGTACAACACTCAGTTTCGGATGGGCGTCGTGGACATAGAGGCAGTCCAAGAGGCAGCATAGCAATATTTAACTAGCATATTTGAGGATTCTAACCTCTGTGCCATCCATGCAAAGCGTGTAATCATTATTCCCAAGGATATGCAGCCTGCTCGCCGTTTGTGCCATGAGGAGTAGCTTGTAATTAGGCATCAAACCTTTTTGTATTTACGAAACTCCAAGATTGGGAAGAATTTGAATACAAGCGTGTTTTGATTGTATACCCCACTCTGTGCATTGTATTAGGAAGAATTTGAATATAAGCGTCTTTTATTGTATACCCCACTGCGCATTGTATTGTTTTAATTCTATACCATGCGATGTAGCACTGGTCCAAGTTTTGTCTACCTTCTATTGTATGTATGTAGCCATTAGCTTGTTATTGTGAAAAATTGCCTACGTTTAGCACCTTGGCTAAGTGGGGCATGCACTTCCTGATGTATCCATGCTATATGACTCACTATTGCATGGAAAAAGCATTTAGAAAGTGTTGAAAATGGCTTGGAATGCCCCCAAACTGGCTTCCACAAGGGCGCGCATTTGGGGCTTCTAGAGGCCTATGGATGGACACAATGCGCGCCCTTGTGGCAGTCTTTTCTAGTGCTTTCCAAACACTTTCCAGTGGTTTCCAGACAATTGTTTTGGATACAGCATCCGAATTGAGTCTCTTTTTGTTCTTTGAAACATTGACAAGCAATAAGTATGTTTTGTTTGCTTCAATGCTTCCATTAGCATAGATGCTTCCGGCAATCATCCCCTCTTAGTCCATGTCAGTCCTATACTCCAAAATGGGCTAGATATTGCCACATAGTTTACTCTTGTGGTTTGTTAATACAAATTTAGGTATCTAGGGCAAGATGGGCTTAAGGTTACCTGGGTATGCATGTCTTTCTATTTTGCAACTGGGTATTAATGTCTTGTCACTCTGTTTTGCACCTGGCTATGCTCCTAGATGGGTCCAAAATCATCTACCACAAGGACGCACATTTGCACACTTCATCTGCTGATGGAAGGCCCCAATGCGCGCCCTTGTGGCAGCATATTTTAGGGACTTCCAAGCCCTTTACTAGGCACATACATAACTTTGGAAGCCTAGATATAACAAAGTATGCATTTTATTAATATTAATGCCTGCCAAACCCTTTAGTAGTCATAGCAGAAATTATGGTGCTTCTCATACACAATGGAAGGCCAACATATAAGAAATTCAAAACCTTTCAAGAAAGAGAGTCATAGACAGCAAAAAGTAGTTTCATTAAAGAAATCAATGCTTTACATGATATCCGGCTTTTGCTTTAGGATCTTTCGAATTACAATTTTCTGGCGCTTGGCCTTTTGGGATGGCTCCCTGTTAAGTAAAGTGGTTGTGATTTTTTGGGTGTCATTAACCCCTACAGCTTGGTTCATGCCGACATGGGCAATAAGGCGCTCGGGAAAGTTAGCACCGATAGTGGATATTGCAAAATCTTTCTTTACAAGCACTACAAGGTTGGCCGTTTGGGCAAGTGTTGTTAAACACAACGCCTTGGAGAGTGAACGGAGAGCAAAAATGTTGTAACGACCATTGGGAGAGTAGTCGGCATGGACAAACACCACGACACCAGTGAGAAGTGTGTTGAGGTAGTGAGCAAGTTCCGCTTGAGGTCCGAACGACGTCCTCCTCCCCCCTGACCGTTGCGCCGAGGCGTCAACCTCCAGAACATCCTGCAAAACATAGGTTTTCTGAGATATGGCACAGAATTATGATATAACATTAACAAAATCATTTGTAACAATCAAATGTAAGTGAGCATCTATACCTCTTGTCTACGATCCTCCTCATCGGCATCCGAGTGCAAGTAAAGATCCACACTTGACTTCCCCTTTGGATAAAGCAAAACAAGTGTTGCAGCAGGTGGTGGTTAATCCACTCTTGCGCGTTCAGCCAAACACATGGCATGCACGGCCACAAACTCCTCCTCAGAGACCTTGGCCTGCTCGGCCGCTACCACCTCGGCTTGTGCAATCACCACTGTGTCCGCCAAAGTATTCCCCATGGGCAGTAGGAGATCATCGTCATGGGAGGTGGTGGTATCAACCTCAGACTTGCCATGGGCATCGAGGATGGCGAAACACTCATCCATGCGAAGCTCAAAGGATTTCTCCAGATCGTGCATAAACACAAACTCCTCCCCACCCATCACAATGGAGGAGAAGCGGGTAATCTCTACCTCAGGGATGGCATCCCGAGTGGTGGTTCCTTCTGGCGGTCCCAAGGATGAATCGACAGATGGAGAGGCCTCCAAGAGGCCTTGAATCCCTACAGGGTAGGTCAAGGCAAGCGTCCTCTCCTCTGCGGATGAGTCAATGGCCTCAGGCTTGGGGTCCTTCACATCAGCCAGATCCTTCCCTTACGCATTGCTCGCACATCATCATCTTCAAGCCGCACATATTGTCCGGCGGGTTGTGCTATGGTGGCAAAGCGTGCAAGCCGCTGATGAAATGGCATGTCCCCTTGGTAGATGTGGTGGAGAAGGCCTTCAGGGACCCATTGCTCTGGCCGGTTTGGTAACTCAACAATGAATCTCCCCATGCACGTGGAAATGTATGAAGTAATGTGCTCAAGAGATTGAGAGTGGAGGGTCAAGGTGGTTTCCAAATCGGGTTGGGTTGTGAAAAATGCTTGAAGCTCAGGGCGATTTGCATGCCCAACCTCAGTAAGGAATGCATCTAAAGCACTAGTAGCAGCCATGTCTTCTCTTTGCGTGATTGGGTATGCTAGGTCTCTCTGCAATGCTAGGATGAAAATGGTGAAATGAGGAGGTGGTCCCCCTTATATAGACATATTCCATCTCGAAAAAAATAAAAAATATGCATTTAAAAAATAAATTTACACCAGCTTAAAACTCAAGTACAAAATCAAGTACAACACCTTAAAACTTTTCAAAATCTTTAATAAAATATCCAATATATAAACGATTAAAGTTACAAGCCAATTCACTTAGACAAGATGATTTCGTCTGTAGCCTAATCTTTGTAAACAAGCATAGTGGCCTCCATCCGCCTTCCAATCTATACAACCAAAAAATGGGCAATCAAAATACAAAAACCCACAAAAAATAAGAAAGGTAGCTAAGCAAGCACAAAGCAGACCTTACGTTGTTCCAGTTTGAAACTTGCATTACCGACATCCTCGAATCCCATTATGACAAAGTGTTCTCGAAGATTGGCAAGAGTCCAATGCAGTTCACTGCAACCACCTCCACCTCGTTATTGGGCTAGGCGATTGCCCGACAAGTGTTATAGTTGTGTAGAGGAGGGCCACTATGCTCTAGATTGTCCTCGTCCATCGAGGGAAAGGTGTGGCATGTACCTTCTGTTTGGTCAAGACAAGGGGCAAGCAGAATTCAATGGTCACAGGGAGTAGCAAGCTGATGAAATTCAAGCACTCTCGGCTCCACTAGGTAATGATGAAGTGCAAAGGGTTAACATTATTGGCGAGGTCAATATTATGGCCAACAAAAGAGCAAGAGTCAAAAGAGAGACTGAGATGGGACAAAAAACAAAGCAAGGAAAGGTAAAGAGAAGATGAATGAAGGCCAAGAGCAGCTAGAGTCAAGGAAGAAAATTTGGAGACGAAATATTACACAAAGGAATTTTCAGTTTGGGTGCAGTAATCCTGCATATGACCCGGTAAGGGATGTTAAAAATCACAAAGCTAATATCACTTTTGGACAGCTACTTACATTTAACCCTAAATTGAGGAGACAATGGTCAACAAGTGTTAGCACAAGGCTTCCCCAAGCAAGAGGATGTGCATGTTGTACAAAATTTATCCTTGAGGGTGGGAAGTTCAACCAATGTGCTTCTAGTGGTGGAAGTTTTTCTTGAGAAAAAGAAACATGTGCAAGCGTATATTGATGGTGGTACTGAGGTCTGTGTAATCACCATGTTTTCTATGAGGGATACCGATATTAAATCTATAATTAGGTCCAATGTGCGAATGAGGATCACCAACCATGCCAAAGCTCTTTGTTTGGGAGTGGTGCAGGATGTGAAGGTAGACGTCATGAGAATTGAATGCCTAATTGATTTTTTTTTCATGAAAATAGGTGAAAATGCTTACCCAATTATATTGGGGAGGCCGTGGTTGTTGGCAATTGGGTCCAAACAAGATTGGGAGAAAGGAGGTGTTTACCTTGCCAGATCAAGAGAATGGAGGGCAGATCATGCTTGACCTGAAGACCATGGAGAGCCATTTTCATCTGGAGGCAAGGGGTGATAATAGAGATTCTAGCACCAGCTACTATGAATATGAAACATTGTCGACTTACAATGAAGGGTCCACCAGTGTCGAAGAGGAAGAGAGTGTTGAAGACCTATTGAAGTTAGACAATAATTTTTTTGAGGTCACCATAGATTTTGCTGGTTTGAGTGAAGGTATATGCAAGCTCCAGTTTGTAGTCTAAAGGTTAAAGAGGTGGAAGACATGTTAGGCGTAGATCTAACCAAATAGGTGAAAGAAGGTTATGTGGAACTATGTGCATCCTATCCCAATTTTTTTGTGATTGAATATAAATATTTGAGAGGAGATAAAGGAGTAGAGCATCAAATCCTACTCAAAGATGGATACAGGCCAAAAGCATAGAAGCTACCAAGGTTGGGAGATATTCAAAATGAGGCTCTATGGCAAGAGATCAATAAGTTTCTTGAGGTAGGTGTTGTCTATCGAGTGAAAGAATTTAAATGGGTTTCACCTGTTGTTATCACACCAAAGAAGAACGGGAAATGGTGGGTATGTGTAGACTATAAGCCCTTGAATGATGCTACCAAGCTAAACCACTACCCCTTGCCATTTCAGGACGAGATTTTGAACCAATTTGCAGGACATGAGAACCATTCTATCATGGATGGATTTTCAGGGTATTTATAGATCGATATTGCTTTGAAGGACCAGTTGAAAACCACCTTCATCTCTCTATGGGGGTGCTTTGCTTACCGAAGGATGCCTTTTGGACTGGTGAATGCGTATGCTACCTTTCAAGACTAAATTAACAAAGTGTTTGGGCCATATTTGGGTAAGTTCATTAGAGTTTTCATGGATGATATTGGTTGTTATAGTTCCAGGGCAAAAAACCTATCCAAATTAAAGCTATGCTTCCAAAGGCTAGACAAGGAAGGAGGGTAATTGAACCCAAAGAAGTGCAAATTGGCACAACCACGGGCTCAGCTGTTGGGCCATGTGGTCTCACACAATGGTATAGAAGCGGATCCAAAGAAACCGAAGTCTTTGGTTGTGATAAAGCCTCCCACTAGTGCGACAGGGTTGGCATCATTTATGCATAAGTTCAAATATATGCTACAATTTTTTTGGATGTTGTCCCAGTATGTGTATCCTCTTCAAAAGAGGGCTCAACAAGGACATGGATTTCAATGGGATGATGAATCTCAAGAAGTGTTTGACAAAGTGAAGGGAGTCTGTATAGCTCACGAAATTCGTAGCACCCATGTCCTCTCAAAAACACCTTCAAAAGATATAACTTACGCTACAAAAATCGTTTTGTACACTCTACCCAATGATCACACACTTGACAAGACCACAACAAAACATACACCCACTACCACAACTCATTTCAACCCTTACACATGCACACCACCACTAAATGTCACTCTCTTTGCACAAAACATCACCGGTTTTTGAGGGGGGGGGGGCACACATCCTCACTATCGACACCGTGGAACACACAAGTGTAGGATTTGTGCTGCCTATTCATCATTGCAAGTGAAGTACGTGAAAGACATTTAGCAATTTAGAGAGGAAGCCAATGAGAAGACTAGGTCACAGAGTAAAAGGCTTGTTTAGGTTGTTGCCAACACCTTACAGTGTGAGAGTTGCAAAAAGGTGCACCAACAATGATGTTGCAAGCTTGTTGGGTGTATTTCAATATGTGGAGGATTCCCTACTGTCAGGCCAAGGGCCAAACCAAGGGGTCACGGACTCGTCCAAGGGCCGGCTGCCAGTGGGAAGGGGTCCGAAAGGGGCTAGGAGCCTATTAAAGGGAGGCTGGGCGGATGGACCAGGCATGGCAGTCCCTTGGTATTTACACTAGTATCAGAGCTAAACATAGAACTTGGGCACGTTTTTTGCTTGGTTGCATGTTGCATGCAATCTAAAAGTGGAGGAGGAAGAGGGTCGAGGCAACAGCGTGGGCAGAACCTCCAAGCCCGAGAATCGACGGGAGGTCGACGTGCATCAAATCGCGCGCACAAGGCAATTTCAGCAAGATCTCGTGCTTGGCCCGCCCCCAAAAGCCTGCTGCATCACGAGTTGTTTCATCTTCTTCACATCGCGCAGTCGACCGCTCTGTCTGCAGGCCAAATTTTTGTCAATTTTTTTTTTCCTCTTCACTTTGATTACCCTAATGGTCCAGTGCAGAGCCTTTGCCCAGGGTCTTTGGCTTGGGAAGGCGCGCTTAATTCTTCCACTGCCATCTTTTCATCGGTGGGCATACACAACACACACCGGTTGTGGCTTCTTGCAACTTCTGCATTCCGAACCTGCTGCAAACCAGGTTTTGAAGTTTTGACAAAGTGAAAATTGGTCACCAAGCTTCAACCGATTTGGTGGTTGCATACGATGCAAGCCACCTCGGCAGTGACTATACATTGATTTGTGTTTTCAACTTCCTCCTCGGCTGCCCAAATTGTCGGCAACTTTCAAGTTTATTTGGTGTATTGCGTACGACGCAAACCAGACTATTAGCACCTCGAATTTTCTCCGCGTTTTTGAGTGAATCATCCACTGCAGTTTTGATCGTTGTTGTCAAGCTGGTAGTGGTCACGGATTGAACTACGCTTTCGAAGTCGGCGTTCTTTCTTCTCAAAGACGTAATTATACGGTTCCTTATCGCATACGGCTACGAGCTCGTTGGAATTTAGGTATTCTCCTTTCTTTTCTCGCACGGTACGTCCACAACATGGATTCAGACATAGATATGCATCATGCATTTGATTTCGAGCAATCTGCACCCATTTCGTTTGCCGATGCCACGCAGACGGTTCCTCTCATGGAGAGTAATCGTGCCCCAACGGCAACAGAGGATGCGTATGAGTTGCTGGACATGCAAGATTTCCGTGCATTGCAAACACGCATGACTGTGCTTGAAATGAAATTTTCACAATTAAATTAGAATGTCACAGCATTATCCGATTTAATTAAGTTGCATATGCGGCAGCAGGCCACGGGCCCTGCTAGTCAGCCAATTCAGGGGCACGGCTCCACACCAGGCCAAGGGCCGGATGCTGGGCAAGGCCCTCCTCCGGGACCGCTGCACTCTCTGACCCAAAAAGAGGTGGAAGATTTGTTGAAAAATACAAAGCCACCAATTTTTCGAGGAGAAGAGCGTGAGCGAAACAAGGACACCGTGAATATTTTTCTCAGTAAGTGGGATGGTATTCATGTCCTTAGACGTACCCCGGATGAAGCCATGGCGTTGCAGACAAGTCTGAATTTTGACGGCAAGGCCTACAAATGGTGGATGTCCTCAAGGAGAAGGGCATGCTACCACAGACTTGGGCATCTTTTGAGACTGTCTTCAGAAAGGAATTTCTACCTACCAATGAGAAGGATAGAAATTGGACCGCCTGGGACGAATGTTCTATGCGCTAGCATAAAACATTATTGGAATATATTTCCCATTATCGGGATGTGATCCTCAAGCTGGAAGGGATGGATACCTTTCAGCAGGTGCGTGGGTCCATCCGTGGGTTAACTCTCGAGCTTAAGAAGCACGTTAAAACCTAGGATCCACAAACACTTGAGGACGCAATAGGGCAAGATCACATCCATGATGATCCCGATGATCGGGCATTGCATAGTTCGCATGTGCATGGCACTACACCTGTTTCAACACGTCCACAACATGTGCATCATAAAAGAAAAAATGTCTCTACTGCATCAGAGACCTCCAAAAAGCCCAAGGGGTTTAGAGGTCCTCTCTCAACGAAAGAGTTTGAGAAAGACAAAAAAGAAAAGTTGTGCTTTAAATGTTTGGGAACTGAACATAGCAAAAAGGATTGTCCCAAGGAGAAATCTGCTGCTCAACACAAGAGGAAGGAAAAAGCAGTACACATGGTGCAGCTTTTACCTCTTGAATCCTCTTCCCAGTTTGCTAATGTGGAAGTAACGCACACCGAGGCGGTGCATGAGTGCTGTATCACGGCCTCCATGTGGCAACAGACTTTCGGACCACATGAGTTGGTGCATATGCATGGATCTATCCAAGGGTACAGGGTGCGGATCTTGGTAGACGACGGTGCATCGCACAATTTCATCAATTATAAATTGGTGAAACGACTCAAATTGCCCCAAACTCCGAGTTCCCATCGCTACAAGGTAGCAATGATTAACGACCATGGTGCTGAGATATGGGAAACTCAGGTTAAAGATGTACCTCTGGAAATTCAAGGATATCGTACCTCTTTGGATTTCCAAGTCATGAATATGGAGAGGGAGGATGTGGTTCTTAGTCGTGAATGGTTTCATAGTTTAGGATCATCCCTTAGACGTAGCTATGAGCATAATAGTCTAATGTTCGAATCCAATGGTGTGCACGTGCTGCTGTTGGGGGAGAAGGATGTACCTTCCTCACCACTTATTTGTACAGCTGAGCTTATGAAGCTCACTTCTGATGATGCAATAGAAGAACTCTTTTTTTGTTACTCACTGTGCCATTTTATTTCCAATGTGGATGATGTTTTTAATGATGCTAAAGTTTTGAATCAAACTTCCTCAACGCCACATTCTTCTCTCTCTCCTCTTCCAGCTATGTCTACTAATTCAAAAAAAGCAAATGTTGCTAATGAATTGAAGGAACTTTTAAGGGAATTCAAGGATGTGTTCCCAGATGATTTGCCACCAGGGCTACTGCCGACACGTTCTGTGCAACATGGCATAGACATGGTTGCAGGCAGTAAGCCAGTGAGTAAACCGCCTTACCGAATGAGTCATTCGGAGGCTACTGAGGTGGAACGTCAGCATGCTGACTATCACAGTAGAGAGTTTATTCAACCGAGTTCTTCACCATGGGCCTCTCCCATTCTCTTGGTGAAGAAAAAGGACGGTAGTATGCGCATGTGCGTAGATTACCGTGGATTAAATGCGGTTATTGTTAAGAACAAGTACCCATTTCCACGAGTAGATGAGCTGTTTGATAAGCTCACCCACGCTGGTATATTTTCAAAGATTGATTTAAGATCTGGGTATCATCAAGTACGCATCAGGCTTGCGGATATACCCAAAACAGCGTTTCGAACAAGGTTTGGACATTATGAGTTTTTGGTAATGCCCTTTGGGTTAACCAATGCTCCAGCTACGTTCATGACACTTATGGATAGTGTCTTGAGACCATACTTGGAAAAGTTTGTTATCATTTTCCTCGATGACATTCTTGTATATAGTGCATCTGAGGAAGAGCACTTAGTACATTTGAAACAAGGGTTTCATTTATTACGCCAAAATCAGTTATATGCCATGGAATCCAAATGTGGTTTCCTCAAGGAGGAAATTCACTACTTGGGGCATGTTATTTCGGCTACAGGGTTACACATGGATCAATCCAAGGTGGATGCCATTCGGAGGTGGCCCTCTCCCAAAAATTTGGAAGAGCTCTAGATTTTTTTAGGCTTTGCAGGTTTTTATCGACGATTCGTTAAAAACTATGCCCATATTGCTGTTCCCATGACATATCAAATGAAATCCAAGGGCAAGACTTTTCAGTGGGGATTAGAACAACAACAAAGTTTTGACAAACTTAAATACACATTAGCCACAACTCCAGTTTTGGCAATCCCTTAAAGCCATTCGTTTTGGAAACGGATGCTAATAATCGTGCGATTGGAGCAGTCCTTCTGCAGGAGGGAAGGCCAATTGAATTTGAAAGCAAGAAGCTGGATTCAGCACAACACAACACATTCTTTTCACTCATAGCTCATTTTTTCTCGACACATTCGGTTTATTGGGCATTTGGAGTAGCCAAGGAATGGAGTGCTCATACTATCAAGCAAAAGAAATGTATTTTAGAAATGCACGACATGGAGGTGGGAGGAAAAAGAGCAAAGCCCTACACGAAATGTTCAATTGGTTCTAAAGAGTTTGAGTGGGGAGAGAAAGGAAGAAGATTAGAGTGCAAAGAAGTTTGAAATGCAGAATAGAGAAAGTGGTTAGTCTAAAATCATATCATGCTTCTAGTGCAAAAGATCCATTCCAATGATGGTTGGAGACAAGGCGATAAAATGGCACGTGTCGGATGGAAAACCAATTTTTTTTTGATATTAACTACTTCTATTGTAAACATGTATTGTAATGCCACGTGATTTATTGACGCTCCAATCAGTGGTTCCGTGGGTCAAATTGCCTCTATTTTGGAGTTTATTTATAGTTTTTATTAGTATTATTGAGTTTTTAAGTTTAAAAAATAAGATAAGTACTATATAAGTCAAAAATCACAACTTGAAGTTCATTTCTTGTTTGCACATTCTAGAAGATCCTCTCGAGCACAAATGTACACACACTCATATCTTGCACCACATGGACGGTTCCCACGACTAACACTACACACATTAATACCACCATAACCACCACTCACACCATACAAAATCCGCAGCCAAAACCCTATGCAAAATCTATAGCTTCAAATACACATCCCTAGTCATAAGTGAATAATCTAGCACGCCAACGTCCAGACGCCCAACAACCTTCTCAACCATCGAATCTAGATGATCAAACCACCACCATGCGACATATTTTTGGTGATCTTGGACCATTAAACCATGCCAACCACACACCTCTACCAGATCCTCGACTAATTTCATCTCTACATAGAGCCACACAAGAAACAAGAGCAAGCAAAGGAGAATACCGAGATCCGCTTCAAAATCCGGAGCCCTCGCCTACTGTCACAGCAACTGGTGCTCAGGCCACCATGAATAACATGCCAGGAAGCTGTGCACTGCGAGTCAAACAAAGAGTAATATAGGTAATACCAAGGGACCTAGTTTCTAAAGCACGAGAGGCCAAGAAGAGGAAAAGAATGAGAGAGATGGAAAAGAAAGAGGCAGTTGAGAAGGAAGCACAAAAAGTGCAAGAAGAACAAAGAAGACAGAGGGAGCAAGAGGAATGGTAGAGAGCGGAGGCCGAGAGAGCTCATTTTTGGCAAAATTACAAGCACGAGCAGAGACAAAGAGAAAGTCGGAAGAGGATAGAGCTCAAGCCACCCAACAAGCAAAGGTTGGGAGCTCTAGGCCTTCAAAAATACCTCAAAGAGCCAAGCAATGTGCAAAGAGGAAAAAGGACAAGGTGATGCCTAGAGAACAATAGGCCCAAGAGGTCAATATGAAATTTCTCTTTGAGCTTAATATTTTACATTTGTGGTACTTTTTTTTTTTGCTTCCATTTTCTTTGTATTCTTAATGATTTCCATTTTTTAAAAAAAGTGAGCAATCTTTTCTATGCCTAGAACACTCCTAAGCTCTCAAACACTCAAAAAAATTTACCAAATAGTACTAGCAGTCAAGTAAATCAGCTAAGCTAAATTCACGGCTTCGTAACCTCAAGGATCATCGATAAGACTAAACTCTAAGTCAATTAATTAAAGAAAATACAAATTTACACATTTTCAATGGTAGAAAAAAACATAACTAAATGCACTCAATCATACCATGAAATAGCACAATCAGCAAATATAAATGTCCACAAACATGAGTCATGGAAAGTAGTACACTTGGAGGTATGCGATGCATCTCCTTGATGGTTGTGGAAGCAAACATGCAATGCTGGAGCTTCATCTATCCATGTTGTGTGAAATTTGAAGTCCATCTATCGCAACGGGTTCACCATTTTGTACGCCCCTATATAATGTGAGGTCACGGGGTATTTGAAAAAATCTTCTTTTAACATGTCTAAATGAATAAAATGACCCCTTATTTTAGGATATCTTTTCAAAATTGAATATAAAAACCCCTTAGTTTAATGTATCTCTGTTAAATTGCCTTAAAATTCTACTTTTGAAAACCCCTCCTATCGAACTCACGTTATACATTAACATGATTACATAGTGCACCCCCCGAGCCATCTATGTTGCAAAATCATAAACAAAACACTATCACCTAGAAAGGTGTGTCACCATATAAGCAAAAAATTTATTATCTAAATAAAAATAAGAAGAAATCCTATACTAAGCTCTCATACCTGGATGCTTAGAGGGAAAAATCCCAATGGGAAAAAAGTGTCATGGTCAATCTACACAAACTAGGGGTCTAGTGCAGCTAGGAGGGATGAGAGAACTCTCTCCAAACACTAAAATCTCCAATCTGCTAGCCCTCTGTCTAATGGTCGTCAACTGGCTAGCACCTACCTCTATATGGGTATTAGAATTTGTAGGAAAAATACTAGGTCTAGGGATGGCATCATCATGTGACAGTGTGGTCAATGAACTCTATGGATTAAGATCCCTCAATGACTGACTCCTGTCTATCTCTAAGTCAATGGCATGGTCACTGGAAATCTGAGGTGATCTATGGCTAGTGTCAACATGTGGTATGAGAGGTGGTCGGCTCTTTGGTAGCTAGACCTTCAATTTGCATAGTGTCTCAATGAATGTATGGTCTAGACTATCCTGTAGTAGATGGCGACTATCATCATCATGAACATCTCATATACTCTCGTGGTCCCTTGACTGAACACATCTACTATAATGTATCTATTATAGGAATTGTAAAAGATCTATGATCACTCATTGTGGGGTGTGCTACTACATGACCTCTAGGAACCCAAACATGTCTATGTCGCTCATAAAATCCTGGTGCCTTAGACAAGTGACCGTCTCAAAACTAGCCATCCATGTGACCATCAGCTTTCTATCTACACAACTGTTTCATCAGTAGACAAACATCTATTATGAATCCCTCTACGGGGAACATAAAACTATCAAATATTTTGGTAAGCTCTATGAGTAGATCTATGGCTATAATCCCTCGTGTGCCCTCCTAAGTAGCACTACATTGGGGTGTGGGTGCCAAACTAGGCTCCAATGGATCTGATATCTGTAGTGTGGCCTCTACTATGGTCTTTTTAACATGGTCTACAAGAACCTAATGTTACAATGTCCCACAAGTTGTATATGCCTGCTCTATGATTGGGGGATGTGGTCATGTCTCTACAAGAAAAGATGGCTCTATGGAAACATCTGCATGATGTGGCTTCTCTCTAGGTGAATCACGTAGTAATGTGTCACTTTGCTGTATCAAGATGGTCAACAGCCCATGTCAGCTCATACTGACCTAAGCTATGAGGCTCACTCTGTGGTAGGCTAAGATCTAGAGCTACATCCAACAACCCATGTCAGCTCATACTGACCTAAGCTATGAGTCTCACTCTATGGTAGGCTAAGCTCTAGAGATACATCCAAGGGTGGCAAAGTCTTAGACATCTCTCATGGAGGATCACAATTATTCATGGTTCTAGGAGTGATATATTATCTGGCTAGGTTGTAGCTATCGTAGGTAGTTTAGCTCTATAACATGCACAATCAATCAATGGTCTAGGTGTATATCTCAATCCTTCAATCAACACATAGATGGCATGATCCATGCCTCTATATACTTGCTCTCAAGGATCTCGATCAAACATAAGCATGGTACTCACATTCAGAGGTAACTCTCTAGATTTGCTAGACTCTCAAGTGTACCTAGGTTTGCAATTGTCATCATATGTCTGGGTCTACTCAAGTTCATACAACTTGACCAATGTCAGGTGAGTATTTTTATCTAGGGACTCATCATAAGATAAAGGCTCCATGGTCCGTAAGTCAATCTCAAACCTCAACAAGTACATTGCACAATACTCATCTCTTAAGGATATTGGCATGCATGGGCTAGGCATAACTTGCACTAGTTGACGTGTGGGAGGATCTTGAGCAAAGTTCTTGAGTTTCTCAAAGAAAATTGATCGGCTCAAATCATGAAATATGCACAATCCCATCCTCTCACCACACAAGACTAGCATGGGTCTATCTTTTGGTAAAGTAGTGTCTAGAAAGTGTAGCTCATCTCTAGTCATAGGATTCATGTTACTCATCAAAACTATAGGGTCATGTGACACAACTCCTCAAACAGAGGCTCTGGTGGGACATCTACCTCTATGATAGGTGCACTAGAATCATCAATAAGTATAAAGTCTGGTACACTATCTCTACTTGCTCAGGTCTGCGCTATCTCAATCGGCTCTAGTACCTCTGTAGAACAAGTAGAAACTTCTAGAATAGTCATTCTAGGTGGCTCTATGGTAGTTCTCTCTAGTGTCCTCATCCTGTTGCCAATCTAAATGTTTGTCTCTTTATCTCAATCACCATAAACCTCAACTAATCGATTGTGCTCTGAGGAAAAATATGTCTATGTGATGGAGATTTGGGAGATGACCTGGTAGGGGAAGTGTGTCTAGCAGGTGTTTGTGGACTCTGTGTGGTCATCACTACATGATCGTCACCATGCCGTGGAGAATAGAGCAATCTAATCATCAAGGATTAGATGCATGGAGAGAGATTTTTGAGAGTTTTTTTTAGCCAGTATTACTCCATGCATGCATGGGTGTATTCAACTAAAGCAAAGTTTGAAGTGTTTATGTGCTTCAAACAATTACTAGCTATGGCTGAAAATGTCTCAAAATGTACTATGGGCACCCTCCATTCAACTCGAGGAGGGGAGTATATGTATTATGAATTTAAATGCATTTTTGGCTATTTGTGGGATAAAACACCAATGTACAATGCCTTATATGCCTTAGCAAAATGGTGTTGCTGAGAGGAAGAATATCTCTTATAAAAATGGCAAGATGTATGGTTAAAAGTCAAGCATTACCACATTCTTTTGGCTTGAGGCTATCATGTGTGCCACTTATGTCCTTAATAATTTTCCTACAAAATCTTTACAATATATGACTCCATATGAAGCACGACATGATAGAAAGCCTTCTATTGAGCATGTATGCATGTTTTTGGATGTTTGGCATATGCTTTGGTGCCACAAAAGCAACACAAAAAATTAGATGATAGGGCTATCAAATGTATATTTTTGCTGGTTATAGCGCTGAAAAAAAATCTAAAATTTTCAAAACTCAAATCTTATATTCTTAAAACCCCCTAAACCTATTTTATGGTCAAAAAAACATTTTTTGACCTCAAAAAGTCGAAATGTGCATCCAAACACCCTAAAATTCTTTTTTTTTTTGAAAAATCGTTTTTTACTATCCAGAGCCCCCCCAAAAGTAGTCCTTAGGCCCAAGCCAGGTCCTACTCCTCCTCTTAATTTTCTTTGTTCAACCATGGCCAGCTCTACTTCGCAAAGGCGGCCAAAGGATGAGGAGACAGCACTTGCATGCCACAACACAAGATGGATAGATGATGAGTGGGTGCCACAAGAGTTCACCAAAGGTGCTTGGGTATACATGCAACCATCTGCTATTGGCCCTCATCGTGTGTGGAATCGTGCAAACTTGGATCATCATTGGAAAGGAAATCTCCTTGGCTTCAAGAACCACAAAGACAAGGGGACCGTAGCCATTGTGCAACATGTTTTCTCAATGTCAAACATGCAATTGCAACAACCACCTCGATTTTCAACACATTGTAAGCACATGCTTTTGAGAATACAAATCTAGGTATGAAATTAGACTGTAATGTTATTATAGATTCATACTTAAGATTTGCCATGCATTTATAGTCATATTTCCATCCACATTGGTGGAGGAGCAACCACTACATAGTCTCTCCGGCACATTCAATGCTATACATGTGGATATTGGAGTAACAATGTTCGCACATCTTTGCCCAACCAAACTGGTTCAAAACAGGATTTTCTTCTATTCTCACTCCTATATTGTGCCTACTTCTATACAAGAGTTTGGAATGCTTGAACCCATCAAAGTAACTTCCTTATTAAGTATGGAATGGCCGGTGCCAAATTTGTGGTCAGTAGGATCTTTCAAGCAAAAGATGATAATAGATGTCCAAAACTCTTTGAAATACTCTAAAGCTTCTAGGTCTGTGCTTGTGTTTGCCTATTCATTGTTTTGTGCACATTTTTAAAAAGTTTGGATTTGTGGAGACTACCACAATGCTTGTATGTAAAGATATGCATTATGAGGAATTAGGAAGGCTTTTAGAAGAGGACTGGGGTTTTGTGGAGGGCATGCACAATGGGGACCGATACTGTTGTAAGGTTGGAGCTTCAGGTATTGGAATGCAATATTTAAAATACCGCACCTCCTTGTACATACAATTCCACTATGATCGTTGGATGTGCAAGCTTGGAGTGCGGACTCCCTTACAGAGTGTAGACGGCACTATTGCAAGCTTTGACATTACAGTGAGGATACCCAATGATGCTTTGGAGGCAATCCAAGTGAGCAAGCAAATACTCTCAGCAATGTGCGAGAACATTTGGTTATTGTGGGTTTTGAGGCCCTTCAACAAGCGCAATTTTTTTTACAAGGTCACAAGGTGAGAATCCTTCCACCATATTTTCAATACATCATAGTTTGTCGATCATTGGATGCTTATTGTAATGAATGTTTGTAGATTGGGAAGAGATTGGAAGAAAAATTGAAGGTGGAGGACTGGGGCATGGATGGAACTATGCTATCACTCTTATAACTTTTTATCTCTTGCAATTTTGAAAACAATCCCCGATGTAATGAGCATGACTTGCTTTGGCAAATCATGTCTTTGAATATAATTTTTCACATTGAGATGAGAGATCATTTTTTGGTGAAAGTTCCCTTTTTTTTATTAAAAAAATGTCTTTAAAAAAGGGGCCGTTATAAAAGGGGGGTGGCATAACTCATTCACACTTTTCACTTTCGTAACTCTTGAGCTCCTCCACTCTCTATCCGCACCCCAAGCTAGACATGGATGCCTCCACAGCCTCTGCATCTGCATCCATATCCACCCCTTTGTCACGCTTTATCCTCTTCCTCGAGGACACCAAATACAATGGAAAGTTGAACCTCTATAGCTTCTTTACTCGTCTCCCTGACCTTGACGCCACAATTGCCCTTCACATGGATGCATTTGTCGAGAATTTTGCATTCATGGAGGAGCACATCATAAAATATTCCGTATCTATCTCCCCACATGCAGGAATGTAGGTGCCTTGTGATCTTTTGTGCTACATACACAAAGATGATCGCCCATTTTCCAAGTGGTTGCGACGATTCTTAGAAATTGCCGTCGAAGCAGGCCATTTCTTGGACAAGCAAGCCCTAGGGGTGTTAGCACTCAAGAAGCGCAAGTTGGGGGTGGAGTACCTTTCTCGAGTGACAACATTCATCTTCTTGAGCAAGGAACCTGATATGGAGGAGCTTTGCCTACCACACCTTCGAGTTGGGTCCTTCATCAAGGACACCAAGGAGCAGGTGGTTGATCCCATGAACCTTGCAGACAGCAGAAGGACAAACACTTCAGCTCGAGTACCTCAAGGGGCTCGAGGAGGTAGTAGAAAAATTCATCATCATGGCTGGCTTTAGTGACATTATACTTCCACTACCATCAACGGATGAGGCTATCCCAGAGGTGGAAATAAGCCACTTCTCCTCAGTGGTGGTGGATGGGGAGAAGTATGTGTTTATGCATGATTTGGAGAAAGAATTTGGCATGCGCATGGATGAATGCTTGAGTGTGCTATGCAACAACACCAAATTTCCCTTAGAAAATATGCCAGATGCCCTTGAAAGCAAGCTCTTGCCACTTGGGGACTCTATTGCTGACACTATTGCAATTATGTGTGTGAAGGTCCTGGTAGTAGAGCAGCTTCATGTGGTTGAGGAAGAATTCCAAGCCACGCAAGCCAAGGTTGAGGCCTCTAGGATTCATATGCAGTGCAACCCCCCATCTGATGATCCAAAGCTCGTAGTTGCGGTGCATGGGAGAATTGACTTGGATGGAAAGGGCAACAGGGAGGAGGACGACAAGGAGCAGGAGGTAAACTCTATCCTAATTTTCATGTTATTTTTTTTTTCCTTCATTGTCTTTTTTCTCAACCTTGATTGGTTTATGACAGGACGTTGTGGAGGTGGATGATTTTGCAGCAAGGATAAGTGGCAGGCGGATGGGATTTGGATTGCACTCTTCCCTTGCGCATTACCTAGGAGAACTCCCCCCTGGAAATGTTGCCATTTCCCATAATGAATTTACTCCCCAAGGACATTTTATGACGTGGTCATTGAAAGCTTTGAGCAAGGTTTTGTGTTTGAGCACCATTGCTCAAACTGCACAACTTGTGTTCCTAGTGTGTAGATCCCTTGTATGCACAACATTTGGCACTGGCTTCCATTGTATAGTGCTTGCCCAAATAGGGATACATGCTTCCATTGGCTCATGATTGACCCAAAGTCCATAGTGAAGTCCCTTGTGACTAGGGAGTTGCCTTACGCGCAAGAGAGGCACCACGAAATGCTCAAGAAAATTATGAACTCCTCAGATGTATGATGTAAAATCAACTTTTTGGAAGTAAAAAAATATATTTTCAATTGTCTCTCTATCTTGTACATTCTTCTTAATGTGGTCTGTCAATCTTGAAAATTGTTGTAATTGGTGATATGTTTCAATAAGCTCTGTCTTTTTTGCTTGAAGTAACAACACATCGGAAGTTGGATGCACATGATACTCCTTTCAACTTACCTTAATTATGGGGAAAGTATAAAACACATCTGAGTGAAAAGAAGTGGTATCTCTACAGTAATGCTGCAAAAACAATTTCTTTCACTTAATCTATATTTTTTAAGTATCCTAGGGGGCAGAGAAGCCTACCAAGTGCAAAGAAAAGGGTGGCCACGAGGATGCGCAAATGGCCCATCCATCAGTTTTGGATGGCCAATTAGCACATCCTTGTTGGTCACCCTTTTTTTTTCATATGGAACCCTATTGTTTCACTCAAGGACACTAGAAAAGGTGATATCAACTCAAAATTTAAGTTTTCAAGCACAATATCACCTCCTTCAGCTCTACCTAATAGTTTCCTGCACCAAAAGGCCCAATTACATTGGACATATGAAAAATCTAGTTTGATGTTTCATAAGCACTTGGTTTCACTATATGTTAACTTTTTTGTTATCCTATGGGGTAAACAAAGCTAGAAAGTTAAAAAAAAATGGTGGCCACAAGGGCGCGCAAATAGGTCATCCAAAACTGATGGATGGGCCATTTGCACTCCCTTGTGGCCACCATTTTGTTTTGCACTTTCTAGGCTTGTCGACCCCATACGATACCCAAAAAGTTAATATTTGATTTATATTTGACTCTTCATGTTCAGAAGAAATAAACTCAAAACACATGGATAATAGACACAATTGTTAATCATTTTGTCATTGCAAAGTCATCTCATTACAAAGATAAGGGTGTGCAATACAAAAAGAGGGGTAACTTTGGCTAATGCTCGAAGTTCCGTTGCAATCAAAGTGCAAGTTGCATATCTTTTGTCTATATTGTCACTTGCTTTGCATGAATGGTGCATAGGTTGGTATCTTTCAACACTAAAATGATGTGGGCATCTACAGCTTCTCGAATAGCCTCTAGCGCTATTGCTTGAGTTCTATATTGATTTCCATAGCTCTGAAGCACATCCTTCATTGTGAGAGAAAAGGGGGTGCATCGAATTAAAAGCTCTATAGTCTTGTGGTAGTGCCTAATTTTTGCAAATGCCCTTGCTATTTTTCGGCACCGCTAAGGTTATCCTGGGGACACTTTCACATTTGCTGGCTGGTGGCGTTTAGGCTTCTTGTAAAACTTTGACTTACGCCTGTTTATATGCTTAGGGGCTGGATCTATAGCCTCTTTTGATTCATCCTCTTCCCTTGGCTCCCGATCGTGTGCTGTGGGGAGAGCTTCCTGGCCTCAAGGCAATGTCTTCCCCCCAACGAGCACCTGATGTGTACATGGTATATCAACTCGCTGCCATGGTGGCTCTATCTCTGATTCAGGGTTTGTAAGGACCACCTGAGTCCTGGATGGTCCTGCTTGTGATTTGTGGTGCGGCAGCTCCTCTCTATCAGACTCTGGTGTTTGCTGGGCCTCTTCTTCTCTCCAGCACTGGGTGTGTTGCTTCATTCTTCGTCTAGGTGTTTCTTCTTGTGGACGTAAAGGTTCTTCAACCCTCGATGACTCTTGTGCCCTAAAACCATGCGTGCTGCTAGAACAGTGTCTAGAACGGCCAAGTGTTTGTGGCCGGTTTCTTATGTCTTTAAGCCATATCGACTTCTCACATTCTTGGAGGGTGTTTTGTTTGCAGGCGGATTCTCTGTTGTGGTTTGTTTGGTGCATGCCATTTAGTATGGTAAGAGATCACCTGTGCTTAAGAAATGAGTGGTTTATGAGAGCATGCAATATTTATAAGGGCCCATTTAAAAAGGTCCTTGTTCACACTAATTTTGAAAAAAAAACTATTATTTTTTTAAATAAACATGTCATTAAGAGTTGAACCCTGCGTTCACGTGTAGTCACTCGCGCAGAATCCGCTTTGACCCTTGTTGCACTCTACATTGACTCGCCATGCAGCATGCTTGGCGGGGCCTTGCGACATTTGCCACTTGCTACTATGCTCTTGACAACTCCATTTTCCCACTTCAATAGCAATCCTGGATTGTCGCGCACACTCCATTGTGAGCTTACGAGAAAATGTCGTGCGAAAAACCAGTGGAACATCTCTTCCAAATAATTGGATTGCACCATTCCACCACCATGTCAAGTATTTCTGAAGTACACCCCCCTTGCTTGATAATGGGACTTCTCCATGCCCTGAGTGCTAAAATTTTCAAGAAATCCATATTTGTGCATAAAAAATGCACCATGCGCAAACAAGATATGCTACCCTCATGAGAAACGATCCACATTATTTGATGAAAAAATACCTTGTAATAAGTTCACCACATAACAAGGCTTACCATGTAATGTGTGATCTTATTTTCACCCCAATAAAGGGTGAAGACATTGGTAAAATCCACCAAGGCTTCTTGAAATGATTGGCATTGTTCTTTTGTTGTGATGTTAAGGCCCATAAGCTTGACCATTTTATCAAAATGTGCCCAAACATGATTGCACTTGTTTGCAAGCTCGCCATTTGAATCATTGTTAGTAGTAGCTTTGGATAACTCCTTCCAAAGATCCAAAGGTTACCTGCCTGCTGGTTGGAGTTGTTTTGAGCAGCATACTGAATGACTTTCCTTGGGAAATTGTCTTCAAAATGTGTTTGGATTTTTTTCCACTCATTGATACTTGTCGAGCAATTTCATAGGCCTCCCCTGTGTTCTTTGCAGCAACGATAGACACATTTCCACCGTGTGCAACCAATGGAATAGAAGAGTGCCTCCACTCTTTCAATCGCTTCCTGGGACTTTTCCAATGGTTTCATTATGAAAGCATAGTCAATGTGGAGCTTCAATAGCCTATCAAAAATACGCATGAATGACTGTAATGTACAAAAATGTACATTCGATAGAGGAAATGGAAAGATTGGGTTCTAAGTGTGGTTCTTTTGAGGATGGTATGGGGCATTGAGCATGGGACATCTCAGAATAGACGCTTCCCATTCTCTACCTTCATCTTCAACATCACAACAATCCAACCCCCTTGTTCTCCATGCCCTTGCCATGGAAGCATGGAACCGACCTTTGCAGTGCTCTTGTGTGATTTTTGTCCGTTAGGTATGGACCCTCAAGTGCAAAATGGACAAGGCATGAGAGAAGAAGCCCCTTGTTTGTAGCCAAGCAAACACTTTATGGTCTTCAAGTCCCCACCTAAGTGCCATTCCACATCATAGCTACCAAAACCCTCAACCTCCAACTTCTGACCGGCAATTTGGGAGTGTATTACTTCTGTGATCAATGGATTACTCTCAAAAATCCATGAAAGTACTCCATTGGTCTCTCTAAACACCTCAATAGCACCCAACCACCAAATGTCTTTCTCTGATTACATGCTAAAAGATGGGGTGGGAGATGGCTTGACTGAATCCCTTTGCTCGGTTTGCAAAAGGGCCTCATTCATTAGAGTGACACTTAGCCTCTCTAACCTTCAATCTTTCACTATTTGACACTCATCGAGTTTCATCACAAAAGTGACCTTTGTGCCAAGCACTACAAAATAAATAGTACCAAGAACTTATACTTTAAAGTCTATGATAAGAACACAACCAAAAGAAAAAAGTATAGTGTGCCACCTTCTTCAGGTAACTTGTAAAATCTAAGCATGGCTTGTTGAAGTCTTCTAAGGTCCACAAAAATGTTATTCCACATTGTGTAAGGGAATCCCTTCTCCAAAGGTCTTATGGAATGTTTCTTACCTTTTTCCCTTGCCTTTGTTGTGCATGAAGCATAAATGGAAGTTGGCATTGTGTCCTCAATGTGTAGGTATGTCCCAATGCGAGAGAACACATCTTCGTTTGTGGCCTTCTTTGCGAGGTTGACCTTGTGTGGAATGAGAAATAGGTTTACCACAATGCATTGCTCTTTGAGGGCATCCTGTAGGAGTTGGAAAATAGCTTGATAGGCTTTGGTGCTGATTCCAGCCTCATCACAAGCTTGTTGGACGTCATCATCACTAACCATATTTTTCAATTTACGCATAAGGTCCTTGGTGGCCGCATCCTCCAGGTGCTTACCTCCAGGTGATTGTAAGATAGAAATCACATCCTAGGTATTAAGACAACTAGTGAAAAGGTTGACTCGATCATCTTGGCTTGTTCCACCGCATGCCTCTTGGATGAAGTTTCTAGCAATATCAATAAAAATAAATGTTAGAAAATAGTGTGAAGTAAGAATGCATCATGCAAGTAAAGACCAAATCACCTTGTGGCTATCATTCTTTGTTTGCGTGCTCCACCCGAATGTGCAAGGGTTTCAATGAATGAATACATGCATTTGCGTTCCCTTGCACCAAGGGGTGTTTCTTTCAAGTATGTGATGGTGTTGGAAAACTTCATAATGCGGGACTCCTTTTCGTGCATTTGTTGTTGAAGAGTTTCAACCACCCTCTTCAAAGAGGCAATACTCTCTTGTAATGCCGCTGTCTTGGGGTGAAGAGCTTGACATTAGTGCACCCACATATGCAAAGAAACACCTGCACCCATACACAGCCGCTTGAGATATCCTAACAAGCCTACTTCTCCCCTCTCAAGATATTGAAGAAATATCAAGAGACTATCAAAGAATGGATGGAAGCGGCTTATAGGATCATATGGGTACAAATGGCCGTCCACCCAAATGTCAACATTGGTCTCACCACCGGCACGAAGTTCCTGTGATGACCTTTGATCACCCTCACATGCGGCCGTGGGTAAGCGAATATGTATGCTTTTGGTGTGCGGAGTACGTGGTGGTGGAAGCAAATGATTTGTGATGTCTTTGAGAACCATGGCAGCTATTGCGTGAGGAAGCAAATGATGAAAAGATAGAGGGGAAGGGGGAGGGAGAGGGAGGAAGATGGGAGGAGATAAGGGGGGAGGGGGAAGAGGGAGAGATTGAGGAGGAGGAGAAAGGTAGAGGCAGGGAGGGAGAGAAGAGGGAGAGAGGAGGGGGGAGGAGGAGTCAAAAAATGATTTTTGGATATGTATATATGTTGGGAGGGAGTTTTAAGTAAAAGTAAGTAATTTTTTTTTTAAAAAAAGTCAAATATTGACTCTTAGTGACTTGCTGATCACTTTAAAAAAGCTAGAGAGAGAAAGTGCTGACCACCTTTGTAGACATGTTTGCAGGATTTTCACTTGAATGCACCCTTCCTAGCTTTAGTTGTCCCTCTTCCAAAAGAGTGCGTATGAAGTGATGTCTCACCTCAATGTGCTTTGTCCTTGAATGAAAGGCTGAGTTCTTTGCAAGATGGATAGTGCTTTGTCTATCACTGTACAAGACACAACTGTCTTGTTTGAATCCAAGCTCTTCTAAGAATCTGTGAAGCCACATAATTTCTTTGCTTGTCTCCATCATTACTACATACTCTGCTTCCGTGGTAGAAAGTGAGAGCACTTTCTGCAGCTTTGAAGCCCAACTTACAATTGTGCCTCCAACCGTGAAGACATAGCCAGTAGTGCTCCTTCGAGTATCTTTGTCACCTGCCATATCTGCATCAGCATACCCTTCTAGAAAAATATCAGTTCCTCCAAAATACAAAGCATTTTTTGTTGTCCCTTTTAGATATCTAAGTATCCACTTCACATCTTGCTAGTGCTCTTTACCTGGGTTGTCCATGAACCTACTTACAACCCCCACTGCATGTGCAATGTCTAGCCTTGTCTAGACCATAGCATACATAAGAGAACCACCGCTGCAACATATGGAACTTTAGACATATAGGCTATCTCCTCTTGTGTCTTTGGACACATATCCTTGGGTAGTTTAAAGTGACCAGCCAAAGGTGTAGAAACTGTTTTTGCATTTTGCATTGCAAACCTTTCTAGTATCTTCTTGATGTAATCCTCTTGAGATAGCTTTATTGTCTTTTTTGTCCTTTCCCTTGATATCTTCATACCAAGTATCCTCTTTGCAACACCTAAATCTTTCATTGAAAAAGATTTAGATAGATCCTCTTTTAGGTCTTTGATGTCCTGCATGTTAGCACTTGCAATCAACATGTCATCAACATACAACATTAGGATGATGAACTTCCCATCTCCCAAATTCTTCGTGTAGACGTAATGATCTGATTTGCATCTTTTGAATCCATGATCTAACATCCATCGATCGAACTTCAAGTACCATTGTCTTGATGCTTACTTTAAACCATATAAGCTTTTCTTTAATCTGCAAACCATTTTCTCCTTACCTTTTACTTCATATCCCTTTGGTTGAAGCATGTAAATTGTCTCCTCTAAGTCACCGTGAGGGAATGCCCTATTTACATCCATTTGCTCAAGATTTAGATCATGAAGAGCCACAAGGCTTAAGACAAGCCTAGTTGAGTTCATTTTTACAACAGGAAAAAATATTTCATTGAAGTCAATACCTTTCTTTTGAGAAACCCTTTTACCACAAGCCTAGACTTGTACCTTTTGTTCCCACCTTCTTCTTCCTTCAACTTGTACACCCATTTGTTTGAAGTGCCCGCTTACCTTTAGGCAACTCAACCAACTCCCATGTTTGGTTGGGATGTAGTGAGTCCATCTCCACTTGCATGCTCTTCGTTCACTCTTCTTTGGATTTGTGTTGCATATAGCTTCTTCGTATGATTCCGGCTCTCTAGAATCTGAGATCAAGAGATGGTTGAAGGAAGGAACAAACCTTTCTAGAGGTCTATTTTCTCTTGTAGATCTTTGGGGAATAGGTTGAGTCTCCTCATTTTGTTGACGTTGTTGCACATTGTCACCGTTTGCAGTCCTTGAGTCTTCACCGTCCTCAAGCTCCATGTACTCATCACTTGTTTCTTTTGTTTGTTAAAAACTACATCCATACTCCTAACGATTTTACCATCTTCAGGATTCTGTAGGCGATACCCAAAGTCACCTTCTCCATAGCCAATGAAGAAACATCTTTTGGACTTTGCATCTAGCTTTGCTCTTAGGCTTCTATCTATGTGCATGAAAGCCTCACACCCAAACACTTTGAGAAATGCATAATTCACCGGTTTACCTATCCATGCCTCTTTTTGGAACTCCCCCATCTAATGCCGTTGAGGGTGACCGGTTGATTAAGTACACAGATGTACTTATAGCTTCCGTCCAAAGCTCAAGCGGTAGGCCTGCATGTAGTCGAGTGCTTTGTGCTCGCTCCATGATTATCCTGTTCATCCTTTCCGAAATTCCGTATTGTTGAGGTGTCCTTGGGGCTGTCCTTTGCCTCCGAATGCCATTGCTTGCACAAAATCTTTCAAAATCTTGGCTGCAATATTTTCCTCCATTGTCGGATTTGAGGCATTGAACCTTGGTACCTATTTCATTATCCACAAAGACTTTCCACCTTTGAAATATGAAAAATACATCGGATTTATTCTTCATGACATAAACCCATGTTTTTGTAGTCGCATCGTCTATGAATGTTACATAGTACAATGAGCCACCAAGTGATGGTGTACTTGCAGCACCCCAAACATCAGAATGAACCAACTCAAGTTTTTTATGTTTTCTTTCATTTGCTGATTTTTGAAATGTTACCCTCTTTTGTTTATCATAAACACAATCTTCATAGAACTCTAAGTCCACTTCTTTCAAACCTGGCAGAAGCTTCTTTGTTTGAAGAATTTGCATTCCTTTGGCACTCATATGCCCAAGCTGGTAGTGCCACACCGCACTGTCAACTTTTGTAGTTGCTACACAAGCTGAAGGTTGCGGGCTGATAGTACACAAGTAAAGTGTACCGACCTTTTCTCCCTTGGCAACCACCAAAGATCCCTTTGAGATCTTCCACCGTTTGTTTCCAAATGCAATGTTGTGACCTTCATCGTCCAATTGTCCTGTAGAGATCAATTTTTTCCGAAGAGAATGAACATGCCTAACATCTTTAAGCTTCCATTCATTTCCGTTATCAGTTTTAACAAAAACTGTACCTTCACCGACAATCTCACAAGCTTCATCATCTCCCAAGTATACATACTCAAAATTACCTTTGGTGTAATCTTGGAAATGTTTCTTGTGTGGTGTCGCATGGAATGAAGCCCCAGAATCTACTATCCAGGAATCAAACACATTGTATAATGAGAGAATTAGAGCATCTTGCTCTACTTTACCTGCCACATTGGCCTCCGATGTTGGCTTGTTGTCTTGAGACTCAGACCCCTTCTTCTTCTTGGACTAGCAATCCTTCTTGACATGGCCCTTCTTGCCGCAGTTCCAACATTCAAGAACTGACTTTGTGGGTGACTTGCTGCGTCTTGAGCAATCACGACCCTTTTGGTTTTTGAACCTCTCCTTAGGCCTTCCTCTTGTTTCCACTGACAGTGCAACACTTGATGATTCTCCTGTTCTTCTCCTTCGTATTTTCTCGCTTAGGAGAATATCCACAGCATCATCAAACTTAAGAGTATTTGTGTAAGAAATAGAATTACTTACAGCCATCAGAAGGCTATCCCAACTATCCGGTAGAGATGATAGTATAAGAAGAGCTCGCACTTCGTTCATCAAAATTGATTTTCATCGATCAAAGTTGACTTATGTTTGTTCTAAAGTCATTTAGGTGTTGTGCAATTGAATCATTCTCTGCCATCTTTAGATTGAACAAGTGCTCCATAAGAGATACCTTCTTGGATGCCAATGGTTTCTCTTAGAAGTTGTCAAGTGACTTCAGCAAATCCTCTGTGGTCTTCATCTTCGAACCATTGAAGGCCACCATTGACGCCAAGCTTAACCAGATTGTTCCTAGTGACTTTCGATCAAGGAAAATCCATGCTTCATCTTCCATTGTTGCGGGCTTCTTCGCAAGACCACCTAGTGGAAAATAGAGGTTCTTCTGGTAGAGATAGTCTTCAATCTTCATCTTCCGATGTTGGTAGTTTTTTCCGTTGAACTTCTCAATCTTGAGCTTCCCTTCCTCCGCCATAACTCCCACTCAATTCAAGGAATCCTTTCCTTCAGATACGTTAGCTACAAGAAAACCTTGTATTGATACCAGTTGTTAGGAAATATGACATAGCTAAGTAGATAATTGAGTAGATTACTTAATGGAGAGAGATAATTTTCACACACAAGAGATTATAGAGTAGAGAGAGAAAGAGTACACACAATATACGCAGTTCCCCCAATGTGGGCCACGTCCACGGGAAAGCAGCCACTCAATGGCTTTAGTACTTCAAAATAAGAAGTAGGTTACAAAGGGATTATACCCTTTTGGAGCTCCCACCTCGCTTCACTCTCAGTACCTCACACCCACCTTGTTGCATCAACTTCACACTATCAAATGTGTGTAGAAATGGCCTCCTTTTATAGGCGAAAAGGGCTGCCCTCTCTCATGAGAGGCAGCCATGTGTAGCCGCCCTTGCATAGATAAGTCCAAATCGGACCCTCCAATCCGCCCATGTGTGGCCTCCCTTGAGAAGACAAGTCCGCTTTTGAATTTGGCCACCGGCCATTGACTACCGGCCACCGGCCAACCAGCCAATCGACCGGTCCTTTTTCGACCACTTTCCGACCCCGTCAGCCAGCCATATATTTTGGCGAAAAGGAATATTCTGGGTCGAGATTGGGCGTTAAAATTTTGGTTTTCGGTGAGTGATTTTATTTTTTGGCAAGTTATTTTTCTTCACGCATAATAGCTTCTCCTCATAATGGGGGCCTTACAAATATGTGTTTTTAACACAGAAAATTACAAGGGGTAAATCAGACTCCATACTTAGCAATACACTTATAGAAAATCACAAATGGATTTTATGTGATCTGCCTCTTAGAAAAAAGGCCATTGGTAGGAAGTGGATTTACAAGCGGAAACACAAGCCGGATGGTGAGATTGATTGCTATAAGGCTTGACTTGTTGCAAAGGGTTATGCAAATAAAAAAGGCATAGATTATGAAGATAAATTTTCTCCCACCTCCTATATGACTACTTTGCATTCTCTACGTGTATTGGAAGCTCATTTTGGTTGTGATGTACTTTAGTCAAACATTGTTACTACTTTCTTGAATGGTGACATATTTGAGGAAGTTTAAGTAGCACAGCCTTGCAGTTTTTTCATTAAAGGGCATGAAGATAAAGCGAACAAATGTAAGAAAACTTTGTATGGGTTGAAGCAATCTCCTCATGCTTGGTATGAGAAGTCTGACACTCATTTTTTCAAACGAGGCTTTCATAATAGTCCAAAAGAAAGCACATTCTATGTAAAACGTGAGGGTGACATACTTCTCATTGTGGTTCTGTATGTGGATGCTTTATTGACCAGTGGACCAAATGGGAGACATATTCCTGAATTTAAGGCTGATTTGAATTCTACTTTCAAGATGAAGTATTTAGGGAAGTTGCATCATTACTTGGTTATATAGGTTAAGCAGTGTGATGGTGGTATTGCCTTGTGCTAGACAAGAGACATTGCTATGTAAGTTTGGAAACCTATTGCCACTCCCATGGAAACAGGTTTGAAATTGAGTCTTCATGATACTAGTGATCTTGTCGATGTCACTACTTTAGTGAAACTTTATATCTTAACTTGTTTTATCATAAGGGGGCTTATTGCTTCCAAACTTACATGCTTTTTTGGACTTAGATTGGGTTGGTTGATTTGACATCCGAGTGTCCACAAGTGGTTTTTGTTTCATGCTCCGTAGTTCATGTATCTCATGGTTGAGCAAGAAGCAACGTACTATGGCCACTTCTAGTTGTGAGCCTTGAGTAGAGGGCACTCTTCACAACTACGGGTAAGTGTGTATGGCCTAGACACCTTGTGGCTGATTTGGGTCTTGGACACGACACTGCAGCACTATCTACACTGACTTTCATAGCCTATTGGTAGTTGCAACGAGTCTAGTTTTTTATGCACGCAAAAAGCACATTGAGGGCGAGGCTCTCAGTAGGAGAGATATTCTTAGCTTATGTACCAACACATGACACTCTTTGTGGACTTATCGTGTCCTCTAGGCATGGAACTTCCCTATACTCTATGTGCCATCTATTGTTCACCGCATCACTCTGAGGGGGGATTTGTTACCATATACATATGATGGTGATGTGTGTGAACACGCTTAGGACCGTCGGGAAGTTTTTTACCTCACTAGGAGGTTTTTCCCCCATGCATTGTATATATGTCCATCACTCTAGGGCTATCTTATCTTTCCATTGCACACTAAGTAATACACTCTTTGTTGTGTGCCTTGAGATTACTTCATTTTCTCCACATTGTGTGTGTTTTCCTAAAACCCTAATTCTAACACTCACCTGACCATGCACAAGAGAGAGAGAGAGAGAGGGTATATATGTAAAGGTAAATAAATAAAAAATTAAATAGTGTTATATATATATGTACACAAAGAGAGCAAGAAAGGGGGGAGGAATGTACCTACATACCTATATCTATATGTAATGCATATATAGACTGTACGTATATATATATATATGGGTGAAAGCATGTTAACCTGTCATGCTTTTTCATGTCCCGGACAATGCTAACTAGCACAATTTGGACATATGCTAACTAGTACAATAACTTGAGCTACATTTCCAAGATCTACGACATATGATATATCAATAGAAAGAATTTGAAACAAGGAATCCAAATGTACAACCTCCGACAAATTTGATATTATTTGTAAAAAATTTACCGGACGCCCAACTTTTTGAAGATGTGCTAACTTGAAACTGCTAACTAGCACAAAAAGCGCGACAGGTTAACATGCTTTCACCCATATATATATATATATGTGTGTGTGTGTGTGTGTGTGTGTGTGTGTGTTTGTGAGTGAGAGAGAGAGAGAGAGAGAGAGAGAGCGAGAGAAGGGAAAAAGATCCCTCAAAGCTATCTCCATGAGGGAGATTTTTTTAAATTTTTGCTACTACAAGTAAAAATTAAGAAAAAAGTTCTCTTGAGTCCCATCCCCATCATCAAAGAATATCGGGTACCATCTGTGTCCCTATGAATCCTATTGTGTGTCCCTATGAATCCTGTTGTGAGGATATCCAAAATGCTTATGGCTGGCTCAAAATGTCCTCTGCTCTACTCTCATCGATATCTAAGTCCAGAATCATCAACATAGGTCAATTTGTACTTGAGTCTATGTAGTTGCACTATCGTAGGATGTATTTGGGTTTCTTAATAGCCATTGAGATGTGCTCTATCGACAACATCATATGGCATAATTGATAGGAACATGTAAGTTCCCATGAGCTTGTCAAATAAAAAACTGAGTGGAACCAAGGTGATGTCTTTGAACTCGGACTACTTACCATATTGAAGGGTTAATATCATTCAAGAAGGTGTCTCTGGTGTAAGAATTTTCATCAAGGTCAACAAACCAAGGTATGACTCCTCTATAGCCTACGAAATGTAGCACAATATTAGTTTGGTTCTCTCTCCTCGTCATGGAAACTCGATCCTCATGTGGCAACTGGGTGGTATCTCTGGGTGGTGATCTATGTCTCATCAACATTTCTAATGCATGCAATGGAGTAAGCTCAGTATCTTCTGTGCTCGTGGTTTGAGGTGTGTTCTTACGGCCTCTCTAGCCTATGTGTACAAGTAGCAATCAAGGAATGTGATGTGGCTATCTGTCTGCATGATAACTCTAGCAACGCAGTGATAAGTGTGTGACTCCTATACTCTATATCTTCCCCTATCTTTTCCTTAATTTCAACAGATGTCTATCTCCTAGATGGTCTAGATGAGGTAAATCCTGGAAGTGATCTAAGTCATGTCAATAGTGTACACGTTGTGGTCATTGGCGGGTCTACTATAGGCTCAATTGTACTACATGGAGAGAAGAAATAGGGTCATCCACATGACACATATATGTAGCCCCATCGTTAATGCTTATATCGATACATCATGAGGAATCTGGTGGGAAATCACGGACTGTATGGGAGGGAATGTACTCTCCAAATCTAGATCTATCACTCACGAACATCGTCTAATGCTCATCAACATGAAGGGGTCCACCATCAAACAAGTACAAGGATAACATTTGTGGTAGCTCACGGGTGTCTAGGCGAAGGGCTAACAAGAAACTCCCTCGGAATATCCTCCGTCACAGGTCTAGATGATGTACCAAAACCATCAAGAATGTGATCTAGCAAGGTCGAGTGTTCTCGGGCTCTAAGCACCCCGGGGAGGTCACCTAATAAAAATGTAACCTATCACGTGAGTTCAACAGAAGGGTATTTAAAGTTCTTGAAACTTACAGAAGTATATATACAGCAGGCATTATTTTTTCAAATTTGAAAAAAACTTACATATTTTAAAAGAAAAGGGTACATTATATTCCTAAAAAAATTCACAGATAAGGGATTTTACAAACATGTCTTGAACGCAAGTGATATGGGAGTTTTACACATAGTGAACCCCCCGAGCTAAGCATCTGGAAACTAGGAGTCTCCGGTCCATGGTCTGAAGCTGGATAAACGTATGCAACCTGTCTATGTGTATGTATACAAGCAATCCATCTATCTCATCATAAATCCACAATAGCATATCAAACAAGGCCTTTGGATCCATGATTGCCAAAGTTATTCAATCTCGACGGTCAATAAGCAAGTGGCCTAGCTATAGTCGTAGTGTGGCAATCAAAGGATAGTCAAGCACTACTCTGGGGTCACTACATATGAATAGGCTCTAAAAATTGTCTATCGGTCCAAGTCGTGGTCAAAAATCAATCAACGGATCAAATTGGGCTCTAATCACATGCAAGTGTGTGACCAAAGCTAAAATCAAGCAAAGTCAAGATCTCGCATGTGAATGGGCTATAGCTAGCATAAGCTGGTCAATATCAAGGCCATAAACGAATCTTTATAGAAACTGAGATTTGTTGTCCAATGTGTTGTCAGGTGTGGAATCTGTTGTCCAATCAAGCCAAAATAAAAGAATGCACGTGAAATGGCTATAAAGTTCGTCAAATGTCTTTATGTAGACCAAAACGGAATCTATAAAAGAACAAGGTCTATGCGTACAATCTAGCTATAATCTGGTCAAGTCTAGCATAATCTGACAAAATAAGATTGTCCAGATGTATCTAGTCTAAATGTACCTTAACCATGCATAAGTACGCGTGAATGTGGCATTTACAAAGTGTGTGATGTGTGTGGGAACCAAGGATAAGGAGCGGGGAAGAGAAATGCAAATTCTTTAGTTTTTTTTAAAATAATAAAAAAATAAAAAATATATATGAAAGAAAAACAAGCAAACAAATGCAAAATAAAAAAGAAAAAAAATAAAATAAAAATTTAAAAAATACTCAAAAAGAAAAACAAATGCAATTATTGTTTTGTTTTTAAAGATTTTTTGTAAGAACTATTTGATAGAAAACTTTTGCACATTGGCCTAGTACACACAATCAAATCAACACTTAAAAATTTGTATTTGCACATTAATTTACTCATTTAAACCAATTTCAAAGTGTGTAAATATGCACAATTAGCACACACTTGCAAGTTTACACACACATAATTTTGATGAAACTTTAAGGGAATAACGGCATAATTTGAACGCTTAAAACCATGTACCGTAATTAATTCAACAACCACAATCATCTTATTGATTCACGTTGTGAGTGGAATGGAAACACACAGAATGACTCTATAATGAGCCGACACACACTCTTGGGATGATACACACACACACACACACACTATGGGGCACCACTCGGCTTACACAACCCACCTGGACAAGATAGCGAACACACCGATGGAGTGAGAGGAGAGAGACTACCCATTTACCCACTCCACACAGAGAGACACACATACACACACACCCAAAAGACTCAGCTCAAAAGAGGAGAATTTCTGATATTTAGAGACAATTGAGCTTAGGCCAACACCAACGGGGCAAGTAGCTCACGCCGTATTGATGAAATATGCCAGATACAATCACAAACCTGAGAAGAGGCTTCGCTCATAGGAGAAACTTACACAGCCAAAACAACAAAAAAAAAAAGAGGAATTTGGCAAAATGGACATCGCCATCGTGTCCAAAACGGCCCAAAACCCCAGTCTACAATGTCAGATGAGCAGTTTACGGCCAAAACAGGCTCCAAAAATAACAAAAACACAGTTGCGGATGTTTCTCCTCTTCTCTCCACGTTTTCTCTGGTCTTCTCTCTGGTTTTTCAGTTCCCACAATTAGCTTTATTACTTGGGCACCCTTGGTATTTTAGTTGACCTGAAACGGACCTCGAACATGCCAAAACTGACCTCGCAGTGCATAGTTGTCACCCTGTTGTATCCATCCGCACACCTGGCACTCAAATTTTTCCAATAATGCATCCCGCCACCACATGAAGTGGCCCCAAAAGATGATCCTAATGATGACATTTTTGCATAATTATCACAAGAAAACACCCACGTTGTGTCAGTACTTATCCACATGCAAGTCTTGACCCCATTCGACGTCCTGATGCCACTAGATGGCATCTGACGCACCTGCTTACCTCATGTCGTCCGCCCGTGGATAGCTTCCTTGAGAAGTTTTAAGCGCTACCAACTCCTCATTATTATAGAAAAAACACACTGGTACTGGTGATAGTGAAAATCGATGCACTATGTACATGTTGTCCTACCTGTACACATGTGGGCCCCATGTAACCACCTGGCTCTGGAAACTGGGCAATTTCTTATTTGATGCACCATGCATCGGTATGTACATATGTGCAATCCCTTGCTCCAAAAAACTCCTAACATAATTTGCCCATGCCCTAGCCTGCTAGATCATTCATGATCAGCAATAGCAAAAAGAGATATGAGACTCGCCGCGTCACTGGTCTCCTCATCCCTCACAGACATTACTTGTTCTGTAGACAGCTCATCTTGCTCCACCATCATTAACCTGCCATGATATGATTTAAGACGCAACCCATTTACCCTTGAATTATGTAAAATCCCATCCAGGTTAGCCAGCTGATATGTACCATCCGGAAAACACTCCACTACCTTGAAAGGGCATTCCCACTTAATTTGAAACTTCTTTTGGAAGGTGTTGTCCAGCTTACTATTGTAGCGCAAAACCAAGTCATGCTTCTTGATACCCTTACTTTTGACCTTTTCATTTATCTTTGCTAAAGCCTTATCCTACATCTGTCCATAATGTTCCAATGCGCTCATCCTATCCATTTGAACCTCTTGTAACTGTAAGAGCCTCTCTTTGAATGCATCACTAGGTGGTCTAAGCAACTTCTCTAGCATCTTGGTTGCATGCAACTCTACTTCCACAGGCAATAGTGCTTCCTTTCCATATACCAAAGGAAATGGAGTAAACCCTGTACTTGTATTCACCGAAGTACGATAAGCCCATAATGCACTAGGCAGTTCCAAATCCCAATTCTTTTCTTGGTGCTCTGTCACTTTCGAAAGCATTTGTACCAACTCACCATTGAATATTACATTTAATCCATTACACCACGTGTAATAAGGAGTGGTATGTTGGTGTCTAATCTTCATCTTCGCGCATAAAAAGTCTAGCAGTTTAGCTCTAAATCCTGGCCCCTTATCCGAAAGTAGCTCTAGTGGCACCCAAACTTGCAACATATTTCATCGTACAAAATTTTTGCCACATCCTTTGTAGTGATCTATTTTACTTCTATAGCCTCTGCCCATCTAGAGAGAGAGTCCACTGCAGTCAAAATATAGCTTTTCCCCCTGCTTGTGATAGGTAACGGGCCGATTGCATCAATCCCCCACTTTTCAAACACATCAAACGCCATAATGGTTTTTCGTAGCTCTGGTTTCAACACTCTCTTCCCAAATGCTTGACACCTATTGCAAGACCTACACCAATGGTGAACATCCTTGTGCAAACTAGGCCATACATACCCTTCTTGCAAGATCTTATACAAGGCGATCTTTAGAGCAAAAAGGCCGCCACATGCGCCTGTTGGAATTAGGGTTGCAGAGAAACACACACAGCTTGGAGAGGACGAAGGAAGCTCAAGGCACACAATAGACAGTATTTTGTTGAGGCATATAAGGCACTATACATTGGTGTTTTATCCCACGACTAGCCAGAAATGCATTAAATTCATGAGACATATACTCCCCCCCTCGATCGGAACGGAGGGTGCCCATAGTACATTTCGAGACATTTTCAGTCATAGCTAGAAATTGTTTGAAGCACATAAAAACTTCGGACTTCTCTTTAAGCGGAAATACCCATGCATGCCTGGAGTAGTCATCAATGAAAGTCACGAAGTACAGGTAATTGCCCAAGGACGGAGTTTGCATGGGCCCACAAACATCACTATGCACAAGCTGCAACCTGCATGTGGCCGGAATTGAACCATCCTTTGGAAACTTAGAACGCTGCATCTTACCCAAAATACAGCCTTCACAAACATGTTTGACAGGTGCTTCAAGAGGCGGCAAAGAAGCAACCATACCAGATTTCTGCAAACGCAGCAAACTGGAAAAATTCAGATGACCAAAACGTGCATGCCAAAGTTTTGCATCTGAAATAGCCCTTGAATCTGCAACAACATTTGCAAAATTTTGTCCACTCTTTTCATACAAAGTGAGCTTATACAGCCCACGGCACAGAAGCCCAACTACCTTTCTCACCACCTCTTCCTTAACAAGGAGGGGATTCTCCTTGTAAGTCAAAAAATCAGCTAGGATAGCCCTTGTACTATCTTCCACTAGAAAAGAGAACTCAAACTCTTGTAGCTCAATTACCCATTTCTTGACCACATTTGACATGTTAGTGCCATTAATTAACTGTGGCAAACAGGTGTAACTGGTCATGGTAGCAAGTAATGACGAAATCGTCAACAAGAAAATATTACACTGGCCATCACTAGCTTTACTTCTGAGAATTTTCTCTCTGCTACCAACTTCACTCGACTGGCACAATACACTGGCCTCATATAATGGCTTCCCTTCCCCTTTTGCAATATCATGGCTCCAATGGCATCATCCCCTACTAATGGATTTACATAAAAAAATTTCTCCCAATCAGGAGACTGCATGGCTGACAACCCCCCTAACACCTCTTTCACCTCTTGAAACACTTCTTCACACTTGTCATCCCATTGCAATGGATCATGCTTTGCCACTTGTTGTAATGGATAAAGGAGCTGTGAAGACAATGGAATAAACCATGCCATGTACTTCACTTTTTATATAAAGGTTGCCAATTACTTTGTACTTGTAGGTAATGGAAGAAGAATAATAGACTTAACCTTGTCTGGATCAGCCTCAATGCCATTTTCTGACACCATGTGGCCCAATAACTTCACCCTTGGCTGTGCTACATGACATTTCTTTGGATTAAGTTGTCCTCCACATTCATCATATCGAGCCAATACCATCTTCAACTTCTCATGGTGTTCAGCCCTACTGCTGTAGACACAGAAGTCGTCCATAAAAGCTTTAACACAATTACCAATGAATGGTTCCAATACCCAATTTGCCCTTTCTTAATAGAAAGATGGTCCATTTGACAACCCAAATGGCAATACCATATAGCAATAGCAAACCCATGGCATAATGAAAGTTGTTTTTGCACAGTCTTTAAGAGCAATCTTAATTGAAAATAGCCTGAAAAACCATCACACACACTGTACCTCTCATAACAAGCCACACTGAATCCAAGATCTGATCAATGAATGGAAGAGGATATGGGTTCTTCTTAGTGGTTGCGTTTTAAGGGTTTAAAATCTACACAAATACTCCACTTCCCATCCTTCTTTGGACTGACTACTACTGGACTCACCCATTCTGTGGTTTCCACTAGGACTGTGAACCCTGCCTTCAATAACTTGTCCACCTCTTCCGGCAAGGTTTCCATCTGCTCTTGACCCATCCTTCTTAGCCTTTGCCGCATTGGCTTAGCACCTTCTTTCAGCTCTATATATGCATCTCTTCTCCTTTGAACCCTCTAATCTCTTCATATGAGGTAATGAACAAATCAGGAAAACTAGCAAGCATGTGCAAATATATCTCGTTTTCCATAGCTGAGAGGTCTCCACTGATCATTTGTGTCATCAATTCCTACTTCTTTGACGATTCAACCTTGGTTTGCATCAGCCCTTCAATCACTTCATAAGGCCCTTCACTTTCATCTTCAACCTCATTTGCAAATGCGACTAAACCAGACTCCTGGATCTCTTTGTCCATCAAAAGAAATGCAACATCAGCATCATCATCACTATTGGTAGTACTATCACTGTCCTCATCAGACACTGTGGAATAGTCTTCAACACTAGACTCATCCTCATCCTTATAAAGCTCCTCCAATCGTTTCCTTGTGTCCATATTATATAGCTTCTTGGCACCTGTCTTTCCATAGAGGCTAATCGTACCATGTCGCCAATCTTGAAAAGCTCCCATTGCATGTAACCATGGCCTACCCAGTATAATAGGATATGATCTCAACCCCAATAGCATCACATGAAAATCAACCACCGCCTTTGCAACATATGCCTCCACTTCTAAGCTCTTCACAACACCCAAACATTTTACTTTTTGATGGTTTGCCAATCTAATCCGGAAGCCTGACACCCCAGTCACTGTGAGACCCATCTTCTCAACGCATGAGTGTGTTATGACATATATTTGGGCTCCACAATCCACATAAACTTGTCCCAGATTTTTGCTTTTATGCCACACATCTACTATTGGACAAATGTCTCGTAGCTCGTCCACTACCAACACCTTTACTGAACGTCTCTCTAGCTCTTTCTCCATTGGGGTAACAATCCTCTTCCACTGTCGCTTTAGCTTAGGAACCATCTCTATAAGCTGCCCAAAAGTAACATCTGCCTTCCTGATTGTCAAATCCTCCTTCAAGTCATAGCTTAATTGCCCATCCCCTAGTGGAAAATCTGAAACATGAAACTTGCGACGAGCTCTCCTTTTCCTCTTGGCCTTGACATCCTCACCTTCATGGCTCTTTCCCTTCTTCTTACTAGGACCTGGGGCACTTCTTCCTTCCTTGTCCTCTGTGGTCCTCTTCCCAATAGGCATCACTAATGTATCCTCTCACTTTGATGCCTTCTCAGAGGTGACTACATTTATCACTTTTGTCTTTCCATTTTCGTCCTAGGTTAATCCACTGGTTCTTTCTTCTCCCTTAATTTCGATGCCATAATCATCTGACCCACTTATCACCTGTCTTGGCAATGGATACATGTATCCCCCCATCCTTGGTGGCTTATCACATTGCGGGCTGATGTGACCCAACTCTCCGCAATTATAACATGTGGGAGTCTGCCTCCAGAACCTACCATTTCTTTTTCCAACACCATTCCTAGGTCTTTCTTCACCTCCTGGTTGATTTGCAAACCTTCCTCGACCTCGATTATTTCCCAGTTGACCTAGCATGTTTAGGCCTAGATTCTTCATTAAATCTACCACTTGGCTCATGTCTTGCGTTAGCCCATCATCTTGCACTGCTGTACTGACCACTGCTGGCATAACCTGAGGAGTAACATGAACCAATGGTTCATGATGAACCCCTGTCATGCGACCTTGTAAAGGATCCATAGGCTAAAATTCAGACCTCATGGGCAAATATTCTACTCCTAGCTGGCTCATTTTTCTCAGCTTCCACTCTTTGCTCCTTGCCACCTCTAGTGCATCTCCATATGTCCTAGGCTTCTTTAGCTCCACTCTCCAACGTATATTCAACCAAAGACCAGCCAAGAACGTGTCCTTCTTCATCATGTCAGGCGGGGGTACTTGTGGTGCTAAGGCCTTGCATATCCTCTCCCATGCCAATGAGAACCTACGTATGTACGCATCTACTGGCTCACCTTCCTTCTGCACCAAACCCTGTACTTCTTGCCACACTTTGTCAGGATCTTCTGTTTTCACAAAATCCACTTCCAACCCATGCCGTAGATTGTCCCAACTCAACCTTACGGGTGGATCAGCCCCATGAAACTCTTCTTCAAATGCTTTGGACTAAACTCGTGCATAACTCTTCAAACAAATTTGGAGAAGACGTAACATCTGTGCCGGATCATGAATCTGGTTTCTAATACAGGCAACCTCCATCTTTTCCAAAAGGTCTTCCACATCTTCATCACTTCTTCCATGAAACTCCGGATAAGAGAAAGCCATGGCTACCCAAGTTACGATACTTTGAGAACCCCTTCAAACACACGTGCAAGAGCCCAAAACTTTTTACTGACTCAATCCCTAGAAACTTCAATGGAGCTCAACTTTAGATAAGGAAAAACACATGCACATCAAATGAGTTTTCATAGTTAATCATCGGAATTACAACAGGCAAAGGACATTCCAATATCTCTCTTAATCTACTTGGCCCGAACATAAAGAATATGCACTGCTAGAAAAAAATCTTCTTGGACACATGAACATTTATCTGGATTCTCTGAGTTAAATGAAAAGGAGTGAATTGAGGTCCATTTTGATCATCCATTAAAGCCAACCATGAAGCTCCCAAGAAGACACACCTGTCTTATCCTCTGATTTTGCCAAAATTTCAGCAGCATAACAGCATAAATGGCTTAAAAGACCAAAAAACCAGCCATCATAACTTGGAAAATTTTTGGTAGATTTTCCCCCAGAAATAGAGCAATAAGAACCCAAAATATAGACTATATATGTATGCATAAACTGCCAACAATAAAACCCGAGCATCAATTAGGAATCACTAGTACATAGCCTATGACGAGGTCACGAAAAGGGTGCTCCAACTACCTGTATCACCAAAAGGATCTCCACATTTGAGAATCCCCTAGCTCAATAAAACCTCACGCTATCAACCCTCACACGAAGGCTTATGCAAATCTTGTATAGTCAAGTCTCATAAATGACTATCTTCCCGACCAAGTCTCAGAAATGGTTGGGACTGCCAAATAAAACCAAATATGGCTCCACAAAGGCGTACAATGGCAGTTTCCACAAATAATGTACAATCCAGTAGACAATGCGCTCAAACAGGCGCCAAATGATGCATACCCACATAACAACTCCAAGTAACACCACTATTGGTATATCACTGTACTCCAACAACCTATACTTGTGTGAATCACCTGTACCTGTACCTATCCCTGTAATCTATAACCTGTAGTCTGCAACCTGTAATCCCGAATCTCGAAGCTAGAAGCTCGAAGCAGAAGGGATTCGAAGAAGATCCTCCGTGGGGGCACCAAAAGAATGTGAGCGGAATGGAAACACACAGAACGCCTCTATAATGACCCAACACACACTCTTGGGATGATACACACATACACACACACACACACACACACACACACACACTATGCGGCACCACTCGGCTTACACAACCCACCTGGCCGAGACACGGAACACACCGATGGAGTGAGAGGAGAGAGACTACCCATTTACCCACTCCACACAGAGAGACACACGCACACCCAAAAACCGCACACACACACCCAAACAACTCAGCTCAAAAGAGGATAATTTATGATATTTGGAGACAATTGATCTTAGGCCAACACCAATGGGGAAAATAGCTCACACCGTATTAATGAAATATGCCAGATACAATCACAAACTTGAGAAGAGGCTTCGCCCATAGGAGAAACTTGCACAACCAAAACAACAAAAAAAAGTGAGGAATTTGGAAAAATGGACAGAGCCATCGCGTCCAGAACGGCCAAAAACCCCAGTCTACAATGTCAAAGTGCTCAAATCCGACCTCGGATGAGCAGTTTACGGCCAAAACAGGCTCCAAAAATAACAAAAACAGAGTTGCAGTTGTTCCTCCTCTTCTCTCCACGTTTTTTCTGCTATTCTCTCTGGTTTTTCAGCTCCCACACTTAGCTTTATTAGTTGAGCACCCTTGGCCTTTTAGTTGACCTCAAACGGACCCTAAACAGGCCAAAAACTGACCTCGCAGTGCATAGTTGTCACCCTGCTGCATCCATCCGCACACCTAGCACTCAACTTTTTTCAATAATGCATCCCGCCACCACATGAAGTGGCCCCAAAAGATGATCCTAATGATGACCTTTTTGCATAATTATCACAAGAAAACACCCACGTTGTGTCCGTACTTTTCCACGTGCAAGTCTTGACCCCATTCAACCTCCTGACGCCACTAGATGCCATCTGACGCACCTGCTTACCTCATGTCGTTGGCCCGCGGATAGCTTCCTTGAGAAGTTTTACGTGCTACCAACTCCTCATTATTATAGAAAAAACACATTGGTACACGTGATAGTGAAAATCGATGTACTATGTACATGTTGTCCTACCTGTACACATGTGGGCCCCACGTAACCACCTAGCTCAGGAAAATGGGCAATTCCTTATTTGATGCACCATGCATGGCTATGTACATATGCGCAATCCCTTGATCCAAAAAACTCATGACAACGTCAATTGATTGGAATCAAAATTGCCATACATTTGCACTCAAATTTGTGCACTTTGCCTACACATAGGCACACACAAATACACATAAAATTGCACCAATTTTGTTGCACCTTCAATTATAGCCTGCATATAAATAAGCAATTTAGTGGATTACTACACTCACAATTGTATCAACAGTTGCATTGAATTTAAACTCCAATGAGGGCTACACACATGTGTGTGTACATCACCACAATGTGTGTACACACACATGTGTGTGTACATAGCAACCACTTTGCTGCAATTTACCTACACGCAACCAAGCACCAAAGACTGATGTGTAGCATCAAAGACTTATGTGTAGTATCAAATCCATGGAAATTAAACACATTGTTTGAATGAGAACACATCCAATGCTTGATTTGTAAATGCATAACATTAAAATCACAGGAATTAGTAAGTAATTAAAGAGGATATAAAGTGAAATCCCTTAAATACACACTCAAATTTACATGAATTTCCTTTTTAAAGAGTGATGTCCAAGACTCTAATTAGGGATACAGACATGTTTGGCCCACAAAATGCTAGCAAATTAGTCACAAATTAGTGGATTAATTAGTGAAAGAGAGAGAAAATGTGAAGAATGCACACAAAATTTTTAGCTAAATCTCATCACAAATCAACCATTCATCATCACCAACACCTAATGTAAATCCTAGAGTAACTTGATCGATGGTTAATAACACTTCCACACACTAATGACTCCACTAGCTTAGGCAATCCATCCTTGGCAATGGGGCCAATGTTGGAGGGTCGTAGCGTAGCTCAAACCACCAATATAATGTCAAACAGATGGATTGAGGCATGGATTCAAAGAATTTGCAAGAAGAGGACCCTAATAAAGAGAGACAAGAAGAAGGGAATGCAATGCTAATAGAGTGCTACTCAATGCCTATTCTCTAATCTACTCTAATCTCACAAATCAACATAGGTCAATTTGTACTTGAGTCTATGTAGTTGCACTAAGAGAGAGAGCTCAAACCCTCCTTCCTCCGCCCCTTCACATGTCTCCCCCAGTCCTCTTCCTTATGTGGTTCCAGTGCCATCCCTCCTCCTGTTTCCCTTGGCCTCCACTCCTATTTGACCCCTCCTCGCTCATTCAGCCTTGCTTGCTCTTCCCCTGACACCTACGAGAGAGAGAGAGAGAGAGAGAGAGAGAGAGAGAGAGAGAAAGAGAGAGAGAGAGAGAGAGAGAGAGAGAGAGAGAAACAGGTGAAAAATGTTCACTCTTGCACGGGGGATTGTACCCAGTGCCTGTGCATATTCTATCTCCTCCTCTCTTCTCTCTTGTCATGTCCGTGTAGCATTCCACTCTAGGAGGTGCACCCGCACGTGCTCTCTCTCTGGCTATCTATCTCACATCACTCTTCTTCAATCTCGTGTTACATTAAGGTTTATGTGCTTGTGCGACTCACCAAGTATGTAGATTGATTGATTTTATTGCTCGTACGTGCTATTGATGTATTTTTGTTGGTCCTCTGCGCTCTCAGCTATTACAAACTCATCGATATCACTTCGACTGCCATCAATTGAGATTCAAACTCTATCTAATAATAGCCTCTCCCAAGAAACTACACATCAATGATCTTGCCGCAAGGAAGTCCCGAACCTCGCCTTTTTCAGGCTGTGTGCCAACAATTTTGCAAATGATTGAGGTGGCTTGAAGCTTTTGCACCCGAGCCATGAATCTTGCTTGCTTTTCTTGTACAATATCAAGTCAAAGGTTTGGTTCCGCGGTGTTGAATGAGGCGGCTTTAGTAGAGTCCCTCTGAGGTCACAAGGGATTCATTAATATTGTGGAGGAGATGGCACCTACATGTATCTCATTAGGAAAACCTCCAATATATGATCTTATGTGTGGTAGTCCACGCGGGCCTATCTATAGAGATTGAAGCGCTAATATAACCCCCTACATATGACCACTATAGTGTTAATACGGACCCCTGCTTTATATGTAAAAAAAATTCAGTAGCTTAAAGAAATTTCCAAGAACTCCATGAGAAACTTTGCCATAGTTTAAAATTTACGTATGCCACATACTTTAAGATTCCCGCACGGGATTTAAGGCTTTGCAAGGATTTTCACTCAATGAATGAAGAAAGAATGAAGCGCGCTGCACACTCCTGATGGCCTCCCACACTCGCGCAGTGCCAAAAGCGAGCCAGCGGAAAGCGAACCATGGCCAAAAAAAGCACTCTGACGACCATGCAGCTCATTCCTCGGCGTAAAAAATATCCACCCATGAGAGAGCAGGAGACTTGGCTCTCTGTCTCACCTCATATCATCCCACCTTTCCTCACATCATGCCTATGCCCAACCTCCCTACCTCCCTGTCCCTTCACAGTAAGAGATGCCGCTCCACAAGCTTCGTGCCCTGGTCAGTCGCCTGCGGCAATGCCTCTGTGTTGCAAGTTGAGAAAGAGAGACAGAGAGAGAGAGAGAGACAGCACACGTTGTGCAGGGCACCCCGGTGCAGGTCGACACAGAGCACAACTCCACAGACGTGCTTCTGCTCGACTGCCGTGTCCGCCTCTCGCCCCAATCCAAGAAATGGACAAACTTCAATGACAACGAACCTGCAAAAAAAATCTCCACATTTCAAGCAAGTGCTGACACGCGGCTCTGTCCCCACCGGCTTTGTCACGCACAATTTTTTTCCCTTTACTTTTTGGCCGATATCTCATGAGATACCCTCTAATTCGAGTTGCTTGCAAAATTGGGACCACATACTCAGTTCAAATCTCAAGTGAAGCATATGTATATAAAAGCTACATATGAATATGAATGAGACGTTTAAAAGATAGCTTTGTAGCACAATTTCACAAAAATCAATTTAGATCACACAAACTCAAAAGAGAGTATTTCCAATGTTAAAAGTTTGCACATCCTCCCATGTTTGCAAAATACAAAGTTGTAAAAATCTCTGAAATTTAGAAAGTTTTTCAATCCGCAAGATGCAACAATTTATAAAATAATTGACAAAAAAATATTTTTAAGGATAGTTCTACCCATGTCTTTTTAATAGGAATCTTGAACGATCCCTTCGGCTGAGAGAAAGAGAAAAGGAAAGGGAAAACTTTTCCTTTATTGATCTGATAAGTTAAGCTAGTGGGGGGGTGTTAGGAAATAAAACATAGCTAAATAGATAATTGAGTAGATTACTTAATGGAGAGAGATAGATTTATATACACGAGATTATAGAGTAGAGAGAGAGAAAGAGAAAGAGAGAGAGAGAGAGAGAGAGAGAGAGAGAGAGTACACACGATATACGTGGTTCACCCAATGTGGGCTACGTCCATGGGAAAGCAGCCACTCAATGGCTTTAGTACTTCAAAACAAAAAGTAGTTTACAAAGGGATTATACCCTTAATGGAGCTCCCGCCTTGCTTCACTCTCACCACCTCACACTCACCTTATTGCATCAACTTCACACTATGAAATGTGTGTAGAAATGGCCTCATTTTATAGGCCAAAAGGGCTGCCCTCTCTTATGAGAGACAGCCATGTGTAGCCGCCCTTGTGCGAATAAGTCCAAATCAGACCCTCCAATCCGCCCATGTGTGGCCGCCCTTGAGAAGACAAGTCCACTTTTGAATTCGGCCACCGGCCATTGAATTCGGCCACGGGCCACCGGCCATTGACTTCCTACCACCGGCCACCGGCCATTGACTTCCGACCACCGGCCATTGGCCATTGACTACCGGCCACCGGCCAACCGACCGGTTGTTTTCCGACCACTTTCCGGCCGCCGTTCGGCCATAATATTCCGGAGAAAAAGAATATTCCGGCGAAAAACAAAGTCTCGGGGGCCTCCGCCCCCGAGTCCTTTAAAGTTGCCTCTGATTCTTGTCCGTGAAAATTTTGGTTTCCGGTGAGTGATTTTCCTTCACGCACGATGGCTTCTCCTCATAATGGGGGCCTTACAAATGTGCGCTTTTACCACAGAAAATTACAAGGGTAAATCAGACTCCATACATAACAATCTCCCACTTGGAGATTGATCTCCAAACCAAACCTGTGACTACTTTCCATTCTGGCTTCTTATCCTTGAATGCCGATTGAAGATGAGCAAAAGCTCAACTTCTCCTTGTTGACCACCTTTGTAAACATGTCTGCAAGATTTTCACTTGTATGCACCTTTCCTAACTTTAGTTGTCCCTCTTCCAAAAGAGTGCGTATGAAGTGATATCTCACCTCAATGTGCTTTGTCCTTGAATGAAAGGCTGAGTTCTTCGCAAGATGGATAGCGCTTTGTCTATCACTGTACAAGACACAATTGTCTTGTTTGAATCCAAGCTCTTCTAAGAATCTGTGAAGCCACAGAATTTCTTTGCTTGCCTCCGTCATTGCTACATACTCTGCTTCCGTGGTAGAAAGTGAAACCACTTTCTACAGCTTTGAAGCCCAGCTTACTGCTGTGCCTCCAACCATGAACACATAGCTAGTAGTGCTCCTTCGAGTATCTTTGGCACCTTCCATATCTGCATCAGCATACCCTTCTAGAAAAATATCAGTTCCTCCAAAATACAAAGCATTTTTTGTTGTCCCTTTTAGATACCTAAGTATCCATTTCAGAGCTTGCCAATGCTCTTTACCTGGGTTGTCCATGAACCTACTCACAACTCCCACTGCATGTGCCATGTCTGGCCTTGTGCAGACCATAGCATACATTAGAGAACCTACCGCTGCAGCATATAGAACTTTAGACATATAGGCTATCCCCTCTTGTGTCTTTGGACACATATCCTTCGTTAGTTTAAAATGACTAGCCAAAGGTGTAGAAACTGGTTTTGCATTTTGCATTGCAAACCTTTCTAGTACCTTCTTGATGTAATCTTCTTGAGATAGCTTTATTGTCTTCTTCGTCCTGTCCCTTGATATTTTCATACCAAGTATCCTCTTTGCAGCACCTAAATCTTTCATTGAAAAAGATTTGGACAGCTCCTCTTTTAGGTCTTTGATGTCCTGCATGTTAGCACTTGCAATCAACATGTCATCAACATACAACATTAGGATGATGAATTTCCCATCTCCCAAATTCTCCGTGTAGACGCAGTGATCCGATTTTCATCTTGTGAATCCATGATCCAACATCCATCGATCAAACTTCAAGTACCATTGTCTTGATGCTTGCTTTAAACCATACAAGCTCTTCTTTAATCTGCAAACCATTTTCTCCTTACCTTTTAATTCATACCCCTTTGGTTGAAGCATGTAGAAACTCAACCAACTCCCATGTTTGGTTGCGATGTAGTGAGTCCATCTCCACTTGCATGCTCTTCGTCCATTCTTCTTTGGATTCATGTTGCATAGCTTCCTCGTATGATTCCGGCTCTCCAGAATCTGAGATCAAGAGATGGTTAAAGGAAGGAACAAACCTTTCTAGAGGTCTACTTGCTCTTGTAGATCTTCGGGGAATAGGTTGAGGCTCCTCATTTGGTTGACGTTGTTGCACATTGTCATCGTTTGGAGTCCTTGAGTCTTCACCGTCCTCAAGCTCCATGTACTCATCACCTGTTTCTTTTGTTTGTTTTCTTTCCAAGTAATCTTTGTACATATTTTGTTTGTTAAAAACTACATCCATACTCCTAACGATTTTACCATCTTCAGGATTCTGTAGGCGATACCCAAAGTCACCTTCTCCATAGCCAATGAAGAAACATCTTTTGGACTTTGCATCTAGCTTTGCTCTTAGGCTTCTATCTATGTGCATGAAAGCCTCACACCCAAACACTTTGAGAAATGCATAATTCACCGGTTTACCTATCCATGCCTCTTTTTGGAACTCCCCCATCTAATGCCGTTGAGGGTGACCGGTTGATTAAGTACATAGACGTACTTACAGCTTCCGCCCAAAGCTCAAGCGGTAGGCCTGCATGTAGCCGCATGCTTCGTGCTCGTTCCATGATTATCCTGTTCATCCTTTCCGAAATCCCATTTTGTTGAGGTGTCCTTGGGGCTGTCCTTTGCCTCCGAATGCCATTGCTAGCACAAAAGCTTTCAAAAGCTTGGCTGCAATATTCGCCTCCATTGTCAGATCTGAGGCATTTAACCTTGGTACCTGTTTCATTCTCCACAAAGGCTTTCCACCTTTGAAATATGGAAAATACATCGGATTTATTCTTCATGACATAAACCCATGTTTTTTTAGTCGCATCGTCTATGAATGTTACATAGTACAATGAGCCACCAAGTGATGCTGTACTTGCCGGACCCCAAACATCAGAATGAACCAACTCAAGTTTTTTATTTTTTCTTTCATTTCCTGATTTTTGAAATTTTACCCTCTTTTGTTTACCATAAACACAATCTTCACAGAACTCTAAGTCCACTTCTTTCAAACCTGGTAGAAGCTTCTTTGTTTGAAGGATTTGCATTCCTTTGGCACTCATATGCCCAAGTCGGTAGTGCCACCCCGCACTGTCAACTTCTGTAGTTGTTGCACAAGCTGAAGGTTGTGTGCTAACAATACACAAGTAAAGTGTACCGAATTTTTCACCCTTGGCAACCACCAAAGATCCCTTTGAGATCTTCCATCATTTGTTTTCGAATGCAATGTTGTGACCTTCATCGTCCAATTGTCCTGTAGAGATCAAATTTTTGCGAAGAGAAGGAACATGCCTAACATCTTTAAGCTTCCATTCATTTCCGTTAGCAGTTTTGACAGAAACTGTACCTTTGCCGACAATCTCACAAGCTTCATCATCTCCCAAGTATACATACCCAAAATTACCTTTGGTGTAGTCTTGGAAATGTTGCTTGTGTGGTGTCGCATGGAATGAAGCCCCGGAATCTACTATCAAGGAATTAGACACATTGTCTAATGAGAGAATTAGAGCATCTTGCTCTACTTTACCTGCCACATTGGCCTCCGATGGTGGCTTGTTGTCTTGAGTCTCTGTCTCCTTCTTCTTCTTGGACCAGCAATCCTTCTTGATGTGGCCCTTCTTGCCGCAGTTCCAACATTCAAGAACTGACTTTGTCGGTGACTTGCTCCGCCTTGAGCGATCACGACCCTTTTGGTTTTTGAACATCTCCTTAAGCCTTCTTCTTGTTTCCACTGATAGTGCAGCACTTGATGATTCTCCTGTGCTTCTTATTCGCATTTCCTCACTTAGGAGAACACCCACAACATCATCAAACTTAAGAGTATTTGTGCCAGAGATAGAATTACTTACAACCATCACAAGGCTGTCCCAACTATCCGGTAGAGATGATAGTATAAGGAGAGCTTGCACTTCGTCAACGAAATTGATTTTCACTGATCGAAGTTGACTTATGTTTGTGTTAAAGTCATTTAGGTCTTCTGCAACTGAACCATTCTCTGCCAGCTTTAGATTGAACAAGCGCTTCATAAGAAATACCTTATTGGATGCCGATGGTTTCTCGTAGAAGTCGTCAAGTGACTCCATCAAGTCCCCCGTGGTCTTCATCTCCAAAACATTGAAGGCCACCGTTGATACCAAGCTTAATCGGATTGTTCCTAGTGCCTTTCGATCAAGGACAATCCATGCTTCATCTGCATTGTTGCGGGCTTCTTCGCAAGACCGCCTAGTGGCAAATAGAGGTCCTTCTGGTAGAGATAGTCTTCAATCTGCATCTTCCAATGTTGGTAGTTTTTGCCGTTGAACTTCTCAATCTTGATCTTCCCTTCCTCTTCCATAACTCCCACTCAATTCAAGGAATCCTTTCCTTGAGATAATTTAGCTACGAGCAAACCTTGCTCTGATACCAGTTGTTAGGAAATAAGACATAACTAAATAGATAATTGAGTAGACTACTTAATGGAGAGAGACATATTTATATACACGAGATTATAGAGTAGAGAGAGAGAGAGAGAGAGAGAGAGAGTACACACGATATACGTGGTTCACCCAATGTGGGCTACGTCCACGGGAAAGCAGCCACTCAATGGCTTTAGTACTTGAAAACAAGAAGTAGTTTACAAAGGGATTATACCCTTAATCGAGCTCCCGCCTTGCTTCACTCTCACCACCTCACACTCACCTTGTTGCATCAACTTCACACTATGAAATGTGTGTAGAAATGGCCTCATTTTATAGGCCAAAAGGGCTGCCCTCTCTTATGAGAGATAGCCATGTGTAGCCACCCTTGTGCGAATAAGTCCAAATCGGACCCTCCAATCCGAACATGTGTGGCCACCCTTGAGAAGACAAGTCCGCTTTTGAATTCGGCCACGGGCCACCGGCCATTGACTTCCGACCACCGGCCATTGGCCATTGACTACCGGCCACCGACCAACCGACCGGTTGTTTTCCGACCACTTTTCGGGCGCCGTCCGGACATAATATTCCGGCGAAAAAGAATATTTTGGCGAAAAACAAAGTTTCGGGGGCCTCCGCCCCCGAGGCCTTTAAAGTTGCCCCTGATTCTTGTCCGTGAAAATTTTGGTTTTCGGTGAGTGATTTTCCTTCACGCACGATGGCTTCTCCTCATAATGGGGGCCTTACAAATGTGCGCTTTTACCAAAGAAAATTACAAGGGTAAATCAGGCTCCATACTTAACAGGGGGGGGGGATGCTCATAGATAAGCACGATGAGGTGAAGGAGGGGGATACTAGACAGGAGACAAAATGGGAGGAGATCCAGGTGGCGAGGATGAAGTCAGAGCAAGTCCGACACATGCTAGTTGGGCGCGAAGTAGGTGGTCCCAACGTTGTTTCATTAGTATTAACCAAAATCCATGAAGATGCTCATAGGGAAAGCAAAAGAAAATTAAAAAACGAAGCAAAGAAGGGGGGGGGGGGGGGGGGGGGGAGGGTGTTTTTCGAGTGTCGCTCGTAGCAAGCGAGAACCTACTCAACACATAAAGATGTCAACTAGGGACGTCACTGACCCGATTAGGGCATGGAGGCGCACCAAGAGGGTGTCAACCTCTTGTCGAATACCTATGGAATGGTCATCTAAGATCTCTAAGTCCTGTGTGTGCGGGAATACCCAAATCTGCCAAGAACCTCCTACGTCATGAAACTAAGCTAAACCTTGGGGGCTAATGACCTCGGGTTGACACGAAACTCACCGTAGGCAATTTCCTACATGTCCCCAAGCTACCAAGACCTTCAGACCTGAATTCTGCACCGTGGCAGAAAACACGCTAACTGTCTGACAGCAAAATGGAAGTTGTCGAAAACGGTCCCAGATGGTCTCTACAACTGCGTCTAAGGGAGAGCTACCCTACTCTATGGTTGGTTTCACTGAAATCTACCCTAAACTCCCTAAACTCACCTGTAAGTCTGTAGGTCGATGCTCATGAAGTAGCGTCTGGTGGAAAATGGTTGGTGTTGAAGCGAAGAGCTCGATGAGCTGAACGCGCCTGTGGTCTCGGTTCTGCAATGCGACTCGTGCAGCACAAGATAGCAATCAAAGAATATACACACACAAAAATAGATAAGTTGCCCGCGTAGAGAGTTTTTCTAACTCATAAAATCCATCCCCCAAAACCCTTCATTTTGACCTTTATACTTAGGTCTTGTGGGAGGAGGGTTTCCCATAGATACATGGCTCAATAATCAATTGTGTGCTTGAGTTGGGAATCAGTACAACTTGGAAGGCCATGGCCTCAGAAGATAAACCCTTTACATTTGAATAGCAAAAATATTACGAGCTCGACTTCAGAGCAGAAAATTAATACAAAAAGGCGGGGATTTGACTTGATGTAGTGGTGGCTGCTATCCACCGTTGCTGAGCTACAACACTCCCCCTCTCCTAAACCAAGTCGTCCTCGACATGGGGTTTATGTGGAGTGTTTTAAGCGCTTGGTGTTTCATCTGTCCAATTGAGTGGACATCTTTCTAATCTGCGCCCTGCCATAAGCTTAAGGGCCGCTTCGAACTGGGCCTTCTTCTCCTTTTCAATGGCTGATAGTGGGATATTCTGGATCCCATGCTTCAACTCGATCACGGTATAACTTACATATCTTGCTCTAAGGTCTGCGACTTCGATGTTGAAGATCTTTGAATTATAGGAGAAGAAACCGGTGTAGAAAGCCTCTTCGAATGTTTGGAGGTAGTAGCTGGGCAAAAACATTAGACGAGAAAAAAAATCCATGCAAAATGACTTCATCTGGTTGGCCGGATAGATCATAGTATAGGCCTCTTGTACCCTCCAAAAAACCCAACCAGGGAGTGTCGGTTAACTCCGTCTGGTGGTATACCTGTATACAGGTTAGTAGCATCCGACATATTTTCCTTAGCATGCCTGCAGATAGGTCTGGGATACCTCTGTACATTTCCTCAGCTTCAGTCAATGATCAGATCATATATTCTTCTGTAAGGTAGTCACGTGGCTTAGGAGCTGGCAGTAGTGGATAGTTCATCCAAGTGGGATGCTATTTTTGAAGGTGCTCAAACTCATGCCATGTGTATATACTCGCGGACAGGGGCAGACTGTAGGATCTTCTTTAATGTATCTAGGTGCGTGGACTTGATGGATAAGAAATTATGGATGCTTCTTAAGCCATCTCTATCGCCATGTAGGTTCAAGACTTTTCTCCGGCACCTGCTGCTCCTCTGCCATCCTTTTAAGCTCAGCTAATATACTCTGCTTGAAATCAAGAGATTCAAACTTCATCAGTGGAAAGGGAAGCATGCGCACATACCAAGCTTCATTTATCTGTTGGAGAGTCAGGTGAACGACATTTGCAGAGTGTAGTATATGCTGCTCCCAACGTAGGTTCTTCCAATGATACCTCTCATGGAGGGTCTCCATGCGCTCTCTTAGCTGCAGCTCTGCCAATTCATTCAATGTAAGCTCTTTGTCTGCTGCTTCAGCTGTAGTAGGCTCTGGCTCTGTAGCAGGTGCATATATTGGTTTCTCTGGAGGCATCTCTTGTTGTACAGTCCCTTCTGTCTCTAGTGGCATGGCTTCTTTTCTTCTTGCATTTTCCCTGTAAGCAGACCACCAACTTGAAAGTTGTCAGTGTCTAGTTAGAGTGCTGGATAGGAGCTTCAACTGAATCTTTGATGATCATCAAATGCAAGTAACACTCAAAATATATGTATAAAGCATGCTTGCAAGCCTAAAACACTAAAACTGTCAATTTTCAACACCAGACAGTGAGCGTATTTACTGTCTCTAGTAGGTGTTTTTGGCACTTTGAGGTGACAATGAGTGCATAGGCATGTAATACAATGCATGTGGAGTGTACTCCCCAATTGTGGTGTAATATGGAGCAATATACCATGATATATGGCAAACCCTAGATGGTAGGTGAGCTGTATAAATAGGTAACTTAGTGAAATTTTGATGCATAGTGCTTGTGGTTTCACAAACGTTGTGCGGTGAGGCTAGATACAGCTTTTGATGGGGTGCAAGTGAACTTCTGGGCATTGAGACAGTAAGAGCGCTTACTGTCTCCAAAGTGATATGGAGCTAGTTTTTTGATCTGTAATGCCAGGGCTAGCTGGAAGGCATCATTTGATGATTTTTGATGTGATGACTTTGATAGTGTGATGCTCCTTGGCAACAGTAGGTCCAGAGTTGGCTAGCTGGTGACTGAAATGGCTAAGTGATGGTTTTTTGCATTTTTACTTGGTAGGAGGCTTAGCCAATGTAATCATGGTGATGTATAGGAGCTATCTGGAAACTTTGGTAGTAGTCTGGACATGGGAGACAGTAAGAGCGCTTACTGTTTCTTGAGCATTTTTTGAACTTTTTGAGAATGTAGCTTTATGGATGGCTCATAGAGGCTCTAAGAAGCAATTGTGGAGCTTGGCTCTCAACTTGGAATTGGGTATCATGGTTTCTTCACCGGGATTTATGTTGGCAGAATGATGAGCTTGGATTTTGGTCTAAGGATGGGGCTTTTGTGATTTTGTGGGTCAAATGCATGTATCTTGATGTATTTTGAGGTGCATATGTGCTCAAAGTTGAGAAATTGGCCAAAAATCCCTTAGAGACAGTAAGAGCGCTTACTGTCTGGGGGATCACAAGAGTGACATGCAATTGGAGTTTTGTGTTGGGACATTGTAGCTAGGCCCTATACACCCGTTTGGTGTGGTCACTTGTCATTTTTGACATCCACATTGGGTGTGGTGTCTTCCCAGACTCCCAAATCCATCTGCTGACTCTATGTTGGTCTCGGCCTTCCGGGTTAGCATATGCCTATGTGGCATTGTTATTAGACCTATCTCTAAGGTCTCTGTGAAGTCCTATAGCCTTTGGTGGTCTCTAGAGTCTGCTGTGTTTTCTATGGGATTGTGCCTTCCCAGCCTTGTGTGTTCTTGTTACGTGCTTGTAAATGAGTCAAACAAGCATTAATTGACTTGAAAAGTATTCGTACTTACCCCTCATGGTAGCCATGACTGCAATGTGGCAGCAGGTGGCAATATGCTCTCTCAAGCTGTCTTTCACAAGGACAAGTAGCAAATGAGCTTAGAAATGAGGGCTTGGGGTATACATACCTGGAGCTTAGGATGTGCAAGTGCAACCACCCCCATGGTTAGTCCCAACTGACATGTTAGATGAACTATGAATCAAAATTTTTGCGATTTGGACACCGTATGGCCAAATTCCATCACTTTTGCACTTTGAGCCTTTCCGCATTAAAAATATGGTTTCCGTCATTTTCCGCAACCTGACCTGTTGACATTGGAAATCCATTCTGAAAAATCCTGCGGGTTTCCTAATATTAGGAAACATTTCTTGTATCTCTGTTTTATTTTTGGCGGCTTATTACTATTTATTAGAAAATAAAAAGAGAAAAATAGCAAAGAAATAACAAATCACTCCAAAAATTATCCGAAAAATCATAGGATGTCCCGATATATCGTTTTTATTTAAGATAGCTAAAAACTAAATTTTGTACATATTTACACACACCTAGGGGTATATATGTAGAAGTTTCCCCTTTTTTTACCACTATTTAGGGCAGAAAATGCAAACTTGGTCAAGAAAATTCGCAATAAAACAAAAAATAAGTCGGAAAACATTTGAATACACTGCCCTATCATCATTTTGGGTCCGCATTTGGAATGCCTCCCCCCGGCCTATTTGGAGTCCTCCCGGACGACATTGTGTCATACTAGTGGTGTTGTGCATGGGTAAAACATTGGTGCCTATGCAAGGCCGTGTAATTAGCCCTATGCATGCATACTCGGTCAGTGCATGAAAAAATTAATGTTGTGCAAGATGAGGGTCTTAAGCAGATTGCTTAAGGGCATCTGCTGGCGAGGTTTCCAAGTGGTAGAATGCTTTCAAGAGACTAAGTTTCTCGAACATGGTCAGAACTGGTGGTGGTTTGACCAATGTTGACGTGTTGAGTACTTGTCGATGTGTTTTAGGTTTCCATTGCAACCTAGATGTAGCCGGTTTTAGGTTTGGAATCTTTTGTTTGGGTTGCCATTTATACGAGATGGCAGTTTTGGTGGGCTGTTTAGGAACCCAAGCTTGTTTGTAGTGAATAGGACTTTGGGTTTGATTTTCCTGGGCGGTGGGTGGGCTCGGGTGTACTTTTTGAATTGTCAAGTAGCTGTGATTGCCGTGTGGTTGCCTTTTGGCAGCGGGGGTTGAGCAACTGTTGGCTTGGGTTGCTTGGGCCGCCAGACCTGCTTGGTTTTCTGTATAGGAGTAATGACATTAGCAGGTTTGATTGGAGTCCACCTATATTTGTTGGATGTTGTCAATGTGTTGGGCACTAGTGGTGGCTTCGCTCTCCAGACAAGTTGTTGGCTAGGCTTTGGCGGTGGAGATTGTGGATTTGATTGTTTTGGCCGCCAAAATTGCTTGTATGTTGGGCGAGGTAACTGTGGAATTCCGGATTTATTTTGAGGCCTTTTTTTGGTGTGAGGAAGTGCAGGTTGTGACACTCGTTCTTCAATGTTGACCTGACATGCAGCATCAGAAGTTTCCTTTGGCTGTGACGGTTGTACAGTTGCTGAAACAGGTGCAGGTGGTGGAGGAAGGAATTTCTGATTGTTTTCTCGTAGTTGCTGATGAGGGACCTCATCCTCGCTTGCAAACAACACTTTGCTGACCTTTCCCTCTGCTTGAAAGTACATTTGGTTACCTGACCAGTGCAAATAAGTGTTGTATCTCCTTTGCCAGGTTGTACCAAATATGATGGGGGAATAATCATCTTGAACATCGCACACATGAAATTGATGAGTGCACAGCACGCCATTGATATACAAGGGTATCTCCGCCCAGCCTTTGGTTATGATAATTGCATTATTGAAGGCTTCACAACAACGAAATTCCGGCACTAACTGAACACTTGTCAGCTGATTAAAGAAACTGTATGTGGCGTAGTTGTAATGAGCTCCTGAATCCACTAAGGCATAGGTTGGAACTTTATCCAGGGTCACTTCAATCGGAATGCAAGGATCAACATCTTTATCATCCAGATCAAAAGGAGTAATCTGATACATCCGAGTCCACTTTTGCTTGTTGAATCCCTGTTTCTGCTGCTTTCAATTGAGTTGTCGAAGCCGTGCTTCTTCTTGAGCTTCTTCTTTGATAAATTTGGCTGTAGCTTTTCGACAACCAGCTGCTGTTGGAGCTATATATGGCTCACTCTACTCAACTTGGTCTCACCTATATATTTGTATCTTGTCCTCAATATGAATCAGTCTTTGGGAGCGTATATGGTGTGTCTCTTGTCTCGTCGCTCTCTCTTTCTCTCTACATCTCAACATGGTATCAGAGCAGTAACGATCACGCGTCGATTCAATTCATGGTGACAAAACAGTATGCGTATGCGATTTGCATGTAAGATTCAAAAATTGCTACAAATTTTATTTTTGAGCATTGATTCTTGTTAACTGTGGTTGTTTTGTGTTAAGAAGAATATGATTAGTGTTTTGTGTGGCGTTTATTGCTAATCAATCTAATTGTTGATTACGTTTTCTTGTTGATGACACCCTGAACCTTATCTCAATTTTTCTTGCTGTTCTGCTCAAAATTTGGAGAAACGGAAAAAGCGCAATGGAGCATACTGCAATGTCACTTTTCATCCAAAACTTTTTCGTCTCCTCGAGCTCTTCGATTTGAGTTCTAGGTTTGCGTCAATCGGAGTTCGCAGCAGAAAGTTATGTTGTTTTTACTGCAATTGAGCTTGATGCGGCTTTCTTTGTCCTACTTCTTCGTGAAGCGTCCGCGATCGTTTTTCTTATTTTGGCGCTAACTTTTTCGAGAAGATTTAGCTTTTTGCTATTCGTATTGTGGCGGTAAATCTTGCGTCTCACGCCACTCTATTTTGAGGACTCTTTTATTATTAACGTCTCCTTTACCCTGCCTTTTTTGGGTGACGTCTCTCACATCTTTGGACGTTCCTTGAGCATCCTTCTTACGTTTATCATTGACAGAACGCAGTCCTCATATCTCTCTCATTCTCAATTGTGGCCTTCACCATATATGGTGTGTAAATTTTGCGATCTTATCTTATACGTCTTCTCGCAACAAGATATGGCTATGAATATTCTCGTCAACGGTTTTCCTTCTGGCCAGCGTTCTGTTCCTCCTTTCCAAGGTCAAGGTTTTCCAGGCTGGAAAGCAAAGATGTTGTTAATTCTTGAAGGCGATGAACTCTCTGATGTTGTTCTTGGAAATCGTGTTTGTCCATCTCAGCCTGTTGATACGGATAAGGATAACGTGCTTATCACTGAAGGACCTATATTTGAAGATTGCAATGTTGCCTATACGGATTGGCAACGACGTGATAAAGTAGCTCGTCGGTATATTCTTTCTGCTCTTATTGATTCCCTTTTGCTTGATATGTATGAACTGCCTACTTCCCACGACATATGGAAGTACCTTATTGCAAAATTTCAGAAGCAATCTGTCACAGAAATACTTTATTTGAGAGGGTTGCTTAACAAGTTACAATATGAAGTTGGTACTGCCATGACGGGACATATTGAATCTTTCAAATCTATTATTAATCAACTTGCTGCTGCCGGTGGTCCTGTTCCACAAAAGCAACTGATTACACTTCTCCTTGATACGGTGAAGGACTCCTCTTATGATAACATTGTTACTATTCTCTCTAATAAAGATGGTCTTGATTTCGACCAAGCCTGCATGTCTTTAATTGAATACTCTCAACGTCAAGAACGTCGTAATGCTGGTCATGATACAACTATGATTTCACAAGAGGAGACTGAGTCACAACAGATGGAACAGGCTTTTTATGCTGGAAGGTGTCCATTTCAACGAGGAAACCGCAGAGGTGGCCGTCGCGGTAATATTTTCTCTCGTCTCAAATTTCCTAATAAGCAATGTTCTTACTGCAACAAAAATGGCCATACTGAAGATGATTGTTGGGCACGTCAATATGATGAAGAACACAATATTACCACAAAACAACCACGTTTATCTAGAGACTCTTCTTCTTCTTCTTGTGAATATTGTGGATGATCTGATCATCCCACTCATATGTGCTATAAGCGTCGATTCGACACAGATCGAAATAGAGCATATGCTACTGAACATCAAAACAACATTGTACCAGAAACAAGATGCGTCCTATGTTTAGTTGCTCCAGACAGAATACTTCATGTACGCGATGGATCACTTTTTATTGTCGATTCTGGTGCTACAGGAAATATGACATATCAGTCTAAGTGGCTCCATAACTATCATCCACTGCCAGTTCAACGTGTTGTTTATCTTGCTGATGATACTACTTGTCAAGTAAAGGGTATTGGAGACTTATATCTTGGTACCTTATCTTCTTCCACTCGAATTTTGCGAGGAGTATTACATGTACCAGATCTTCAACGTAATCTTCTTTCAGTTGCTAGACTTGTTGATCTTGGTCTGTTTGTTGGATTTGATCATACCAAATGCCGAATTGAGAAAGATGGACAGACTATAGACACTGCTCCTCGAAATGGTAATTTGTTTGAACTCTCTCTCAACGATGCTGTAGCAAATGTTGTCACTGCTCCAGGTGATCATGATTGCAAAGTATGGAATCACCGTTTTGTTCATGCTGATTTCTCAAAACTCCTTGATCTTCAACGTCGTGATCTTGTTCATGATATGGATCTTAAAGCCCATCCCCATATGGGAATTTGTGAATTTTGTGCTCTTGGGAAACATAATCGCAAACCCTTTCCTCTTTCAAATACAACTCATTCTCATGACATATTGGATCTTGTTCATACTGATATATGTGGACCTCTACCTTCTTCGAGATCACAATATCGCTACTTCATTACTTTCATTGATGATTTCTCAAGGTATACGACTGTATTTCTACTTAGACAAAAATCTGAAGCCTTATCTGTTTTCAAACAATTCCACAAGGCTGCAGAACTTCAAACTGGTCGTCGCCTTAAGAAGCTTCATGGTGACAATGGAGGCGAATGTGTTTCTCGAGAGTTTGTGAGTTACTGTGCTGACAGTGGAATTCATCATGAACACACTATTCCATATTCGCCTCAACAGAACGGTGTTGCTGAACGAAAGAATCGCACTATTCTCAATGCTGTAAGATGTATGTTGATTCATTCTCGCTTATCTCGTGTTTTTTGGGTTGAAGCTACTTTGACAGCAATATTTATTCAGAATCATCTTCCTACTACTGCACCCTCTGGTAAGATACCCATCACAGCATGGACAGGTGACATTCCTTCTGTATCTCATTTTCGAACCTTTGGAAGTATTGCTTATATTCATGTTCCCAAAGAAACACAAACAAAGCTTGATGCTCCTGGTCTTAAAGTTATTTTTATTGGATATTATGACACTTCCAAAGGCTACAAATTCTATGACCCTTCCTCCAAGAAAGTAATCGTGAATCGTGATGCTACTTTTAACGAACAGCTTATGGGAGGCTCATGGTCCATGGATGATTCTGATGATACTAAATCATTGCTTCAGGATTTTCTATTTCTTTCAGAAGATGAAACTCTTCCTATAGAGCAACTTTTCTCTTCACAACCATCCATTCCTAATGTTGCCAATGATGATATTGATATTTTCGTTGATCTGCCTATTAATTTTGAACATGGCTCATGTCATGTTTATGATGACGATATTGCTAATAATGCTTTTTCTACTTCCGAAGATTCCATTACTTATGATGAAGCTATCTCTTCACCACAAAAGGATCAATGGCAAGAGGCTATGGAAGCAAAGTACGATTCTCTTATCTCTAAAGGTACATGGATACTAACTGAATTACCTCCTGGTCGTACAACTATTAAATGTAAGTGGGTGTATAAGACAAAAGTAAAAGCAGATGGATCTTTTGACAAGTTCAAGGCGCGTTTAGTTGCAAAAGGTTACTCCCAAGTAGCTGGTGTTGATTATCAAGAGACTTTTTCACCAGTTGTTCGCATTACAAGTGTTCGAGTTTTATTGGCATTTGCTGTTCAATTTGATTAAGAAGCTCATCAAATGGATGTGCGAACTGCTTTTCTTAATGGTGACTTGGAAGAGGAAATTTATATGGAACAACCAGAAGGGTTTGTTATTCCAGGTAAAGAAGACCTTGTTGCTCAACTCCATAAGGCACTATATGGTCTCAAACAAGCTTCCTGAGCCTGGTATACAAAATTTGATCTTTTTCTCACCTCTAAAGGATTCATCTCTTGCTCGTCAGACCCCAACTTATACATAAAACGCCAAGGTAGCAGTTTTGTGATTCTTGCTCTTTATGTGGATGATACCATCCTTGTCTCCAATGATTTGGGATTTCTTCAACAAGTGAAAAAGTTATTGTCTTCTACATTTGATATGGTAGATCTTGGAGAGATTCACTCGTGTCTTGGCATTCAAATCCAACGGAACCGTACAAAAGGTATTTTATTCCTTCGACAGTCAAAGTTTATTGCAGATACTATTCAAAAATTTGGTATGGAATCTGCACATTCAGCCAACACACCTTGTCTTGCGAGCTCTACGAAGAACACTTCTGAGAATGGCGGTCAACTTGTCACAAATCAACCTTATGCTAACTTGATTGGATTTCTTCAGTTTGTCGGCATGAACACTCGTCCTGATATTTTGTTTGCTGCTAATTATCTTGGACAACATCTTGCATGTCCTTCTCTTAAGCATTGGTCTGCTACAAAGCGTGTGTTGAAATACTTGAAAGGCATTACAAATTTTGGTTTAGTCTATCAATGACAACTCACTGAAAGAGTACGAGCGGAAGTGCGACGCGAGAGAGAGTGCGAGAAGAAGAGAACGATGATATGGTGAACTTGCTCTACTGTAATGTGTAGAGCATAGTGAGTTCTTATTAGGTTTTTACAAAAGAATATGTGTACATACCTAGCGGCCCGCCCACTTACCTGGGCGACCACATTGAGCTTTATACCCCAACAGCCTCCCACTTAAAGTCCAATGTGGTACTTTAAGTGTGAGAGAAGCTACTATACAATCTAATATACAAGAGATGTAGAGAAGTGATGTACTACCCTACACCTAACTGCTTGCGAAAATGCGCAAAGCTCTCTGAGGGAAGTCCTTTTGTAAGTAGATCACTAGGATTTTCTGTGGTGTGAACTTTGACAAGCTGAAGTTGCTTATCCTTGAGCATTTCCCTGATGTAATGATACTTCACATCCACATGCTTTGTCTTTGAGTGATAAACTGGATTGCGAGCCAATTGTATAGCACTTTGACTATCACAATATAACACAGGCATCTCTTCTTTGATTCCCAAATCTATTACTAGTTGATTAAGCCAAATTGATTCTTTGCATGCCTCTGATGCTGCAACATATTCAGCCTCTGTAGTAGACTGAGTAACACATTCTTGTAATCTAGAACGCCATGATACTGCTCCACCAGCCAATGTAAAGACATACCCTGACGTAGACCTTCGGTTGTCTAAGTCACCTGCATAATCTGAGTGTGTAAAACCCTTTACACTTAGCTCCTGACTCCCATAGCATATACGCATACTCTTTGTAGCTTTCAGGTATCTCAATATTCCTTTCACTACCTCCCAATGTTTCTTGCCAGGGTTTGACATGTATCAACTTACTACTCCCACTGCAAATGCAATGTCTGGGCGAGTAGCAATCATTGCATACATCAAACTACCCACTGCAGACGCACATGGAATCTTATCCATTTCAGCATGTTTTTCCTCAGACACAGGACAATCTTGTTTGCTAAGTTTCACATATGGTGGCAATGGAACACTCAGTGCCTTTCCCTTCTCCATATTGAAACGTTGCAAAACCTTGTCAATATACTCTATTTGAGATAACCAAATCAACTTCTTTGATCTGTCTCTCTCAATGCGCATACCAAGTATATGACTTGCCTCACCCATGTATTTCATGTCAAACGATTTTGCCATCTTTGACTTCAAAGCTGAAATTTCTTCCAAGTGCTTGCCAGCAATCAACGTGTCATCCACATACAAAATAAGGATCAGCCAACTACCATCCTTAGCCTTCTTTGTATATAGACATTGATCGAACTCACTACGTTTGTAGCCTTGAGAAATCATAAACTTGTGGAATTTATGGTACCATGCCCTCGGTGATTGTTTTAAGCCATAAAGACTCTTTAACAACTGGCATACCCAATCTTCCTTGCCTTTCTCAACAAACCCTTCTGGCTGATGCATGTAAATTTCCACATCTAAATCACCATGCAAGAACGCTGTCTTGACATCCATTTGGTGCAACACCAAATCTAAATGGCAACCAATGCAAGAAAGCATCTTAATGTAGTCATCTTGACCACCGGAGAGAAGACTTCATCAAAGTCAATGCCTTGTTCTTGCTTAAAGCCCTTGGCAACAAGCCTTGATTTGTACTTTGGTTGACTATCATGAGCGGTGATCTTATACCTGTAAACCCATTTACAAGGTAGATCCTTTTTGCCCTCTGGTAATTTAACTAGCTTCCATGTCTTGTTTTTATGCAGAGCTGTCATCTCTGACTGCATGGCCAATTGCCAATTCTCGGAGTCCTTCATTTTCACTGCTTCCTTGTAACATGAAGGCTCATTGCAATCAGTCAAAGTGACATAGTTCATAGATGGAACAAACCTATCAGGAGGTCGCGTGACACGTCCAGATCTACGCACAATAGGTGGCTCAGGCTCAGCCACAACCTGTGGTTCCACTCTATCCTGTCCTTGCTCCTCTTGAGCCCTGACATTTTGTCTTGCACGTGCAGGTCCATCTTCTTGGAAGACAACTCTTCTAATCTCCTCAACCCTCTCTGGTTTAGAGTGATATTTGGATTCATTAAAGTGAACAGCATTTTTGCGGACAACCTTTCTGGATTCGGGATCCCAAACTCTATACCCCATCTCACCAGAATTACCGTAGCCTAGAAAGATGCAATTTATACTCTTTGGCTCAAGTTTGTTCCTAAATTCCTTTGGAACGTGAGTATATGCCTCATAGCCAAAGACTCTGAGATGCTTGTATGGAGGCATTTTGCCTGACCATACCATCTCTGGCACTGAATCCTTCTGCAAAACCTTGCTAGGAGATCTATTTACAAGATGAATAGCTGTTGATACAGCTTCAGCCCAAAACCCATTTGGCAGCTGTGCATTAGACAACATACTTCTGACCTTCTCTTGTATGGTCCTATTGACTCACAAAAGTCCTGAAAGGCCTTTGAAACATACTCTCCACCATTGTCAGTGCGTAAGCATTTAAGCTTCTTGCCACTCTGATTCTCCACAAGTGTCACAAACGTTTTGAAAACACTAAACGCTTCATGCTTGTGCTTGAGAAAGTAAGCCCATACTTTCCTCGAGTAATCATCTATAAATGTCATAAAGTAAGAAGCTCCCCCTAGAGATAGGTTAGGCATAGGTCCACACAAATCACTATGAACAAGTGCCAACTGTGTATCTCTTCTACTGCTTCTATGCTTATGTGGCTGCTGTGTTTGCTTACCATACAGACAATGTTCACAGAATTCAAAATCATTAAATGAAAAGCCAGGCAAATAACCAGAACAAGACAAGATTTCCATTCCCTTCTTGGACATATGTCCTAATCGGCTATGCCACAAAGAAACGTTCGGCTGCTCGGTTACATTGATTACATTTTTAGAGACATTTGATACATAAATCATGTAAAGTCCTCCAGACTTTACTCCATGTGCTACTTTCATAGAACCCTTGGATATCTTCCACGTGTTCTGTCCAAAAGTGGTGACGTAGCCAGCATCATCAAGTAAACCTGTGCTGATCAAGCTCTTTGTAATTGTGGGAACATGTCTCACATTCTTCAGCGTGAAAGAAGAGCCATTCTGAAACTTCAATTGAACATCTCCAACACCTAAGATCTCACATGTCTGCCCGTTGCCTAGCCGAACATGATCTTTAGTGGTCACATAAGAGGTAAACCACTCCTTGTTTGGAGACACATGAAGTGATGCCCCTGAGTCTATAATCCAGTCACTCAGTGTATTTCCATCAAATGTTGTAAGTAGAGCCGAGTCCATTGTATTCTTCAAGAAGTAGATGTCTCGTGACACTAGACTGTCATCCTCTGCAACAGTATTTGTCACATTTATTTCTTGAATCTTCACTGAGGACTTGTTCTTCTCACCATGGTCTTCAGCTTTCTCTTTGCCTTTTTCTGCTTTCCATTCTCTGCAGTCTCTTTTCATGTGAACCTTCTTGCCACAATGGTAGCATTCATTGTCACTCTTGCCTTTAGCACTGCGGGACTTGCTACAAGACTGATTCCTCTTTCCACCTTTGTACTTTTCTTTGGTCCTTCCCCTGACAACTAAGGCTGTTCCTTTGCCTTTTTCCATTGTCTTTCTATTGGTTTCTTCAGTAAGCAGACTTCCTTCTACACCTGCTATTTTCAAACCATCTGGAGGTGCAGAATTACTCAAAGCTGTGCAAAAAGTGTCCCAACTTTCCGGCAATGTGATCAACAGGAACATAGCTCTAACAGGTTCATCAAACTTGACACCTTGAGCTAACAACTGACTATAGATTGTGTTGAATTCATTCAGATGATTGGACATAGGTGTCCCTTCTTTCATCTTCAAGTCAACAAGCTTCTTAAGCCAGTATACCTGTGAAGATACACTCTGCTTCTCAGAAAGATCACTCAGCTTTAACCATGCTTGATAAGCCGACATCTCGTATGCTACATTGAAGTAAACGCTTTCTGCCAAAGTCAGCATAATGGTAGAAAGTGCCAATTCATCCATTTCGCTCCATTCATCTTCGTCCATATCTTCTGGTTTTATCCCCTTGAGCTTTATAGATTTTATCTGCTTCTTTTGTACCAACACGTGCCAAATCTGTTGCTTCCACAATGGGAAATTGGTTCCATCCAGCTTCTTGATATTGTAAAGAGCAGTGTCCTGTGATCCAGCTATAACTACGCTTCATAGTAGTTTACTTTCCTGGGAAAAATTCGGCAGAGTTTCAGCTGTAAACTGACCTCTGAACCAATATTAACCTGTCAAATGAACCAAGAAAGCTTCAGATTCTGCATAAATTTTGCCAGAGTCTCCTTTGTAAAATGGCTCTGTTGTACTCAAAAACAGACCAAAAAACAGCTCAAAAAACATTGTCTCTCTGACACTGTAAGCTGTGGGTAAACCTGTCCTGCACATGTACTGTCTCTGACTGTCCTGTCACTGTCCTGTAAGCATAAATTGCGACAATGCCTCAACGGCAGTAAAGCAAAGATGCAATCCCAACTGTCTAACTCACAGTCAATACATCCTAGCTGCCTATCTAAGGGTGCTCGAGGGATCACTCCAAGACCTGTATCACCGAAAGGATCTCAAAATTCAAGAATCCCCCAGCTCAATAAAACCTCACTCGACCCTCAACAAAGGCTGCAGTAAATCTGATAGTACATAGACTTCCCACAAACTCATACATCCACAAATTTCCCACTATATACTATAACCGCTGCGGCGGTTGTTTGCTGCGTGACTCACAGCCAGCAAACCCTCAATGGACATACATCATCTCTGACAATACATTCTATGTGGAAGTACCTGCAATGTCAGGATGAAATCTGGAATATCAAGCAGCAAACACAAGTTATCTGATGAACTAGTGGATGTCGCCTACAGTCTGTGTGTAGATGCACCCGTGTCGTATGTGACACGCCTCCAAGAACTGTGAGCCGTCCTTCGATGTGTAGACAGCCACAAATCAACACTCTGGGAGTGTCGATATCCTCAGCACCTGCAATCATAGGCTGAAAACCCCAAATTTGCAGAGTCGGATCTGCACCCGCTGAGACCACGTAGTCAAAAATGGCCTGCGCAGAACTTTGTCAAGGCCGAACGGTAACCGAGATGACCTCAGAATGAATTTTTGAGCATACCAAGCCCTACGGGTTCTCCCACAAGATTTGGGGCCGTGTCTTTGCCTGTCGAATTTCACTCCAATCTGAGCTGGTGACTCTAGCCTCCTGCAGTGCTGCCCTGAGCCTCGATCTGAGCTCTGATACCAGTTGAAGGAGTACGAGCGGAAGTGCGACGCGAGAGAGAGTGCGAGAAGAAGAGCACGATGATATGGTAAACTCGCTCTACTGTAATGTGTAGAGCATAGTGAGTTCTTATTAGGTTTTTACAAAAGAATATGTGTACATACCTGGCGGCCCACCCACTTACCTGGGCGACCACATTGGGCTTTATACCCCAACACATTGAGTCAGAATATGTTGCGGCATCACTTGCAGCTCATGAGTTGATTTCGCTTCAACAAATGCTGGTTGATATTGGTCACTCTCCTCTTTCTAGCACACCCTTGCGGTGTGACAACCAAAGTGCTATTAGTCTTGCAAAAGACTATGTTCAACATAATAAGTCAAAGCACATTGCTGTCCATTATCATTATGTCAGGTATGAAGTACGCAAATGAACCATTATGGTTGAACACTGTCCAAGTGACCAGATGATTGCAGACATTTTGACCAAAGGCCTCAACGAGTCACGTTTCATCCTCTTGCGCTTGGAGCTTGGAGTTGCTTCGACCTCACTCTTTCTAGATTAGCTTCTTTGCTATTGTAATAGATTTGTACATATGACATTGTAATCTTTTAGGTACCATGCACTATGCACACTCCACATTTGCACATTGTGATCTCTAAGTCACTTGAATATTTGTACATAGATGCACAATTAACTTTCACATCATCATCGCTGGTTCATATTTTCACATTGTATAGGGGCTTGGGTTTTTTCCCTTGAACTCCCCAAGGGCTTTTTCATCCAAATCTAGAGACCTTTGTTTGAGTGGGGGTGTTGGAGCTATATATGGCTCACTCTACTCAAATTGGTCTCACCTATATATTTGTATCTTGTCCTCAATATGAATCAGTCTTTGGGAGCGTATATGGTGTGTCTCTTGTCTCGTCTCTCTCTCTTTCTCTCTACATCTCAACAGCTGCATGCACCCTCTCAAGCATTTCTGGACTTAGCGGGAGATGATATTTCTTTAACCTGCATCCACTAATCCAATTAGGCATCTCCTCTCCCTTTAATGTGGCAAGTTTGATGGCCCCGCTAGATGATATATGTGTAATCAAATAGGGTCCCATGCCTCGCTTCTTCAATTTCTTGGTTTTTTGTTTGAGTTTGTAGATAAGCACATAATCACCTTTCTAAAATTATTTCGTTATCAGGTGCTTGTCATGGAACTCCTTCATTCTGCGCTTTTGCGCGTAGATGCCTATGATAGCTTTCATTCTTGTTTCATCAAGTTTCTCTAGGTTATCTAGGCGTTGTATGAGCTCATGACCTGTCCATTTGAGTGCTTGTGCCACTCTTAAAGTAGGAATTAGAAATTCCATTGGCAATATTGCATTAAGACCATACACCATATTGTATGGTGTTGTATTTAGGACAGTCTTATAGACCACTCTATATGCCCAAATTGCAGCGTTCAATTTCTGGTCCCAATCAGTCCTATTGTTATTCACTATTTTTGTGAGCACTGTGCATAAGACTTTTTTTGTGCTCTCCACCAAGCCATTGGCTTGCGGGTGATATGGAGCTGACTTCTTATCTATGACAAGGAAATCGTCAAGCAAGTATTCAATCACTTCATTGAAAAAGTGTGTTCCTTGATCACTGACTATTTCTATGGGTAGCTCATATATGGTGAAAATTTCTTCATATAGAAACTGAGCGGTGGTGCGTGCATCATTTTTAGTTGTGGCTTTTGCTTCGACCCATTTCGTTAAGTAATCTGTAGCCACAATGACGTATTCAGCGTGACTCCTATAGGCCGGTGTGATCGGACCCACGAAATCAATTCCCCATTTGAAAAATGCTCTAGTCCCTAGCATAGGTCTAAGAGGCATATGGTCCTTTCGCATAGTAACTTTTGCATGTTGGCAGTCGTCACATCGCTTGACATACATCGCGGTGTAATGGAATTTGCCTATTCAATTTGAGAGTAGCGGAATTTAATGAGAGTACTTTCAAGAAATGATTTTGTGAGCATAGCGTGTAGACATAATTGAAGATAGCAACATAATCATAGCAATCAGTCAAGTTGGCATAGACAATACTTTTGCAAGAGAGAGAATTTAGAGAACATGACAACAGTTGAGGACCGGATTTATGTGGAGCCGGTCCCCCCTCCAATAGGCATTTGTATTATGATTTATCCCATAAAGAGAGACTTGTTACAATACATTATTTGTGTTCCTTGTGACCTAGGTGAAGCAATGAAGATGGAAAGCTTCATGCATCACCATCATAGCATAACCTAAACTTGAAGAAAGCTTTAACTATACCAAGCCTCAGTCCCAAGACCTCAAACACCTTCGAAGGTGGAGAGAGCTAGCAGGGAATGAGGGTAGGGAAGAGGAAGAAGAAACATTTCATACGAGAAAGAGCTAGGTCCTCACTTATCATAACTCTTGTGCTAGCATACATAATAGCATAGTAATGAAGAACAAATAGATGGCAAGCTCAAGCATTGAAGCATGGCTCTTGGATGGATTTGCACTCCATAGCCAAGAGTGTTGGTGTAGGCTCTCAACCTCTACTTGCTTGGAGAAGGAGAGGGAGTTCTTGCACTTTGCATAGTACACAATGAGAATGTTTGTGAGTGTGTGTGGGTGAGTATACCCCCTAAGCACCCCCCTAGATTTCTTGGGTCGAACCCCCCTTGTAGCTCATGCTTGAAGCTCATTGGACCCCTCCAGGCCTAGCCAATCACAAGTAGGAGCCATTACAAGCAACATGGGTAGCCTTGGGACAAGTGTCCCCCTTTCCCCTTTGAGAGAGAGGACTTGATAAATGCAAAATCAATTAATTAAATATCCTAAATTATCATTGGACCCCTTGGGTGGCCAACCAATAGGCTTCAAGCACACCATGAGGGCAACATGGGGAGGAACTCGACAAGTGTCCTTGCTGCCTCTTCAAGCTGGGCCTTCCCTTGTGTGTGTGTGTGTGTGTGTGTGTTCTCTCTCATCCCCCCCCCTTGTAGGCTCGCCCCCCTCCTTGTAGGGATATTTTTGACTTTGGATGAGCAAGCCCCTTAGTCATCAAGCATGACTAAGCACTTGAAGTAGGGGGTGTTCCCACAAGCATCTCAGGCAAGCTTCTCAAGGCACCTCAAGCATGGAGCCGGTCAAGCACCTCAAGCATCTTAATCAAGCACCTCAAGCATGACAAGAACCTCAAGCAGGACAAGCAGCTCAAGCACGACAAGCACCTCGAGCTTGGGCCGGGTTCCCGCCTCAAGCTCAGCCCTAGCTTACCTAAGGTCAAAGGACTTTTACACACATTATTGGAGGTCTTCAATGAAGCTAACCCTAAGGTCTTATGCTCCATTGGTTAGCCTTGCTCTTGATAGACCATCTCCCATCTGGGCCCCTTTACTATTGGCCCCGTGTTGAGATAGATCTATAAGCACATATCTATATCTTAACACTTGTTCCCATTTATTCTCCCACATTAAGTAATCAATTTAATATGAGAAAATCATTTGGGTTGGTTAGATATTAGATTTTATGACATTACCTCTCTCTTGAAATCATAGTCGTCCTCGACCATGAGGTAGAAGAGATAAAGCCTTAGTCATTAGTCAATCGTACGTAGCGGGTAGAGGATCCCTTTTTTACACTACGACATCTTTCCAAGATGGATGACTAATCCATTTGGTGCTTGGGAGACGTAGCTGCCGCAAGCATGTCTGCTCTTTAGTCCATTTCATTGGCCCAAAGTAGAGTGACAAATTCTACTTGGTGTTTGAGAGACGTCGTCATCACAAACTGTTGGGATTAAAGCCCAAGTGGACTCTTATGCGGATATGGCCGCCCGCCCGCCTAACTCACTTACCTCTAACTCTTTGTGCATACTCACATATACTTTGTGAATACTAAGGTATTGGGAGATAACCCTTCTAACAGTTCTCTGCGTACTGTACTGTGTAAGCTCACTGTGTGTGTGTGTGTGTGTGTGAGAGAGTCGACCCACGCTCCGCTCCGCGACTTCAACTGGTATCAGAGCCTTGGTTCAGTGGGGTTTTGCGCAATCGCGCGCGCGCACTTTTCCGGCAGATTCTGGATCCGGAGTTCAAAAATTCACACTCGGCGTTCCGGGAGCGTTTCCATTAGGTGACCTGGGGTTTTACCCCCCTTTCGAAGCCGTTTATGCCCTCAGAATTTTGTTCTGAGCACTACAGCAGAAGATAGATTTCAGCCGCAAAGAAATTCGTCTTGTGTAGATTGGCAAGCAGGAGGTGGCCGACATCAATATCGGCATCGACATACATCACTCATTAGTCTTCAGAGCATCATCTATAGACCAGGTACACATATATATCATCAGATATATATATTGCAGTCTGCATTGTTACTTCTTGTGCTTGCCAGGTTCCAGGGGAGGTGTGGCCATACGACGGCTTGACACCACTGGCATGTATTGCAGATTGATGTACTGTGATTGTGGGTCTGCTAGTTGTGAGTCACGCTAGCAGACAGACCGCCGCAGCGATCATAGGACAGTGATTGGTCTATTATAGGATGTATGCTAGTTCTAGGCAGTTTGCTGAGCCATCTGAGAGGGTCGTGTGTGAGGTTTTTTGAAGACAAGCACTGGGGGCTGGGTTACCCAGTGTGAGGTGGATTAGGTTGTTGGAGTTCCCCTCTACACGCATCCTCTTCGGCGACTTTTATCCCTTACGATGTATGACTTTGTGTAGACACTGGATTGCATCTTATGCGTCAGGCCGTTGAGGCATTGTTCAGGGTTCAGTCGTGAGACAGATACAGGTTCTGTCATCGCCCAGAGAGGAGACAGTGTATGCTTACAGGACAGCATATTACAGAGATTTTTTAGATTTGTCACTGGTCAGCTATTTATGATTGTTTTTTAAGCTATCTTTTGGTTCCCAGAGCTCAGTTAACAGGGGAGACTCTGTCAAAAATTTTCAAAATACTGACAGTTCCTGAGGAGAGGTGTTCAGCTTGTTGATTACAGCTTGTTTACTGTGTACAAAGGCCAGTTTACAGGGGAAACTCTGCCAGATTTTTCTCAGGAGTAAGCAGTTTGGCAGATATGGCATCTTCTCAAAGTGAGACTCTTTACAACATAAAGAAGCTGGATGGCACAAACTTTCCATTCTGGAAGAAGCAGATTTGGCAGGTTTTGGTGCAGGAAAAACAAGTGAAGCCACTGAAGCTCAAAGGGGAGAGACCAGAAGGTATGGCTGAAGATGAGTGGAAAGAGCTTGACGAGTTAGCTTGTTCCACAATCATGCTAACACTGGCAGAAAATGTTTACTTCAACGTAGCAGAAGAGACTACAGCGTATGGCGTATGGCAAAAGCTTTGTGGTATGTACGAGAAACAAAGTGCTGCTTCTCAGATTTACTGGCTCAAGAAATTGGTGGATTTGAAGATGAAGGAAGGGACAGCCATGTCAAATCATCTGAATGAATTTCACACAATTTTCAGCCAGTTAACAGCATAGGAGATAGTCTTTCCAGATTCAGTGAATGCTATGTTTCTCTTAATCACTTTGCCAGACAGTTGGGATACTTTTCGTACAGCGTTAAGTAATTCTGTCGCGCCAGAAGGTCTTACAAGTGCCAATGTAGAAGGCAGCTTGCTCACAGAGGAAGTGAACAGGAAGAACATTGACAAAGGCAAAGGCAATAGTGCTTTGGTCGTTCGAGGGAGACAACAATTTAAAGACAAGAAGGGTAGGAAGGCACAAAACCGAAGTAAGTCTCGTAATTCGAAGTCAAAGGATGACATAGAATGCTACCATTGTGGCAATAAGGGTCACATGAAGCGAGACTGTACGAAGTGGAAACAAGAAAAAGGAAAAACAAAGAGTTCTGAGCAAGATGAAAAGAAGAGTTCAGTGAAGATTGAAGAGGTGAATGTCACAGGATCTGGTTCAGACAATGATTCTGGTATAGCAGCTGGTGACATCTTCCTTACAAGCAATCTTGATTCTGTTTTCTTGACTGCAGAGGATGGACATGCTATGAGTGATTGGATTATCTACTCAGGGGCATCTTTACATGTTTCTCCGCACAAAGAGTGGTTTACATCATATGTGGCTACTAAAGATTATGTCAGACTTGGCAATGAGCAGGTTTGTGACATACTTGGAGTGGGAGATGTGCAGTTGAAGTTTCAGAATGGCTCTTCTTTATGGCTCAAGAATGTCAGACATGTTCCAGCAATCCGAAAGAGCTTGATTAGTACAAGGAAGTTGGATGATGCGGGTTATGTGACAGTTTTTGGGAACAGCGCTTGGAAGATCTCCAAAGGTTCGATGACTGTAGCACATGGCAGCAAGTCAGGAAATCTGTACACTTTACATGTTTCAGAGGTTAAAAACCATGTAATTAATGTGATTGAGCAGCCAAGTGTGTCACTGTGGCATCGTAGGTTGGGACATATGTCAAAAAGAGGAATGGAAATACTTTCTCATTATGGTTATTTGCTTGGATTTTCATTTCAAGATTTTGAGTTTTGTGAGCATTGTGTTTATGGTAAGCAAACACAGGAACCGCACAGATCAAAGAGGAATCGTAGGGACGAACGGTTAGCTCTTGTACACAGTGATCTATGCAGACCAATGCCTAGTTTGTCACTAGGGGGAGTAGCGTACTTTTGTACATTCATAGATGAATATTCTCGCAAAGTATGGGTTTACTTCTTGAAGCACAAGGATGAGGTGCTCAAGGTCTTTAAGACATTCTTGCAGCTGGTGGAGAATCAGAGTGGTCAGAAGCTGAAGTGCTTGAGAACTGACAATGGTGGAGAGTACGTTTCCAAAGCTTTTCAAGACTTTTGTGAAGCAAAAGGGATTAAGCGGGAACTTACTGCACCATATAATCCTTCACAGAATGGGGTTGCAGAACGTATGAATAGGACCATACAAGAGAAGGTCAGAAGCATGTTGTCAAATGCTGAGTTGCCTGATAGATTTTGAGCGGAAGCAGTGGCTACAGCAGTCCATTTGATCAACAGGTCTCCTAGTAGGGTTCTGGATAAGAGTGCATTGGCCAAGATGCTATGGACAGGCAAGGCACCTTCGTATAATCATCTCAGAGTCTTTGTTTGTGAAGCTTATAGCCATATTCCTAAGGAGTTCAGAAATAAGTTAGAACCAAAGAGCAAGAAGTGTATATTTCTTGGCTACGGAGAATCGGGCGAGATGGGTTACCGGCTTTGGGATCCTGAGTCTAGAAAGCTTATTCGTAGCAATGATGTGCATTTCAATGAAGCCAAGTTTCATGCTAAGCCAGAGAAGACAGAGGAGATCAAAAGAGTTGTCTTCAGGGAAGATGGACCTAGTGCTAGCACATCAAGACAGCATGGTCAGGCTCAGGAACAGCCTATAGTGGCTAGAGAGGCAGAATCAGTTGTGGTGAGACGTTCTGAGCGTGTCTCCAAACCACCTGATCGTTATGTGCCATCTCTAAATTATGTCATGCTCACAGATTGCGGAGAACCATCTTGTTACAAGGAAGCATTACAAGTGGTTGACTCGAAAAAATGGAAGTTGGCCATGCAATCAGAGATTACAGCTCTGCATAAAAACCAGACATGGAAGTTGGTTAAATTACCACAGGGCAAAAAGGCTCTACCTTGTAAATGGGTTTACAGGTATAAGATCACCGCTCATGATAGTCAGCCAAAGTACAAAGCAAGGCTTGTTGCCAAGGGATTTAAGCAAGAACAAGGCATTGACTTTGATGAAGTCTTCTCTCCAGTGGTCAAGATGACTACATTGAGATGCTTTCTTGCATTGGTTGCTATATTGGATTTGGTGTTGCACCAAATGGATGTCAAGACAGCGTTCTTGCATGGTGATTTAGATGTGGAAATTTACATGCAGCAGCCAGAAGGGTTTGTTGAGAAAGGCATGGAACATTTGGTATGCCAGTTGTTAAAGAGTCTTTATGGCTTAAAACAATCACCGAGGGCATGGTACCATAAGTTCCACCAGTTTATGCTTTCTCAAGTCTACAAACGTAGTGAGTTCGATCACTGTCTATATACAAAGAAGGCTAAGGATGGCAGTTGGCTGATCCTTATTTTGTATGTGGATGACATGTTGATTGCTGGCAAGAACTTGGAAGAAATTTCATCTTTGAATTCAAAGATGGCAAAATCGTTTGACATGAAAGACATGGGTGAGGCAAGTCATATACTTGGTATGCGCATTGAGAGAGACAGATCAAAGAAGTTGATTTGGTTATCTCAAACAGAGTATATTGACAAGGTTTTGCAACGTTTCAATATGGAGAAGGGAAAGGCATTGAGTGTTCCATTGTCACCATATGTGAAACTTAGCAAACAAGATTGTCCTATGTCTGAGGAAGAAAAGGCTGAAATGGATAAGATTCCATATGCGTCTGCAGTGGGTAGTTTGATGTATGCAATGATTGCTACACGTCCGGATATTGCATTTGCAGTGGGAGTGGTTAGCAGATATATGTCAAATCCCGGCAAGAAACATTGGGAGGCAGTGAAAGGTATCATGAGATACTTAAAACATACAAAGAGTATGCGCATATGCTATGGTAGTCAGGATTTGAGTGTCAGAGGATACACTGACTGAGATTATGCAGGAGACTTGGATAAGAGGAGATCTACATCAGGCTATGTCTTTACATTGGCTGGAGGTGCCATATCATGGCGATCTCGATTACAAGATTGTGTTACGCAGTCTACTACAGAAGCTGAGTATGTTGCAGCAAATGAGGCATGCAAAGAAGCTATTTGGCTTGGTAGATTGGTTGCAGACTTGGGAATCAAAGTAGATATGCCAGAGTTATATTGTGATAGTCAAAGTGCTATACAATTGGCAAAGAATCCAGTGTTCCATTCGAAGACTAAGCATATTGATGTCAAATATCACTTCATTAGGGAAGTCTTGAAGACAAGCAGATACAATTGCTGAAGATCCACACCAAGGACAATCATGCTGATCTACTCACAAAGGGACTTCCAGGAGAGGGCTTTGTGCATTGTCGTGAGTTATTGGGCATTGGATAGATGGCAGCCATGTAAATCTTTGTACATTTATGCTCATAGATTTACAGTTACTTAAAGTGCCACATTGGACTTTAAGTGGGAGGTTGTTGGGATTAAAGCCCAAGTGGCCTCTTATACGGATATGGCCGCCCGCCCGCCTAACTCACTTACCTCTAACTCTTTGTGCATACTCACATATACTTTGTGAATACTAAGGTATTGGGAGATAACCCTTCTAACAGTTCTCTGCGTACTGTACTGTGTAAGCTCGTTGTGTGTGTGTGTGTGTGTGAGAGAGTCGACCCACGCTCCGCTCCGCGACTTCACAAACATGATTCTAAGCATGCATACTAGTTAAATTTGTGCACAATTAAAAAGAGGACTAGTATTATAAGACAAAAACATGAGTCATTTAAAAGAAATTTGAACATTTGCTTACTCTAATGTAGCATTGTAAGCATTGACAAGGTTCATAGTATCCTTAAGTTTTACTCCTTGCATCCATTTAGCATCTTCAAAAGGATAATTTTTGAACTTAATAAGATACCGTCAGATTGTCTTACCATGTCGTAGTACCTTGTCTTCATGCCGAAGGACAGCTTCGGGTTGTAGCACCTCTTCTTGGTCTTCAACTTTGGAAGGGTCTTCAATAATTGGTTCAGTTGGTGGCTCTCCTTTGTAGGGCTTAAGTAGGCTTACATGAAAGGCATTGTGTATAAGCCAATGGTTGGGCAACTTGAGTTGATAAGCCGATTCATTGATGGGCTTCAAGATTTGGAAAGGACCATAGTATCTTTTTGCTAGTTTAGCATAATACTTTTGATGGCCCGTAGGATTTTTTCCCTTCGTTTTCCTTAATCGAGCCTTAGGAAACTTGAGTAAGACCCAATCATTTTCTTTGAACATTAAGGCTCTTTTGTGCTTATCAGCAGCAGCTTTTTGCCTTTGTTGAGAGATGGCTATAGCCTCCCTAATCTTTTGAAAAGATTCTTGTAGGTCACGGCTATACTCATCGGCGGCGAAGATCTTCCCATGTACTTTGAGTAGCAAGGGACTTTTAGGTCTTCCCTCTATGATCTCGAAAGGTGCTTTCCCCGTAGAAGTATGTACATTATTATTGTAGGAATACTCTACTAGAGGTAAATACTTTTCCCATTGTGAGCATTGATCTACTTCGGTAACATAAGTCTTGAGTAGATCGAGTATCGTAAGATTGGCTATCTCACTTTTGGCCATCCGTTTGTGGGTGATAGGCCGAAGAGAAATTCAATCTTGTTCCTAGATTTTCAAAGAGACCTTTCCTGAAATTACTGGTCATTCTAGGATCTCTATCTGACACGATGGATGTGGGTAATCCATGGTGCTTGAAAATCTGAGATATGAAGAGAGTTTCCATTTGATGTGCCTTAATAGTCTTTTTGACAGGAATAAAATGTGCTTGCTTGCTAAACCTGTCGACTATTGTCCATATTCCTGTATTCCCATGGATAGACTTGGGTAATCCAAAGATGAAATCCATGGATATACTCTCCCATGGTGAATTTGAAATAGGCAATGGCTGGAGTAATCCCGGTTGCTTCCCGCTATCATACTTGGTCTTTTGGCATACTACACATTTTGAAACATACTCTTGTATGTCCACTTTCATGGTAGGCCAATAGAAATACGTTTCTACTCCTCGGAGAGTAGGTTAAATACCTCTATGCCCTGCATATGGAGGAGCATGGGATTCATACATAACCTTCTCACGAAGGGAATGGGTAACACATAGCCTATTGCCGTGGAGAAGATAACCATCCTGCAAGGTGAATGGTTCCTCTTTCTTCCCCAAAGCAAGGGCTGACATTATGTCTCTAAAGTCAGGGTCAATAGCATACTCATCTATCATAGAGGATAGATCATTGTGAGTAGCTATAGACACCGCATTAACTTTTGGTCGTCGTGAAAGTGCATCGGCAACTTGATTGTGCTTACCAGCTATGTGAGCAATATGGAAATTAAATTGCGAAAGAAAATTTTCCCACCTCATTTGTTTGTCGGAAAGTTTGGTTTGCGTCATGAAATACTTGAGACTTTGGTGGTCGGTTCGTAGGATAAATGGAGTCCCCAATAGGTAGTGCTTCCATGTATCTAGGGCATGTAGAGCAGCTAAAATCTCTTTCTCATAAATGCCCAAGACTCGTTCATCACTATTGAGCCTTCGTATCTCATATGCTATGGCATGCCCTTCTTGAAGCAAAACCACTCCAAGGCAATCACCACAAGCATCACATTGGACCTCAAATGGTTTTGAGAGATCCGGAAGCACGAGGAATGGTTGGGAAGTAAGATTCTCTTTGAGTTTTTCAAAAGCATTTTGCTCCTTAGCAGTCCATACAAACTTAACGTTCTTCTTTGTTAAGTCGTGTAGTGGTCCTGCTACTTGAGAGAATTTTGCTATGAAGCGTCTATAGTATGCACACATACCAATAAAGCTTCTTAGCTCATGTAGATTCCTTGGGTTAGGCCATGATTTTATTACCTCTAACTTTGATGGATCCATACGAATACTATCGTGAGAGATAATATGACCTAGATATTGAATCTCTTGAAGGAAGAATTCACTTTTCTTTTGGTTGAGAAAACGTTTGTTCTCCCTCAAGGCTTGAAAAATCACTTAGAGATGTTGCTTATGTTCCTCCAAAGATTTGGAGTAGATGATGATATCATCAAAGAACACTCCATTGAATTTACGATATGGTCTAAAAATTTTCTCCATGAGACGATTGAAAGTAGCTGGTGCATTAGTCAAGCCAAAAGGCATGACTAGATATTCATAAAGACCAAATGTTGTGCGAAACACAGTCTTTAGGATATCTTCATCCACTATCCTTATTTGATGATAGCCACTCTTAAGGTCAATCCTACTGAAGTAGGTAGAGCCTTGTAGCTTATCAAACAGATCTTCTACCCGAGGCACGGGAAATCTGTTTTTGATAGTGATATGGTTTAGTGCTCGATAGTCCACACACATACGGTATGTACCATCTTTCTTTTGCACTAAAAGGACTGGAGAACAAAAGGGAGAGGAACTAGGCCTCACCATCCCTTTGTCTACCAATTCCTGTACTTGCCTCATAATCTCCTCTTGTTGAACTTGTGAGACTCGATAAGGAGGTTTGTTAGGCGGTGAGCTTCCTGGAAGGAGCTCAATACGATGGTCATCATCCCCTCGTTTTGGAGGTAGGTCCATAGGGATATCATCGATGAACACATCTTGGAATCCTTTTAGAAAAGTAGACAAGTCTAACTCTTCTTGATTCCTATCATTTTCATTTGATGAAACATTATTAGCTTTTAGAGACTCTTTGACATAAATCATGTACGCAGAAACTGAGATCTTCATTGATTTATCAAAAGAAAGAGGATTTACAAGTGGAATAGTGCGACCACGCTCACTAGCATCTATATACATGTTCTTTCCCCTGTAGGTGAAGTAAATTCTCCTTTCAAGGAACTTCATGTTGGCAGCCATGCGATCAAACCATGGTGCCCCTAGGATAACATCCTAATGTTGGAGAGGAGAGATGAAGAAGTCTTCTTTGTCGACATAGCTTTGGACATGAAGCCTCAACTTCCCAATCAAGGGAGTAACGGAGGCTTGTTGTCCCTTGAAAGTTTCATCAGCTGTTACTATATCTCCCATCTCAAAAGCTTGAATGCCCAACTTGGTGGCCAACTCTATTGATATGAAGTTGAGAGTAGAGCCAGGGTCAAACAAGATGAAGGCATCATGCTATCTTACCTTTCCCCAAGCATAGGAGAGTGATGATCCTTTGCAATGAGCATCCTCTTTTGGAGCTTCGATGGTGGAAGCCCTAGGAGTCTCATTCAGAGTATTCTTCTTGGGGCAAGAACGATAGCCATGTCCTTGCTCCCCACACTTGAAACATTTATGGTCCTTGCGAAAAGCTTCAAGCTCTTCAGGAGAGAGTTTGTTTTTACCTTTGTAAACTCCCTTCTCCTTGGACCGATTGTTGTTGTTGGAAGTGCCTTGGGAATTATTTTGTGCATTGGATTTCCCCTTTGCATCATTTTTATCTTTGTTTTCCATGGGCTTGACATTACGTCTAGCCCCTTGATAGAAATTGATGCGTGAAGCAACAATGGTGTGATGGATTACTTTGGTAATAGTACCAGGCCGTTGAGAGTTGATGTATTCGGCCATCTCTTCAGGTAATCCCGCACAGAATTGTTGTCTTTGCTTGGCAAAGTCTATCTTTTGAAAGACAGTAGCTTTGAGATGTAAATCCCAAAACTTGTCTACATACTTGTTGATAGAATCATGAGAGAGAAGCTTCAAGCCGCGCCATTCGGTAAGAACTTTATCTTTAGTATCGCTTGGAAGAAATTGCTTCATGATGGAAACTCGTAGAGTTTTCCATGTCTTTGGGGCTTCTCCATTGCCACGAAGGCTAGCCCACCATTGACGAGCTGATTTTTGGAAGTGCATAGCTACATGGCGTAGCTTGGAGGACTCTGTGAAGCCCTCGTCCCCAAAGGCCGCATCAAATTGCTGGATGAAGGCCAACACTTTGTCGGTAGCACCAAAGGTGCCATTGTAGGTGAGAAAAGAGATACTCTTTCCTCCCTCCTTGAACTTCTTTAGCTTTTGTGACCTTTGCCATGCAGGAAATGATTTTCAATGTCCTCCCCTCTTGTATTCTCTAGGAGAATAGCCATAACCTTCATCGGAAGAGGAGGAAGGTGAAGAAGAAGGAGAAGAGGGTGACCTCTTCCTAGCCCTTTTCTTCCTTTGTTTCCTCTCTTGCCTTTCAGAGTGATGAGGAGAAGGACTATAGGTTGCTCTTTTCCTCTTGGGAGGAGTAGGCGATCGTCTAGACCGCTGTCTTCGTGGAGCCACATCTTCAGAAGAACTTAGACTGTCATTGCTTTCTTTCTCTTTGGATTCCTCCTCTCGAATGGGAGAGAGTCTTCTTTTGGGGGTCTCTTCGAGAGGCCTCCTAAGGTCTCTCTCCTCTGGGAGAGGAAGGGAAATTCCATAAGCACGAAGTTGTTGAGTAACTTCGGCTTGCAAAACAGGGTTGCCCATAGCTTGTTGCAACCTAGTGACGAGATAATTCACAAACATGGGAGCATCATCATTAGCACCTTCATGTGCAAAATCAAAGCTATCAATGTTCATTCTACTCTCTTGATTATTGTCAGCCATGTTAACAAAATTTATGTTTATACTTAGTGTATGCTTTGGCAATACAAAACCTTAGTTGCCACTCCTCTTAGCCTTTGAAAATCGGCTCTTAAGTATCTACACCCACGGCTCAAAGTGGTTAATTATAGAGAGTAGAGGAGTAGGTCTAACATAGCAGAGTTGCCAAGGGCTAGCTCCTTTCGGACTTCTTATGGCTCAATAATGGTAAAGCCGTAGGCAAGTCTAAAAAGACTCCATTATTAAGTCCAAAGCTCCCGAGGTGTGCACCATCCCCCACATAGTGACCTTAACAAAACCGATATTAGATCCCAGTTCCACTTACTCTATTATAATTAACAACATCAACCATTTATAGGCTACTTAAGGACCTCTCTTCTTAAGCAAGAAAATAGAAACCAAATGCACTGATACAGATGTAATGGAATTTGCCTATTCAATTTGAGAGTAGCGGAATTTAATGAGAGTACTTTCAAGAAATGATTTTGTGAGCATAGCGGGTAGACATAATTGAAGATAGCAACATAATCATAGCAATTAGTCAAGTTGGCATAGACAATACTTTTGCAAGAGAGAGAGTTTAGAGAACATGACAACAATTGAGGACCCGATTTATGTGGAGCCGGTCCCCCCTCCAATAGGCATTTGTATTATGATTTCTCCCATAAAGAGAGACTTGTTACAATACATTCTTTGTGTTCCTTGTGACCTAGGTGAAGCAATGAAGATGGAAAGCTTCATGCATCACCATCATCGCATAACCTAAACTTGAAGAAAGCTTTAACTATACCAAGCCTCAGTCCCAAGACCTCAAACACCTTCGAAGGTGGAGAGAGCTAGCAGGGAATGAGGGTAGGGAAGAGGAAGAAGAAACATTTCATACGAGAAAGAGCTAGGTCCTCACTTATCATAACTCTTGTGCTAGCATACATAATAGCATAGTAATGAAGAACAAATAGATGGCAAGCTCAAGCATTGAAGCATGGCTCTTGGATGGATTTGCACTCCATAGCCAAGAGTGTTGGTGTAGGCTCTCAACCTCTACTTGCTTGGAGAAGGAGAGGGAATTCTTGCACTTTGCATAGTACACAATGAGAGTGTTTGTGAGTGTGTGTGGGTGAGTATACCCCCTAAGCACCCCCCTAGATTTCTTGGGTCGACCCCCCCTTGTAGCTCATGCTTGAAGCTCATTGGAACCCTCCAGGCCTAGCCAATAACAAGCAGGAGCCATTACAAGCAACATGGGTAGCCTTGGGACAAGTGTCCCCCTTTCCCCTTTGAGAGAGAGGACTTGATAAATGCAAAATCAATTAATTAAATATCCTAAATTATCATTGGACCCCTTGGGTGGCCAACCAATAGGCTTCAGGCACACCATGAGGGCAACATGGGGAGGAACTCGACAAGTGTCCTTGCTGCCTCCTCAAGCTGGGGCTTCCCTTGTGTGTGTGTGTGTGTTCTCTCTCATCCCCCCCCCCCCCCTTGTAGGCTCGCCCCCCTCCTTGTAGGGATATTTTTGACTTTGGATGAGCAAGCCCCTTAGTCGTCAAGCATGACTAAGCACTTGAAGTAGGGGGTGTTCCCACAAGCATCTCAGGCAAGCTTCTCAAGGCACCTCAAGCACCTTAATCATGCACCAAGTCAAGCACCTCAAGCATGGAGCCAGTCAAGCACCTCATGCATCTTAATCAAGCACCTCAAGCATGACAAGCACCTCAAGCAGGACAAGCACCTCAAGCACGACAAGCACTTCGAGCTTGGGCCGGGTTCCCGCCTCAAGCTCAACCCTAGCTTACCTAAGGTCAAAGGACTTTTACACACATTATTGGAGGTCTTCATTGAAGCTAACCCTAAGGTCTTATGCTCCATTGGTTAGCCTTGCTCTTGATAGACCATCTCCCATTTGGGCCCCTTTACTATTGGCCCCATGTTGAGATAGATCTATAAGCACATATCTATATCTTAACACTTGTTCCCGTTTATTCTCCCACATTAAGTGATCAAATTAATATGAGAAAATCATTTGGGTTGGTTAGATATTAGATTTTATGACATCGGCGCGTCTTGAAGGAGTGTCGGCAACCATATCCCTGCAAACATAATCAATTGCGCAGTGCGTTCTGCTAAGAAATGGCCACCAGCCTGCCCTGCATTTGCTTCCTATAGGATTGGCAGGTATTCTCTTTCAGATGCACATAGCCTTAACTGATTGTCTTTGTTTCGTTTATACAATTGATTGCCAATCAGTTGATACATTTCTGCTTCCTTTATTATCGCTCGTTCCCTTGTCTTGCTCATTTTCTCGGGAAATGGAGTCCCCTTAAGATAATCAACTATATATTGACTCCATTTAGGTGCTATGGTCACTTGGTATAAGGTGGCATGATCCACCGGTGGTTTGGCTCTGCATCGTGCACATTCTTGAATGTACTTGTGCACATCCTTCTTCATCCGCGGCCAATACACTCCAAGTCGATTCAACTTCCTGGAAGTCTGGTGGAATCCATGATGTATTCCAATGACCTCTGTGTGAGCTTCAACCAGATATAGTGGAATCTAATTTGGCTCAACGTACAATTGGAATATACCGTCAGCATTTTGACATTACAATCTTCCACTAATCAACTTGAAGTTTGTTGAGCCAGCAGAGGATCACACCCACATTTTTGCTCACACTCATCATTTTGTAACCATTGATTGTCATAAATGTCTTTCCAACATTAATTTTGATTTGAGCCATTCATTACGTAACGGGTGTCAATTGAGTTTCCAGCTTGTAATCCCGAAGTAATTTCACGTGCTGATGTAATTAGTTAGAGATGTTCTCACCTCCAAGGCTGAGGTATATAAGCCAAAGTTTTTGTAACCTAGGGATTCTGATTATTAATCAAAGTGAGTTTTTGAGCGCCGTGACTGTGTCTGAGAGAGAGAGAGAGAGAGAGAGAGAGAGAGAGAGAGAGAGAGAGAGAGAGAGAGAGAGAGTCTTATCTACTTGCTACGCGAGCTACGGAGCCGCCATTGGAGAAGCGACACCGCCATTGTGTTAGCAACGGCGAGAGCTACGCACAGATACCAAGAGTGCGCGCTATCGGCTTCTATGTGTGGTAAGTTCCTACAAGCTTCGGTGTGAGTTTTCTTCCAACTCGTGTGTCGGAATTGAGCGTGCAGCATATCTATAGAACCACAACGAGTAGAGCTACACATTAGTACCATCGGGGTCAAGTTTCGGTCACCTGTATATTTCGGCCTGTCTTCATACGCGTTTACCGCACGGAGTGGTTATAGGTTGATTTTGGAGTTCAAGTCTTTAGGGTGTTGTTCTTACCTAGTGTATAGACTTCCCCTTGAGTTTGAGATAGATTCAATGATTCTAGATCCTGTTTCGTATAGCATTCGTTCGTAGTACGGATTTCAGTCACTTGCGTATTTTAAAAGTTAGATTTGATTTCCTTAGTAGTGATTGTCATTAGAAGGTCGAGTAGGTGATTTGACATCAACCTAGTTGTTTCCATGCGCCTGCGGGTCAAGCTTCGTCCTCGTCTGACAAGTTCTGTTGTTGGTTGAGTTCTCGCTATTTAGCTTCCTCTAGCGGCGTAACCGCCTTAACATTTGGCGTCGTTGTTGGGGACGAGAGCCCTAAGTAGGTGACGTTAGACTAATCCTACGAGGTGAGTCGTATAAACTACTTTGTATACTTTAGTTAGAAAAGATCTAGGAGTGGTGGACTCCGAAGATCTCGAGAGATACCAGGAAGTGGGGTATTCCTCGGTCTTCCGTGTTGACAGTATTTTTGGTTTAGCTTAGATTTGTTTGTTGTTTTGTTGGTGTTGAGTAGTTGTTGATAGAAGAAGAATTTGCTAGTCCGTGAGTGGCAGTGGATCTCTTTAAAATCACAATTACCAAACCCATTTTATGATTAGGAATAGCTTAGGTAGGACTTCATTTGATCCTGATCTAGAGCTAGTAATCATTGGAATATTTGCTTGATATGGTTGATTTCATGTTAGATCACTAAAGCGTCGAGTTAGTAGTGAAACTTGCAATAAACAAAAGTCAGAGAAATTTTCTGTGTATCTGGGAGTTGTTGAGCACTTGAGAAAGCTTTAGGAAGGATTCTGTGCCAAAAAACTAGAAATCTGCAACTTTAGACATCATACGCGTATGATGTCTAAATGACCAAACAGAGACCAAAACAGAAATTTTGACTTTACCAGAGTGTTCAAAAGGGGGGTTATACCCTAATTTCAACTTAAAGCAAGAGCATTAACACTCAAAGAAACCCAAAAAGACAAGTCGGAGTCCAAGAAACGCAAAGAATAGGAAATTTTGGATTCAGATCTTGTTTTTACATTCAAACCTGACAAAAACACTTGAAACTCAATTATAAACATTGGAGAAGGCTTAAAACCAAGAATAGTCAAAATCTAGGACAAAAGACATCATACGCGTATAATGTCTTTTAGCACATCCACTGCTTATTTTTGATATCTGACCTGACAAGATTGTTACAAACACTGTAGAAAGCATAAATATAAAGTCTTGACCCAAATTGATGAAAAAGACATGATACGCGTATGATGTCTTTTTCCTAATTTTGGACATATTTTGATACTTTGCCAACACATATCCATTGTAATAGCTGTCTAGAGGTTATATTTCAAGTTTCATCCCATTTGGATCACAGTTGACCCAAAACAAGTCAAAAGCGGAAAATTGCCAAGAAAAGCCTAAATTAGCCATAACTTGCTCAAACAGAGTTCAAACTAAATTTTGTGAGTGGACAGAGCATAAGGGGGCTACTGAGAGTGAGCATAACCAAAATAGTCCAAATCTGTGAAAAAAGACATCATACGTGTATAATGTCTTTTTCAGCATAACTGTAACAAAATTCTCACTTTATGAAACAGAAGTTGTCCAACAGACAAGATTAAACAATTGACCAAGTATCAATGAGTTTGGATCAATTCTGACCACAAAAACTTGGGAAAACAAATTGCCGAGACGGAAAAGTTAAAGTCCTTTAGGGGAATTGATGAATTTGAGATCGGGTAGGAATCTCCAGAATAACCAACCAAAACAAGGGGAACAAGCAAGTGTCATATCAACCGAGGGAAGTGTAAACCAAAGTTGGGTGCAACCATTAGAGCCGATCTTTGAAGGAAGTGTTTCTGATACTTCTTCAGAGAGATCTTACGAGATTTTCACCGAACACTTGGAACACTTGAACCTGAACAACAGAGAAAATATGGCAGCAGGACCATCAAACCCTTCCGCCACAATGAAGCTATTGTTCATAAAATACCAGTACGACAATGAGCAAGGTGCCAAGATCTACAAAGATGGAATGGACCGCTATTGTGTAAAGATAGAAGATAGACCTAGTGAGTTCAAGGACTTAGTGCCTGTGAGCTATAGCGGAGATAGATATCTAGATGACGAGGGTACCATGTATTTGGTAGTCCTAAACCCTAACATTGTGGACAAGTGGGGATTGATGGGCATCAAAGCCAAAGTAGATGAAGAACTTGAGGAGAAAGCACCAATAATGAACTTCCCTGATGTGAGGTTAAGAAGAGAGAATGAAACTACAAGGATCAACACTGATAACATCTATGTGGGGCTATACAAATATAATAATGGGGAGCAAGATCTCTATTATAGATGTGAAGAACCCTACACTAGAGAGTTGACAGACCAAAAAAGACTTTATGTCTTTACCTACAGAGAGGGATCGAAAGTGAAAATTGCCACTTACGACAAGTATGGGAGGCAATACTCAACAATGGGCAAGAAAGAATTAGAAGGATATACATACTTTGGGGGACCACTACATCAGTATTATGTTACTTCTAGCTCACAAAGACCAGCACCAACAAATGGAGTGCAAAACCCAATGACAACAGGAGGACAAAGAATTCAGGCTACAGACTCTTTCATTCAACCTCAGTACTCGAAGCCTGGACCAATGGGATCATTACATTCCAGAGAGTCAATGGATACGAATCAAGGTAGTGCAGTTCCAATCCCCACATATACCACTCCAGGTCCAAGGTTCGAAGCGGAACCATCACATTTACCTCCTAGTAGTAGACTCAGGGCAGGGGAACCGACAAGGGTAACCCATGAAGTCCATGATGCTAGAGAAAGCTTTAGCCGGGACACAGGAGCAATGAGATTGGTAGCAGACCATAGACGTATGAGACCATCTCAAGTAGCCAAGTGTATGCCAAAGAAGTATGGTGGTTCAGGAGATGCGTATGCACATGTGTCACTCTTTAAGCAAGTCTTAAGAGCTGAGCAGATAACAGATTTCCATACACAATACGAGGGATTTGGTCTTACTCTAGAAGGTACGGCATTGACATGGTTTCAACCACTGAATAGAGGGGGATTCCATGACATTGACCATTTTCTAAGAGAGTTTGCTGAGGAATTCTCAAAACGAGGGATTAAGCACAATACGGTCTCACAAATATATGCTTTTAAACAGAGAGAACACGAAAAAGTGAAGGAAGCTTCACTTTGCTTCAAACAATACATTGAGAGATGTCCAGTACGTGAACGACCACAAGATGACAGACTATCTGTTCTCTTTATTGAAGGATTGAGAAATGACACTCTCAAGAAGGACTTGCACTTGAAAGCTTGTACAAGTTTCGAGCAAGTAACGAGAGAAGCATTGTACTTAGTGGATAACTGTACGGTTTATGGAGAGGTGTCAGCGGATACAGATTTTGCATCCAGTAGCTCTTCCTCCATAGCGAGCGAGACTACCACTAAAAAGAATGTTCAAACAACAACCATGCCAAATGTAGAGCAAATGATAGAAGATGCTCTAAAAAGGATGGCACCATACCAAAAACCATTGCCAAAACCACTGAAATGGTGTGCTATTGAACAAAAATGGACAAACCATCTAACAGAGGAGTGCTATTACAACAAAGGGTATGTAAGGGAGCGTCAGTATACACCTCCTGCTCAATTAGCACCACCTCAGGTACATCCAGTACCTCGATACCCAACGGGAAATGTACCAGGACCTATGGGGATAAAAAGACCGCAACCGGTATTGGGACAACAACCACCTTTACCTGGAGCAAGACCAGTGGACATTAGATATGCACCAACCTTAGAGAATCAGGAAGAACAAGCCTTAGTGCCTGTTCAAGCCTATTATGAAGAATCTGGTGCACACATTTCTCCAACTGTGTATTACCCACCAGAAGAACCCAAACAACCAGAACCATGGGGCATGATTGGGAATGTTGGAACACCAACAATTACAAGTGCTTCTGATGAAGAGAGATATAATTTGGACGCAAGAACATTGATGTTCATAGCTCATGGAGGGTTAACAGGACAAAGACCATCCTATCCAAAAAGGACGAATCAAGTGGGACCAAGACCAGCACTAGGACCCTGTTATAAGTGTGGAGGTGACCATCTGATGAATGTTTGTCCACATACGGAAATCATTAGAATTAACGCTTATTGCACTTAGTGTGGGGTTACTCACTTCATTGAGGATTGTTCAAAGAATCCAAACAAAGTGCAAAAGACGACATTGAATATGCTAGAAACTATTCCTACCAGCAGTGGGTCCGAAAATGAAACTCTGATACCAACGCAAGTTGTTACTAGAGCTCAAGCTAAGAAAACCACTAGAGAACCTGAGAATGGAAAGTTAGCTACTGAAGTGGTTAGTCAAGGACCGCGGAGTCGGAGAAACACATGGAAAGCTAGAAAAGCACGCATGAAGTCGAGAAAAGAATGTGAAGACGCTATTCTAGCTGAGGAACTAAAGCGAACTAAAGATAGATTAGAAAAACTTGAGAGTCAAAACGGGAAACGAGAGATGAGCCCGGAAAGAACGAAACAAAAGAGTATCAAAGAAACAACGAGCTTAAGCTCAGGGGGATCAGTGCTAGTTGACAAATTACACGAACCATTGGACGCATTGATGAGAGCTTACGAAGCTAGGTTAAAGAACAACCAAACACAAGAACAGAGGTGGATGACATACCCAAACGCGGAATTGGAAAAGCAGAGACTTGAAATGTGCCAGAGAATGATCGAGACTTCACAAGCCTTATTAGAACCACCAAGAGAAACAATGAATTGTGGAACAGAAAACCCAATTCAGCAAGAGACTATGATTTCACGGGTAGCTGAAAAGACTCCCAGTGCACAAAAGCCTGAAAATACACACAAGGATGACCGCATAGTATTGAACACAACCGATCAGGAGACAAAGATTTTTCATCCAGTCATACAGAGGATTTACGGAAGAGATGAGGATTACAATGAATTTTGGAAACAAGTGAGAGAGGCAAACTTTGCAAACGAGCTAAGTTGCCAAGCTAATCAGACAAATTGGGAAAACGACATCAGGAATCCTCCCATAGTGGAATTTGAGGCAGGATCTCAAGTGGACTTGGATCTGCAATCTTACTGGGGAGATGGGGGCTCTGTTAGAACAATGGAGAGCAAACCTCATTCACTGAATACCTTACCTTCATACTTAGGAGAGTATGAAGCAAAATCCGAGATTAGAGCGCTTCCCTCACGAAGAATCTCATCAAAAAAAGTCATGGACTCGCAAGGATTGATAGAGATCTTGTCAACACCAGTGACATGCACTATCACTCTAGCTGAGCTTTTGAGGCTAAGACCACATATGTGGACCACTGTAGGAAAATTCTTGGAGAAATTTGGGATAAAAGACCCAACATGGAGACTGCAAGAGGGTATACAAGAGCTGAGCAAACCACAAAAGAACGCTAAGCCTGTACCCTTAAACAAGGTCGGAGAGTATTGCAAAGGTGAAGAGGGGAATACAACCTTACCACTTGAATTCCAAGGAGTGAACACGATGGAAATACTAGACAGCGGAGCTGGGGTAGCCATTGCTACAAAAGAAATCTGGAAAAAATGGGGGAAACCAGCAATAAGGAAGACTAGGTTGAAACTCCAATTAGCAGATGGACACATGGAGAAACCTATGTGGTTATTAGAGAAAGTCATAGTAACTTCTTGCGGCATTGAATACTTTTGCTATTGTCGATTTTGGCAAGGAGAATAACTATGATATCATACTGGGGAGACCATTCATGAGACAGTTGAAAATGGTCCAGGATTGGGGCTACGATCACATATACCTGATAAATATGGAAACCACTACACGTGTGAACTAGAGAGACCATAGCTACAAAGATGTGAACCGAACACCGGTAGAGGAGTTTGATTCAGCTACTTTGGCGGGATCCGAATTTCGAGCTTGGTTAGGTAAGCCCAAGGAGTTATGGATGTGTGGAGCCTCGAAATGTGGAAGTCTGAGGCGAGAAGAATATGTTTTAGAAAGGGCTATCGAAGACGAAACTTATATAGGAGAACCCTTTCCAGAGGACACGCTTGAACCATTAGAATGGACACACATTCTAGCAACCCTAGATGTTTGTGCAATTCCGGATGGTCCCAAAACGAAATTTTGCGACAAGGACGGGTACGACGTGGTTCCGTACTTCATGCTGAGAACTATACTCGAAAAAGAAACTGAAAAGAACGATACACTGGAAAAGGAAGATGAAGAAGAGGTGTTTCACGACATTCCCGATCATCGAGAGTAGGGAAATGAAGCAGACAACGAGTCAACGGACAATTCAAGCGGAAACGAAGAAACTATAACGGATGTCCGATTTTATGATTTTCCGAACCAAACTAAAAAACGCCAGAAACGCTATAGAGCAAAGAGAAAAACAAAGGGGGTTAGAACCAATCCGATGCCTAGAATAAGAGGAAAAAATCAATTCCTAATGCTAGTAAAGGCGGAAGATTGTGTTAAGGACAAGATTTCTGGAAGAATGAGAGGCAATGAGCAAAAGAGCTTACGAAAAGACAAAAGAAGCTCAAGAAATCAAGTTCAAAGGAATGAAACGAAAACTGAAACAAAAAAATCAGAAAAGAGCAAGCGCAACAGAGAACACATGGAGTCCAAGTTAGAACGTAGAAACAAGTACAGAGAGCTCAAGAAAACTCTGAAAGAAGTTTGGACGACAAAAATTGAGAGTGGAGAGGACGAAAACGCCAAAATCAAGGAAAACATGGATGTTCCCTCTCACTACAGGAAATTCACAATAGAGGATAGGAAGGTGGTATTAACCCAACCTATTCGAGAGAGAAGGGAGAACGAATCTTATGACGGATCGGAGGATGCAAAAAAAGTTGATTTAGCAGCTCCAGGTGAGACACCTAGACCGGTGTACATAGCCACAGATTTGTCTCCAGGCGAGGAAGAGAGACTTTTGAGTCTTCTCAGAGAGTACAGGGATGTGTTTGCATGGTCTTATAAGGACTTAAAGGGAGTTGACCCATCAATATGCCAACACGCAATCCCACTAAAACAAGACGCAAAGCCTAGCAGATAGAGACCATGCACATATAATGATACGTTTGCTAAGAAGAGATAGATAAGCTAATGGAAGTTGAATTCATATACGAGATTGAACACATCAATTGGGTATCTCCGATTGTGGTGGTACCCAAGAAGAACGGAAAACTCCGAGTGTGTGTCAACTTAAAGAAAGTGAATGCTGCAACAATCAGGGACAATTATCCCCTGCCGATAACTGATCATGTTCTAGAGCGTGTATCAGGGAAAATAGCATACTCCTTTCTTGATGGTTTTTGAGGATATAACCAGCTAGCCATAGCACCGGAAGATCAACATAAAACAGCTTTTGCAACGGAGTGGGGAATTTATGCTTATCGGGTTATGCCTTTTGGTCTAACCAATGCTCCCGCAACCTTCCACAGGCTGATGACGCATGCTTTCAAAGAATACTTAAGGTTGTTTCTAGAAATATAAATGGATGACTTATGTGTACATTCTCTTCTGAGAGATGAGCATCTAGAACACCTAAGAAAAGTATTTGAGAAATGTAGGACATATCGCATTTGTCTCAATCCTGAGAAATGTGTGTTTATGGTCCGACAGGGTAGAATTCTGGGACATATTGTCTCACAAAACGGAATATCCACGGATTTAGAGAAGATAAAAGTTATAGTGGATATGCCTAGACCAACCAATGCGAAACAAGTACAGAGCTTTATGGGACATTGCGGATATTATAGACGATTCATTTACATGTACGCTATAATAGGCCAACCACTTTACAGGCTAATAGTGAACTTTGAATGGACAAAGGAGTGTGAGGAATCATTCAAGAAATTGAAAGAGGCACTCATTACTGCTCCAGTCTTGAAATCACCAGATTGGGAGAAGATATTCCATGTGCATATAGATGCTTCGGCATATGCAATAGGATGCATTCTGGCTCAGCCAGAAGAAGGAAACATGGATTTTCCTATCTGTTATGCCAGTCGACAGCTCAACAATGCAGAGAAGAATTACACCACAACAGAGCGAGAGGGATTAGGAATGATATATGCTGTGAAGAAATTTCGGCATTATCTTCTAGCCAACAAGTTTGTGTTTTTTACGGATCACCAAGCCTTGCTCTACCTAGTGAATAAACCATGCAATACCGGGAGAATAGTGAGATGGTTCATTATCTTACTGGAATTCGACTTCACGGTAGTAGTAAAGAAAGGAGAAAAACATCTTAGAGCTGATCATCTTTTGCGATTGACGAATGGAGAAGACCCTATAGGAGTGGATGACGACATGCCAGACGCGTACTTGTTCAACATAGAAATGATACCGAAGTGGTCTCAAAATGTCATTAGCATATTAACCTATGGAGAAGAGTTTGATAGAAGAGAATACAACCAGAAACATATTGCTATTGAGCAATCCAAGAATCTTCAATTGGTTGCAGGAAGGTTGTATCAATTGGGAAATGATCATGTTTTACGACTATGCATCAATCTTGAGGAATATAATATATATCTGCGCGAAGCACATGTTCAGGAATGTGCATTTCATTGTTTAAGAAGGAACACATATAGGAATTTGTTACAATTGGGAGTCTATTGGCCAGGAATGAAAGAAGCGTACATGAATATGTCATTGTATGTATTGTATGTTCATCAAAACCGCCAGCAGAGTATTCGACATTATATCAGATAATGATCGCTCCGGAATGGCGTCAGTATATTGTTGAATATCTCACAAATAGAACTTTCTCAGAAGGAACGTCAAAAGCTCGTCAGAAATATGTAGAGACAGAAGCTAGAGATTACACTTTAATAGGAGATCAACTCCATAAGAGAGGTAAAGACAACCAGCTTAGGATTTGCGCATCAGATTCTGAGTATGTGATAATCCTGGAGCAAGCTCATGGAGGAGTAGGTGGAGGCCATTTCTCAGGTGATAAGACAACAAAACTTGTCTTAGCCGTAGGAATATGGTGGCCAACATTACATATGGACGCTGAGGAATACGTTAAACGGTGTGATGACTGTCAGCGGACCAAAGTACCACTTAAAAGAGATGATATGCCGCTTAGACCAATGATGGGGGCAAGAGCTTTTGCAAAATGGGGGATTGATTATGTCGGACCCATTTCACCTCCTGCATATAAGACTCATGCACAATACATCGTTGTGGCTACAGACTATCTAACAAAGTGGGTCGAAGCAAAGGCAACTCAAAAAGCAGATGCCAGGACCACGGCACAATTTCTATATGAATACGTCTTTGTACGATATGGATTGCCAATAGAAATTGTGAGTGATCGAGGCACACATTTTATAAATGAAGTGATAGAGATCCTTCTAGATGAATTCATGGTAATCCATAGGAAATCAGCCCCGTATCATCCACAAGCAAACGGACAAGCTGAAGCAACAAACAAAACCATATGCACGGTCCTTACGAAGATTGTATCTGAGTCGAGAACTGACTGGGACCAGAAGTTGCATTCAACATTATGGGCATATAGGGTAGCATATAAAACATCAATAGGAACGACCCCATATAACATGGTTTTTGGGCTAAATGCTATCTTACCAATAGAATTCTTGATTTCAACCTTAAGGGTGGCTAAGGATCTAGAGTGGACAGGGCACGAGCTTTCTGATAGAATAGATGACCTGGAAAAGCTAGACGAGCTTCGCCTAAAAGCAGTAGCTTCTATCTACGCTCAAAAAAGGCGACAAAAGAAATTTTTTGATAAGCATGTGCGGACTAAAGAGTTTAAGGTTGGGGACTATGTCCTAGTTTACACTCTGAAACAGCATGCTAAGAAGCTTAAAAAGCGAGGGATGGGACCTCTGGTGATTAAAGATCTATCACCAAGTGGAGCCGTCAAGCTTGCTACATTAGACGGAGAAGAAATGCCCAATTGGATTAGTGGATGCAGAGTGAAAAAGTATCTTTTGCCGCTAACCCAAGACATGCTTCTCAAAATACATCAAGAAAAGCTGCGTGTCCAGAAAAAGAAAAAGATTGTGGAGGAAGCGCAAGCCGAGGCGAAGGAAAGAATGGAGAAAAGAAGACTACTGCGTCAGAAACAGCGCAATGAAGGAGCAATACGAATAAACGCAGTCAGTATAACAGAAATGGATAATGACAAAGAAGAACCCATCATTGAATGCAAAGTAGGAACCAACCAAATCAAAGCCAGAGCACTATTGGATTCAGGAGCTCAAACTAACCTACTTTCACTCAGTTTGTATAGACAATTGACAAATGACACTAAATTACAAACTGCCAAGCAAGAGTTAAAGAGTTACTCTGAGAATTCAATCAAAACTGTCGGATGCACAGTTTTACATATACAGATTAACCAGTATGTGTATCCTCATATGTTTTACGTGGTTGAAGACCAAGCTACACAACATCCATTATTGCTAGGACAACCATGGCAGAAGCAATACAATGCAATGATTGACTGGAGTTCTAAATCAGTGCTTATCAAATACGAAGGTGAAAGTCAATCAGTTAAGTTCACCAAAGGAGCAGAGCCAACTCCAAAGGAAGAATCCAAGAACACAGGTAAACAACAACCAGAGAAAAAGAAGAAGCAATGGCAACCAAAAGTTTCTATACAACTGGATTTCTCTTCGACGAGGAACTCTCAACATTGGATAAGGAAGACAAGCAATAATATAACAGCTCAACCTTGGGAAAAAACGGAGTCAAAGTTGGTATGGAGACCAAAAAAGGTTGTGCCAGAGAACACAAAGGTGGAAAACAGAGTCTTCAATACCAGACAACAAAGTGATTCCAGACAATCAAGGACAGTGAAACAGATCTGGATTCCAAAGAAGTTCATGAGGGCACAAAGCTATAGCAAGCAAATTTGGATCCCAAGGATTTGTAAACAGGAACTCCCTTCAGTACAATCCACGGAAACTCCTAGGTATTTCAAGGCGAGGAAATCAACACAAAGAACAAAGCAGTTTTGGGTCGCAAAGAGTTTGTGGCAAGCACAAGCGAAGCGGAAGCAGATTTGGATTGTGAAAAAGAACAACAAGGTAAAGAAGAATCCATCTAGTGATTCTACTACCGAAGTGCCAAAACCAACCCAAAACCCGACCACCAATCCTTCAATCAAACAAAGAGCAGCTTTATTGGAAAGACTGTTGTATCATTGCTCTACAATTGCATTGGGAACTTATGACCAAAACAACTACAATGCTTCACCCACAGACACTTCATACGGCGTCCGGGAGGACTTAGACTAGGAGGGGGGGAGGTATACAGGTATACAGGAGCTACAAAGCAGCTACAAGCGACAAAAACAAAGAAAAAAAAATTTATATTACAAGGACAGTGTCTTACATGATTTTTCAATTTTTATGTTTGATTGCGGATATTGATAATATTTATGCCCTTATAGCGATTACAAGTGTCTTACATGATTTTGCAATTTTTATGTTTGATTGCGGATATTGATAATATTTATGCCCTTATATACCTTGTTTTGCAACAAGAAGAGATCAAATGATGAATTTGGGTCTCTAGACGTGTAAATATCACTAAATAAGAGTGTTTTTGGAGCTAAAAATTGGAAAAAAGTGGTAATCCAGGTCCAAAAATCACAAATAAGTGTATATTCATATACACAAGGTTACCAGCTATTTATTGTGTATGTTTGGAATTTTTTGGCTTCAATTTTCTATTTTCCTTTATTTTTTATGATTTTCTTAATAAAAGTAAAAGAAAAATAAAATAAAATAAAACAGGTGAAATGAGATCGGAAAAAAGAAAAGAATAGACGGTGATGGTCCTAATGACAAGGGCAACCCATGGTAAAAATTGGGTACAATTCTGAAAAAGTTGTGGAAAGTCCGAAACGGCAGAATTTTGGCAAGTGGACGGAATTCTAAGAAAACAGGTCAAACGGAGTCCGAAATTGGGAAATTTCAAATCCTAAAGTGCATTCACAACGAGATAGGAGCACATGTCAAATTTGGTAACAAGTGAACCGGGAAGTCCGAAGTTAAGTATTTTTCACATCACTTTCAAGCTCATTCACACTATTACCTTCTTGGAGAAGACCAGAGAGCCACAGGAGCACAGATCTTCTACGACCTTCTACGACTTCCACGAGAGCTCAGAGGACACCAGACATGAGAGGTAGACTCGTTGCCATAATCTTTTGATGCTTATCATTAACTTTTGTCGCAAAAACTGACCAAAACCAAGAAACAAGAGCAGACAGGGAATGGGGTAGAATACTAGGTAGTGGCACAACCGCCTAACCAAACCTTGCAAGAACTTATAGGTGGATTACCCTAGTATAGAAGATGGGTTTCTAACACTCAAAGCTCGAGAAAGAACGACTGGAAAAACCCTAGGTCAACAGAGCCTGCAAGAGGCAAACAGGAAAAAGTTGTCGAGACAATGCAACCATAGAATATCTCTAAGTTTGAATCACAAAAAGTAGGTCGGAAAAACCGATTTGGCTGCGGACACACAAAGCGTCATTTTGGCATAACGGCTGAAATTGACGACCGAATGAAATGAAACTTCACAAGAAACTTCAAGTAACTATCGATGACTTATGTTTGCAAGCAAAACCCAAAAGAAAGCTGATTCACTTACCGATGGTGAAAAAGACGCTTTCGGGCAACCAAAGGGAGAAAGATGGAGAACGGGGAGCCAAAGTCAAGTTCAACCAAATAGATGGCTTCACAACATATCCAATGAGCTGGAAATGCAACTCTCGAGAAGAAAAGTTGAAGAAATTCAACTCCAAGGCAAAAAGACGACTTCGGAAACTGAAATGCCTATAAGGGGGCTTTTTAGCTAAACTGATGACATTTTAAGTTGAAAACTAGTTAGCAGGGCTTAGGGCACTAGCACAAAGAATTCTTTGCACAAAAAGACCAACATTTCAAGAAAAGACATCATACGCGTATGATGTCTCACAGCATGAATTTCACATCCATTTCAACATTTGAGTGCATAGCCTCATTCCACATGTTAATCACATCCTATGAACCAAGTATCATGAGAATTGGAGTTAGAAAACCCAAGGAAAACCAAAAAGACGCAAAGTAGGCCATAAAATTGATTTTTGGTCCTAATTTTGTCAAAATAACTCCAAACTCATTGAAACTTTGTAGGATTGTTGTTAACACATCTACAAGCTATCTGGAACCAAAAAGCACCATTTTGACACAAAAGACATCATACGCGTATGATGTCTATTTGCACTTACAGAGCCAAAACTGCTCATTTGTCATCATACATCCATTATATATATCTAATACATGCTACATATGAAATTTGGAACCATTTGGTCAAGAGGATCACCCCATTAGCCCAATTGAGGGAAAATCCTTCACCTAAAGCCTATTTTTGGCCCAAATCCAACATACTCAAGTCCAAACCAAGATTTGAGTAGGAACAGTCCTTCACTAGTACATGGGGAGTCCACAGAACCAATCCCATGCAAAATTGATGAAAAAGACATCATACGCGTATGATGTCTCCAGAGCCATTTTTAGCCCAAAATCTATCCAAACTTCATAAATCCACTGAATAAGCCTATCTAAAGTCAAATCCAAGCTTATAGAGAAATTTGGTCCAAAAATACACTAAAAGACATCATACGCGTATGACGTCTCACTATGTGATTTTGGCACCTCAGGGCTTCAACCACCAAACAGAAGTGATCTACATGCCATTTGAAAGTGAACCACCAAGTTTTATCCAATTTGGATCATAAAATCCAATTCCCTTTCAAAATTTTGCCAAGAGCCGGAACTGGACTAAATTGGCCAAAACTTGACCAAATGGGATCCAAACTCAAATCCAAGCATATGATAATCATGTATACACTATCAGCTATAAGCACAACCAATATGAAGTCATTTTGACACAAAAGACATCATACACGTATGATGTCTCCAGCATGATTTTGAGCCCACTTTGCATATTTTTTCACCTACCTTGCATCCTTAGGCCCTGAATAGCTCATGTTTCAATTTTCAAGTCATTTGGATAGTTAAAAGCTTCATTTCGGCTTTCAGTACTAAAAAGACGCTAACTTCTGAAATTGGAGTTACAGGATCCATGGATTCCACCAAGTCATCGGCAACGAAGAGAAAAAGACCGACAATCAAAGATGCTATTGCAGAAGCGGAACCATTTGACATTCCAGCAGAAACCCTCAAGCCAACCAAAACTTGGGTGGAGGAAGCAGTATTGGAGAAAGAGGGAATAAAGATCTACCAGGGGACTTTTAGAGATCCTCAAGGGCAAGCGGTGGATGTACCGATGATCCCACAAGAATTGGTAGATTATAGTAGGTCAGAAGACATCAGCAGGTACCTGGAAAGGGCAGACTTGCACAGTTTCTTCACCTCGAGACCATCAGGTGTGGATACAAGAAGAGTGTACGAGTTGGCAACATCCATTCAGAAGGATGGAAAAGCCACATTGACAGCCATGGATGGAGAGAAGGTAGAAGTACAGATCACTCCACAGCTAATTGCAGACGCATTGAAGCTGCACAACAAAGGGAGCTCGGTCAGGGAAAGAAGGGAGGCCATAGAGGTCTATGGGCCCAAGAAACAGAATGCAACCTATGGAGATATGAAGGACCCAAGAGCGGCAACCCTTTGCCGACTGTACAACCAATTTCTTCATGTTTGCAGTAAAAGACCGCAAAAGTATACGACACCACCCCATGCCATTGAGACCACCATCACATGGGCATTAAAGAGCAATATGCCAAAAGAGGTGAATTACACTCAACACATCCATGAGCAAGTAATTGCCATGCACAACGAGAAGCCAAAATACATAGGAGGAGCGGAAGTTCTGACAAGAATAGATTATGAAGCTATTGGAGCTAGAGATCAGTGGCCAAAGGCTCCCTCCCAGAATGAGTGGCTTAGAGAAGCCGACGAGGAGGAAGAACAGCCCAAAGTATCCAAGAGGGCATCTACAAGAGCACGCCGGAAACTAGAAGTAGTTTCAGAACCTGAAGAGGATGTGGACGAGCCACTTAAGAAGAAAGTAAAGAAGAAGGTTGCTCCCAAGCAAACCAAAAGTCAGAAAGCGGCAAGAATGGAAAGATTAGTGGAGCAATTGAGAGCGGAAAAAGCTCTAAAGGGTGACTTTGAAGAAAAGTGGGTGCCAGACCCCACTAAAGTCGGAACTAGCTCGGCCAGGCCACATATTGATCAGTACGATCAATATATTAAAGCTTATGAGGATTCAGAGGCTATTTTGGAGTAGCAACCTGCCGAGCCATACACTGAAGAGGAGGTACAACAATTAAAAGCTGAGCTGAAAAAAGACGACAAGGGGAAAAGGAAAGTAGATGGGTCTACTAAGACTCAAGAGAAAGATGGGCAAGCCGACAAAGAGAAATCCAAGGAAGCTGAGGACAAACATCCCTCTATGACTGATGTACCAAGCCCGAAGAAGACGGAAAAATTTGTGGAAGAGACCATAGTAGAGGTGGACACATATGTTTTGGAAAAGCCAGAAGCCGAGACCAAAGAAAAGAAGATAGATCCAATTCAGCAAAAGAGAAATGATTATGAGGATCTGGTAGAGATAGGATACACCGAAGAAGATGCCCTTGAGGCAGTTTATGGGATCACCCTACAAAAACAAGATGAACGGAGAGGGACGGAGAAAAAGACAAAGAGTAAAAAAGAAAGTGAAGAGAAACTGGACGAACCGAAAATACTAGAAGAGCCAAAGCCAGTGGAGGTGGTGGAGGAAAGAGCTTTAGAGTTGACAGATGATGATGAAAAAGACATGCACATGGTGCATGAACTGCTCAGCAAGATAAAAGAAAGGTCCAAGGCAGATGATGAAAAAGACATGCACATGGTGCATGAACTGCTCAGCAAGATAAAAGAAAGGTCCAAGGCAAAGGAAGTAGAGATTGAGACAGCCAAACAAAGGGAAGCGGAGTTGCAGAGAAATTTAGAGAATGCTATGACTGAATCTGAGATTCATAAAGCATCACTCTATGATGCGGAAAACAAGAGAGACGGCTTGATACTCCAACTAGCCGAGGCTTCAAGAGAAGTAACAAGTGCACAGGAAGCAAGGGAGTGGATAGAGGATGAGTTGAAGGCGGCTAAGGATGAGCTCATTGAGCTAAGGGAAAGAGTCGAGCTCCAAGAAATAACAATCACTAGACTCAGGTCTACCCCTAGAGCTAGCAGAGCAGGAACCAAACAAGAGGGAGCTATCGTACCAGTTTTGGAAGACCAGGTCCGAAGCTTACAAAGGGAGCTAAGATTAGAGCAAGTGCAAAGGTTGCACATTGCGGAGGGATCATTGGCCGCAGAGGAGAGGCTCACATTAGAAAATCAAACACTACGGACAGAGAATGAGGCCCTCCGCAAACAGCTCCAAGATCTACAAGAGCAACAAAGGAGAGAGACAGAGACACCACAAGAAGAATCAGGTGGAGCAGCCATAGAGCTACCAGAAACTGGAGAGGCAACCACAATTGAAGATCCAGCCCCAGCTCAAGAGGTGGCCTCGACTTCAAGAATCTCTGAACAGGAATAACAAAGGCTCCATGACCAAATACAAAATTCAGCAGGGGAGAGTGCCAAGGCGGAAATGGAATGGGAGAGGAGACTCCTAATCTCCATTAGACTTCAGGGATTAGACACAAAAGTGCTCCATGAACAGTGGATGCAACCCAGCCTGCCTTTCCCTTTGATGAAATTTGAAGTGCTAAAGACGAAAAAGAGACTAGAAGGGGAGCAATATGTTGCTCTTTACGAAGGCAACATCACAAAGGAGGAACAATCAAAGAAGATAGTAGATTCACAACATAGATGGAGGAAAGGTTGGATGAACAAATACCCATCCTACCTCATCTACTTGGTGGAGGCACCAAAGGAGATCCGGGAGGATGCAACCTTCTGCCGGGTGCCAAGAGTCAGAAACTGGAAAGAGCATGGCAGGATTGCAGAAAAGAAGCCAAATTGTCTTAATTATCCCAGGATGCCAGGACCAAAGGCAGGAGAAAGAATAGGTAAAGCCTACATGATGAAAACCCTAATGGGCACCACCAAGTTCTTTACTGGCTCTCCTGACCTTTCATGTCAGATGCTCAAGAAAATTTGCAGGACTCTCTTAGCTTGCATTGAAGTGTTTGCGCCAGATAAACCCAGGACCTCGAGTCTACTATCGACGGCCGACACGGTGTTTGATATGATGTACGATCTTTCATTGCAGCCTTCTCCAAAAGTGTTACACCTCCTATACCAAAGGATTATGTTTTTGCCTAGCTTCCACATGCAAACATTCAAAGAAGCTTTCTACACTGGATTTTTCACCCACGAAAGCAAAATATTCGGCCCAACCTTAACCATCGGCAACCTACGATACGAATCACATTTGCAGATGCTCAAGACGACAGGACTTTATTGGCCAAGCATAAAAGTCATGTCAGGGACGACATGAACGCGGAGGGGGGGGAGTGTTGAGCCAGCAGAGGATCACACCCACATTTTTGCTCACACTCATCATTTTGTAACCATTGATTGTAATAAATGTCTTTCCGACATTAATTTTGATTTGCGCCATTCATTAAGTAACGGGACTCAATTGAGTTTCCAGCTTGTAATCCCGAAGTAATTTCACTTGCTAATGTAATTAGTTAGAGATGTTCTCACCTCCAAGGCTGAGGTATATAAGCCAAAGCTTTTGTAACCTAGGGATTCAGATTATTAATCAAAGTGAGTTTTTGAGCGCCGTGACTGTGTCTGAGAGAGAGAGAGAGAGAGAGAGAGAGAGAGAGAGTCTTATCTACTTGCTACGCGAGCTACGGAGCCGCAATTGGAGAAGCGACACCGCCATTGTGTTAGCAACGGCGAGAGCTACGCACAGATACCAAGAGTGCGCGCTATCGGCTTCTATGTGTGGTAAGTTCCTACAAGCTTCGGTGTGAGTTTTCTTCCAACTCGTGTGTCAGAATTGAGCGTGCAGCATATCTATAGAACCACAACGAGTAGAGCTACACATTAGTACCATCGGGGTCAAGTTTTGGTCACCTGTATATTTCGGCCCGTCTTCATATGCGTTTACCGCACGGAGTGGTTATAGGTTGATTTTGCAGTTCAAGTCTTTAGGGTGTTGTTATTACCTAGTGTATAGACTTCCCCTTGCGTTTGAGATCGATTCAATGATTCTAGATCCTGTTTCGTATAGCATTCGTTCGTAGTACGGATTTCAGTCACTTGCGTATTTTAGAACTTAGATTTGATTTCCTTAGTAGTGATTGTCATTAGAAGGTCGAGTAGGTGATTTGACACCCACCTAGTTGTTTCCATGCACCTGCGGGTCAAGCTCCGTCCTCGTCTGACAAATTCTGTTGTTGGTTGAGTTCTCGCTATTTAGCTTCCGCTAGCGGCGTAACCGCCTTAACAAAGTTCTTGCTTTCAAAGACCACATCTGGTGACATCAGTCGTTCAGGCCCTACTGAAACTTGTCCGATAGACAGGATTTGGACGATTTTGTGACTCCATCGAGGAATCATTTCTATATTGAAAAGGTAAGCGCAGGCAGATCATCTTCAATCCCCATTGGTGGCTCTCCGCTTAAGATTCGAGACAGATGATCAGCTCGTTGGTGGGTTGTACCTTTTTTAACTACTACAGTGAAGTCAAACTCTAGCAATATGATGAACCATCTGACGATTCTTCCCGTATTTCATGGTTTGTTCACCAAGTAGAGTAGTGCTTGATGATCTACAAAGAAGGTGAAATGATTGGCTAGAAGATAGTGTCTGAACTTCTTTACAACATATATCATTCCAAAACCTTCTCTTTCAGTGGTGGTATAATTCTTCTCAGCACTATTCAGTTGTTTACTGGCGTAAGATATTGGGAAATCCATATTACCGTCACCAGGTTGAGCTAAGATACACCCAATCGCTATAGCTGAAGCATCTATGTGAACATGGAATTCTTTCGTCCAATCTGGAGCCTTGAGGATAGGAGCCATGATCAGCGCTTCCTTCAGCTTTCTAAAGGATTCCTCACATTCTTCAGTCCATTTGAATTCAGTGATAAGGGCATACAAAGTTCGTGCAATCACAGCATACATGTAGATAAATCTGCGATAGTATCCACAATGGCCCATAAAATCTTGCATGCCTTTGGCATTTGTAGGTCTGGGTAATTCCATTATGACTTTAATATTTTCAAGATCTGTGGATATCCCATTTGCTGACACTATGTGCCCTAATATCTTCCCTTGTCTAACCATGAATACGCATTTTTCAGGATTCAGGCAGATTCTATATGTTCTACACTTCTCAAAGACTTTATTAAGTTGAACTACATATTCATCTCTCGCAAGGGAATGAACACACAGGTCATCCATATAGATTTCCAAGAAATTTCGAAGATACTCCTTGAATGCGTGACTCATCAGTCTCTGGAAGGTTGCTGGTGCATTGGTGAGCCCAAATGGCATCGCTCTATACGCATATATGCCCCATTCTATAGCAAAAGCGGTTTTGTGTTGATCTTCTGGCTTGATCCCTAGTTGATTGTAACCAGAGAATCCATCCAGAAAACTATACGCTCTTTTGCCTGCTACTCTCTCTAGCACGTGTTCGGTTATGGGAAGAGGATAGTTATCCCTGATTGTAGCAGCGTTCACTTTCTCAAGATTGACACATACTCGTAACTTGCCATTCTTTTTGGGGACAACCACAATAGGTGACACCCATTCCATATGTTCAATCTCATAGATGAATTCTGCTTCCATAAGTTTTTCTATCTCTTCCTTTATCTTTCTAGCAAAGGTTTTGTTGTACGTATATGGACGTTGTCTGCTAGGTTTTGCATCGTCTTTTAGGGGAATGGTGTGCTGACAGATAACAGGATCCACACCCTTCAAGTCCTTGTAAGACCAAGCAAAAACATCCCTATACTCCTTAAGGGCATTGATTAATGTTAACTCTTCCTCTGGAGTAAGATCCGTGGCAATGTAGGCAGGTTTAGGCTCTTCTCCAGGGTTTGCCAAATCAATTCTCTTAGCTTCTTCAGAACCATCATATGATGTCCCGACTTGTTTCTTCTCTAGAACAGGCTGTTCCAAACATATACGCCTATCCTGAATAGTATATCGCTTGTAGTGGGAAGGAACACTGATTCCATCCTGCACTGAACTGCTTCCTTCTGTGCTATTTGATAGCTCTGTGGTCCATTCTTTGTTGGTGTGCAAGATTTTCTTGGCTAAATTCTCTCGTCGTCGTTCACGTTGCGCTTTTTTAGCGGAAATATTTCTTTTAGCCTCAGGTTCTTTTTTATTTGGTTGATTCTTCATTCTTCATTTTTTTTCTCTGAAATAAATCCCCGTTACCCCATCTTTAATGCAGTCTTCATCCTTGACTAGCATTAAGAATTGTAATTTGCTTTCTAGCTCCGGCATCAGGTTGGTTTTCTTGTATCTTCTCTGGATCTTCCTTTTGTAGCGCTGCAATTTATAGTGTGGTTGTCTAGGTATCGTCAAAGGAATCCTCATTTCATCCTCAGACTCACTATGCTTCCCACTCGAGTGTTCGTCATCTGCATCTTCTATGAAGAGGCACTCGGATCCCTTCGTTTTTTGACTCAGTGTCGTCTATCGTCTCTTGAGCTGAAGAGCAAGGAGTTAAGTCCCTGATAGAGATTTCGTCCTGAATTGTTAGGCATTGGACTTTCTTCTCTATCTCATCGAATTCATTGACCATTCTAGTCTCCTCATTGCCTTTGTCTATCGTGTGAAGTGCTTTTAGCATGCGTAGGGGGACTAAGTCCAAACCTTCACTATCACAAAACTTTGTGGGAGTGGTCTCCTTAGTGCTTACATCAAGTGTAGCTAAGATCTGCATCCATTCCAAAGGCTCGAAGACTTCTTCTAGAAATGGATCTGCAATATATGCATCATCCACTACAATTCTTTCCAGTTTGCACTCATTTATATCCAAGCTTCCATTGTCTGAAGCTCCGCACATCCATAGTTGAGGTTTTTCGACCAGAAATGCTTGAATTTCGGAATTAGCTGCTGTGGCCAAGTCAAAATCCTAATCCACAGGTGTTCGCTGACATTCTCGATAAGATGTATTCTTCGAAAGGTTTATCCTTGTGATGTTGTCCATGTGGCGAAGATATAGGTAGTTGTAGCCCCAGTCTTATATCATCATGAGCTGGTGCATGAAGGGTCTTCCAAGAATAACTTCATAGTTATTCCTGTCACAGAAATCAACTACTGCGAACGTATGCTCATATTCTATACCACATGACGTTATGATTATTTTTTCCAATATTCCCAAGGGTCTTTCGACATAACCATCGGCTAATTGTAGCTTCATTCTGGTCTTTCGGAGTGCTGGTTTTCCCCATTTCTCCCAAAGATATTTTGTAACTATGGCTACACCTGCTCCACTATCCAAAATTGCCATGGTTTTGACGTCATTGAACTCCAGTGGTAGCATCGTGTTGCCTTCCTCACCTTCACAGTAATCTCCAACTTTGTTTACTGGTACAGGTTTGACACTAGCTTTTATCTTTTGATCGTCACCCAACTCTGCTTCAAGCATCTCTTGCGAATCCTTTAGACCCAATTTCTCTAAGCATGTGCTCACTTCTTTCCACATATGTGGTCGTATCTTGAGCAGCTCTGCCAACGTTAAAGTGCATCTGACTTGCGTGGAAAACAACTCATGAAGCGCGTTAGAGTCTAAGGTTGGCTTGAACGACTTTCTTTGAGACAGAAGGATCATAATGTTAGACTTGGCTTCATATTTGCCTTGATAAGCAGGGAGTTCCTTAAGATTTTCATCTATGCTCTCTGTCGATTTTTCTAACCCTATGTCTCCATACATTGACCTAGCATCTAGATCGGGCATTTGGCGTTCTACATCAACTTCCTCTAGAGGAGTTGACTCGAGTGTCATGCTTCCATCTTTGGCGTTTCTGATTAGCTCCCACAATCTATGAGGTCAATCATCTCTGACTTCAGGTGCCATGGGTGGTTCGTTATAGATGGATTTGTCTGTGCTATTTTCCGCCACTCTATGGTCCAACTCTTGTCTTTTGCTCTCTTCTTCAGCCCGCGATTCTTCAATCTTTACTTGTGGATCAGATTTCTCTTCTAGTTCCTAGAAGCTAGCTTCTGGAACATTCACCTCCTCAGGTATATCAGATTTTAGGTCAAATGGAGGTTGTTGACTTATCCTTTCCTCAACTGGCATCGCAGGACGCTTTTCTAATAATGCGTGAGCTGTTTGGATCAATTGTTTGCACATTTCGAACCTCTATTTCTCCAGCTCCGCATTTGGATAAGTCAGTCATTGATTTGCCTGAGTTTGATACGTTTCTATATTGGCTTCATAGGCTTTTATTATAGCATCTAAGGGTTCACACACCTTCTCAACCAGGACTGATCCACCTGGACTTAGGCTACTGCTCTCCTTATCTTTCTTTTCCTGGCTGTTCGTGTTGTCTATCTTGTTTGGTTCTGCTTCCCCAGAATCAGATGCTACTCCAAAAAGATGCTGTTACAATTGCTCTTGAGATTTAGCAAGCTTAGCAGATACAGTATTGTATTTATGATGATTTCTAGCTCTCTCCTTAGAGCGGATTTTACGTCTTTCTACCCTTCGACTAGAAGCTTGACTAGCTCTCTCTTGGCCTTCATCCTTTTTATCACCTTCTTTCCCCTTAGCTTGAGCTCGTGCAACTGCCTTGAGAGGTACAGTCGCATCAGTCTCCGATCCACGCGAAGAAGGTATCACTCGAATCTTACTTATGGTTTCTTTTCCTTTATTGTCGGTTTTGTTTGGACAGTCGGTATACAAGTGGGTAATTCCGCATTGATTACACTGAGGCTTGATACTTTGTTCCCCCACTGGACAACTGTTCATCAAATGATCTCCACCACACCGGTAACATGGTCCCAATGGTCTTGGTGGTTGTTGAGGAGGTTGCGGGGTGAAATTTTGCCTTGGAAGATAAGATTTTGGCTTCATTCCTCCCTGCTGATTAGATATGAACATCAAAGTTCCTTGACCCACAGTCACTCCCTCGTTAGACATCATGGAAGTGTCTGGTTGTGGAATGTAGCTGGTGGTAGGATTCGACATCCATGGATCATACATCTCCCCCCTCCTGTACTAAGTTCTACAGTTTGACCACATCCATAGTTCTCGTCCGTGTGGTAGGGCGGTGTAGGCACTAAGGCTCTTTCCTCTATTGGCTGATCTGTATACACGTACCTGATTGCTGCCTAGGCTTCCCCTGGCAGTGGTGGTTGATTTCCAAGGACAGGTTTCTCTCTTTCCAACCCTGGCTGAACATCCGGATGTCCTATGGCATATCTAGGTGGTGGTGGTGGTGCCCTATTCACCTGATATGGAGGAATGGCTTGCCCTTATTGTGGCTGGTACACAGGGTTTGGCTGGTACTGCCTTTCTCTCACATATCCCCTTTGGTGGTAGCATTCTTCCGTCGAATGATTTGTCCACTTTTGTTCTACTTCACACCACTTTTTCTACCGCAGTCTAGGTTGGTCACGTGGCTGAGGTTGCATCACATGACACTGGGTTGTGGGATGACTCCCTCCACAGATGCTACATAAGTGTAATTGTGGCTGTCTCACATGTTGAGGTGCCAACGCAACATTGTTGAAATGCTCAAGGAGTTTGTCTATAAGGGCATCGGTTTCTCCAGCGGTTCGCATAGGGGTTGTTGGTCCCATGTTCACAACACTGGTAGTCACCCTTGAGTCGCTTCACCTCGTATCAGAATCCTTTCGGGATTCTCCATATATATTGCAATTGTCGACCAGGTATACCGCTTCTTTGATAACTTCGTCTAAAGTTTGGCATCTTTGAATATGCAAATCCTTCTTGAGATTCTCGTCTAGTAACCCTTCTATGAAGAGCAAAGCTAGCCTTTCTTGTTGAGGGATCTCCCTGGGAGGACATCTCTCCACATATTGCTTCAATCTCAAGGCGGCTTCCTTTACTTTCTCTTTCTCTTGTTGTTTGAAAGAGTATATTTGTGAGACTGTGTCATACTTTATCCCATGTTTGGTGAATTCTTGGACAAAGTCAAATAAGAGATCCTCTATGTCAGATAATGAGCTCTTACTTAATGGCTGGAACCAAGTCATAGCAGTACCATCTAAGGTCAATCCAAAGCCCTCATATTGCGTATGGAAGTCATGTACTTGCTCTGCTCTCAGCACTTGTCTAAAGGCAGAAGCATGGGCATATGGATCCCCAGATGCTGTATATTTAGGCGGCACGCATTTGGTGACTTGATGCGGCCTTAGGGGTCTGAATCCTACAGTTGGTGTCCCAAGTACTTGTATAGTGTCCCCTGTATGTGCAGTAGTGGTTCTCTGTTGTGTCCTAGCTACATTTTGCATCATTTGAGTAGCTCTACCTGAGTTTCTGTTTGTCTCATTATGTCGATGAATTCCTCCGAAGAGTTCTTCATCGCATGGTGGATTCCTTGTTCCCGCTTGGAACGAATATCCACTCATGTTTGGCACTTGTTGAGTGTGGAATTCTGGTTTTTGAATAGGTTCAAAGAAACTAGTCTGACCAAGATTCTGCATAGGTTGCCTCTCTACTTGGATTGGTCGTAGGATGTCATCGTCCATTAAGTTTCTTACTGGGATTGTAGGCGGTGCACTTGCTGCGGGCTTTTCTACTTCAGGGTACACAATGGGTAACCCTAAGTATGTATACCTACTCATCTTTGCAGCAGAGGTCGGCGTGTACTCCTGACCAAACTTGTCTACGATTAAGAATTTACTTTCATTCAAGAGGTAGACATACAAAGTCTTATCCAGAGTAGCCTCTTTCTCGTTTACATCCTCATTGACATAGTACGCAGCGGTTTCTTCAGGAAAGTCTTTGTAAATTCCCCATTGAGGATTGTCGGACATAAGCCTTCTAGTGGTGAAAGATCTCAACATGGTTCTATTGTTGTTTTCCTCTAGAGGCGGTTTCTTCTCGACCTCATCATCAGCTTTCGTCTTGGACACATTTCATCCCCATTTTTCCGTGACATCAGGGCTTTTGACTATCATGTAGTAAGCACCCTGTTCATCCATATAACCTCCTTTTCCATCATAAGTGGCCAGGACCCTATACTGTAATTCGACTGGATTATCTCCAATCTGAACATAGCTATGGTTCATAGAATCCTTGAAGATTCTAGCATCTTGTCCATTGGTATAGGCATACAACAAGATTGTTGGAGGTCTCTCATGGTCTTTGGAGGATTCTCCCATAAAGTTAACTCCCTCTTTGAAGTTCACTGATCGTTGACCCCCTGCCATGGTATGATAATATAGATCTTTTGATGATGTGTAGAGATGTAATCCTCTGGGATTGGGCCTAAGGATACCTGGGTGGTCTGATTGACACTCTCTTCCGTAGAAACTTGACTCACCTGGTCCCTAAGTGGTCTATGTCCTGAGGGTACTACAGCTCCTGACCTCAAAAACATGAAACATGCTTAACCTTGGATGCACTAACCTAGAAAGTTACCTTACTTCCAGCTGGCTGTGCTCTCAGGATCTTGGTACACCCTGCAAGCAATTTACACACTTTTACTATCTATTTGAAGTATTTCTCATTATAGAAAGTATATATATACATGCATTCAATGTATAGATTAGGTGGCAAGCCAAATATCACAATTTTGGCACTGGAGACAGTAAGAGCGCTTACTGTCTAGAGGACAGTATTGCACTTTCTGTGCTCACAGGATGTATTTTGAAACTCCTAGCAATAGGAACCTCTTACCTGGGCTTATACTCACCTTCTGGAGTCTTCACCTGGGTTGTGGGCTTGCTGGCTTGAGTTATGGTCACTTTTGCAGATTTTGTTGTGTATACCAAGCACTTGACAAGACAGAAACACATCAAATTTGGATTATAACTACACAAACTTGCTTGTTACTGAGCCTACAACATGTGTACATGCTTTTGCTTGGTCAGTTGGCCAAATCTAGGTCTGGAGACAGTAAGAGCGCTTATTGTCTGGACTTGCAGATTGCATCTTTTTTTGGTACGTGACACTTGCTGTGGTTACTAGAGGTGATTTTAACTGCTTTTGGACACTAATACCAACTCTGTACACCAAGATGGCTTTTCTAGGTCACTTCAGTCACTTTACAGCACCAAACGTACAAACCTTGGGCAAATCCAAAGTAAATTGAACCTTTCACATCCAGAACACTCCACACATGTGTCCTACTTATTCGAACCCTGAAACAACAAAGAAAACACTGAATGGTATCTAAATCCTAAGAAAAAGCAGTTTTTAGGTGTTTTTTTTTGGATGTTTTTGTGCTTGACCTAACATGCACTTTTGGCACACACTAAGCCAAACACTCTTAAGCTACTGAATGCTGAAAACACAACTTTTACACTAAACTACAATAAATACTCTAAACTAACAATGACATCGGCAAGAAACTCACCTGTCCTAGACTAACAAAGCCAAGGATACCTCAACTTTGGCAAAGTAATGAAAGATTCTTTTCATACAGCCATAACCACACACTAAGGTATCCACTCTAATCTAGGTAGCTCGTCCCCGGCAGTGGCGCCAGTTGTTTTTTGAGTGTCGCTCGTAGCAAGCGAGAACCTACTCAACACATAAAGATGTCAACTAGGGACGTCACTGACCCGATTAGGGCATGGAGGCGCGCCAAGAGGGTGTCAACCTCTTGTCGAATACCTATGGAATGGTCATCTAAGATCTCTAAGTCCTGTGTGTGTGGGAATACCCAAATCTGCCAAGAACCTCCTACGTCACGAAACTAAGCTAAACCTTGGGCTAATGACCTTGGTTTGACACGAAACTCACCGTAGGCAATTTCCTACATGTCCCAAAGCTACCTAGACCCTCAAACCTGAATTCTGCACCCTGGCAGAAAACACGCTTACTGTCTGAAAGCAAAATGGAAGTTGTCGGAAACGGTCTCAGATGGTCTCTATAGCTGCTGCTAAGGGAGAGCTACCCTACTCTATGGTTGGTTTCACTGAAATCTGTCCGTAGGTCGATGCTCGTGAAGTAGCGTCTGGTGGCAAATGGTTGGCGTTGAATCAAAGAGCTCGATGAGCTGAACGCGCATGTGGTCTCAATTCTGCAATGCGACTCGTGCAGCACAAGATAGCAATCAAAGAAGATGCACACACAAAAATAGATAAGATGCCCGCGCAGATAGTTTTTCTAACTCATAAAATCCATCCCCCAAAACCCTTCATTTTGACCTTTATACTTAGGTCTTGTGGGAGGAGGGTTTCCCATAGATACATGGCTCAATAATCAATTGTGTGCTTGAGTTGGGAATCAGTACAACTTGGAAGCCCATGGCCCCAGAAGATAAACCCTATACATTTGAATAGCAAAAATATTACGACCTCGACTTCAAAGCAGGAAATTAATACAAAAAGGCGGGGATTTGACTTGATGTAGTGGTGGCCGCTATCCACCGTTGTTGAGCTACAACAGAGGGCATGATATGATGAGCGTAGGGGTTAGGGAGAGAGCTGCAACGTGCGGCAAAGCAGGAGGCAGGAAATTCTTTTTTTAATGCTAATGACTTGCATGCGAGACAATGATGATGCCGCAACAAAGTGGTTAGGTATACTAAGTCAATTCCATTGCGAGCGTCATGTGCTTGAGATGAATGATCCGGTTCGGATGATGAGCTCACGAGAGAGGGAGGGGAAAATCGTTTTTATTTTCAGAGGAAAGTCTATACTATATATAATTAAACTTAAAATTTTGAAGGAAGGAGAGGGCATTCATGTGTCACTCTCTCCTTCATTTCAAGAACCTTAAGAGACATTTTGTTTGAAATGTAAAAATGCAAGGTAAGTCAATAGTCATTTGGTTTGAAATGTAAAAATAAAGAGTAAGTAGCAAGTAGTATGATGGTAGAAAATGATAAGACTTAGTTTTGACTTCTGATTTCTGGTAAAAAGTCACAATACTTAGTATTATATATATATATATTTATATTATTTAAACTCTTTAGCAAGGCCATGGAGTTTCACTGGGGCCTTCAATTTTGAAGGCCGATTACTTTTGTTTTTGTAAAGGGTGACTCTACTTAGTAGCTTGAAAAAATAACGAGCAACAAGTTGTGCCATGCGTCAATAAGTTGGTCCACCTCGAACTTGTGTGTGTGTGTGTGAGAGAGAGAGAGAGAGAGAGAGAGAGAGAGAGAGAGAGAGAGACGTCTTTGTTATTTGTTGCAACTCTGTGTGTGTGTGTGTGTGTGTGTGTGTGTGTGTGTGTGTGTGTGAGAGAGAGAGAGAGAGAGAGAGAGAGAGAGAGAGAATCCCATTTAGTCTTGCTGAGGAGTGTGTGTCTATTTTTGTTCGAAAGAGAGAGAGTTCCATTGATTGGCCTTGGCACTTGACAGAGAATAAACCCACCCCCCCCCCCCCCACCCAAACTCGATTGCCTGCTGTTGTTGTAGTGCTCACAGCAACGGCCGTGCAAGGCGGGTCTTCGATTTAGTGTTTGGGAAAAATGTGTCTCAACTTAATATCATGCCATTTTCAATTTCAAAAATTCCGGTTGACGAAGGGAAAGAGAAAAAATTCAATCCCAAAATAGAGAATAACAGTGTAAAAACTTGCAAATTAAATTTAACTTCCTAAATTTCCTCTTGGGAAATTAAAGGAAAGCAATTCTGTATGTTTGAAAAAATGATTTTTCCGGAACACTGATTTGATTGCATTGGAGGATGATCATTGCCAGTCGAGGGTATTGGCCTTGGTCTTGGAGTGGGCAATCCTTTGCTCATTTGGATCCTCCTTGGTGTCGCATACCTAATGTGGGCCCTTTGCCTCGCCCCAGAAATGATGACTACGCTCTCTTATTGTAGGGCTGCCTCCATCATGTGCCTCCCATTGCAGGAATGCCTCCATGTCATTTTGCTTACATTTAGAGCCTGGTCACTTTGGAATGGCTAGATAGCCTTCCAACTTTGTTTGCAAGTCAAGAAAATCGATGTCTTTGAAGATAAATTCTTGATTTGATTGAGTAATGAGATAGACCTTGAGCAGGTTTCCGCTAACTGAGAGGGTCTCAAAAGTCAACCATGTGAAAGGCTATGCCCGTTTTGAGGCTCTCAACTACCACGCTTATATAGGTTGAAAGAAGAGACGGCTCGTGACTTGGCAAAAAGCAGGCTCGGTGGTACACACGACCAGGCTCTTAGCATCTCACATGCTTCATTTTAATGCTACAAACTAGACGTGTAGCCACAGAGAGAGAGAGAGAGAGAGAGAGAGAGAGAGAGAGAGAGAGAGAGAGAGAGAGAGAGAGAGAGAGAGAGATCATTCTTAAAGGTCAGATTGACCTATGTGACCGAGTACATCATGTAACATGCTTGAAGACTGTGGATATAAGGGTGGCCACTGACAAGTTGAATCCATGAGGTGGCTAGGAGAGAAAGGTATGTAGGCCATGGTATGGGCTAAAATATGGGTAAATTAAGTTTGATGTGATCAAAAGGTGAGCAATCATGTAAGGTATGATGATCGCACTAGGGACATGATTCACGTACAAAGAGTCTCTCCTCCATGTAGTGCCTCAGTGCTCTGTCTCACATTTAAGGGAGTGGGAGCTAAGCCAAATGGATGCTATGGTATAAAATATGGGTAAGGGCAATCATGTGAAGGATTGAATACAATCTGCTTTGTCAAAGAAGAACATGCATTCATGTGTGTGTGTGTGTGTGTTTTGCAGCATGGCCTTTCTTTTAGCATGATGCCCAAAACTCTTGCAAAGAGAAACGATTGAGTGAAATTTTTTGCTTTAATTGCCCTCACACTTTAAGGTGCCAATGGTGCCTGAATGTACACAAAAACAATATGTGCCTTATATTACTAACCTGCTTATGGTCAATTGCAAGAGACCTCAACATCCATGCGACGAGTCTTGGTAGATGCAAGTGTACATGCTAGGTAGATTGAGTGCAATCCAACCTGTAAATTTTGAAAGTTATCCACATATAGAAAAAAGTTGCTTTACCATGCAATCACCCCCAGGTCACACACCCATCATGGATATTGCCTTTGAGAAGCAAACGACACACTGCTTACCAAAGCAGTTTTGCATACCATATGTGGTGTAATGTTGGCATGTTGGGTCATGGCAAGTACATGAATCCTAAGTTCCAACAAATAGTAGTTCATGACTTAGTTGATTGTGATGTCCCAAATTCAAGACCAAAACTACACAACAGAAGCATGGGAGAGTTGCTATCTAAGAATGGTGAGAGGGGATGCTAATGCATCTAAATAATTTGTCATTCAATGCAAACACTATATCCAAAGAAGGATACCAGATCTCTATTAGTCTATTTAGAGGGCCACTACCACTCATCACGGTCCCATATCAATTGTGTGAGGGGGACATCTCTAGCCTAATCGCAAAGTCACTGCCTCTTTAGAGAGAAACATAGGATGTTAAGACAAGACATCATGCGAAGGGATCCCATTACTAAATTCATTCCCAAGATACCTCAAATTGACCTGATAATTCTTGAACTTAATACACACACACACACACACATGCGCGCGCACACACATAGATAGAGAGAAGGAGGAGGAGGGGGGAAGGGACAAACTTGCCATGATTAGGAGGAGTATGTTGTAGCTTGGCATGACCAACTAGAAGGAGATTTTTCCTTGGTCAATCCACAAGAATGTGGAGAGTAACTACACTTCATTAATTGTTCGATCACGTTTTTACCTTGTTCTCGCAGGTATACTTGGCGCGCAAGTCGAGTCGACCGAACGCCAAAAAAAGAAAAGCGGCTATTTTGAGAGGTCGCATGCTTTTGGAGGAAAAATTAGAATAGAAGGACAGGTGGTGCGTTTTGGGGATCATTCACCGATCTCTCTTCTGTGAGTGCGAGTGCGAGTGAGACGCTGCATGCAAGCGAATTGAAGCTCAGGGGTGGTCGGGAGGTTCGAGCTCCGTACAACGGAGTGCACCCATATATTTTGCTCCTCTATTGTATCAAACACTATCAATACAAAGATTTCTTTCTCTGTTTTGCTATCTATCTCTATTATTCTGTTCCTGTGACAAATGTGTACATGAATGGCAACTTCTACTGAGCCTTTTGAATCTACGGCACTATTTTTTTTGACTCGCCTTTCGAGTTTAGGAAATACTTCCAATTTGTTGACTTATCATAAGCATGTATATGAGTACCCTTTTGGTGTCTGTAGCTTTGATTTTGTGATTTCCTTTCAATTTTAGGGATATATATCAATATACGGTCTTGTCATAGGCATGTAAAAAATTCATTGTAAGGCGGTATCCTCTTTCAATACTGGATAAATGTTGCCTTGAGTTCCTTTTAGCTTAAAAGTAATGATAGAAGTTCTTCGTATTACTTGGTGAATGACCCTATATGGTAGGGACCTACTTGTGGGGTAAAGAGCAGTGGCCTGGTATCTTTTTAAGGCCGTTGTAGCAGTTATTCTACTGAGCTTATGCTTTCGGGTTTGTTATCAAGCTTGCCATGCTTGCTCACGATCTATGACATTTTAGTGTTGTGTATATAGATCCTTTATAAAATTGCTCAACTTGGCCGAATATGGTTATAAATGGTTGGTGTGAACAGGGTTAAGATTGATTGCGGTTGAATATGGTTTTGTAAGGTTGTGGAATATGGTGAATATGGTTGTAAATGGGCTGCTCATGAGTCTATTAATGATTGATTATTGCTTCAAACTTATGGGCTATGGAGGCTCACTCTCCTAGCTTTTGGAACAAATGTGGAACTATAGAATATCCCATCTATAATATATATTGTATGATTTAGGGGATTAGCACTCATACTTACTACCTTACATGTGGTTTCAACTTCGTCTAGGTGGTGTAGGACTTACTTACTAACATCTTTTTATGTTACAGGTGACTCCAAAGTATAGATTGACTGCACGTATGAGCATTACCACTGACCCTGGAAAAATAGCGGCAATTAATGCCAAACTATGTAAATTCAAGAAATGGGTATATGTGGCCCACTTCAAGGCTAAATTGTCTCATAAACCTCGTCTCTAGCCTTATCTCATGAGAGCTTGCAAAGCAAAGGGTTTCCAAATGTGTGTGTTTCCCCTTGTAAATGAAACCATCTCTGAGTAGCTTTACCTTTCTTATCATTTATCATTGAAAGCAATTTAGTTGGGTAACATCTATAACATGTGGGATACCCATGCATCACCTACATACGGTGCCAATGCTAAATGAAAGTTGTGTTGTCTCCATGGGTGCAGGTGAGGGTTACCTTCTCAACTATGGTTTTCAAAGTTCCTTGGCTTGAAGATGGCAGATTTATATATCTTCACGCTCTTGATTCTCTTGTACTTGTGTATAAAGTATGTTCTGTACTATGAATGGGAATTATACCACCTTTTCATTGACAAAGTCTCTAGTGTCTTTTGTAATTTAAAAGGATTCTTTTGGTGTTTATGTTAAATTGTTATTGGAACACACACACACACACACACACACACACACACACACACATGTGTTGTTGCACAACCCCTCAATTACCTTCTTTGTTTCCCTCCATCAATATTTCTCTCCCTATGGAAAAATTCAAACCCATAAGCAACTACCACTATTCTCTCTCTCTCTCTCTCTCTCTCTCTCTCTCTCTCTCTCTCTCTCTCTCTCTCTCTCTCTGACACACACACACACGCATTCAACCCCGTGATCACCTTCTCTATCTCCCTCCATTAATCTTTCTCTTTTGATGGAAAAATGGAAGCCCGTAAGGAGTTGCCACCTCTCTCTCTCTCTCTCTCTCTCTCTCTCTCTCTCTCTCTCTCTCTCTCTATCACACACACACACACACACACACACACACGAGCACACACGCACACGCACACTCAAACTTAGGAAATTGTAATTGGAAGCATGCCATACAACTTGTCTCTATAAAAATGTATATGTAATACAATTTTGACAATTGATCCTTGTTGGTATCTTCTCTAGTAAGGATATGCTCATTTGTAGGGTCTTGATCTCTTTATGTGGAATAAGTTTTCAAGAAAACAAATCCTTCAAGAAATCGATGTCTATATATGAAATAAATCTTCAGAAGTTCTATGTCAAAATGCAATGTCTAAAAAAAAAAAAAAAAAAGTCTCAAAAATCTTACCTTTACAGATCGCTTCGCGATCACGTTTTTACTTTGTTCTCACAGGTATACTTGGCGCGCAAGTTGAGTCAACCGAACGCCAAAAATAGAAAAGCGGCTATTTTGAGAGGTCGCATGCTTTTGGAGGAAAAATCAAAATAGAAGGACGGGTGGTGCGTTTTGGAGATCATTCACCGATCTCTCTTCTGCGAGTGCGAGTGCGAGTGAGACACTGCATGCAGGCGAATTGAAGCTCAGAGGTGGTCGGGAGGTTCGAGCTCTGTACAACGGAGTGCGCCCATATATTTTTCTCCTCTGTTGTATCAAACACTATCAATACAAAGATTTATTCCTCTGTTTTTGTTGTCTATCTCTATTATTCTGTTCCTGTGACAAATGTGTACATGAATGGCAACTTCTACTGAGCCTTTTGAATCTACGGCACTATTTTTTTTGACTCGCCTTTCGACTTTAGGAAATACTTTCAATTTGTTGACTTATCATACGCATGTATATGAGTACCCTTTTGGTATCTGTAGCTTTGATTTTGTGATTCCCTTTCAATTTTAGGGATATATATCAATATACGGTCTTGTCATAGGCATGTAAAAAATTCATTGTAAGGCGGTATCCTCTTTCAATACTGGATAAATGTTGCCTTGAATTCCTTTTAGCTTAAAAGTAATGATAGAAGTTCTTCGTATTACTTGGTGAATGACCCTATATGGTAGGGACCTACTTGTGGGGTAAAAAGCAGTGGCCGGGTATCTTTTTAAGGCCGCTGTAGCAGTTATTGTACTGAGGTTATGCTTTCGGGTTTGTTATCGAAATAGCGGCAATTAATGCCAAACTATGTAAATTCAAGAAATGGGTATATGTGGCCCACTTCAAGGCTAAATTGTCTCATAAAACTCGTCTCCGGCCTTATCTCATGAGAGCTTGCAAAGGAAAGGGTTTCCAAATGTGTGTGTTTCCCCTTGTAAATGAAACCATCTCTGAGTAGCTTTACCTTTCTTATCATTTATCATTGAAAGAAATTTAGTTGGGTGACATCTATAACATGTGGGATACCCATGCATCACCTACATACGGTGCCAATGCTAAATGAAAGTTGTGTTGTCTCCATGGGTGCAGGTGAGGGTTACCTTCTCAACTATGGTTTTCAAAGTTCCTTGGCTTGAAGATGGCAGATTTATATATCTTCAGGCTCTTGATTCTCTTGTACTTGTGTATAAAGTATGTTCTGTACTATGAATGGGAATTATACCACCTTTTCATTGACAAAGTCTCTAGTGTCTTTTGTAATTTAAAAGGATTCTTTTGGTATTTATGTTAAATTGTTATTGGAACACACACACACACACACACACATGTGTTGTTGCACAACCCCTCAATTACCCTCTTTGTTTCCCTCCATGAGTATTTCTCTCCCTATGGAAAAATTCAAACCCATAAGCAACTACCACTATTCTCTCTCTCTCTCTCTCTCTCTCTCTCTCTCTCTCTCTCTACACACACACACACACACACACACATTCAACCCCGTGATCACCTTCTCTATCTCCCTCCATGAATCTTTCTCTTTTGATGGAAAATTGGAAGCCCGTAAGGAGTTGCCACCTCTCTCTCTCTCTCTCTCTCTCTCTCTCTCTCTCTCACACACACACACACACACACACACACACACACACACGTGCACACACGCACACTCAAACTTAGGAAATTGTAATTGGAAGCATGCCATACAAATTGTCTCTACAAAAATGTATATGTAATACAATTCTGACAACTGATCCTTGTTGGTATCTTCTCCAATAAGGATATGCTCATTTGTAGGGTCTTGATCTGTTTATGTGGAATAAGTTTTCAAGAAAAAAAAGCCTTCAAGAAATCGATGTCTCTATATGAAATAAATCTTCAGAAGTTCTATGTCAAAATGCAATGTCTTATGTAGCACAAATGCAAGAGCCTCTCCCTCAAGAAAGTCGCTGAAATTATTATCTAGATATCCAAATTTAATGGTAATATAATTTTGGTCACATCAACTAATCTCATTGGTTTTGTTACGGCATAAGTTGCATAATGCGGTCATGCGGTCCTGCGGAGGTCTGGACATTGCGGATCAGGAGTCATGCTGCGGCCGTGGCAGCAGTTCTTCACAAGATATCATGGGACAGGAGGAGTGTGTGCACCATTCCCGATCTGCGCTAGAGCAACGATTGTATATGGGGGGAATACCTGTCTTTGATGTACCTTACCTTTATGTTATCCCTTACATCTATTGTTGTAACTCTGTGTGTCCAGATTACATATGAAAGAAGCAGGAGATGTTATGTGCCTGTGTGCTGTGTACTGTCTTCTATCCTATTTCTATGTGTTTGATGTTCACATAATGTAAGGAAGTTTGCGGGTAATCATTCCCGTAATGCCTATTGCTCCTGTGCGGGCAATAGCCATTACATCTGGCAACCACGATGCGTGATGGACGACCTGCGATGAATATGCATGCGCACTAGGTCGCAGGGTCCGCCTGACCCTGTGGTTCCAACTGTAGGAAGACGTCGGAGGAGAGGCGGTTCGGATGAATTTGTTTTTTCTTCACCGCAGGCTGAGGAATGTGTATCTCCATCACCAAGCTCGATGTGTGGTAGGTGGTTGCGGCGGGCGAGGCGTACTCCACGCAGTCAGTCATGTCCTCCTGTCCTACGTTCACCCTCACCCACACAGGTTGGTCCACCACTGTCTCCAGTAAGCAGTCCGGGGTGGTCTCCGCCACTGTCCCCACCTCCTAGTGTTCGACAGCTTTTTCCAGGAGGAGGTACAGTTGGGCAAGGGATGATGGAACATCCTCAGATTAAGTATAGTCGGTTTCGAGGTCTTTTGAGAGAAGACCCTGATTCACATTTGCGCCAATTCAATAAAGCTTATGGATTGAATCATCCTGGGGTGGTGATTCCTCTCCATCAACAATTAGTGTTTGAATCTACACTCTCGGGGAAAGCTGCAAAATGGTTGTCTGAATACCCTGATGATCATTTTTAGACATATGATGAAGGATCCATAGCGTTCTTACGAAGGTTTGGAATGGAAAAGACAGTCCCTCAACATTTGTAAAAGCTTCGAACACTACGGCGGCAGAAGTCCTTGCCAGTGGAGGATTACGCTACAAAATTTCGGATGCTTTTGCAGAGGGTGCCTCAGGCACAAAGGCCTGCAGCAGAAGTGTTGAATGATTATTTTTTGCAGGGACTCAACAAGGATCTCAGAACTGCTATGGCAACAGTGGATAAGGTAACTACTCCACTGGATAATGTAATTGCTAGGGCTGTAGTAGCAGGAGAAGCTTTAGAGGATACGGAATCTCCAAAGAAATCAAAGAAAAAAGACAAGAAGAAATCTCATCGAAAGTCGCAAGACAATGGCAATGATAGTTAGGAGTTGGAGTCCGCAGCATCACACTCCTCAGACTTAGGCAGCAGCGATTCGGGGAAAGAGTGGGAAGAGACACCTAAAAAAAAATCCCAGTGCCACAGGAAAGGTGTTTCATCCGGATCGTCGGAATGTGTTGCGGTGGCTAAAAGTTTGAAGGAACTATGGTGTACCCAGTGTCGGAATCCGGGCCATGTTGCTCAGGATTGCGCAATGAATCAGAAGTGGTGTGCGATTTGCACGACCAATACTCATAATACAGTGGAATGTTATTTCAATGGTTGGGGTCGTCGGAGTCGAGGAGACTCTTCTACATCACAACAACCACAGGCAGGGCAGGGACAAGAGCCTGCTGTGGCGAGGGCTAATGCTCATACATCAGAGACGCCTTGGCAATGTCAAGCAGGAGGACGGGGTCAAAGGGGGAGGACGAGGTCGCGGAAGAGGTGGCCGAGATCTTAATCGACCCAAGACATGCCTTTTCTGTTTGGGGGATGGGCATTGGCGATCCGAGTGTGCTGAAGCTATGGAATATGATACGAAGAAGCAGGAACGCACTGTAGGAAAACAGCCTAGTGTGGCTATGGTTCAGATTGAAGGATTGGAGGAGTCTAATCCAGTGGTTTCATTAATCACGCAATCGGGTAAAAATGTGGTTCCAACACTCGATGTAAAGATTCCGGATTGGACAGCTCAGGAAGAAGTGCGGAAAAAGACTGTGTCCTGGTTGCCACATTCCTCACCACCATTGACATCATCAGGACCATCAACCGTGGACCTGGAAAAAAAGGAAGGAAATGTTGGAAATAAGGATGATATTAGAGAAGAGGAGGATTGGAATTCAGTTTGGAAAGAGCAATGTTAGCGGGTACGCCGCGACGGACGATGGAGCACAGCGAGAACACAGACCAACAAACTGTCAATCCGAGGACGTAGCTGACCCGACTAGGGCATGGAGGCAATCTCTGGGTTGTCAACCCTAGGCTAGACACGAACAACACTCTACAATCACTAATCCTACCACAACACTACCATAAAGCAAAGAAACAGACAACGCATCCTACGAAACACTACAAGCTCGAAACAATCTCAAATCATATCAAAATGACTCGAAATCGGAGGGCAAGACTCACAAGGACATATCCTATATGGCCAAACACCTAAACCCTGAAAACCATAACTGTAAGATCTCTAATTGCTGTCGCGATAGACTCAAAACATCAATTTTCAAAGTGTTAGAAACTGATCTACAAAGACATCAACATGAAGAGCTTCTCACCTTGATTCTAACGACTACTCGATCATTCAGAACGGATGTCGTTTGAGGTACTTACGACCAAATATAGCTCGTAGCAGGCGGGCTCGCGATGTGGTCCTCGGCTTGCATTGCTTGCGTCGACGAGAAGAGCTCCTCGATGCTAACACGCTCCTACTCTCATATCTGCAATGTGATTAGTGTGCGTGATAGTGTGTCTGCGTGAAGCTCACTACTGTGTGCTGCAGAACCCACGACTGTATATTATTTGAGATAACGTAATGTGTTTCTTACAAAGACTTAGGTTTCAGCTTATATACAAAGCCTTCAAACCTAATGTTCGGCCAAATGACCTAAATTGTCCCTAGGCTTCTACAGAGATTAATTACAAGAAACTGAGTTGGATTTACTCATTACACAAGTATCTGCGGCCAAAATACAAGTGCCGATTTAAAATATGAGGTTCCCGTAAACATTACAAAAGTGGCCGTAATGGCTCAAAATAATAATAACGGGATATTCGATGACGTCCATGAACTCGTATCTTCATGTTGCAGCATCCATCTTCTTCTTCATTACTTCATCACCATCTTCATGTGGAATCTTTGAGGAATCTTTATGGAAACGTTGTTAAAAGGGCATCCTTTCAACACTCTCCCCCTCCGAATTCTTGTCGTCCCCGACAAGACCCTATGGCTTTGCTGGCCTTGACGAGTTCTTGATGTCTTGGTGTTGGTTGAAGTTGTTGTGGTAGCCTCTTCTGCAGTTGGTTGCTTTGCGTGATATTAAAGCTGCCTTGAAGTTGTACATGTAGTGTATCTGAAGCGTAGAACTCTCCCCCTTTGATTGGTTGTTGTACCTTGAATTGCATGAGGTATCGACTTGTTGGTGCAGCAAGTCGTTGTCATTGTAGCTCTAGTATGCTTTTCCTGTGGTTGTTATCTGGAAGTCGTACCTGTAAGTTAACTTGAAGCTTTGTCAAACTGTTTTTTGGCCTCTCCCTTTTGACTTGTCAGTAGATTTGCAATTAGTAGTGTGGGGATATCGTGGTTTTTCTTGTTTTTGTTGTTATAAAAAATAAAAGAGTAAAAGTAAAATATAGTGTATATAAAAAATGAAGGTCTTGGATACCTAGATAAGACTAAAGGGAAAAACCCAGTGGGAAAAAATGTCTTTAGTCATAGTTAAATGCAAGGCTATATGTACTTAGGTTCTGATGTTATAGAGTTTTGGTGAGTTAAAGTACATATGGCTATATGGCTACTAGTATGGGCTTGATATACATGGATAAGTGTTAGTAGCTTGAAGTCAGAATCGTTTTTGTTGAGCAAAGGCTCATAAAACCTGTTTCCGCTTGGTCATCGTCATTTGTTTGTGTAAGTGCATGGGGGGAATAAAAAAGAGTGCCTAATGCATATGTCCATTGATGGGAAATCTATATGCTTGCACAGAGTTATGCATGTTGAACAAGATGCGGTGCAAGAGAAGAGTATTGATGGGTTCTTCATGGTGTTAGTGTAGCAAGCAAAACATATAGCATGAGTGCTTCAAAAGCTTTCACTACTCACAAGAAGGGTTTTCGTTGTCGAGGTTTCTCCACTCTTCCTCACTGTGTCAAGTGCGTGAGTGTTTTTGTTTTGGACTACCCCGCCTTCTCCACCCTATATATTATATGGACTTTGACTCTTATGCTCACCTCTTCCAGCATGAGTGACATGACTTTATGTATGCTCAACTCTCCAGCTTGAGCTTATACCTATTAGCTAGACTCATAGACCACAGAAAAATATTACTTGAAGCTTGGGTCTGACACTTTGCTCATTTAGTGGCTTAGCTGCCCGACTCTAGACTCTTATGCCATGTAAGTTTAATGGTGACTTAGACTTACCTGATCGCGGCCTGAAATCCAATTCCATATGCTTTTGATGTTTAGGCCTTTCTCGTTAGTTTCTGTTTGAGATGCCATGTTGTCCAATACATTGGCATATATCTGCTCTTCATTCCTTGGTAGCAAATTGTGGTCGCTTGATGAGACAGGTATTGATGTTGAAGCAATGGTTGATGAAGTCTTCTTCTTCCAGATAGTGTTCTTCAAAACTGTGACCTCCGCATTTACCATTGCTTTCTTTTTTTTGTTAAGAGGTTGTAAAGGAGTTGTGTATCTATCTTGTTGTTGAGCCTCAATCACGGATTTTGGAACCCACATTGTTCTTGGGCCTGGTGTGATCTCCTTTGCCACTTGCCTTGTTTCTTCTTTGACTTGATGGTACCTTGTCTTTAATTTCCAAATACGGCTGTTACTTTTGTAAAAGCCTTGCTCTTGTAGTAATTGACGATAGATCCATCTATAGGTTGTAGTACTCTTGGGTGTAGCGGGTGACTACTCTTCATTTCTTGATGTTTCTTGCTTTTCCTTGGTGATTCCTTGATAAGCTACTACCTTAGGTAACCAGATTTGAAAGTTACCCTCATAGAATCCTTGTGCTTCGAGTAACTCGACTGGAATGAATCTTTGGACTTGCTTGGAGGTGATCTTCACTTGACTTTGTTGGGTAGTCTGGTAGAATTCTGATTTCATTACCCAGACTTGTCGTATGGTTTGTCCAGTGGAATACCTTCTCTTTTGCTTTTTGTACCTGTCCTTTCTCTTGGTTGAGTTATGTGATTGACGTTGACGGCTTTGTTGATTCTTGACTGAGTGGTTTTCATGGGATGGATATCGCCAGGATGTTATCTTGGGCTTGTTGACCCAAACATCTGAATTTCCTTTCTTGTAGCCTTGTGCAATAATTGACTCGCTTGATGTGATCCATCCTGTTACCTTTGCTTTTTGAGGTTGTTCCTGTGATTGTATCCAAATTGGATCATTAGCTTTAATCTGTGCTTTGGATACTAGCACTTGGTTGACCTGTTTTGACTTCCTTTGGAGACTTTCGGGCGATGGAAACTTCGGTTGATAGACTTTTTTCTTGGGTTTCCATTGTTTTGTTGATGGTTTTGCTTTTGATGTAGAGGCTTTGTCTTGCACTTGCATTCGCTGGGCTAGAGACTGTGGGCTTACTTTAGCTTTTCCTTTTTCAATAGCCAAGAATCTTTGAACTGTTGTAGGCTTGACCTCTGTTGAGCTTGTCGTGATGACCATTGTTGAAGATTCAGGCTCGTCTTCACAGACTTGTGCCCATGGCTTGGACAAAATCAAGTGTGTTGCCATTTTTCGAGAATCTACCACCAAGAATTTTTCTTTGACATTCTGTGAGTGTAGTTGGAGAGTATCTTCTGCAATCCCCATACTTATAACATCCACTTCAAGTGAGAGATTTACCTTTATCTGAATATCATAAAGCTTTGGCTTACCTAGAAGTAACCACATGCCATATGACATGACATTAGTCGTGGAATTTTATCAATTTCTGCCATAAAATTCATCTTGACTCCGTCTTGTGCACTTAGCAAAAAGTTGATCTTCTTTGGTACTAGATTGCCTGTGTTCTCTTGAGTGACTTGAGCAATCTTTGGCTTGGACTCCTTGTCGTCTTCTTCTTCATTGTTCAGACTTGTGAGTTCATCTGTGTGTTCTTGCTCCTTCTTGACCACCATTTCCTCTGATATGTCTTTTGGAGAGACAAAATCAGCATTTGGTTCCTGTAGAGTCATAGGCTCTTCTTCCTCGACTTCAACTGTTGAAATGTCACCAATAGTGTCTGAACTTCCTGTCACTTGCTGCACCTCTTCTTTGATTGATTCCAAGTCTGCATATTGCTCATTTGTAGGCGCTGGACCTGAAGCATCTTCTTTGGATCTTACCCCTTCTTCCTGCAACTTTGCTTCATTGACTTGCGGATCCTCCTTTGTACTATGCATTCGAGTTGGACAGTTTGTAATCAAGTGTGTTATCGCCCATTGATCGCAAAGAGAACCTATTTCTATATGACCAGTATTCGGGCTAGGTATCTGGTTTTGTGTTATCCCCATAGCTAATAACCCTGTTTCGAACTCATACTCAGATTCTTCATCTGTCTCACACATAACCCTTAGCATGTAGTATGGGAATATGTGTTGGGGTATAAAGCCCAATGTGGTGGCCCAGGTAAGTGGGCGGGCCGCCACGTATGTACACATATTCTTTTGTAAAAACCTAATAAGAACTCACGATGCTCTACACATTACAGTAGAGCGAATTCACCATATCTTCGTGCTCTTCTTCTCGCACTCTCTCTCGCGTCGCACTTCAGCTCATACTCCTTCAACTGGTATCAAAGCTAGATCGAGGCTCGGGGCAGCACTGCAGGAGGCTAGAGTCACCAGCTCAGATTGGAGTGAAATTGGACAGGCGAAGACACGGTCCCAAATCCTGTGGGAAAGCTCGAAGGGCTTGGTGTTCTCAGAATTTCATTATGAGGTCATCTGGGCCACCGTTCGGCTTCGACAAAGGTCTGCGCAGACCATTTTCGACTACGTGGTCTCGGCGGGTGCAGATCCGACTCTGCAAATTTGGGGTTTTCGGCCTACGACTGTAGGTGTTGAGGATATCGACACTCCCAGAGTGTTGATTTGTGGCTGTCTACACATCGAAGGATGGCTCACAGTTCTTGGAGGCGTGTCACATACGACACGGGCGCATCTACACACAGGCTGTAGGCGACATCCACTAGTTCATCAGGTAGCTTGTGTTTGCTACTTGATATTCCAGATTTCATCCTGACATTGCAGGTACTTCCACATGGGATGTATTGTCAGAGATGATGTATGTTTGTTGAGGGTTTGCTGGCTGTGAGTCACGCAACAAACAACCACCGCAGCGGTTACAGCATATAGTGGGAAATTTGTGGATGTATGACTTTGTGGGAAGTCTATGTACTGTCAGATTTACTGCAGCCATTGTTGAGGTTCGAGTGAGGTTTTATTGAGCTGGGGGATTCTCGAATGTTGAGATCCTTTCGGTGATACAGGTCTTGGAGCGATCCCTCGAGCACCCTTAGATAGGCAGCTAGGATGTATTGACTGTGAGTTAGACAGTTGGGATTGCATCTTTGCTTTACTGCCGTTGAGGCATTGTCATAGTCTATGCTTACAGGACAGTGACAGGACAGTGAGAGACAGTACAGGTGCAGGACAGGTTTACCCGCAGCTTACAGTGTCAGAGAGACAGTGTTTTTTGAGCTGTTTTTTGGTCTGTTTTTTAGTACACCAGAGCCATTTTACAAAGGAGACTCTGCCAAAATTTCTGCAGAATCTGAAGCTTTCTTGGTTCATTTGACAGGTTGATATTAGTTCAGAGGTCAGTTTACAGGGGAAACTCTGCCGAATTTTTCCCAGGAAAGTAAACTACTGTGAAGCGTAGCTATGGCTGGATCACAGGACACTGCTCTTTACAATATCAAGAAGCTGGATGGAACCAATTTCCCATTGTGGAAGCAGCAAATTTGGCACGTGTTGGTACAAAAGAAGCAGATAAAACCTATAAAGCTCAAGGGGATAAAACCAGAAGATATGGACGAAGATGAATGGAGCGAAATGGATGAATTGGCACTTTCTACCATTATGTTGACTTTGGCAGAAAGCGTTTACTTCAATGTCGCAGACAAGATGTCGGCTTATCAAGCATGGTTAAAGCTGAGTGATCTTTATGAGAAGCAGAGTGCAGCTTCACAGGTATACTGGCTTAAGAAGCTTGTTGACTTGAAGATGAAATAAGGGACACCTATGTCCAATCATCTGAATGAATTCAACACAATCTATAGTCAGTTGTCATCTCAAGGTGTCAAGTTTGATGAACCTGTTAGATCTATGTTCCTGTTGATCACATTGCCCGAAAGTTGGGACACTTTTCGCACAGCTTTGAGTAATTCTGCACCTCCAGATGGTTTGAACATAGCAGATGTAGAAGGAAGTCTGCTTACTGAAGAAACCAATAGAAAGACAATGGACAAAGGCAAAGGAACAGCCTTAGTTTTCAGGGGAAGGACCAAAGAAAAGTACAAAGGTGGAAAGAGGAATCAGTCTCGTAGCAAGTCCCGCAGTGCTAAAGGCAAGAGTGACATAGAATGCTACCATTGTGGCAAGAAGGGTCACAAGAAAAGAGACTGCAGAGAATGGAAAGTAGAAAAAGGCAAAGAGAAAGCTGAAGACCATGGTGAGAAGAACAAGTCCTCAGTGAAGATTCAAGAAATAAATGTGACAAACACTGTTGCAGAGGATGACAGTCTAGTGTCAGGAGACATCTACTTCTTGAAGAATACAATGGACTCAGCTCTACTTACAACATTTGATGGAAATGCACTGAGTGACTGGATTATAGACTCAGGGGCATCACTTCATGTGTCTCCAAACAAGGAGTGGTTTACCTCTTATGTGACCACTAAAGATCATGTTCGGCTAGGCAATGGGCAGACATGTGAGATCTTAGGTGTTGGAGATGTTCAATTGAAGTTTCAGAATGGCTCTTCTTTCACGTTGAAGAATGTGAGACATGTTCCCGCAATTACAAAGAGCTTGATCAGCACAGGTTTACTTGATGATGCTGGCTACCTCACCACTTTTGGACAAAACATGTGGAAGATATCCAAGGTTTCTATGACAGTAGCACATGGAGTAAAGTCTGGAGGACTTTACATGATTTATGTATCAAATGTCTCTAAAAATATAATCAATGTAACCGAGCAGCCGAACGTTTCTTTGTGGCATAGCTGGTTAGGACATATGTCCAAGAAGGGAATGGAAATCTTGTCTCATTCTGGTTATTTGCCTAGATTTTCATTTAATGATTTTGAATTCTGTGAACATTGTCTGTATGGTAAGCAAACACAGCAGCCACATAAAGCATAGAAGCAGTAGAAGAGATACACAGTTGGCACTTGTTCATAGTGATTTGTGTGGACCTATGCCTAACCTATCTCTAGGGGGAGCTTCTTACTTTATGACATTTATAGATGATTACTCGAGGAAAGTATGGGTTTACTTTCTCAAGCACAAGGATGAAGCGTTTAGTGTTTTCAAAACGTTTGTGACACTTGTGGAGAATCAGAGTGGCAAGAAGCTTAAATGCTTACGCAGTACTGACAATGGTGGAGAGTATGTTTCAAAGGCCTTTCAGGACTTTCGTGAGTCAAAAGGTATAAAACGTGAACTTACTGCTCCTTACGATCCTCCTCAAAATGGTGTTGCTGAGAGGATGAATAGGACCATACAAGAGAAGGTCAGAAGTATGTTGTCTAATGCACAGCTGCCAAATGGGTTTTGGTCTGAAGCTGTATCAACAGCTGTTCATCTTGTAAATAGATCTCCTAGCAAGGTTTTGCAGAAGGATTCAGTGCCAGAGATGGTATGGTCAGGCAAAATGCCCTCATACAAGCATCTCAGAGTCTTTGGCTGTGAGGCATATACTCACGTTCCAAAGGAATTTAGGAACAAACTTGAGCCAAAGAGTAGAAAATGCATCTTTCTAGGCTATGGTAATTCTGGTGAGATGGGGTACAGACTTTGGGATCCCGAATCCAAAAAGGTTGTCCGCAGCAATGATGTTCACTTTAATGAATCCAAATATCATTCTAAACCAGAGAGGGTTGAGGAGATTAGAAGAGTTGTCTTCCAAGAAGATGGACCTGCACGTGTAAGACAAAATGTCAGGGCTCAAGAGGAGCAAGGACAGGATAGAGTGGAACCACAGGTTGTGGCTGAGCCTGAGACACCTATTGTGCGTAGATATCAACGTGTCACGCGACCTCCTGATAGGTTTGTTCCATCTATGAACTATGCCATGTTGACTGATTGCAATGAGCCTTCATGTTACAAGGAAGCAGTGCAAATGAAGGACTCCGGGAATTGGCAATTGGCCATGCAGTCAGAGATGACAGCTCTACATAAAAACAAGACATGGAAGCTAGTTAAATTACCACAGGGCAAAAGGCTCTACCTTGTAAATGGGTTTGCAGGTATAAGATCACCGCTCATGATAGTCAGCCAAAGTACAAAGCAAGGCTTGTTGCCAAGGGCTTTAAGCAAGAACAAGGCATTGACTTTGATGAAGTCTTCTCTCTGGTGGTCAAGATGACTACATTGAGATGCTTTCTTGCATTGGTTTCCATATTAGATTTGGTGTTGCACCAAATGGATGTCAAGACAGCGTTCTTGCATGGTGATTTAGATGTGGAAATTTACATGCAGCAGCCAGAAGGGTTTGTTGAGAAAGGCAAGGAAGATTTGGTATGCCAGTTGTTAAAGAGTCTTTATGGCTTAAAACAATCACCGAGGGCATGGTACCATAAATTCCACAAGTTTATGCTTTCTCAAGGCTACAAACGTAGTGATTTCGATCACTGTCTATATACAAAGAAGGCTAAGGATGGTAGTTGGCTGATCCTTATTTTATATGTGGATGACATGTTGATTACTGGCAAGCACTTGAAGAAATTTCAGCTTTGAAGTCAAAGATGGCAAAATCGTTTGACATGAAAGACATGGTTGAGGCAAGTCATATACTTGGTATGCGCATTGAGAGAGACAGATCAAAGAAGTTGATTTGGTTATCTCAAACAAAGTATATTGACAAGGTTTTGCAACGTTTCAATATGGAGAAGGGAAAGGCACTGAGTGTTCCATTGCCACCATATGTGAAACTTAGCCAACAAGATTGTCCTGTGTCTGAAGAAGAGCACGCTGAAATGGATAAGATTCCATATGCGTCTGAAGTGGGTAGTTTGATGTATGCAATGATTGCTACTCGCCCAGACATTGCATTTGCAGTGGGAGTAGTAAGTCGATACATGTCAAACCTAGGCAAGAAACATTGGGAGGCAGAGAAAGGAATATTGAGATACCTGAAAGCTACAAAGAGTATGCGTATATGCTATGGGAGTCAGGAGCTAAGTGTAACGGGTTTTACAGACTCAGATTATGCAGGTGACTTAGACAACCGAAGGTCTACATCAGGGTATGTCTTTACATTGGCTGGTGGAGCAATATCATGGCGTTCTAGATTACAAGATTGTGTTACTCAGTCTACTACAGAGGCTGAATATGCTGTAGCATCAGAGGCATGCAAAGAATCAATTTGGCTTAATCGACTAGTAACAGATTTGGGAATCAAAGAAGAGATGCCTGTGTTATATTGTGATAGTCAAAGTGCTATACAATTGGCTCGCAATCCAGTTTATCACTCAAAGACAAAGCATGTGGATGTGAAGTATCATTTCATCAAGGAAATGCTTGAGGATAAGCAAATTCAGCTTGTCAAATTTCACACCATAGAAAATCCTGCTGATCTACTTACAAAAGGACTTCCCTCAAAGAGCTTTGCGCATTTTCGCAAGTAGTTAGGTGTAGGGTAGTACATCACTTCTCTACATCTCTTGTATAGTAGCTTCTCTCACACTTAAAGTACTACATTGGACTTTAAGTGGGAGGTTGTTGGGGTATAAAGCCCAATGTGGTCGCCCAGGTAAGTGGGCAGGCCGCCAGGTATGTACACATATTCTTTTGTAAAAACCTAATAAGAACTCAATATGCTCTACACATTACAGTAGAGCGAGTTCACCATATCGTCGTGCTCTTCTTCTCGCACTCTCTCTCGCGTTGCACTTCCGCTCGTACTCCTTCAATATGTCATACCCATTCTCATCGCAAAATTTTGTTGGTGTGGTCTCATTAACACAGACATCCAAAGTAGCCAATATCTGAGTCCGCTCTAGTGGTTCTAACGCCTCTTCCGGAAATGGTTCTCTTATGTAAGCATCATCTTCTAAGACCCTCTCTAAGGAATTCTCATTTCTCCCAAAGTCACTACACTCAGATGCTCCGCACATCCATATTTCTTTCTTTTTGCCCATCCACGGATGGTCTGTTGGTCCACTTTGTGTTGCAGAATCAAAATCTTCCACGGGCGTTCTAGTTACATCTTGGTAACTATGATTTCTCATATTTACACGTGTTGTGGTTTCAGCATGTCTAAAGTATAGATAATCATAACCCCAATCTTGTACCATCTTGAGTTGTCTCATGAATTGTCTTCCAAGGATGATTTCATAGTTATTTTTCTTGCCAAATTCAACTATGGCAAAAGTATGCGCATACTCTATACCACAAGAAGACACCACTATCGCTTCTAGCAGTCCCATGGGTCTTTCCACATGCCCATCCGCCAACTTTAATTTTATTCTGGTTTTTCTAAAGGCGGGCCTACCCCATTTCTCCCATATTCGTTTTGTTGCTATGGAAATTCCTGCTCCGCTGTCAAGTATAGCTTTCGTTTCAATCCCATTGTATTCGACAGGTAAAGTGGCATTACCACCTTCTGCTTCACAGTACTCTCCTACTTTGTTCAAGGGTATCGGTCTTACATTTGATCTAGGCTTCCCGATCTCATCTAGCTCTTTTTCTAGGAACCTTAACGGGCTTTTGATCCCAATTTTTTCCAAGCATTTTCCTATATCAGTCCACATACTTGGCCTGATTTTCAAAAGTTCTGCCAACGTAATTGTGCACTTCACTAGAGTGGATAGCAAGTCAGTCAAAATTTTTGTGTCCAATTCTTTTGTCCCTCCTAGCCTCTGTGATGGAACTCTCACAATCTCAGACTTTGCCTCAAAATCTCCCATGTACTGTGGCAAAGTTCTTAACGATGCTGGTCCACTGTCTTCAGAGGCTATCGATCCTACATCACCATGATATGACCTCGCATCAACACTCATTTGTGGTCTATCTAATGTGATTTCAAGAAATGGTGCTGGTCCAGCATCCTCTTCTCTTTTTTGGGCATCTCGGACAACCTTCCATAACTCCTCTGGTCACTGCTCCTCAACCGTAGGAACATAGGGTGGGAAATCCCTCATTAATTCATCTGTTGTATTTTGGACTACCCTCGAGTCTTGCGACCTTGGCAGTGGTTCTTCCCTATGATCTACCTCTTCTCTAGGCAATTTGTCTACTTTAATTCTCTCATCTTTGTGCACTGGGGTGACTATCCTATCCTTCAATTCTGGTGGATGTGGTTCTAGCAATGCTTGAGCAGTTTTAATGAGCCGCTTACACATTTCTAGCCTCTGCTTCTCTAGTTTCGGATAAGGATGGGTCATCCATCTTTGTTCTAAGACCTGTCTATTTGCCAATCTAGCCTCATAAGCCTGTAAAATTGTGTCTAAAGGCTCATTCACTTTGTCCACTAGGACAGGTCCTCCTGAACTAGCACTCTTGGGTGCTTCAGCTAGTTTAAGGGTTTCAACTTCCCTTTGCTATGTCTGTTTCTCTTGAGTTGTTTCCAAATCAGCTGTAACAGCCTTTTCTTCCCCTTTTTTCCTTTCTATTCTCGCTTTCATTCTAGTCCTTCTTGCTCATCTAGAGTTTCTGCGGCTTTTGGAACTCTTACTAGTCTCTCCATCTGTAGGCTTCTACTCTTGCACTTTTGCTTGTGCTCTTGTGACAACGTTAACTGGATCAACTTGCTTACATTCATCTTCTTGTTGTTTAAGCACATGTTCTTTTGTAACTTTTTCTTTCTCTGTTGTTGTTTTCATCTCTCCTTTTGTTGCGGCTCATTCTTTCTCTGATTTGCTGGTAGAAGGAAAGGTAACATGTGGTTGCATTTTACCTTTCTTTCTTGGATTCTTAGGACAATCCAAAATCATATGTGTGATTGCACACTCATTACAATATACATTAATCATGATATCATGGTGTGGACAATCCTTAATCAAGTGATCACTACTACCACATATGTCACATGGACGTATTGATTATTGTGGCAATACTTGATATTGACCTTGAAGTGGCCCCTGATCTACCACATATCTTTGTATTTGAAGCTCATGATTCACATATGCATTTCTAGACGCTATGGGTCTTTCACTTAAGAGCACTTGTTCCTCTACAAGATGATATCTAGGAGGTTTGGACATAATATGCCCAAACCCTGGTGGAGTCTTAGGTCTATAGTCAGGACAATGTTGCATTGGTTGGTCCCCTCCACATGTCATGCACCTGCATCGTTGAGGAACTCTATAGGTTGGTACTCTGTCAGAGTGGTTGATGCGTTGCATCACATTCTCTATGATTTTCTCCTCAACATTTACTTGTTTTTGTCCTAGATTCCCTCTTTGATCCTCAAGATCAACGGTTTTCTTTTTCTCACTCGCATCATTCATCTTCTTCTAACCATCTTCATAGAATTTGCAATTGTCAACTAGGTCAACTGCCGCTTTGGTCACCTCTTCCAAGGTTTGGTATCTTTTCATGTATAGGTCCTTTTGGAGATTCTCATTCCTCAGCCCTTTGATGAAGCATAGGATCTGATGTTCTAGTGTGGGTAACTCTTGGGTAGGACATCTAACAACATATTGCTTGAAACGCAGTATTGCATGTCTCAATGTTTCTGTTTCTCCTTGTTTAAATTCCTGAATCTTAGGAAGGGTGTTATGTTTTATGCCCCTCTTGGTGAATTCTTGAACAAATTCATCCAACATTTTCTCAATGGTTGTGAACTCTCTCCGGTTCAATAGCTCAAACCATGCTTGTGCATTGTCCTCCAATGTAAGTCCAAAACCCTCATACTGCGTGTGGAAGTCCTCTACTTGTTCTTCTCGTAGGACTTGCTTGAAATCCAAGACATGGGCGTATGGGTCTCCTATGCCATTGTACTTTCTGTTTACCCATTTTCTTAGCTGAGATGGTCTTATACTTTGGGATGCAAAGGATGGAACCATACTCCTCTCTGGTATCGTTTCATCTCTCGTTATCGCTCTAGGAGGAAATCCAGGTGGTGGTCCCCTCTTTGGAATTCTCTTAGAGGTTCATGTGTTTGGTGGATGTATCTGAGGTCCTTCATTGACCAAATATCCACTCATCTCTAATTTTGTTTGCGGATTTGTGCTTTCTACAGCTCTATATTCTCATCCATACTTGTCAACAAATAAAGATGTCCATTGTCGATCGACCTCGTATGTATAGACATATAAGAGATTGTATTCTGTCAGCTCATTTGGGTAAGGCTCTAAGAAACTATAAAGGTTGAATTGATTTCCATTAATATACCTATATAGTCCTTCACTTTCATGGTTACACGTCCAAACTCTCTCCACAAAATTGGTCTTTATGTACTGTAGGTTTGGAAGATCTATTATGGGCGGGTGCTCATCTATCCCTGCAATCCATGTGCTTGTACAAGCTGAGTCTGAGTATGATGTAGACATGAATTCTAGGCTTAACAGCTTCTAGCTTGCTGTAGTAATACCTCTCTCAGTGTGTTCAAGTGTTTTGGTCAGGGAAAATCCAAAACTATGTCCAAAACCGTGAGGGATTTTTCCACAACTCTCTCAAATTGTCGGTTTTAGACACCCCTGACTTCCGGATGCATTTTGAGGCCTTAAACAATGTTTTTTTTTTTCAAGACTGACCAAAATGTATGTCGTTGGCAACCATTTTGGTCAACTTTCTCTGAGATCTGTAGTGCTGCTCTCAAGCTACGTTTGGAATCGGAGTCCGTATGTGAAAGTTATGACCAAAACAGTGAGATGTAATTTGGAAAGTTGCTCTATCTGATGTTTTTGCAAGTGGTCAGTTTGAGCCCAAAATTGGTGTGTGCACTCCTTAGGCAATGATAAACCCAGTGGTATACTTGGTTTCAAAAATTTTCTCAATTTTTTTTCCTCAATTATCTATCGCGATAGACTCACCAAGTACCCCTTGTAGATGTCCAAATGCACTCAAAATTTGTGTACATGGTATAATGGATCTTCTGAACCCAAATATGAAGTCAGATTTAAATTTTTATTTTTCTACAGTGAATTTTTGAGTCTATCGCGATAGACTCACCAGAGTGTTCCTGGGATACAATAGTTCAACTGTTTTTATAGATTTGAGTTCCCCCTTCTCTTGAGATACTACTCACCAAGTTTCAACCAATTTGGAATACTCTTCCTTTGTAACTTGCATCAAACAACAGTCTCTTTTATTATCTTGTGAAGTAATCCACTTAGATGCACTTCCAATGCTCCAAATTTACTCAAATTTTAACCATAGGCTCACAACAACATGTAGAACAAGGCTCTAAGGTCAGTTTTCAAAACTTTCAATTTTTGTGAAAAAACCCCAGTCTATCGCGATAGACTCAACAGATTCTTCAGTTTTGAAAATTTTCCGGATTTCTTGTTACCATTGTGTTCCCTATGCTCTATACACCGTGCTCAAGAATTTCCACTTGTTTTGGAGTTTTTCTTAGGTCTCTAACTCCAACTCTAGAATTCTAAGTCTATCTGATCACTAGAAAATAAACTTAGGATGACTTCCCAATGTCCAAAATCCACCAAATTGTGTGTGTAATCTCCTGAGAGGCTAAACAAGCTATGCTCCAGAGGGTTTTGAAAAATTCGGTTTCTTTGGCCCTACTTTGAGTCTATCGCGATAGACTCAGCAAGTACCCCTTTTATAGGTCAAACTTGAGCTTTGACTATACCACTGTGTTCCAACACCTCTCCTTAGTCCTCCTGCCAATTTTCAAGTGGTTTGGACTTTTACTTTGTCAGTTAGACCAGATCTGGTGTTTTCTACAAGCTGAATCCTCTCAAATGGTCTTAGACCCAATTGCTGATGTCCAAATGACTTCAAAATTTTTATGCGTCTTTGATAGCACCTTTCCAAGCTATGCCATAGAGGTTTTTGAAAAATTCAGTTTCTATCATTGGGTTCTTAGTCTATTGCGATAGACTCACCAAGTATGCCAAAATGACATTTTTTTCAAATTTTCTCTTCACAGATGTGTTCCCTACCCTCTGTAGATCATGTATACCAAGTTTCACAAGGTTTGGAAATTTTGTCAAGTCCCTTTACCCAATTTGTCTCTGAAGTCTGACTCAAAACACTAGAGAAGTGCTTTGGTGGTCTTCTTGATGTCAAATTTCAAATCTGAAATGATGGTTAAGGTCTAGGTGAGGAATGGATTCAAGCTATCTAGTCACAATTTCCAAAAACTGTCCCACTCAAAATGTCATGAGTCTATCGCGATAGACACAGCAGATTGTGCTGGAAAAGTCAACTCAAAATTGTGACTTCACTTTTAGATTCCCCTTACTCTCTTGTGTCTATCCCTCAAATTTCATGCAATTTGGACACTTGGTTTGTGTTTTGGGCCATTTTTAGTGTTTTTGTCAGAACCTGAATCTCTATCTGGGCTTTAGATTCACTTCTAGTGATCCAAACACCTTGAAATTTGGTGTGTATGCTATGTAGGCTCTACTTAAGCTATCCCTAGGAGGGATTTGCAAAATAAGGTCCACAGCTAAATATCCCCAACCTATCGCGATAGGCTCATAAAGTTTCCCAGTTTTGGTCTTTTTACAAAGTTCTCTTCACAACTAGTTTCCTTATCCTCTGTATAGTGAATACACAAAGTTGTGCAATGTTTGGACTATTGGTCAAGGTATTTTTACCACTGTGTCTCTGAATTTAGACTCTAAACACCAGACTTGAGGTTTCGTGGTCAAGCAGGTGTCCAAGTACACCCAACTTTTGGGAGTAGCCTTGTATTGATGTGTTTTACCTGTGGTATGAGGGGTTTTGCCTGATTGTGAGTCTATCTCCAATTCATCAGTCTATCACAATAGACTAGGCAGAGAGCCACTGGAAAGTTTTTTTTTCTCTGTTTTTGGACAGTTTGGTTCCCAATGTCCTTAGAAGCTTATCCCCAAAGTTTCATTCAATTTGGACTTCTTTTCCTTTGGATTCAAGTATTTCATAGTTCACTTCCTTACACTCAGAAAAAGAAAATTCCCACTTAGATGCACAAGCACTGATGCAAATGCTTTGAAATTTCACATACAAGCTCTAGAGCATATGCAAAACAAGGTCTTGAGGTCAAACCTTTTTTTTTGTTGAAAATTGCAGATTTGGTTTCAGATTTTTGCATTTTGGTTTTTTTTTGGGTTTTTAAGGGTTTTTTTTTGTGTGGATTGGACCAAATCTGTGTTTTCCTCCTACCTTAAGGTCTCCAATGCAAAAACAAGCACTCAAATCGGCTTTCAAACGACCATTTTAGAGCACTTTTACCATAATCAACACAATTCCGTCTTTTGTGTTTTCAAGCACATTTTCATGTCAAAATTTCTCTAGATCTACATCAGATGTCAAACACTACCTAATCCTACTTTGGATGGTTGAATGGTTGTTTTTGCTTTCTGGCAAGCAAACAGCCACCTGCTTACCTTTTGCATTTTTCTTTGAGTTTTTTTTTTCACGTTCTTCACAACCATAAGTCACAACCAAACACACAAACCATAAAACCTAATCTAAACACACAACAAAATAATATAACCATACCTCAACCTCATGGTGGACCACCTTGGCGAGACGGAGGCTCCCTGGCTATCCCTCAGTCATGAGATCCGCTCTCTGACTTCCCACTAAGAAGGCAAATGGTGATAACACTCTAGAAAACTCTAGAGAAACGTTATACTATCAAACACGAGTGATGCGGTCTACGCTAGTTTAGGCGCTTCGTCCCCGGCAACGGCGCCAATGTTAGTGGGTACGCCGGGACAAACGATGGAGCACAGCGAGAACACAGACCAACAAACTGTCAATCCGAGGACGTAGCTGACCCGACTAGGGCATGGAGGCAATCTTTGGGTTGTCAACCCTGAGCTAGACACGAACAAAACTCTACAGTCACTAATCCTACCAGAACACTACCATAAAGCAAAGAAACAGACAACGCATCCTACGAAACACTACAAGCTCGAAACAGTCTCAAATCATATCAGAATGACTCGAAATCGGAGGGCAAGACTCACAAGGACATATCCTATATGGCCAAACACCTAAACCCTGAAAACAATAACTGTAAGATCTCTAATCGCTGTCGTGATAGACTCAAAACAACAATTTCCAAAGTGTTCGAAACTGATCTACAAAGACATCAATGTGAAGAGCTTCTCGCCCTGATTCTAACGACTACTCGATCATTCAGAACGGATGTCGTTTGAGGTACTTACGACCAAATATAGCTCGTAGCAGGTGCGCTCGCGATATGGTCCTCGGCTTGCATTTCTTGCGTCGACGCGAAGAGCTCCTCGATGCTAACACGCTCCTACTCTCATATCTGTAATGTGATTAGTGTGCGCGACAGTGTGTGTGCATGAAGATCACTACTATGTGGTGTAGAACCCAGGATTGTATATTATTTGAGATAACGTTGTCAAGAGTTTTTTGGAGCAAGGGACTGCGCATATGTACATATACATGCATGGTGCATCAAATAAAGAATTGCCCATTTTTCAGAGCCAGGTGGTTACGTGGGGCCCACATGTGTACAGGTAGGACAGGGTGTACATAGTGCATCGATTTTCACTATTACCAGTACCACTGTGTTTTTTCTACAATAAGGAGGAGTTGGTAGTGCGTAAAACTTCTTGAGGAAACTATCTGCGGGTCGACGACATGAGGTAAGCAGGTGCGTCAGATGGCATCGAGTGGCGTCAGGAGGCCGAACGGGGTCAATATTTGCACGTGGATGAATACGGACACAAAGTGGTGTTTTCTTGTGAGAGTTATGCAGAAAGATCATCATTAGGACCACTTTTTGGGGCCACTTCACGTGGTTGTGAGACGCATTATTGAAAAGAAATGAGTGCCAGGTGCGAGGATGATGCAAAAAAGGTGACAACTATGCACTGCGAGGTTAGTTTTTGGCCTATTCGGGGTCCATTTGAGGTCATCTAAAAGGCCAAGGGTGCCCAACTAATAAATCTAAGTGTGGGAATTGAAAAAACCGAGAGAAGACCAGAAAAAACATGGAGAAGAGAGGAGGAACAGCCGCAGGTGTGTTTTTGGGATTTTTGGAGCCTGTTTTGGCCGTAAACTGCTCATCCGAGGTCGGATTTGAGCACTTTGACATTGTAAACTAGGGTTTTGGGCCGTTCCGGACGCGATGGCGCTGTCCATTTTTTCAAATTACTCACTCTTTTCGTGCTGTTTTTCTGTGTAAGTTTCTGCTATGAGCGAAGTTTCTGCTCTAGTTTGTGATTGTATCTGGCTTATTTTACCCATATTGTGTGAGCTATTTGCCCCATTGGTCTTGGCCCAAGCTCAATTGTATCTAAACATCACAAATTCTCCTCTTTTGAGCTGAGTTTTTTTTTTTTGTGTGTGTGTGTGTGTGTCTGTGTGGAGTGGGCAAGTGGATAGTCTCTCTCCTCTCACTCCAGAGGTGTGTTCCCTGTCTCGGCGAAGTGTGTTGTCTAAGCCGAGTGGTGCCCCATAGTGTGTGTGTGTATCTTCCCAAGAGTGTGTGTCGGGTCGTTATAGAGGCGATGTGTGTGTTTTCATCCCGCTCACATTCTTTTGGCGCCCCCACGGAGGATCTTCTTCGAGTACCTTCTGCTTCGAGCTTCGAGCTTCAAGATTACAGGTTGCAGGTTACAGGTTACAGGTTACAGGGACAGGGACAAGGACAGGTACAGGTACAGGTGATTCACACAGGTGCAGGTAGCTGGAGTACAGTGATATACTAGTAGTGATGTCACTTTCAATTGTTGTGGGTATGCATCACTTGGCACCTGTTTGAGCGCATTGATTGCTGGATTGTACGTTACTTGTGGAAATTGCCATTGTACGCATTTGTGGAGCCATACTTGGTTGTATTTGGCAGTCCGAGCCATTTCTGAGACTTGGTCTGGAAGATAGTCATTTCTGAGAGGCCAGTAGATGCGTACATACGTAAGTTTTCATTCGAATGGGAGCAAATGTGCAAGGCCTTAGCACCACCGGTACCCCCACTTGACATGATGAAGAAGGACAAGTTCTTAGCTGGTCTTTGGGAGAATATATGTTGGAGAGTGGAGCTAAAGAAGCCTAGGACATATGAAGATGCACTAGTAGCAAGGAACAAAGAGTGGAAGTTGAGGAAAATGAGCCAGTTAGGGGTGGATTCCTTGCCCATGAGGTCTGAATTTCAGCCTATAGAGTCTTTACAAGGTCGCATGTCAGGGGTTCATCACGAACCAGTGGTTCCTGTTACTACTCAGGTTATGCCAACAGTGGTCACTACATCGGTGCAAGATGATGGGCTAAGGCAAGACATGAGGCAAGTGGTAGATTTGATGAAGAATCTCAGCCTAAACATGCTAGGTCAAGTGGGAAATAATCGAGGTCGAGGGAGGTTTGCAAATCAGCCAGGAGGTGAAGAAAGACCTAGGAATGGTGTTGGACAAAGCAATGGTAGGTTTTGGAGGCAGACGCCCACATGTTATAATTGTGGACGGTTGGGTCACATCAGCCCGCAATGTGATAAGCCACCAACGATGGGGGGAGACATGTATCCATTGCCAAGACAGGTGCTAACTAGGTCAAATGATTATGGCATCGAAATTAAGGGAGACGAAGGAACCAATGGACTGACCCAGGAGGAAAAGGGAAAGACAAAAGTGCTAAGTGTAGTCAACTTGGAGAAGGCATCAAAGCTAGAGGATACATTAGTGATGCCTATTGGGAAGAGGACCACAAAGGATAAGGAAGGAAGAAGTGCCCCAGGTCCTAGTAAGAAGAAAGGAAAGATCCATGAAGGCGAGGATGTCAAGGCCAAGAGGAAAAGGAGAGCTCGTCGAAAGTTTCATGTTTCAGATTTTCCACTAGGGGATGGGAAATTAAGCTATGACTTGAAGGAGGATCTGACGAGCAGGAAGGCAGATGTTACTTTTGGGCAGCTTATAGAGATGGTGCCTAAGCTAAAGAGACAGTGGAAGAGGATGGTTAACCCAATGGAGAAAGAGCCAGAGAGAGGTTCAGTAAAGGTGTTGGCAATGGATGAGCTACCAGACATTTGTCCAATAGTAGATGTGTGGCATAAAAGGAAAAATTTGGGACAAGGTTATGTGGATGGCGGAGCCCAAATATGCTTCATAACACACTCATGCGTTGAGAAGATGGGTCTCACAGTGGCTAGGGTGTTAGGGTTTTGGATCAGATTGGCAAACCATCAAAAAGTAAAATGCTTGGGTGTTGTAAAGAGCTTAGAAGTGGAGGCATATGATGCAAAGGCAGTGGTTGATTTTCATGTGATGCCAGCAGGTTTGGGATCATATCCTATTATATTGGGCAGACCATGGTTACGTGCAGTGGGAGCTGTTCAAGATTGGCGGCCTGGTATGATTAGCCTCTATGGAAAGATAGGTACCAAGAAGCTTTATAATATGGACACAAGGAAATGATTAGAGGAGATTTATGAAGATGAGGATGAGTCTAGTGATGAAGACTCTTCCACGGTGACAGATGAGAATAGTGATAGCACTACCAGCAGTGATGAGGATGCTGATGTTGCATTTCTTTTGATGAACAAAGAAATCCAGGAGTTTGGTTTAGTTGCATTTGCGAATGAGGTTGAAGATGAAAGTGAAGGTCCTTATGAAGTGATTGAAGGGCTGATGCAAACCAAGATAGAGTTGTCAAAGAAATAGGAATTGATGACACAAATGATCAGTGGAGACCTCTCAGCTATGGAGAAGGATATATATTTGCACATGCTGGCTAGTTTTCCTGATTTGTTCATTACTTCATATGAAGAGATCAGAGGGTTCAAGGGCGAAGAGATGCATATAGAGCTGAAAGAAGGTGCTAAGCCAGTGCGGCAAAGGCTAAGAAGGATGGGTCAAGAGCAAATGGAAGCCTTGCGAGAAGAGGTGGACAAGTTATTGAAGGCAGGGTTCATAGTCCCTGTGGAGACCACAGAATGGGTGAGTCCAGTTGTAGTCAGTCCAAAGAAGGATGGGAAGTGGAGAATTTGTGTAGATTTTAAACCCTTAAACGCAGCCACTAAGAAGAACCCATATCCTCTTCCATTCATTGATCAGATCTTGGATTCAGTGGCAGGTTATGAGAGGTACAGTGTGTGTGATTGTTTTTCAGGCTATTTTCAATTGAAGATTGCTCTTAAAGACCGCACAAAGACAACTTTTATTACGCCATGGGGCTGATATTGCTACACAGTATTTCCATTTGGGTTGTCAAATGGACCTTCTTTCTATCAAGAGAGAGAAAATTGGGTGTTGGAACCATTCATTGGTATTTGTGTTAAAGCTTTTATGGATGACTTCTGTGTTTATAGCAGTAGGGCTGAACACCATGAGAAGTTGCAGATGGTATTGGCTCGATATGATGAATGTGGAGGACAACTAAATCCAAAGAAATGTCATCTAGCACAGACAAGGGTGAAGTTATTGGGCCACATGGTGTCAAAAAATGGCATTGAGGCTGATCCAGACAAGGTTAAGTCTATTATTCTTCTTCCATCACCTACGAGTACGAAGCAATTGGCAACCTTTATACACAAAGTGAAGTACATGGCAAGGTTTATTCCATTGTCTTCTCAGATTCTTTATCCATTACAACAAGTGGCAAAGCATGATCCATTGCAATGGGATGAAAACTGTGAAGAAGTGTTTCAAGAGGTGAAAGAGGTGTTAGGGGGGTTGTCAGCCATGCAGGCTCCTAATTGGGAGCAAGTGTTTTATGTAAATCCATTAGTAGGGGAGGATTCCATTGGAGCCATGCTATTGCAAAAGGGGAAGGGTAGCCATTATATGAGGCCAGTGTATTGTGCAAGCCGTGTGAAGCTGGTAGCAGAGAGAAAATTCTCGGAAGTAGAGCTCTTGATGGCCAGTGTAATATATACTTGTCGACGATTTCGTCATTACTTGCTACCACGGCCTTTTGTTTTCTTGACGAGTTATGCCTTTTTGCCGCAGTTACTTAATGGTACGAACATGTCAAATGTGGTGAAGAAATGGGTAATTGAGCTGCAAGAGTTTGAGTTCTCTTTTCTAGTGGAAGATAGTACAAGGGCTACCCTAGCTGATTTGTTGACCTACAAGGAGAATCCCCTTATTGTTAAGGAAGAGGTGGTGAGAAAGGTAGTTGAAGAAGTGCCACAGATCAGCAATGCACATGTGTTGTTCTTTGATGGTTCATACAGAAAGAGCCATGATGCAGCTTCAGGGGGTATAGCACTTTCTGATCCAGAGGGGAAGCTAGTATGCAAGAGAGGGTTCAAATTGGATGCTCATAGTAACAATGAGGCTGAATATGCTACTCTGGAAGCCGGATTACACATTTGTTTGAAGCATGGGGTTCGAAGGTTGAGCATAAAAGGTGATGCCTTGTTAGTTGTGAAGCAAGTGTTGGGTGTGTGGAAGAGCAAGAACACCTCATTGAAGGAAATGTGCTTCAGAATTAAAGGCCTGTTAAAAAAGTTCGAAGCATGGATCATCAGACACATTGAACGTGCTCTAAATGGAGAGGCACATGAAGCAGCTCAAGGCATGATTGGGGAGCTATTTGTGTTGAGGACCACTTTACCTCTTTATCATGGCCGGGAAAGTTTGGATCAATAAGAGGAGTTTTTGCTAACAGGAATCATTCCAAAGGAGATTCATAAGTCTAAGAAGTATGGCTTTGTGCGTAGAGCATATAGGTACAAATTGATTGGTGATGTCTTATACATGAAAGGGGGTGATCTCGTGTTGAGACGTGTACCTTGGCGGGAGGAGCTTTACAAAGTGTTGGAAGAGAATCATGAAGGCGCATGTGGTGGCCATTTTTCTCTAAAGATCACCTTGCATAAGATTTTGCAAGAGGAGTATGTATGGACTAGTTTGCAGAAGGATGTTCACCATTGGTGTAGGTCTTGCAATAGGTGTCAAGCATTTGGGAAGAGAGTGTTGAAGCCAGAGCTACGAAAAACCATTATGGCGTTTGATGTGTTTGAAAAGTGGGGGATTGATGCAATAGGCCCGTTACCTATCACAAGCAGGGGCAAAAGCTATATTTTGATGGCAGTGGACTATCTTTCTAGATGGGCAGAGGCTATAGCAGTAAAATAGATCACTGCAAAGGATGTGGCAAAATTTGTGTATGATGAAATATGTTGCAAGTTTGGGGTGCCAGTGGAGCTACTTTCAGATAAGGGGCCTGGCTTTAGAGCTAAACTGCTAGATTTTTTAGGTGCAAAGATGAAGATTAGGCACCAGCATACCACTCCTTATTACCCACAGTGTAATGTCTTAAATGAAAGATTCAATGGTCAGTTGGTACAGATTCTTTCGAAAGTGACAGAGCACCAAGGAAAGAATTGGGATTTGGAATTTCCTAGTGCATTATGTGCTTATCGTACTTCGGTGAAGACAGGTACAGGGTTTACTCCATTTCATTTGGTGTATGGAAAGGAAGCACTATTGCCTGTGGAGGTAGAGTTGCCTGCGGTCAAGATGTTAGAGAAGTTGCTTGGGCCACCTAGTGATGCATTCAAAGAGAGGCTCTTACAGCTACAAGAGGTTCAGCTGGATAGGATGAGTGCATTGGAACATTATGGGCAGATGCAAGATAGGGCTTTAGCAAAGATAAATGAAAAGTTCAAACGTAATGGTATCAAGAAGCATGACTTGGTTTTGCGCTACAACAGTAAGCTGGACAACACCTTCCAAAAGAAGTTTCAAATTAAGTGGGAAGGCCCTTTCAAGGTAGTGGAGTGTTTTCCAAATGGCACATATCATCTGGCTAACCTGGATGGTGTTCTACATAAGTCAAGGGTAAATGGATTGCGTCTTAAATTGTATCATGCTAGATTGATGATGGTGGCGCAAGATGAACTGTCTGTGGAGCAAGCAATGTTGCTGAAGGATGAGGAGACCTGTGATGCGGCGAGTCTCATATCGCTCTTTGCTGCTGCTGATCATGAATGATCTAGCAGGCTAGGGGATGGGCAAATTATGTCAAGAGTTTTTTGGATCAAGGGATTGCGCATATGTACATACACATGCATGGTGCATCAAATAAAGAATTGCCCATTTTTCAGAGCCAGGTGGTTACGTGGGGCCCACATGTGTACAGGTAGGACAGGGTGTACATAGTGCATCGATTTTCACTATTACCAATACCACTGTGTTTTTTCTACAATAAGGAGGAGTTGGTAGCATGTAAAACTTCTCGAGGAAGCTATCCGCGGGCCGACGACATGAGGTAAGCAGGTGCGTCAGATGGCATCGAGTGGTGTCAAGAGGCCGAACGGGGTCAATATTTGCACGTGGGTGAATACGGACACAAAGTGGTGTTTTCTTGTGAGAGTTATGCAGAAAGGTCATCATTAGGACCACTTTTTGGGTCCACTTCACGTGGTTGCGAGACGCATTATTGAAAAGAAATGAGTGCCACGTGTGCGGATGATGCAAAAAAGGTGACAACTATGCACTGCGAGGTCAGTTTTTGGCCTGTTCGGGATCCGTTTGAGGTCATCTAAAAGGCCAAGGGTGCCCAACTAATAAATCTAAGTGTGGGAACTGAAAAAACTGAGAGAAGACCAGAAAAAACGTGGAGAAAAGAGGAGGAACAGCCGCAGGTGTGTTTTTGGGGGTTTTGGAGCTTGTTTTGGCCGTAAACATCTCATCCGAGGTCGGATTTGAGCACTTTGACATTGTAGACCGGGGTTTTGGGCCGTTCCGGACGCGATGGCGCTGTCTATTTTACCAAATTCCTCACTTTTTTCCTGCTATTTTTCTGTGTAATTTTCTCCTATGAGTGACGTTTTTGCTCTAGTTTGTGATTGTATCTGGCTTATTTTACCCATATTGTGTGAGCTATTTGCCCCATTGGTGTTGGTCCAAGCTCAATTGTATCTAAACATAAAAAATTCTCCTCTTTTGAGCTGAGTTTTTTGGGTGTGTGTGTGTGTGTGTGTGTGTGTGTGTGTGTGTGTGTGTGTGTGTCTGTGTGGAGTGGGCAAGTGGATAGTCTCTCTCCTCTCACTCCAGAGGTGTGTTCCCTGTCTCGGCCAGGTGTGTTGTCTAAGCCGAGTGGTGCCCCATAGTGTGTGTGTGTGTATCTTCCGAAGAGTGTGTGTCGGGTCATTATAGAGGCGCTGTGTGTGTTTTCATCCCGCTCACAACGTAATGTGTTTCTTACAAAGCCTTAGGTTTCAGCTTATATACAAAGCCTTCAAGCCTAATGTCCGGCCAAATGACATGAATTGTCCCTAGGCTTCTACAGAGCTTAATTACAAGAAACTGAGTTGGCTTTACTCATTACACAAGCATCTGCGGCCAAAATACAAGTGCCAATTTAAAATATGAGGTTCCCGTAAACATTACAAAAGTGGCCGTAATGGCTCGAAATAATAATAACGGGATATTCGATGACGTCCATGAACTCATATCTTCATGTTGCAACATCCATCTTCATCTTCATTACTTCATCACCATCTTCATGTGGAATCTTTATAGAATCTATGAGGAATCTTTAATGGAATCTTTAATGGAATCTTTATGGAAACGTTGTTGAAAGGGTGTCCTTTCAATAGAGGTCCTCACGTCGCCAATACAAGTACCTCTAGGTTCATTACTGAAATTGGTCCCGAATTTTCATAATGCATTGCTGAGACAAAAGTCCACAGAGCTGAGAGAAGTCGCCATCGCGAAAGTTGAAAGCGAGGAGGATGATTCAGCCCAATTGCCGGCAAATAGGATCACGGATACCCGCATTCCGGAGCTTTCAGTTAGATACCATGGAACATAGATTGACAAGGTACTATTGGATGGAGAAGCGGGAGTAAACATTATTACTCAAGCAGCTTGTGAGCATTTTGGACTCAGTGATTGGGAGCCTGCACCTTTTGTAGTCCGCATGACAGATCAAAGAAGAGTGCAACCAGTGGGGCTACTTCGGGGCATTTTTGGATGTGGCGGGCTTATCTTTTGCTGTTTCCTTAGTAGTCTTGAATATTGAGGATCATGATCATGATTATCACATTATCTTAGGGAGACCCTGGTTACGACAAGCGAGGGTAAAGCATAACTGGGAAGCAAATATGCTTACAGTAAAAAAGGGTTGAAGGAAAGTGCGGGTGATGTTGGGAACATGCAGACAACCAGCTCAGGCAGCATGGCCTGTGATAGCAGAAATAGTAAATATGGTGGAAGGATTAGAAGAGGCGCAATTTTGGAAAGCTAATCCGGATTTGATTTCTTTATATCTAGCGGATATTTCTCTGATTCAGAAGGGGAACTCGGTGGGTGTTGACCGTTGAGTCAACAACACAACATACTCAAGTTTCGTACCAAAGTCTTATCTTTTGCGAGTTATGAAATGCTCAAGATTATGGCTATAAACGTCATTTGTAATAAGTAGTTATTCTAGTTTCAGAAGCCGGGGTGCAATGGCACTTCCAGATTATAAATACAAAGCCATTTGACCCTTCCAACCCCATTTTTGGTTAAACCTAAGGTAGCCTTAGTATATAAGGTACCTAGGTCATTTTGTAAAGGGGGGGGGGGGCTTTAATCATAATCTAAATTGGAGCGCTGCCGTCTACTGTGTGTGAGAGAGAAAGAGAGTGAGCGTGAGCTTTATCCTCTTGCTACGCCCGGCTTGCTTAACACATTGGAGATCCGACTGCACCATTGCTGTAGGCTCGAGGAGAGCTACGCGACAACGCCAAGCATTCCACACGAGACGAAGCGCACACGTCGACGCATCTACAAGCTATTTGTGGCCGTAAGTGTATCAAACGATGTCTATTTTCTGCGTGCTAGTAGTCTATAGAATCGTGGAAACATAAGCTATGCATATGTACTCATAAATCTCAGTTTTGGGCACTTTCAAAATTCTACTCTGTTATCCTACGCGTTTTCCGCAGACGGGTTTAGAGTGAGGGTTTTGAATGTAGAAGCGTAGGGACACGTGTATCCTAGTGAGGGGATGGTGTTCCTTAAGTTTCGTACGAATTTGGCATGATTAGGTGAGTTACCTTCTATATGTGTGTATGTGGCTAGGTTCTTGATTGTGGTTTAGTTGGCCTTCTAGAGTGTTGTATGTAAAGGATGGTCTCACCCTGACAAGCTAAAGAGATTTTTTCCGTGTGCCTATCTTGTCATCTGTGTCCTCGATTGACATTATGTTGATCTAGGTAGTGTTTTCATGCACTTCATGGGTGTGTGAGTTGCTTCCGCAACATTGGCGCCGCAGCCGGGGACACAAGGACCTAAGTAGGTTTCCTACTAACACTTGTGTGATGGTTTCTTGATTTAGTTTCAGCTGAAGAAAGTGTTTTTCTTAAGTGGATCAGGAAGAGGATATTCCGCGATCGAGTGGATAGCTAGGAAGTGTGTGTCTTGCCGAGGGTCTACGACTAGATAGGTTTAGTTAGGATCTGTGGATTAGAGTAGTTGTTGGTGGTCTAGTTGTTTACTAGTCCGTGTGTGGCAGTGAAGCGTTTTTCTACTCATAGATGCAAAACCCCATATGATTTGTAGGAGTAGCTTTAGGTAAGTGATCCGATTCTGATCTAGAGTTATTCAGCACTGAATTATTTGCTAAAGTGCTTGATTACATTTGAGGGTAAAAATGCATTAAACAAGCTTTTGTGGATATTTTTGTATGACTGAATGATGTTGTGCATATAAAAGAGCATTTGCAAGGGTTCTGTGAAAAAAACCTGTAATTCTGTAAACATAGACATCCTACGCGTAGGATGTCTCAAGGGGGTTCTGGAGACCAAATTTGAAAATTCTGACTGCACCACTGTGTTCAAAAGGGGGGGTTTACCCTAAGTATACATTGAAACTAGGGTTTTGACCAACTCTTGACACCCAAAAGACCAAAGACGGAGTGTCAAAAATGCGAAAACAAGAAACTTATAAAGATTCTGAGCACAATTTTGCATAAGAACTGGTAGGAATTCTTGAAAAGTAGTGCTCAAGACTTGGGGATGCCTGTGGATGAATTCTGCCAAAAATTTCATCAATAGACATCCTACGTGTAGGATGTCTAGAGAGTGATTCTGGAAGCAAAAATCAAGTTTTCACATCATACCCATATTCTGCATGTTGTGTTGGACACACACACCAAAGTTCATGTCATTTGGACATATAGACTGAGAGTTAAGGGGATGTTACTCTCTCAGAGAAATATTTTCCCAAAAGTGGTGATTCTGAGCAATTTTGACATCCAAAATTTGCTGTGATCACATATTCTTGTTATATGCATCAAGAAGCACATTGGGTAGAAACATAAGTCCATTCTAAGAAAAGACATCCTACGTGTAGGATGTCTACAGGGTGATTTGGTGGAAATTTTGAAATTCTGAGTTGACCAGTGTGTTTAGAAGGTAGGTTTTATCCTATTTTCACCTCGAAAGGAGAACTAAACCATATCTTGACACGATAAGACCAAAAGACGAAAATTGCCAGACATCCTACCCAAATTGTGCCCAAGGCATAACTTTTGAGACCAAACCATAGGGTGACTTCATGTGCATGTTATACACGATGTTTTGAGTACATATGAGAGATTTCAGCTCATTTGGGTGAGAAAATTGGGTTTTAAGCAGACTTTAACGTTTTTTTTATAGAAAAAAAGGCTAGAACAGCTAGTTTTGGGGTCTTTTGACATCCAAATTAAAATCTAAGCATAGCATTGGGTTGCTGACATCAAGCGGAAGATGTGCCTAAAGTTTGGGGCAATTCAAAGCACTTAGACATCCTACGCGTTGTCGAGAAATTTGCGGTCTTGCCAGGAAAGCACCGGGCTTATGGCTGTGAGAGTTTGTGAGAGAACTCAACAAAAACTATATGAAGGATTTAAACCATAGATGCCATGAAGATTAGGGTTTGGAAAGAATTGCAATCAAAGAAGACTCACTCTTTCTCTCTTGCACTCACACACACAAAGAAAGAACACAAAAAAGAATGTCAAAACAATACGAAAATGAAAACATCAAGGCTATGGTCATATCGTATCATGGGTAATATGAAAGGGTTAATAGATGAGTTAATGGCATTCAATCTTGACTGACCAAATAGGCTACGAATTGTTCTTTGAAATTGTAGCTTTGTGCTTACCGTAGTATATATATTTTGTCTAGTGATTGGGATTAATTGTGTGTACAAATCCTCTTGGTTCATAGCAAGATAACTACGCTAACATCAAAAAAACAAAAAGTCTATGAGAGGTAGTATGATGGGATCCGATGATAGAAGTATTTCATTGAGCCTTTCTGGGCCAAAGAGAAACACTATACGTTGTTGAAAGTGTATTTTACGGCTAATCCATACGATAAATCTAATAGATTGTACAAAATGAAATCGATAGAAATGATCATCATGTGGGTTATTCATCTAGGATAGTATGTGAGAAATGTAGATATGAGAGAAGTGAAGAGATGAGAAGTTTCCCTCCCAAGCCCTATTCTTGCCCGTAGGCAATGAGGATACTGCGGGGAGAGATGTACCTATAGAAAAGAGAACCTAGAATCTGAAGAGAGGATGAATTACTAAGAATGAGAGAGATAGGTTTGCTCAAGGAGATTAGACTAGATACATATATATATGTTGGATTAGAGATGAAAAAGAAAACAACAAGAAATCAAGAAAACACCAATGTAAAACACATCTTACTTGACAAACCCTTTGGCACCATTATTGATGGAGAGAGAAGAAGAGTGGATAATTACACTTCGATTGATACATCAAGTGCAAGACCTTCTTTGATTAGAGTTGATCTTACAAGGTTAGCTTGTTGCAAGAATGGCTAGTCTTCTTCTAGGAGAAAGTGTAGGCTTAGGCTTATGTTAATGGCTAAGTACAATTTGGCATTACTACTCACTCCCTCATGAACTCCTCTCATCAATGGCTTGAATGCTTGAGTTCTTTTTCAAGGAAGAAGAGGTCCCCTTTTATAGGTGAAGGGAACCCCCAAGGGTTTACAAAAGAAGAGAGGAGCCAGTGTGAATAGGAATTGAAAAAGTTGGAAATGAGCTATCCCTACATGATGTGGGCAGACTGGGGTCCAGTATTTTGATCATATCTCCTCAACCGTGGCTCCAAATGCAAAAGTAAAAATATGGGCAGAAACTTCAGCTCATTAGCTACGATTTTCATTTTAAAATCATATTCCAATTCGGTTTGGAACCTTGTGTAAAAAATTCATCAATATAGGGTCCATTTCTGGCAGCAAAAGTCTTCCCGTGGTCCCCTTAGCCTAGACTTTCATTTAATTCCAAAGGACACCTCATGCCATATGAAAGCATGACATTGCTCCTTGACAAAAGTTTGTAATCATGCTTGCAATAATGCATTAAAATAAGTCTATCTATGAAATCATGCCACCTAGTGTCCCACTAGGATTTGATTCCCTCCTAGTAGCAATTTAAAAAGAAATATAAGAAAAGTATAAAAAATACATAGAATATATATATATTGGAGTTTACCCTAGATATAGGATCTAGTTAGGGTGTGAGATGATAATGAGATAGTAGAAATAAAGAATCAATGCTTTTTGCCCAAGTTAAAGAGGCGGAGCTATTGAGCTTTTCCCATAGTATTTTCTGATGGTAAAGTAAGGATAGGTTACCCTTGAGATAAATAATAGGATGAGATAGAAAGCTTATTATTATACTTAAATATGCATATGTACATTATAGTAAAGATAATTATGTATCTAAAAAATTACAAGATAACTCTTGTAGGATGCATTCCCACTATGTACGTGTCACAACACGACATCCACCCCCTCTAAACCTGCACATCCTCCGGCATGTGCCATCCTCATGGTAACTTGTGAACAAAAGTGTATCCCCTGTCATCCCATGAACTCCTACAGGATCATATGGGTAACTCAAAAACTTATATTGTACTAAGCATTGACATTCTCTGTATCTTTTAATTCCTCTCGGATCAGAAGGAATTGTTATATATATTTGTCTGCAAAACATTTGTAACAAATCTCCATTATGGGCAAAATCTTCATGAAGTAGAGACATAAGTTCCTCATCCTCCTCTTCAAAAAACACTTCCAGGCTTCCGGTAATATAATTGAAAGATTTTTGAAACTGCACTTTAACCTTCTCACCAACCTCTAAATCCATATGTACCTCTTTCGCATAGAAGTCTGAATCTGGATCTTCATTCTCAAAAGAATCCTCTAGATATCCTTTCTCAACATCGAGAGAAACCTTAGAAATATGCATGGTAAACCTCTCATCAATTCTCTCACCTTTTACTAAATACCTCTCCAGGTTTACATCATAAAACTTTGCATACCTCTCAAATATGGTGTTTAATTCCCTCTCCAAATCATCCTGGTAGGTATGCTCCCGGTCACTTGTAACCGACTGCTCAAAAACCTCCTTGGAGTTATTCTCTGACACAATATCTTCACCCCTTCTTCCTTTTTGACCCATCGCTAAATTATCTTCAACTGAATCATGTCTCCAGTTTTATAGGGAGAACACTTCTTCATTATATGACTATGTGCATAAATAGCTTGCACTATGTCTGCTTCATCTGCATACAATAAATTTGCATCTTGCAAAAGATATGCATCTATTACTGCTTCTAAATTGGCCTGTATGGATATGTTGACACTTGCATGGCTTACAGGAGACACCAACTCTAGCTGGTCACATCCACTTCCACTCTGCTCCATCTCTTGGTCTTGATGTTCCAAGAATACCTGTGTTATAGCTGTAAAAAACTCACCCCAGTTACTTGCGTATACACTTGTATGGTCTTGAACTTGGTGCTTGAAATCATCACTCACAAGTTCAACAAATTTTGCAATCATCCGAGCTTCTGGAATTGCTTGAAGCCTCATCTTTGTCACATAGCACTCAAGATATCCTTCTGGATCATAGCCTTCGAATATATTAAGCTCACTATATACGGATTGCATAGAGCTTTCAATCGCTTTTTGAATCCGGACTTCTTCTTCAAGCCATTTGCATCTATCTTCAACCTCTTTCATTTCAGCATATAGCTGCTCCACTTTGCTAACCATCTTTATGTACTCTCACCCCGGCTTGTTCACGTCGGGTTCACCAAAAATATGTCGAGAAATTTGCGGTCTTGCTAGGAAAGCACCGGGCTTATGGCTATGAGAGTTTGTGAGAGAACTCAACAAAAACTATATGAAGGAGTTAAAACATAGATGCCATGAAGATTAGGGTTTGGAAAGAAGTGCAATCAAAGAAAACTCACTCTTTCTCTCTTGCACTCACACACACAAAGAAAGAACACAAAAGAGAATGTCAAAACAATACAAAAATGAAAACATCAAGGCTATGGTCATATCGTATCATGGGTAATATGAAAGGGTTAATAGATGAGTTAATGGCATTCAATCTTGACTGACCAAATAGGCTACGAATTGTTCTTTGAAATTGTAGCTTTGTGCTTACCGTAGTATATATATTTTGTCTAGTGATTGGGATTAATTGTGTGTACAAATCCTCTTGGTTCATAGCAAGATAACTACGCTTACATCAAAAGAAAAATTATAGTCTATGATAGGTAGTATGATGGGATCCGGTGATAGAAGTATTTCATTGAGCCTTTCTGGGCCAAAGAGAAACACTATACGTTGTTGAAAGTGTATTTTACGGCTAATCCATACGTTAATTCTAATAGATTGTACAAAATGAAAGCGATAGAAATGATCATCATGTGGGTTATTCATCTAGGATAGTATGTGAGAAATGTAGATATGAGAGAAGTGAAGAGATGAGAAGTTTCCCTCCCAAGCCCTATTCTTGCCCGTAGGCAATAAGGATATTGCGGTGAGAGATGTACCTATACAAAAGAGAACCTAGAATTTTCAGAGAGGATGAATTACTAAGAATGAGAGAGATAGGTTTGCTTAACACTAGGTTGGTAATGGGACACTTTTATGTCCTGTCAAGTGACCATTTTCCTTGAATTATGTCAAGAGTTTCAAAATGGATTTTGAGGTGCTATCTATCTAGAAAGTTGTCTCATGAGCTGAAAAAAACTCGACATTTTTTTGGAATATCAATTCCATCTTTAACCTTGTCCTTGCACAACATTTCACAACCTAAACTGTGTAAAAAAACGGGTCCTGTTTTTGGCTCTTTTAAACTTTTTGCAACTATACCACTCTAGAATTCATGTTTGTGAGGTCTATAATGCTAGAGAACTATCTTTAGTAGTCCTCGACATGTCCTGATGCTTCTAGGGAGAAATAAATGTTAAAGTTGTAAGTTATGACCAAATTACAAAAATTGTCAAATCCTAATTTTTAGCCAATTTTAGCTCTTCTATGATTTTTTTGGTGGCTTTTATGACATCCAAATGCAGTTTTGATTTTCTATGTCGCATATTGTAACATAAAGCTACTATTCCTTGAGTTTTGGGGCACCCAATACCCTATTTTGCATAGTAGACAACGATGGTTGATTTTTCCAATTATAGAAGAAAACGAAACATTCTAGTATATCAAGTATAGCTTTTTCAATATTGTTAGTTTCTTGTGAAAACTACATGCATTTCGTAGATAGTAACCATATCTAGTCATAAGGATTAAATTTGGCTAGATACTGAATACTTTCTATGGGATTCTACAACTCATAATGTTGATCCCAGTTTTTTCATGTTTGCTGTATTTAGCACTTCATCTTTGTCCCCAAGATTCCCCTTGGTAAGAGATGTATTATTCTTTTGAGATGCTCCATGGCTCCTTATGAACCTGAAGGACAATAGGGAACTAAGAAAACATGCATATATTATTTGTATTGAGTGTGGCTATAGAAACTTTGATGATAGGTCTGCAGAATGGTAAAAATTCAACTTTTTTGTACCTATTTCTTTTGGCAAAATGAAAAATAGTGAGTGAGAAGCAATCATATGTTCTTCTCACCAACCCACTGAAGTTAACTAGGGAATTTATCTCAAGTCCTACAAAAATCCCTAATCTTATTTTTATGCAACAAAATGTAAGAAATGACTGTTTTGATGAAAATGTACTGGTCCATCAACTTTGGAGGCTTGGTGTGACCAAAAGATGAGAAATTTTACAAGTTTCTTATTTTTTCCATGTGTAGTAGGCCTTGAACTATAACCTCATGAAAGGATTTTACAAAATGAGTGGATCTACTATGGTTTTGGAGGTTTTTTTCATAACCCTGAAAGGACACTTTTATGTCCTGTTAGGTTACCAACCTAGTGTTAAGGAGATGAGATTAGATACATATATATATGTTGGATTAGAGATGAAAAAGAAAACAACAAGAAATCAAGAAAACATCAATGTAGAACACATCTTACTTGACAAACCCTTTGGCACCATTATTGATGGAGAGAGAAGAAGAGTGGATAATTCCACTTTGATTGATACATCAAGTGCAAGACCTTCTTTGATTAGAGTTGATCTTCCAAGGTTAGCTTGTTGCAAGAATGGCTAGTCTTCTTCTAGGAGAAAGTGTAGGCTTAGGCTTATGTTAATGGCTAAGTACAAATTGGCATTACTACTCACTCCCTCATGAATTCCTCTCATCAATGGCTTGAATGCTTGAGTTCTTTTTCAAGGAAGAAGAGGTCCCCTTTTATAGGTAAAGGGAACCCCCAAGGGTTTACACAAGAAGAGAGGAGCCAGTGTGAATAGGAATTGGAAAAGTTGGAAATGATCTGTCCCTTCATGATGTGGGCAGACTGGGGTCCAGTAATTTGATCATATCTCCTCAACCGTGGCTCCAAATGCAAAAGTAAAAATATGGGCAGAAACGTCCGCTCATTAGCTACGATTTTCATTTTATAATCATATTCCAATTTGGATTGGAACCTTGTGTAAAAAATTCATCAAAATAGGGTCCATTTCTGGCAGCAAAAGTCTTCCCGTGGTCCCCTTAGCCTAGACTTTCATTTAATTCCAAAGGACACCTCATGCCATATGAAAGCATGACATTGCTCCTTGACAAATTTTTGTAATCATGCTTGCAATAATGCATTAAAATAAGTGTATCTTTGAAATCATGCCACCTAGTGTCCCACTAGGATTTGATTCCCTCCTAGTAGCTATTTAAAAAGAAATATAAGAAAAGTATAAAAAATACATAGAATATATATATATTGGAGTTTACCCTAGATATAGGATCTAGCTAGGGTGTGAGATGATAATGAGATAGTAGAAATAAAGAATCAATGCTTTTTGCTCGAAGTTAAAGAGGCGGAGCTATTGAGCTTTTCCCATAGTATTTTTTGATGGTAAAGTAAGGATAGGCTACCCCTGAGATAAATAATAGGATGAGATAGAAAGCTTATTATTATACTTAAATATGCATATGTACATTATAGGAAAGATAATTATGTATCTAAAAAATTACAAGATAACTCTTGTAGGATGCGTTCCCACTATGTACGTGTCACAACACGACAGCGTAAGATGTCTTCACCATGATTTAGCACTCCAAATCAACCTCTGAGCATTCCACAGTGATCAGCACCTTAAGGAGAGTCTGTGGTTCAAATTTGGGGCAATTCTGAGCAGTTAGACATACTACCCGTAGGATGTCTAAGGCATGATTTAGAGGCCAAATTCAACCTGTGGACATAGCAGGAGGGTGTTGTATAGCCTTAGGCAAGCCTCCTAGTCAATTTTGGTCCAATTTGTAGTCGATTTGATTGGAGAATTCATCAGAACGGACATCAGGATTTTGGAACAAATTCTTGATCTTTTGACCAACATATAGGTGTCAGAATCAAAAAGTAAAAATAGCTGTGAGTTTAGCACATCAAGGGGAAGCTACAGTGCAAGTTTGAGCTAAAACAGAGCAAAAAGACATCATACGCGTAGGATGTCTCCTAGGTCATAAAGTGGTCAAAATTCTACTTTAGCCATAAAGGGAGGTTCTAAGTGTCTCAAGGATTCCAAAACTTTTTTCAAAAGTGAATTTGGACCTTGTTTGACCTATTTACCAAGCAAAGACAAGAATTGTTAGACATCCTACTCTTGGAGTGCACTAGAAGCTCTTGCAGCCTAAATCTTGACCTATTGGCATCCAAATTCAATTTTGAGTATACCATTAGGTTGCTGAGCACTAGGAGAATATTGGGATCAAGTTTGGACAAAATCTGAACAATTAGACATCCTACGCGTAGGATGTCTCCAGCTTGATTTAGGACTCCAAACCAACCTATGAGCACACCACTATGATCAGCACATCAAGGAGAAGCTGGGGTGAAAATTTCAAGTCATTCTGAGCAAAAAAACATCCTACGCGTAGGATGTCTCAAGGCCATTTTTAGGTCCAAATCAACCTCTGAGCATACCATTGTGTTGTTGGACTTAAGGGGAGTCTCAGGACCAAATTTTGGTAGGATGCCTCTAGGCCAGTTTTAGGGTCCAATTGTACTTTTGACCATACACGAGTGTTCACAGTGTCACAGAGATCCCAAATCTTCTTTTAAAATTGAATTTGGACTCATTTTGACCAGTCTAAATTGCATTTCACTATTTTCGCCATAACTTTCACAAACAGTATCGGATCGAAAAAGTTTTTATATCAAAACGTAGCCTAAGAGAGACACTACAGATCATAGAGAAAAACTTGAACTAAATGCATGCCTGCGGAAAACATTTAGGTCAACTTTGAAAAAAACGTCGTTTGAGGCCTCAAAATACATCCGCAAGTTAGGGGTGTCCAAAAGCACCAATTTGCGAGAATTGTGATGAAACGGTTGCGGTTTTGGACATAGTTTTGACTTTTCCCTAACCAAAGCACTTGAACACAGTGGACTAAGTCTACTTGAACCAAGCAAAAGCTCTTAAGCCCAGAAATCATGTCTACCCTAGATTCAACGCAGCTTACACAAGCTTGGAGATCCCGACGATAGAGGAATATCCTCCCACAATGGATCTTCCAAACTTGCAATTGATAAAGATCCATCTTGTTGAGAGAGTTTGGATGATTGGTCATGAGAGTGAAGGACTATATAGATACATTGACGACAATGAGGTCAATCTTTATAGGTGCTCAGATCCATACATAGAAGAGATAACGGATTACAAGCTCTTATATGTCTACACATACGGAGTCGACTGTCAATGGAGATCTATAGTTGTCGACAAGTATGGACGAGAATACAGAGTTGTAGAAAGCACAAATCCACAGACTGTACTAGAAAGAGGTGGATATTTGGTCAATGAAGGACCACAAATGCCTCCACCAAACACGAGAATTCCTATAGGAATTCCAAGAAGAGAGCCACCAGGATTCCCTTCAAGAGCGATAACGAGAGAAGGATTGGGAGAGTCTCTAGTTAGACTTGTAGACAACCGACGAGTTATACCATCCCAAGTCCAGAAATGGGTAAACATAAAATGCTCCGGAGATAAAGATCCAAGAGATCATGTAACGGCTTTTAGAAGAGTGATTAGAGCAGAGGAAGTTTCAGATTTTGCAACACAGTTTGCGGGATTTGGATTGACTCTAGAAGATGATGCAGCTACATGGTTCGACTCGGTGGAAAAATCGGATTTTGAGACCCTAGATGAGCTCTTTGAGGAGTTCATTGAAGAATTGTCACCAAAAGGCATTACTCACAACGCGGTCTCGCAAATCCATAGATTCAAACAGAAAGAGGATGAATCAGTACGCAAAGCATCATTACGGATCAAGAGATATGTTAAGCTCTGTCCGAGAGCAGAATTACCTACGCAAGCACGATTGATGTTGATCTTTGTCCGGAGAATGAGACATGCGTGCCTTCAGAAGGATTTGCATATGATAAGGAGGATGACGCTAAACGAGTTGATCAAAGAAGCTCTTTATCTAGTGGATAACTGTGAGGCATACAAAGAAAAGGACTTAAAGAGTCAAGGAGATGACACATCCTCTCAGCACAGTGTTTCACAGATAAGTGAGTCCATTGCCAAGCCAACAACACCTATTGATCAAGAAAAGCTTATCGACAACTTGGTCAAGAGGTTGATTCCTCTTGTAAGGTCTGATTCCAGAGAGCCGAAGTGGTGTGAAATTGAGAGAAAATGGACGAACCATACGGGGGAAGAGTGATATTATAGCATGGAAAATGCTAGGGAGAGGTATGTACAACCCGTTCCAGAAGCACCTACTCCACCTAGATACATTACGGGGAATGCGCCACGACTAGTAGGAGTTTTAAGGACACAGCTTGTCTTAGGACAGCAACCTCCGTTGCCAGGTGCTAGAATGCCGGTAGACATGAGATACATACAAATGATGGAAGCATCAAATAAACCAATGCCAGTACGAGCTACAATGTGGTATAGCAACCAAAGTGAGTACTACCCTTCGGAGCAACAAAATGTGAGAGAAACACATGGAGTGGTGACGCCGATACAACCTCCACCTCCTGGGTTTCAGTTGAAAGAAAGAAGGTATGAAATGGACGAAAGGACATTGCGATTCATTGCAAATATCGGCTTATCTAGGTCAAAGCTTGCTTATAGCCAAGAGGAAATGCTAAAAGAATCTCCTCAACCAGAGACAGATTGTCACAAAAGTCGTGACAACCACTTGGTCAAACAATGTCCTCATACGGAGATCACTGAAGTAAATGCCTATTGTCTTGAGTGTGGCATCACTCACTTGATCCCTGATTTCCCGAAAAACCCAAACCAAATCAGAAAAATAACAACAAATGTATTAGGGATTTCTCAGCTACCTAGTAGCTCAGAAAATGAAAATGTCGTACCAGTTCAAGTGGTTACGAGAGCACAAGCCCAAAAGAAAGCTGATGAAAATCCAGAGACAAGGAACACAAAAAGTGACACGAGTCCAAAGACATATGATGGACCAAAGACAGACGCACCTAGTCAGAAAACCAAGAGCAAACGAAATAGTTGGAAATCTAGAAAGACTAGGATGAAAGACGTAGGGAACGAGAGCAAAAATCCCTAGCTGAGAAGCTTACCGAAGCTGAGGAGAATATAAAACAACATGAATAAAAGGAGGCACCTTCTCTTACACAGATGGTTAAACCTCTAGAAGAACCATCCACGGATGAGAAATCAAGAAGTGCTAGTTCAGGAGGATCTGTGTTGGCAGAGAAGGTTAATGAGACATTAGATGCCCTCTTGAAAGCCTATGATGTGAGGCTCAAAAACAACCAAACCCAAGAACACAGGTGGATGACATATCCTTATGCGGAACTAGAAAAGAAAAGGTTTGAAATGTGCCAAAAAATGATTCAAACAGCCCAAGCTTTACTAGAACCACCAGTTGCAAAACCTGAGGATGTGATCCGTATCTTGCCTACACAAGTAATCCCACCAAACCAGGAACTAAAAGAGCCAAATTCTAGTCATGAGCACAAACCAAACCTCAAAGACCCAGCATTAAACCAAGGATAGTATTGAATACCACGGATAAATCTTCCGAGGGATTTCACCAAGCTATACCTGAATATTGTAAAGAGATAGATGGTCTTGACGAATTGTGGAAACAAGTCAGAGAGGCCAATGAAGCCGATGACCTAAGAAGACTAGTAGACAAGACTGGTGATGAACGAGGAGTGTTTCTACCACCAATAGAGGAATTTGAGACTAGATCTCAAATGAATCTAAATGTGCAATGGTATTGGGGCGACAAAGGATCTGTACAATCTATTGATAGTCAACCCCATTCGCTAAGAACACTACCGTCCTACATGGGAGAGTACGAGACCAAGTCAGATGTGGTTGCAGTCCCATCACAGAGACTGTCTCCCAACAAGGCCATCGATTCAAAGGGGCTAGTACATATACTATCTACCCTAGTCACCTGTAAAATAATGTTAGCTGAGTTTCTCAGAATAAGACCAAACATGTGGGCTAATGTGGGTAAATGTCTAGAGAAATTTGGTGTAAAAATCCCAATGACTCAAATCGAGGAACGCATCAAACAACTTGAAATGCCTTAACTAAATACTAGGCCAGTGCCATTAAACAAGGTAGGCGCGTATTACGAGGGAGAAGATGGAAACACCACCCTTCCTGTGGAATTCAATGGTGTAAAAACCATGGCAATCCTTGACAGTGGAGCTGGTGTGGCCATTGCAACCAAAGAGGTTTGGAAAAAATAGGGAAAACCTGCCTTGATATCCACACGAATGACCCTGCAGCTTGCAGAGGACACAAGGAAAAGCCCCTAGGACCGCTAGAAAAAGTACTTGTTACTTCTTGTGGCATTGAATATGAACACACTTTTGTTGTTGTTGACTTTGGCAAGAAGAATAACTATGACATCATTCTGGGAAGACCATTCATGCGACAATTGAAAATGGTCCAAGATTGGGGTTATGACCATATATTCCTGAGACATATGGAAACCATAACAAAGATAAACTTGAGGGACCATAGCTATAGGGATGTGACAAGAACACCGGTTGAGGAGTTTGATTCTGCCACACTAGCAGGATCCTAACTTCCAGCTTGGTTAGGTAAGCCTGAAGAACTATGGATGTGTGGAGCTTCACAATGTGGTAGCTTGAAACGTGAGGAATGTATCCTAGAGCGGGTTATAGAGGATAGGGTCTATATCCCAGAACCATTTCCTGAAGAAGAGTTAAAGCCTTTTGGATGGGAACACATCTTGGATACTCTAGACGTGTGCGCCGTGGAGGATGCTCCCACAACAAAGTTTTGTGATCAAAATGGCTATGATGTCGTTCCTTTTTTTGCAGTGAGTGTAATCCAAGAAAACGAAGAGATCCAGACATCAAGAAGCTCTTGAAATAAGGAGCAAACAAAGAAATGTGGAGAATCAAAAGATGAAGAAGACGACAAGTTCTATGACTCTGTAAAGCACTTCGAGCTTCAAGAAGATCAACGACCTGGGAATCAATGTCAGCTCTACACGAATAAAGTGCATCAAAAGTGGATTCCAAAGTCCTCGATGAAGACACAGCCACCACAAGCATCCTCATACATGGCTCCTAATAAGAATGCACAGACTCAGCTAGGAGGAATACGACCAGAGCAACGAGCTAACAATGCTCTAATCAATGGGCTAGAAAAGTCCTCCAAGAAACTACCACCCACGAGCAAATAGACATTAATTTTCCACTACCAACCAAAAAATCAAGGGAAAGTACAAGAAGTCAACCTTGCGGAGGATAGTAGTGATAGTGATGAATCTTATGACATCCCCTATCATCAACTCAGGCCATCACTATCACCAACCCCTTCATCAACAACCATGACAGGTCAAAAGAACAGGACAATAAGTCAAAGCCAAAAAGCTCGACAAATCTGGATACCAAAAAGCCAGATTGGCCAAAAACAGATATGGATCAAGAAGACAAAGATCTCTAATGACAAATCACAAGATCCAACACCAAAACAAAAACAAGGAAAGCGTGCACGAACGGGTAAGAATATCACAAAGTCACAAGCTTTCAGAACTCAGGTTTGGGCTCCAAAGAAGTTGATTCAAGCACAAAAAAGTCAGGAATTCATTTGGATTCCAAAACAACCACAATATCAACTTTCAAAGCCTAAATCCCGTCCCCAACCAAGAGTACAAGGGCTGAAGCAAAGACCATTGTCAACTCACACAACAAAAAGGTGGATCCCAAAGAAGTCTCTTCAAACACAAACGAAGCACGGGCAAGTATGGGTTCCCAAACGAGCGTCAGCAAAAAAACAGCCAATAATCGCAAAGAAATGGGTCCCAAAGAAGAACAACAAAACTGCTGTCAGTGCATCGCCGCTTGAATTCTTACAATTCTTCCTATGATTACAGTTTAGTTAGAAGAGAGCAAGTCGCTTCAATCAAGCAAGGATACAGGAGCTTCAAACACCATTACATTGCTTAGAATAGGAAGCCTCACCAACAAATGTCAATAAGCAAATTTCTTATACCTACATCTTGCACAACATAAATCTTTTCCATGCATTGACTGTGTATGCATAATAGGGCTACATTACAAGGCCTGCATAGGCACAACTTTTAATTGCCCAAGCACAACACATACCCTTTGCGATACCCTGTCGTAAAGGATGACTCCAAATAGGAAGGAGGGAGGCATTCTGAATGCGGACCTAACATTATGACTATTAGAGGGCAATGTTTTGTGAGATGCATTGAATTTTTGTGTTTTATTGTGATAAATTTTTGACGAAATTTAGAGTATATGCCCTCATAGTAGTGTTACAGAGGAGTATGGGGACAAAATCCATATATGAGCCCCTAGGCACATGTGTATAGTGTACATAGCATTTAGATTTCTATTTGAATGATTTTACTTTTGTTAAGTTGTTTTAAGATTTTCTTTGTTTATTATTAAGAAGAAATAAGAAAACCCATAATCCACATGAAGAAAAGACTGACGAGAGGCCTGAGCACTACAAAGAGAAGAAGGTACAGGAAAACGATGAAACTTCACGAAGTATGTCTCAGCAGCCACTACAGTAGCCGAAGAACTTGTCACAAAGCAGTGTCAACATGCAATCGACAAGTCATACAAGTCAGAGTCGAGTAGCTAAGCCACAAAATGAGTGAGGTGTTAGTCCCAAAGCTTCAAGTAATATTATCTGTAGTCTAAGCGTCTTAGCTATTCTAGGTACTGCTCAAGCTAGAAGAGTTGAGCATATTTACGTTGTCTCGCTCATGCTGGTATAAGTGAGCAAAAGAGTCAAAGTCTAAGTAATTAAGTTTGGTGAAGTGAAGGAGAAGGTCCAAAAGACACTCACGTACTAAGCATAGTGAGATACGAGTGGAGAAACTTCTACATCGACAACCCTTCTTGGAAAGGTGGAAGCTATTGAGACATCACATGTGCTACATTTATTCCTCAAAACACCCATTATCTCCTTCTTTCACATTGCATGCTTTTGGTGACAAATTTCTCATATGCATATAGAGTGTCCCATAATTGGCACTTGCACCCAAGCACTCACCTTTCATGAACATGTACTTCACGTTCAACTGCTCAACTCCAATAAGAGCGTATACCAAAGGAAATTCTTTTCCCACCGGGTTTATTTTTCCCTTTGGTCATCCAGGTTTTAGACCCTAATCTAAAGACACCTATCACCATCCTCTTGTACATATTCCTTCTACATCAACAATAAGGAAATGCTACTCAAATCAATTGACAAATGAATTGGAGCACCAATTTCAGATCATAGCATAGTTCTCCTCAATGGTGAGTCGAAGAATGGCCTACAATGACAAAGCTGCAGACAACACTAACAACATGATTGCACAGGAACAAAGAAGTTCCCAATGAAGAAAAGCAGACATAAAAGTAATCAGAGGATCTCAAAAGATGAATGGTTATGATGATAGATGTCCACTCTAATGGATCATATTTCTTCTTGTGGTTCGACAAAGTTACAAACAATACAACAGATGAAGCCAAAACGACAGCAAAGACCACATCGCCATCGACAATCAGGTCATGTCGGGGACGACATGAACGCGAAAGGGGGGAGTGTTGACCGTTGGGTCAACAACACAATATAACTCAAGTTTCGTACCAAAGTCTTATTTTTTGCGAGTTACGAAATGCTGAGGATTATGGCTATAAACGTCATTTGTAATGAGTAGTTATTCTAGTTTCAGAAGCCGGGGTGCAATGGCACTTCCAGATTGTAAATACAAAGACATTTGACCCTTTCCACCCCATTTTTGGTTAAACCTAAGGTAGACTTAGTATATAAGGTACCTAGGTCATTTTGTAAAGGGGGGGGGGGGGGGGGGGGGGGAACTTTAATCATAATCTAAACTGGAGCTGCCGTCTACTGTGTGTGAGAGAGAAAGAGAGTGAGCGTGAGCTTTATCCTCTCGCTACGCACGGCTCGCTCAACACATTGGAGATCCGACTGCACCATTGTTGTGGGCTCGAGGAGAGCTACACGACAATGCCAAGCATTCCACGCGACATGAAGCGCACACGACGACACATCTACGAGCTATTTGTGGTCGTAAGTGTATCAAACGATGTCTGTTTTCTGCGTGCTAGTAGTCTATAGAATCGTGGCAACATAAGCTACGCATAAGTACTCATAAATTTCAGTTTCAGGCACTTTCAAAATTATGCTCTGTCATCCTACGCTGTTGAGAAGTTTGCGGTCTTGCCAGGAAAGCACCGGGCTTGTGGCTGTGAGAGTTTGTGAGAGAACTCAACAAAAACTATATGAAGGAGTTAAACCATAGATGCCATGAAGACTAGGGTTTGGAAAGAAGTGCAATCAAAGAAGACTCACTCTTTCTCTCTTGCATTCACACACACAAAGAAATAACACAAAAGAGGATGTCAAAACAATACGAAAATGAAAACATCAAGGCTATGGTCATATCGTATCATGGGTAATATGAAAGGGTTAATAGATGAGTTAGTGGCATTCAATCTTGGGTGACCAAATAGGCTACGAATTGTTCTTTGGAATTGTAGTTTTGTGCTTACCATAATATATATATTTTGTCTAGTGATTGGGATTAATTGTGTGTACAAATCCTCTTGGTTCATAGCAAGATAACTACGCTTAAATCAAAAGAAAAATTATAGTCTATGAGAGGTAGTATGATGGGATCCGGTGATAGAAGTATTTCATTGAGCCTTTCTGGGCCGAAGAGAAACACTATACGTTGTTGAAAGTGTATTTTACGGCTAATCCATACGTTAATTCTAATAGATCGTACAGAGTGAAAGCGATAGAAATGATCATCATGTGGGTTATTCATCTAGGATAGTATGTGAGAAATGTAGATATGAGAAAAATGTAGATATGAGAGAAGTGAAGAGATGAGAAGTTTCCCTCCCAAGCCCTATTCCTGCCCATAGGCAATAAGGATACTGCGGGGAGAGATGCACCTGTAGCAAGGAGAACCTAAAATTTGTAGAGAGGATGAATTACTAAGAGTGAGAGAGATAGGTTTGGTTAAGGATATGATATTAGATACATATATATATTTTTTGGATTAGAGATGAAAATGAAAACAACAAGAAATCAAGAAAACATCAATAAAGAACACATCTTACTTGACAAACCCTTCGGCACCATTATTGATGGAGAGAGAAGAAGAGGGGAGAATTCAACTTTGATTGATACGCCAAGTCCACGCCCTTCTTTGATTAGAGTTGATCTTCCAAGGATAGCATGCAAGGATGGCTAGTCTTCCTCTAGGAGAAAGTGTAGGCTTAGGCTTATGTTAATGGCTAAGTACAATTAGGCATTACTACTCACTCTCTAAAGAATTCCTCTCATCATTGGCTTGGATGCTTGCATTCCTTTTCAAGGAAGAAGAGGTACCCTTTTAGAGGTGAAAGGAACCCCCAAGGGTTTACACAAGAAGAGAGGAGCCAGTGTGAATAGGAATTGGAAAAGTTGGAAATGAGCTGTCCCTACATGATATGGGCAGACTGGGGTCCAATATTTTGATCATATCTCCTCAACCGTGGCTCCAAATAAAAAAGTAAAAATATGGGTAGAAACTTCAGCTCATTAGCTACGATTTTTATTTTAAAATCATTTTTCAATTCGGATTGGAACCTTGTGTAAAAAATTCATCAAAATAGGGTCCATTTCTGGCAGCAAAAGTCTTCCCGTGGTCCTCTTAGCCTAAACTTTCATTTAATTCTAAAGGACACCTCATGTCATATGAAAGCATGACATTTCTCCTTGACAAAGTTTTGTAATCATGCTTGCAATAATGCATTAAAATAAGTGTATCTTTGAAATCATGCCACCTAATGTCCCACTAGGATTTGATTCCCTCCTAGTAGCTATTTAAAAAGAAATATAAGAAAAATATAAAAAATACATAGAATATATATATATTGGAGTTTACCCTAGATATAAGATCTAGCTAGGGTGTGACATGATAATGAGATAGTAGAAATAAAGAATCAATGCTTTTTGCCCCAAGTTAAAGAGGCTGAGCTATTGAGCTTTTCCCATAGTATTTTTTGATGGTAAAGTAAGGATAGGTTACCCTTGAGAAAAATAATAGGATGAGATAGAAGGCTTATTATTATACTTAAATATGCATATGTACATTATGGGAAAGATAATTATGTATCTAAAAAGTTACAAGATAGATCTTATAGCATGCATTCCCACTATGTACGTGTCACAGCACGACAACGCGATTTCCGCATACGGGTTTAGAGTGAGGGTTTTGAGTGTAGAAGCGTAGGGACAGGTGTATCCTGGTGAGGGGATGGTGTTCCTTAAGTTTCGTACGAATCTGGCATGATTAGTTGAGTTACCTTCCCTATGTGTGTATGTGGCTAGGTGGTGTAGTTGAGAGCAGTGAGGTTCTTGATTGTGGTTTAGTTGGCCTTCCAGAGTGTTGTATGTGTAGGATGGTCTCAACCTGTCAAGCTAAAGAGACAACATAACTTAACTCAAGTTTCGTACCAAAGTCTTATCTTTTGCGAGTTATGAAATGCTGAGGATTATTGCTATAAATGTCATTTATAATGAGTAGTTATTCTAGTTTCAGAAGCCAGGGTGCAATGGCACGTCCAGATTGTAAATACAAATCCATTTGACCCTTTCAACCCCATTTTTGGTTAAACCTAAAGTAGCCTTAGTATATAAGGTACATAGGTCATTTTGTAAAGGGAGGGGGGGGGGGGGGGGGGGGGGGGGGGAACTTTAATCATAATCTAAACTGGAGCTGCCGTCTACTGTGTGTGAGAGAGAAAGAGAGTGAGCGTGAGCTTATCCTCTCGCTACACCCGGCTCGCTCAACACATTGGAGATCCGACTACACCATTACTGTAGGCTCGAGGAGAGCTACGCGACAACACCAAGCATTCCACGCGAGACGAAGCGCACACGTCGACGCACCTACGAGCTTTTTGTGGCCGTAAGTGTATCAAACGATGTCTGTTTTCTGCATGCTAGTAGTCTATAGAATTGTAGCAACATAAGCTACGCATAGGTACTCATAAATTTCAGTTTTGGGCACTTTCAAAATTCTGCTCTGTCATCCTACGCGTTTTCCGCAGACGGGTTTAGAGTGAGGGTTTTGAGTGTAGAAGCATAGGGAGAGGTGTATCCTAGTGAGGGGATGGTGTTCCTTAAGTTTCATACGAATCTGGCATGATTAGGCGAGTTACCTTCCGTATGTGTGTATGTGCCTAGGTGGTGTAGTTGAGAGCAGTGAGGTTCTTGATTGTGGTTTAGTTGGCCTTCCAGAGTGTTGTACGTGTAGGATGGTCTCAGCCTCGCAAGCTAAAGAGATTTCCTCCATGTGCCTATCGTGTCATCTGTGTCCTCGATTGAAATTATGTTGATCTAGGTAGTGTTTGTATGCACTTCATGGGTGTGTGAGTCGCGTCTGCAACAGTGGGGGTTTCAGGAACTCTAGCAGGGATAGGGGAGCAACAACAGGTGTTGCCAAGTCCTGAATCATTGGAGGACGTTATTCAGTAAGAACGTGCATTTGAGACGCAGATGGAGAAAATTACAAGGGTTGAAGAGATGAATTGGAGAGGTCTTTCTTGGGGAGAAAGCGACGTCGCAGCCCATCTACATTAATAAGCAGCTTGAGGCAAGTTTCAGAGTTGATTTGATTAAGTTGCTGACAGAATTTAAGGATGTTTTTGCATGGGAATATGCGGATAGACAGGGATTGGACCCGAAGTTTTATAAGCATACGATAAATCTGAAACCGGATGCGGTGCCAGTGAAGCAGCACTCATATAGGATGAATCCAAATGTGGCAATGCAAGTTAAGATGGAAATTGATCGTCTTTTGGAAGTAGGTTTTGTTACCCCTATTGATAATCCAGAGTGGATTTCTCCAATTGTGGTCGTACCAAAGAAAAACAAGAAAATCCAAATTTGTGTGGATTACCGGAAATTGAATGCGACTACTGTTTCAGATCCTTTTCCTCTTCCATTTTTGGATTTCATTTTGGATGATATAGCAGTACATGAGATATATACTTTTCTGGATGGGTTTAGTGGATATAACCAAATAAGAATGGCATTGCGGGATCAGCCAAAAACCGCTTTTATTACCGCATGGGGTGTGTTTGCATGCACAGTGATGTGGTTTGGATTGCGGAATGCGCCTTCAAATTTTCAAAGGGATATGTTTCAAATTTCTGGTCCTTATTTGACGGATTTTATGTGAATTTTTATGGATGATCTCAGTGTTTTTGGAGCACAATTAGAGCACTTGAAGCAATTACGGTTATGCTTTATGAAATGCAAAGAGGTGAAATTCAGTTTGAACCCTTTAAAGTGTGCATTATTATGGAAGCACCTCCACTGGTGAACCAGAAGCAGTGTCAGGTTTTCCTGGGTCAAGCCCATTGGCATGGGAGGCATTTGCGGTTTGTCGTGCATTTGGCAATCCCGATTACTCAGGCGACGCATGCTATAGATTTTGAATGGACGTAGGAATGTGATCTGGCTTTTCAGAGATTAAAACTTCATCTATCTAAAGCTCCGATTATGCTTCCTCCGAATTGGGTTCATGATTTTTATGTATTTGTGGATGCTTTGAATCGAGCTATTGGCAGTGTGTTGATGCAGGAATAAATTCAAGGATGGTTCCAACCTGTCTATTATGCCAGCAGACGATTATCATTCGCAGAAAGGAATTATTCAGTAACCGAAAGGGAATGTTTAGGGATGATTTATTCAGTGAAGAAATTCTGGCATTATCTGTTGGGCTGACGTTTTTTCTTCCATGTGGATCACTCGGCTCTTTTATACCTGGTGCGTCAGTAGAATTTGACAGGAATATTGGCCAGATGGGTGCTTTTGTTGCAGGAATTTGACTTTGAGGTCAAACATCGTCTAGGAGCTCAGCATGCGGTGGCTGACTACCTATCCAAGTTAGATTCTGGTGAGCCATCGACGGGTGTAGCTTATGAATTTCCGGATGCGTCTCTATTTCTAACAGGTGTGGTTGTAGAGGATGCAGCAGTTCCGCAATAGGCAAGGGTCATCCCTAGCATCCCATGGACATGGTATGAGGAGATGTTTCATTTTCTCGACATTGACGAAATTCCTTTCTTCTTGTCCAGTCATCAGAGGAAACGTATGGCTATCAGAATGAGGAATTTTGAGATTATTATGGGGAAGCTCTATTATCGTACGGTGGCAGATGTATTACTCAGATGTGTGCTACCACAAGAGCAAGAAGCGGTTTTGGAGGAAGTCCATACCGATATTGCGGGAGGCCACTTTGCAGCATTAATCACGGCTCGAAAGATTCTCGAATCCAGATTATGGTGGCCTACATTGTTTCAGGATGTGAGAAATTATGTGCAACAGTGTGATGTGTGTCAGCGGATGTTGAAACCTACTAAAAGGTCCAGAATGCCTTTTCAGCCGGTTTTGCCCTTGGAGCGTTTTCAAAAGTGGGGATTGGATTTTGTTGGACCTTTTAAACCAGTTGCATCTCACACGGATAATAAGTATATTTTGACAGCCACGAGTTACGCTACCAAACGGGTGGAGGCATGGCCCTTGAGAGATAATACTGCAGTTTCTGTGACGGGTGCTTATATAAGGATATCTTTTCCATATATGGCTGCCCTATTGAGCTGGTTAGTGATCGGGGAAGTCAGTTTTTGAATAAGGTGATGGAGCGAATGCTACAGTTTTATTTTTTCTTGCACAAGAAATCTTCTCCATATTATCCTCAGGCGAATGGGAAAGCAAAATCAACTAATAAGCAATTGATTTGGATATTAACCAAATTAGTGAATATGCATAGAACAAATTAGGATGTGAAACTTCCTTCCGCCTTATGGGCCTATCGGACAACTTATAAAGTGGAAACAGGATTGACTCCTTTCAAGTTGGCGTTTGGCATGGAGGCAATCACCCTAGTGGAGCATGTGATTCCGAGCCTGCAGATGCTGATTGTGGATTGGCTTCTTTCGGAAGATTCTGTTATTTATTGTTTAGATGTTTTGCAGGAACTAGACGAAGAGCGGTTGCATAGCTTTGCGGTGCTACAGGATCTGCAGTCCCGGCGGAAAAAATGGCTGGATCGCCCGAAAGCACGGCAATTTGTTCGGGGACAGTTGGTCCTTGTCTTTAATTCCCGCCTTGGGAAGATGCGTGGGAAGCTTAAATTACGGTGGTCTGGGCCATTCTAGATCTCTCAAGCATGCGGGCCCATCTCTTTTTATTTGACGGATTTGCGGGGGGAGGTAATTTCTCTAGGGCCGGTCAATGGTTTCAGACTACGCCATTATGTTTCACCTACCTGGATTCAGTGCCCCTTTGCTGTGGTACAAGAGCCGGAAGCCACCCTAATAATGATTGGGGATTCTTTTGCATGCAATCTTGGAAAGTGGGAAAAGGGCTATGATGGTTGCGACACCGTGGCTCGCCCTATTTTGGGAACTCGTTGTGAGAGGGTCAGTGCATGTAGCCGATTATTTTTGTGCTTCTCTTGTTTTTTGTATCCCGCCTTCAAGGTGTTCTTAGCTCAATATTCTCTGCTCCTGCATCTCATCTTTGCCATGACGGCTTCTCTTCTGCAATGCATCCCCTTTACTCCAGTCCAGCAGTTAGCACTTCGCCGAGTGGATGCCAGGCTGCAAGATTTGCGACTGCGAGTGTTCGCCAACTTGGATTGGCAAGGGATACCTATTCACCCGCAGGCCGCAGGTTTGATTGAACAACTTGCTGTTGGAGACATGGTGCAGCTTAATAACCAACAGATTTAGCTTACAGCAGAAAGAATTTCAAGGTGTTGCTGTTTGCCCAGTGATGGAGTCGTGTGAGCATCTCATGTGATTCCTGTTGCCGATGTCGAGCAGGAATTTGGATTGAAAGTGAAAGGTGAATACAAGCTTTCAGGGTTAACAGATGTAGCGACAAGGGATGCGTACAGATGGTTTCTCGAGGCAATTTGGCTACAAGCCAAAACCTATACCATCTCGACCAAAGCGAGAAATGTGTTGCATTCAGCCAACTTTGGGCCAGTGGCTTGGGCAACAGTTGTCAAAAAGAGACTACTGGCAGAATTCCAAAGAGTGGTGGCACAGCTGGGGCGGAACACCCCAACCAACACAAAAGTCGGCCAGCTATTGACAGTGATCTTTCCCTTACGAGAAGTTTTCCCTCTCGCCCTGCGTCCTCTACGCCATTTTGAAGATGACAAATTGGTGGTCCAAGGGTCTGTTGCACCTCTGTCGCAAACCCAGAGTTTGGCAGTTCTTGCTGGGCGGGAAACATAACAGAATGTTGGCACTGAGGATTTACCGGGTCCATCGACTATAGTGGTACCCTCTGGAGCACAAGAGATGGCCACTGCAGGACCAGCAACCCGCAAGCGCGGGCGGGAGGAACAACTGTTTTCTACACCACCTCCTGTGAGACTGCATCTCCTGTGCCGGAGGGCTCTGCGGTGGCACGCTGGATACGCCAAATGCAAGAAAGGGTGGCAATTGCTACTCCGACTAGGACTAGCTCTCCGGGTGCGGACATTCCCTCGCAACCGAAAACTTGTGGAACCACCAATGCGGCTGCTTTGACGGGAGGTACTCATCCCGCAGTGCTACCATGGGAGGCGACGACAACAAACCCTGCTGACCAAATCCAGGCGTGCGGCACTTTTCTGAGCAGACTTGCAGAGTCTATTCGTGCGGCCTGGCCAGCTCCCACAAACAGAGGGCTGAGTTAATGAGCTGGAAACGCAGGTAACGGCTTTGCAGGCTCGCATTGCCGATTTGACCAATCAAAATGAAGATTTGACTGCAACGACTTGCCAGCAAAATGAAGAAATACAAACGCTTAGGGGGGCTTGTTGCGTTTGTGGCTTCCATTCAAGATGAAGTGCTTCAATTGCGAACGCAGCATAGCCTTGCCTCATACTTAGCCTTGTATCCTAGTGATGTCATGATTAATATAAATGATTTGGATGGTTTAGCAGTGGAGATGCAGCAGGACCTCCACCTCTTTTTTGTAAATCAAGTACAGAGCTGGAGAACACGGTTGTCTGCTGAGGTGAGAGCACAGCCACCAACTCAGCATGTTGTGATGCAGCAACCTGAGTCATCCAACACTGACAGAGGTAAGAGTGTCCTTCCCGAAGGTTTTGATATTGTTTATTGGGCACAGGCTACAGAGGATTGTGCTGAGGCCCAGGCTCATGTATCTCGTTTGCGGAGAATGATTCGCCGATTTTGTAAGGAGCGACGCAGGGTGTGTTTCTGGGTGGAGACTTTGGCTCACTCTTTCTCCCTCAGTCTACCCCCATGTACTCCATTTTGGTCTGCTCTCAATAGATACCTCTCTTGCTATTATCCTCTACATACGTGTCTTGCTCCTTTGCCGTAGGCGTCGCAGTCTATTTATTTGTCGACACCACACTGAGATAGATCCACATCTTTTGGATGAGGTCTATCGAGCCCATACTGTAGATTTTAGAGGATTTGGATACATTGACATTTCATCTTCACCAGAACAGGTCGAAGATCAGCAACCGGAACCTTCCAACCAAAGGGGTTGAGTGTGGGTTTGCGTAATCCACCGTGCGTGCCAGGTGTTACGGCATAAGTTGCATAATGCGATCGTGCAGAGGTCTGGACATTTCCAATCAGGAGTCATGCGGCCTCCATGGCGGCAGTTCTTCACAAGATATCATGGGACAGGAGGAGTGTGTGCACCATTCCTGATCTGCGCTGAAGCAGCAGTTGTATATGGGGGGAATACCTGTCTTTGATGTACCTTACCTTTATGTTATCCCTTACATCTGCTGTTGTAACTCTGTGTGTCCGGATTACATATGAATGAAGCAGGAGGTGTTCTGTGCCTGTGTACTGTGTACTGTCCTCTATCCTATTTCTATGTGTTTGATGTTCACATAATGTAAGGCAGTTTGCCGGTAATCATTCCCGTAATGCCTATTGCTCCTGTGCGGGCAATAGCCATTACAAGTTTAAAATCGCATTCTCAAATAACACTTTTCATTTTCCTCAAATGAACCACCTTTGCTTTATTTCGAGCCTCAAAAATATCACCTCAGTAGCCAATAGTGTAACCATCTCAATCCATCACAATTTCTCCCTCTTTTGGTGTTCACAACCTTGGGTACTTGAGCTGTAATCAAAACTGTATCACTGTATATTAGGATACTTCATCTTTGGCTTTCCATAATCTTTCCCTCTTAGGGATGACATGTCTACAAATTCTAACACCGACACTCTTTTATTTTATGGAGTATGTGAAAGACAAAGTAGCGAGTGCTAGTTAGATAAAGCATTTCTCATTGAAAAATGCATAACTTCCTTTTCCTTGAAATGGTATGTATTTGCTTTAGAAAGGCTTCTAGTTTTCCATGCACCTCTCCTCTTTGTGCATAGCTTGTGCTCAAGTTTGTGAGAGAGTATGTAGTTGCTTTAGGAAGGCTTCTAGTTTGCCATGTACCTCTCCTCTTTGTGCATAGCTTGTGCTCAAGTTCGTGAGAGAGTGACTGTGGATGTGTTGAGCGTGCATCTTTTCAGAGCCTCTCGTGCCCTTCCATTTTGGATATGTTGGAAACCTGCGTTTACAAAAGAAAACAGAGTTTAATATACCTTCAACCGGCTAAAATTATAAAACGTGGGCTACATTCCAAGCTTGCCTTGAAGAAAATTGATAAATTTTGCAAGTCATAGTGTAAATACTGGAAATTCTTCAAGTATCAATGTTACCGAAAATTCTTCATATTCTAACCCCAAAATTGGAAGAGTTCTATTTTTGCCCTTATTTACTATCTTACTTCAATTAGGAAAAATAGTTTAAGTAGATGAAGCATTTCATATCGTAGAATTGACTCCCTTTTTTTAAAACAATATATAATTGCTTATGGAGGGTTGCCAACTTGTTGGGAAAACTCTCTCTCTCTCTCTCTCTCTCTCTCTCTCTCTCTCTCTCTCATGCCAGTGTCCCATGCGAGAGTGTAATAGATCCACTTTCCTCTTCGTGCATAGCTTGTGCTTGAGGTGGCAAAAGAGTGACCGAGGATGTACTGTACATCCAAGTTTTTAGTGCCTCTCATACCCGTCCATTTTGGGTTTATTTGAGACCCGTGTTCATAAAAAAAGGGCTTAGTGTATTTTTAACCTGCTAAAATTGAAAGACCCACGCTACATCCCAAGCTTGCTTTTAAGAAAATTGATAGTTCTTCATATTTTAACCTAAAATCTAGAAGACTTTCATTTGTGTCCTATTTATTAAATTACTGTAACTAGGAAAAATAATATAAGTAGATGAAACATTTTGTATCATAGAATTTACTCCCTTTTTCTTGAAATAATATTTGCATTGCTTTTGGTTGGCTATGAGGTTGTTGAGGAAACTCTCTCTCTCTCTCTCTCTCTCTCTCTCTCTCTCATGTCGGTGCTCCACGTGAATATGTACCAAATTTTTGATAGGTGAACACCTCCTTTTGTCACATACTATCCTTAGGGTGGTAAGAGTGTGACAGTGAATTTACTGAGCTTCCAACTCTTCTACATCCATCATGCCCTTCCATTTTGGGGCTATTTGAGGCCCATGTTTACAAAAAACCGAGGTTTAGTGTAGTTGTAACTGGATAAACTTACAAAATTTGGGCTATATTCCAAGCTTGCCTTCAAGAAAATTGAAACAATTTCCAAGTTTTAGTGTAAATATTGTCGGTTCTTCCAATTTTGACTTAAAAATCAAAAGAGCTTTTATTACGCCTTTATATATTTCCAATTTTTGAAAAACACCAAGGTTTACTATATTTTTAATCAGTTGAATTTGAAAAATCTTGGCTAGTTTCCAAGCTTGCCTTGAAAAAACCTGGAAATGTTTTGCAAGTTTTAGCGGTAATTCTCAAATTTTGGCCTAAAAACCAAAGTTTTAATTGGGCTCTTCTTTACTTCAAGTACAATTTTTTTTTGGGCAAGCCTAGCAAATTAGTTCAATTGGGAAAAATATTTTTGGCAAGACGTACTTGAGACCTCACATGCCACATGCTTATGTTGTCCCATGTGAGGAACATGTGGTGCCAACCTGACTGCAAGACCATCTGACTTTGCTTCTTTGGGTGAAGTTGTAACATGTAGTGTGCACGTCCTTGAGGTTAGTAGAAGAGCTATGCATTTAGGTGCCAATCACAAGGTTTTTGCTCAGCATTGCCTGACGTGTGGAATCATGGAGAGCTTCACATGTACTATTCTCAGGACTTCTTCTCCTTTTTCTTTGTATGGTTCATGGGCACAAAGTTCCTCAATGTGATGAGATGGCCTTGTGATAGCACCAATGCATTTACCTGGTTATGGGTTACTCTTCCTTGTAGATAGCCTTATGAACTGGTATGGTCAGTTGTGTTTTCTCCTCATGGCAATAACAATTTCTTCGATGGTGCTTTTAATCTATTAACCCCCTTTTGAGTATTGATATAGATATTTAGAATGATAAATTATCAAAATAGAGTCACCCTTCAAATTTGAGAGCTCTCTGTGGATTTGTGTAGAAAGAAAGGGGAGTTTCTTTAAAGCATTCAAAAGGAAAATCAGAGCCACGCTTCAAATTGCTTTCAAGAGGAAAAATAGAGTCACCCTTCATCATGGTTATTCTTCCAGGGCTCCTCTCTCTCTCTCTCTCTCTCTCTCTCTCTCTCTCTCTCTCTCATGTTAGTGTTGCATGTGAGTATCTAAAAGATTTTCAACAGGTACTTCCTTCCTCTCTTTGCAAAACATGTCCTCGGGGTGGGGAGAGTAATCTTGGATGTACCAAGCATCCAACTTTTCTATGTCTATCATCCCCTTCTATTTTGGGGCTATTCAAAATTAGTGTTCACAAAAAATCAAGGTTTATTATGTTTTTAACCAGCTTAAATTGTAAAATCCTAGATAGATCCCAATTCAAGGGGGTCACTACAATAAAAGAATACCTATCACGTGGGTTAACGTTGTGGATTATTTTAATATATACTTTTTTCACAATTTTACATACAAAAGGGTGTTGAAAAGCTATTCTTGAAAAAAAATTACAAATTGAATAGAAAAATGCTCTCTTTTATCGGTGAGAAATTCACAGCTAAGGGTTTCAAAAATAGTGCTTGAACACACGTGATATAGGTTTTACATATAGTGACCTCCCCCAAGGATTCCACCCTTCATCGAGCAGTGTTATGCTTCCAGGGCTCCTCTCTTTCTCTCTCTCTCTCTCTCTCTCTCTCTCTCTCTCTCTCTCTCTCTCTCTCTCATGTTAGTGTTGCACGTGAGGGTCTAAAAGATTTTCAACTGGTACTTCCCTCGTCTCTTTGCAAAGCATGTCCTCGAGGTGGGGAGAGTAATCTTGGATGTACCAAGAATCCAATTTTTCTACGTCTATCATCCCCTTCTATTTTGGAGCTATTCAAAATCAGTGTTCACAAAAAAACCATGGTTCATTATGTTTTTAACCAACTCATATTGTAAAATCCCAGATAGATTCCAACTCAAGGGGGTCACTGTAATAAAAAAATACCTATCACATGGGTTCAACATTGTGAATTATTTTATTATGTACTGTTTTCACAATTTTACATACAAAAGGGTGTTAAAAAACTATTCTTGAAAAAAATTTACAAATTGAATAGAAAAATGCTCTCTTTTATTGGTGAGAAATTCACAGCTAAGGGTTTTATAAATAGTGTTTGAACACACTTAATATAGGTTTTACATATAGTGATCTCCCCCAAGGATTCCAAGCTTACCTTGAAAAAAACCAACAAAATTCAGCAAGTTTTAGTATAAATACTATCAAAAGATTTTTTAGTGTGCCCCTTATTTACTTTAAATTTACGAGAAAAGATTTGTTGCCCTCTTTGAGACCCCCCGCGCACACGTGCGTACACACATACATCCTTTCATTTTGAAACTGTTCGAGTCTGGTGTTAGATAAAAAGTGAGCTTTAGTATATTTTTAATGGTCTAAAATTGCAAAATCTTAGATTCCAAGTTTGTCTTGAAGTAAACCGCTAAAATTTTGATAGTGCACATA